>NC_057344.1:110787277-111987277 GCF_016509475.1 Prionailurus bengalensis
TCATGCTCCAATTGGGAATAATATAAAGAGAGAGTATTAAATAATATTTAAACCAAATTAATTCATCTCACATGGATTTTGTCCATGCATCAGAAACTTAGCACAGAAATAGTGTGTAAAATGCAAAGACATGAGAAAGTGAGAGGGAATGAAAATGAAAACATTCTGTTTCACAACTCAAATGGAATGATATACCAAAATTTAACAATGGTAGTCAATCAATTGCTTTTGAAAATATGACTCAATAATAAGCACTGATGCTTATTGGGGGAGAGTTATCTCTATCGCCTACTTAAAAAAAATCTCAATATTCCAGTGGCCCCCTGTTGAGCTCTAAATACTGACTACACCTTGTGCAGAGTAAGGAGAAATTTTGCATTCAACGATCAAAGTTTAAAGTGGCAGACTCCAAGAAAATTAAAGAAACATAAGGAAGTTGGAAGTTAAAATCCTAATTCAGATTAGGCAGAAGAATTCTGGGACATCCAGTAGTCCCTGGCAGAAAAAACGTTGTCTGGAGACCAACATTCATTTCAAGATACACGAAAAAGTCATAATGGTATAATTATTTCAGGTAAGAGAGGCTCCACTCTAGCAAACAAAATCAAATCAAAATGAAAAATCAAAGTAAGGTTAGAAAATGAAAAGTCCATGTTATTGAAAGAGGAAGAATCTGATATCAAATGAAAATCCATAATATGGGTCTATCTCTGGTTAACTATCTGCTATGAGTCATTGTGGTACTGACTTCATATGACAATCAAAATTACCTGGAATACAATTCACTCAAGCAACTAGAATGTGTCCTTAAGATTTTATTCCAACCAATTATTCATTCACATTCTGAGGAGCTTTCAGAATGTATTTTGTTCTAATAAATGGATTTACGATGCATGTTTAATCCATCTGCACCAGGAAGCTGAAACAGCTTCCACAGCTTACATTCTATTTTCTAACACAATTGTTCTCAGCGAAGGTCTGGTGATTATTTTAATAACTTGTTATTATGGAGGCTCTTCTCAAAACTCGGCTGCTCTACCTATGATGACATACACACGGACATCCCTACACACATCCATACTCTCTTTTCCTCTCGCTCCTTCTCCCTGTGGTTATTCTGACCCAAGCCATACTCACAATGTTAGTGACATCTGGAGAGGCTCCGTTCTGCAGCAGAAGGAGGACAATGTTCAAGTGGCCCATGAAGGCAGCCACATGTATTGGTGTGAGGCCAGACTGCGAAACAAAGCAACAGCAGTTTTACTCCTCTGCACCAGTGGGGGCTTTGGGGACTTCTTCAGATAAATAACACTTGAGTAAAGAGGACAGAAGATGGGGGACAGGAAGGGAAAGAAGGAGTAAGAGAAGGAATGTTTCGTGACAGGCTGAAACATTTTTCTACCTCTGTGATAGCTTGGATTGAAGCCCCATATTTCACCAGCAGTTCCATGACTTTGATGCGGTTTTTCTTGCAGGCAATGTGCAGTGGAGTAAAACCATTCTGTGCAAAAGACAATCAAGTTAGTTGAAAACATGCAGAAACGATCCTCACGCAACTCCATGCTGGCACATTGCAGGCAATAATGTTACATCGTCACGTAATGTTACCGTTTTTTCAAATGCTGTAGGTGTTGAAAATTTGGAAAGAAAAGTGGTATGTGCTCCCGTAGGCCCCGAACTTTGTGTATATGTGGGGGGCCTGTATAGAATTCTATTCGTGCGGTTACAGAGAAAAACAAAAGTAAAGAAAACTGCATGGGCCTCCTTACCAGAAGTTCTGAGATGTTTTAAAGTATACTGATTGGTCAGGTGATGAAATGGCTTGAAGGTGCATGGAAGGTAAACATCTATTTTTCTGATGAAAGACCATTTCTTAGGGCATAAAAACCGTTCACCTGTTTGACTTCAAAACTCTACAAGCATGACTGCCTCTACAATAAATGTTTCAGCTTCGCTAACATCTTCAGGCAGGGGGTGTTGCAAATTAGCAGAAACCATTATTTATGCTAATAATTTTTACCTCCAAAAGTTATATATCTTCCATTAAGAAATTTTTATAAGGAATTGTTGTGTATTAGCAGAAATAATTATGCTGATAATATTTTATATCCAGAAGTTATATTTCTTACATTAAAACATTTTCAGTTTTGTCATTTTATAAAGATATGATTATTAAGTTCTTGAATGTTTTCAAGACAAGTATGGAGAATTTCTGGAATTAGTGGAATAAGGTATCTCTGAGGCAAAGGAATGTGGAGATGTCTCTAAGACAGTTTTTAACTTTCCAAACTAGGCAATGTGTAGGAATTGGGGGCAATTACATAAAAATTTGTTAATTAGTCCCATGCTTAATCCTTATGTGTAAGTATTATAATTTTATTTGAACAATTATCCCTTTGAACAATTATCATTTGAACAATGATCCCTACATACAGAATGGCTATATCTGTTCTGCCAGTTAGTTACTTTGCTTGTCCGAATGGGGACTGATCATCAGTCAATATTTTTCTACATTAGCAGTTCTCAAGAAAGCATATTGTCTTACTTAACCTAATGACTTATTATTCTTCACGATGTTCAAGTCACTTCCCATTTATAAGCTATGTAGTAAGCCAGGTATAAATAGCCAAATGTATGTGTAGCACTTAAGTGACTTTTAATTATGAGAGTGTAATATTTTATAAGCTTATTGACCACTATCCAAATGAAAGTGAGTATTTTCCTCCTTATAAGAAAATAAATATCCTTACATAATTTCATACAACCCTAAAAATATATTTGCTTCCTGGGCAATTAGGAATAAATTGATTCCAATGGAAAATTTTCTAATAAAAATAAGATTTATTGTTTAATAATTCTCATGGAACTCTCTCATTTTAAATATTATCTGAAGACTAATTTAACTGGCATAAACCATGTACATGTATAGGATAAAGGATTGCTTTTAGTTTGAGAATTAGGAAACAAGAGGCATAAATTAGTACATGCCTAATACTCCCAACGATTATTGTTAGAATATAAGTGAAGCAAGGAAGATTTATTCAATATTAGACCTTGGGAAATACATATGCTGCTCTAGGAACAGCCTCTTGTAGATTTCTCTTGAGCAATTCCCATAATAGTTTATATGAAATGTTTCTTGAAGCAGGAAAGTGCTAAGCATCACTTTTCTATTAGACTGTGTTTGGGGAATCAGGTCAGTAAGGAAATTCTCTAAGTGAACTCTTTGCAGGCTTACATTTTACCCTGTCTTAACATGGTCAAACCTACTCAGCACTTTAAAACCATTTTTTTCCCCAAATAGGGATTAATAACATTCAACTTTTCCACACTTTCATTCTGACTTGGTATAGAGGTGTTTAGAATTTATTTTGTGATTTCCTATTTTCAACTTCTATTTTCCATTTAAAAGTGCTTACCGCTACAGAAGTTTCATATCTATCTGAAGCTTGCTAGTTGTGGAAATGGTACCTTGGTGTTTTCCTAAATCTATCCTCGCTCACCATCATTTAATAGCAAACTGTGAAGGCATGAGGTAGGCAGGCCACTTGTAGGAGGCAACAAACTTAGCAGAATTAACTTCATATATGTAACCACACTTTGCTGGTGCACCATTGATCAATCACTATGGTATACTGATCTCAGTCTCTATTCTGTTAATGTGGACTAGGCCAGGTTTACCAGAGCTCTGGCGTTTGGATTGGCTCTTTTGTCCAGAAGGAGTTTGGTGACACGGTAGTGGCCACAGTGTGCAGCAACGTGGAGGGCCGTCAGGTAGTCTAGGGTGACATCGTCAACAGGCGCCTTGTGCTGTAACAGGTGCTTCACACATTCCACATGGTCCCCCTGTGCAGCCATGTGAAGTGGAGACAGCCCATTCTGCATATCGAAAACACAACAAGACCAAGTCCACATTTCAGTCATGACTTCCAGGTTGTGAAACACAGCAAAGTCAATTCTTGATATCTGGTACAGTTGGTAGCAGAGGGAAAAATAATCTCCACTTGACATCTAAATGTATGGTAGACTGTGTGAGGTGCTGAGGGAAGCTAAGAGAACATTTAATTTCATAAGTATGCTATTTTAGGCAAAACAGAAATTAATACGTCTTTTGTGAATGAATACATGATACTGTGTGGCAAGTCAGATGGCTCTCACAATTCTCAGGGCAATGTTAGATATTTAAAACAAGCGATGACTGATGCTGAAATTATTTGTATCCGATTCCATTCAATTAATCTCTCTGCAAGATTTTCTTTACTTCTAAATGGGGGGGGGGTGTGGATGAAGGAGGAGAAAGTGGGTTCATCAAGGAGAGAAAGATATTTTGATCATCTCTTAGATCCGTGCTGCTCTGAAATTCTAGAATTCCTTTTTTCCTATCATGAGACGTGAACTGGACTTGGAGACAGCAGTCAGGGAAGGGCTGAAAAGTGTGAGACAAATGTGGATCATGTGCCAATGACCTCCCAGCTTTTAAATTTTGAAAATAATATAAATTTATTATCATTGATGGTGCCCAAAACAGCGTTAGTCTTAATTGTCAGAGAAGGTCAATAGCAGGAATGTAAGATAGGAGGGTAATTCACTGAGGATTATCAGTTTAGGTAAGACACTCGTTTTAAAATTTAAATAAATAAGCTTATAAGAAAAAATATGTCAAATTAGGGCAGAAACTAAATTAGAAAACATCTGCCCATTAAAAAAGAGTATTTTCTTAATAAGCAATGCAAATACAGTGACTAGGAAATAATTGTTGACCAAGTACCCAGCTTGGAAGTCATTACATTCAAAGAAGTAGAAACTGTGTCTGGATAAAGAGCCAGAATGTGCTGAAGGCCTGATATTCTCAACAAGGAAGGTGATTTCAACAATGAGGGACAACTGAAACCAAATACAGCAAAGTCTTCACTTGTGATTTGTGGGTGGCAGAAGTATGCGGTTCTGAAATTATTAATATACTTTCTTTGTTTTTTAAATACTCTGCCCATAATTACTGCTTTTATGTTAAAAAATTCTTGAAATGAACTTAGAAGAGCAGAGTGATGAGAAGGTATTTATGCATTGGAGGGGAGATAGCATAAGGGCAAAGTGTAGAAGAAATTCAGGCCTTGGCAGTATCTGGGGTGATGTGTGGCATGTGTCTCTGACAGTCTATCAATCTTTAATGTGGTTTTATCCACTTAAAAGTTATGTGGAAAATAAAATCTTCAGCAATTAATTCTTTGTTACATTTCACAAATATTTACTGCATACCTACTTAGGTTCTGATCAAGTACTGAGGGTACAACTAGAAACATAACAGACAGGGACCCCCTGTTTTCATGGAGGTAATGTGTGGTGGACAGACAATTCAAAAAGAATAAGAATTAAAATATATAGTATGTTAGAAGACCATCAGTGTTTTGGTTTTTTTAAATTTTTTTTAACATCTATTTTTGAGAGATAGAGTAAGACAGAGTGTGAGCAGGGGAGGGGCAGAGACAGAGGAAGACACAGAAACAAAGCAGGCTCCAGGCTCCGAGCTGCCAGCACAGAGCCCCATGCAGGGCTTGAACTCGCAAACTGGGAGATCACGACCTGAGCTGAAATCTGATGCTTAACCAACTGAGCTATGCAGGCGCCCCAGAAGGCCACCAGTATTAAGAAGAACACTAAAGCATTGGATGGCCAAGGGAGTTTGTGTATATGAGTGCACTGTGGATAGGCTAGCCAGAAGTAGCCTCGCTGACAAGGTGAGTTTTGGTGAAAGACATGATGACAGTATGAGAGCTGGTCCTGCTCATCTGTGGGAGAATATTTGAGGATGAGGAAAAGCAAATACAAGCATGTCCGGTTGAGACCACCAGCATGACTGATGAACAGTAGGGAGCAGAATGCAGCTGAAGACATGTGAATAAGAGGAGTGAATAAGGAGAGAAACTCAGGCAAGAGACCTACAAGGCAGGGTAGACTTTTTGATTTCTACTTGGAGGGAGCTGGGATGCTTTTGGAAGGTTTAAGACAACAGGATTACTCTGGTTGTTCTGTTGAGAATATACCGAATGGGGTTAAATGAGAAAAAGGGAGTCAAATTAGCATCTCTTGCAATCATTGAGGTAGGGTTGATAGTGATCTAGACCAGGGGGGTGGTAATAAGACTGTTAAGAAATTGCTGAATTATGAGGTATTTTGAGGGAAGACGTGACAAGGTTTAGTGATAGGATATGAAGAGAGAGGAGACTCAAGCACTGCATGATGTATTTGACCTGTGAAACTGAAAGAATGGGATAATAAACATCATTTGAGATCAAAAGACTACAAGAAGAATTAGGAGTAGGGGTGAGGGAAATATCAGCAGCTGAGTTTTGAACGTACTAAATTTGAGATGCACAGTAGACATCTATGCAGCAATGGTAAGTTGACATCTACAATATAGAGCTCTGGAGATACATAGATGTGTGTCATCAGCGTATAAGTTGTATTTAAAGATGAAACTGGATGGGATTTCTTAGTGAGTATGGATAGACAAATAAACAAAGTGAGCTCTGGAGGTTCTAACATTCAGCGATGTGGGAGGGAAGAGGAGACAGGCAAGGAGACTAAGCAGAAGGAAAGACAGAGGGGTGTAATGTCCCAGAAGACAAATAAGGAAAGGAAAGTGTTTTGAGAAGAGAGGAGCAAGCAACTGTGTCAGACAATAGCAAGAGGAGAGAACGCAGACTATATGGACAGATTCACGTAATTGGTAGATAGGAAGACAGGAGTCTACAGAAATTCTCTTCTGATTACTTCAGTTTTGTCAGTGCTGTGAGAAGTGACAACAGACAAAGAAGTCTAAAGAAAGAAAAAAGTATAGAACAGTCAGGTAGCAGGGAGTAAGAGCGAACACACTTGGGAAACATATCGTGATTGTCAGGCAGCATTAAAGGTCAACTTGAGGTGAGCAATTATGAATTTATAGTGAACACAGTCAGTACGGCCGGGTGTTTTCTGCCACCACACTCAGCTGCAAGATTTGATCAGGGTCAAATATAGCAAGTGAGCATGAATATGTCAGGGAGTGATATGAATGATTATGCTGGGCAAAAGTGAGGGCATAAAAGTAAATGAGGGACAGTAAAACAGTGGCTGATGGACTCAGAAGAATAAACACATTTCTAGAGTTGGGGTTCCAGAGAAAGGTAGCTAAAACATACAGGGGTGTTTGGAGAGTCAGAGGTTAGACACAGAAAGGGGGGTTTACACAGGGTTTACAGTTACCAAATTGAGAGGCCAACCAGAAAGGTCATCTACAGCTGTGGCCAAGATCATTAAAGTCATCATGTATTAGAAGAGGGGTTGTGGTGAAGAGTCAGTTTGCCAAGAGCTAGCATTTTCAAATAATGGGGGGGGGGGGGTGACTAGATAGATGAATATTTGCTTCAAGGAGGAATAATGGATGATTCAAAACTGGGAGTTTTATGTAAGGGGAAGAATAGTCTGGCATTAGGTGCCTATTCCACTCACAGGCTTATGGTATCAGCTTGCCAACCTGATTAGTTCATCTTCTCCCTGTTCTTTACCCTGAACATAGCTCTACTTTTTGTTATTATCTCCTTATCTATCTTACCCACTCAATTTTGAGCTTCTTGAACAAACACTGTGTATTATTTACCTTGATAGTTCCTTAGTGATCAGAACACTGCCTGGCGCGTTGTAGCTACTCACTATGATAATTGTATGCATGGATGAATGAATGACTGAATAAATGAGTAGATACAATCATGCAGTCACAGATACTTTATGCTACATCCTTACATATAAGTGATATTTGGTATTATAAGAAAGCCAGTAAAAAATTCATCTAGGTAATCCATTGTCTTCATTAGTGACTATTTTATAGTTTGTGGAAAAGCAAATCTGTCTGTTCTCAATTTGATATATGTTTTTTATTGGTTGCAACATGACTGGTGAAATTTTGTTATTTTCATTTAAATTTCAATAAGTTTTCTCCACAAAACTTTCTACAATTATCTCTGCATTATCCAGCCCAATATGTCACATTTTAAAGATAAAACTCTACAACACTCATGGTATCAGTATGAGAATGAAAATAATACATATGATTTGAAACTACCATTTCATGGCCTATAGGGCACAGCTTTAAAGATTAAGTTCATTCTACACATATTTTAAATATGTGGGCTGGGTTTTGCTCCAAATAATTTCAAATAAATATTCAATTAAAATATAGTAAAATAACTTTAAAACAGTTTGATATACACTCCTCATTTCTAGCACGCAATTGTTGAGTAATTAGAAAATACTTGATTAATGCTTTGATTTCAAGAAGAAAAGACATATTCAAAAAAGTGGCTTAAAGAGTTCTTTAGATCCCATCTTACCCATAATGACCCACCTTAGTCCTTGCCAGCAAGGGAGCACCCCGTTCCAACAGAAGTTCTACCACTTGGTCATGTCCACTTCTTGCAGCACAGTGAAGGGGTGTCAACCCATCCTGTCCAAAGAATTGAAGAATTAAGCCTGAGTTAACTTAAACACACACACACACACACACACACACACACACACACACACACAAAGATTGCCTCTTATGCCACTTCAAAGAGAAGGTTTCCTGAACTTGTTCCTAGTGATTCAATACATCAGTAATAGAACTGCTATTAGTTAAATGATAGAGGAGAAGAGTGAGAGGAAGACAAGACAGTGAGAGATCCTGACAGAGGGCAAGAGAGAGAAAAAGAAAGATAGGGATGAAACAGAGTGAGGGTGTAGGCAAGCGAGATCTCACATGCAGAGGCTCAATGTAAAAACACATGTTGTTGGCCCTGTGTTTCCCTGTTTGGGAAGACGGAAAGGCAGAGTTTGTTGCATTTGTCGAACTTGAAAACCCTACTTGCTTGAAACTACAACCAGATGTTATATCATTAAACTATTTTCATTTTGGTTGCCCTAACACAATTTTACCCCCAAATTCTTCTTAACCTAATTTGTCCATCTATGGCATCTCTTGAATTGTTACTAGTTTTATAAATTCTCCTAAAATGCTCCCTGCTGCTCATGAGAAGAAAGTCATGTTTTTCACATTCTTCTAAAGGTTTCCACATATATTTTTCAACATTTTAAAAACTACATAGTTATTTCTCAGAGGTGAAATTTGTTATTAATAATAATAGCATTAAAAAGGTGTCAAACAGAATTATGGCACAACTGTGTGTTATGTTACTTATAAAACTTTCTGACCTTGATGCTTCTCAGGTAGTTGCTGATTCCAGAGAAATCCTCAAATTCCCTCTGTCTTTTGGATTTTATTTCTCTTTAGGGTGAAATGGCCAGAGAGCAGAGTGCATGGGTAATATCAGGCAAAATGTACGAACGATGGGTAAGAAGTGAGAGAGAAAATGAAATTCTGAGTACATAAATTAACTAGAGATTTCAAGCTTAAGGGGAAAAAAAAGATTGTCATAGGGAAAGACATTGAGAAGGTAGGTAACATTCAGAGAAAATGAGGGATGGGGACGTTAAGAGGACTTCAAAAGCTGAATTTTCCAGAACTCTAATAGCTTATCTTTTGTGTCTCTGTTTCCAGGACGATTGTTCTGAATTATGTTTTCCCCCTAATAAATATAAGTCATCTGAATCACAACACTCTTCCTATCCCAACATTCTGGGATCCTATGCTAGGTATTTTCCCTTTACCTTCCAGATCCACGCTCTACCTTTCTCTCCTCTGCTCCACGTCTGACAGAAAGAACTCTAGATTGTATTGGTGAGCCACCTTGCCCTCTGGCTTCTGGTTGACTATGGAAAATGCAGCAAGACCTGAAGCCACTCTGCAAAGGATCTCCTTAGTCTGGCTGTGTCTCTTTACCAAATATTATGCTCCTGCCAAAGCAGTCTCCATCATGTAGTTTTCTCCTTTGAAGTTCTGGCAACCTACTTCTCACCTTGCAGGCCTAGGGTTGGTAATGAGCCCTGCTGTTGGTAGCTCTGGGGATACTCTACTATCCTTTGTGCCTTCCCTACAATCCACCCTCAATGTTATAAACAGATCCTTTAATAAATCCATATTCAAATGATCAAATTTGAACATGCACTCTGGTCCTGGCTAGGATCTTGAGTTATTTGTCAGCGCAGAGCCCAAGGTGGGGTTCAAACTCAGGCACCACAAGATCATGACCTGAGCCAAGATCAAGAGCCAGACACTTAACTGACTGAGCCACCCAAGTGCCCCGGTCTAGAACCTTGAATTATAATGGTACTTTGCTTTGTTAAATCTCCTTAGCTAGTATTAAGATACTGAATATCCAAAATAGACCTTGCAATTTTAGATATGTAGGAATTAGCATGGAAAGACTGCCTTTCCAGAAAAAAAAAAAAAGTATTTAACTACTGTAGTTGGGATGCCAAGTTATTTTAAAGTTTGCCAGAGAGGAGTCTAAAAAAAGTAACTGTGCAGGCAAAGCGATTAAGATGATTGTGCTTTTGTATCTTGATAACATACCTTGTGGTTAAAGTACAGAGCGTTAGTTGCTACTTAATTTATATAACTATTAGATATAGCTTGATTTCTCAAACATATTCTTGGTGGGGGCTCCATGGAGAACTAGAGTTTGAGAAATCAACTGTAGTGAATGAAGGCATTATATGCAATGGTCCAGCGAATGGACTCTGGAATCAGGGAGCTTCAGGTGTGAGTCTCAGATCAGCCACTATGGATATTCTCTGTGAGGCTCAACTTCACAATACATAAAATGGGGATAATTCTTCTTATCCTGTTTAACTTACAACCTTTGTTTGAAAGATGAGGGGACTCTGCCTTAAATCATTTTTAGAATAGGTATTTTTCCTACAGAATACATGAAATATTCATTGTATAATCATGTTGAAATCTTCTGATATTCTCAGAATAACAATAGGAAAATATAGAGAACACTTAAAACCACACAAGAACGTCAAAGAACAGTAAGGATTGCATTGATTCTAAATCTGATGCAATTTATCTACCCTTATCAAGGATATGGGAATTATACTAAATTCAAGTTTCCCAACATGCTCAATCTGAATAGATTTTAGATATTTTCTATAAGTACAGTGTCTCATTATTGCCCCCCACCCCCTGAATCTTACCAAGGTTTTGTGTTCCAGGACTTTTTTATTTACTTTTTTTTAACTCCTAGGGGCAATGATCTGTTCAATACCTTTTTTAACTTAAATTCTTAAGACTGTATTTAAAGCTTACATTCCTCCCCTCCCACGGTTCCTTTCCTTTTGTTCTTTTTTTTTCTTCACTAGAATCAGTTCATAACACACCATGATGTTGATAATCCTTAATAGGTTAAATCAATCAACGTTAGAGGGACACCATTTTTCCAGTTGATAGCCCACAGCATTAGCTTTTTACAACCAGTTCTTTCCTTACCTTTTCCCTTCCTCCCCTCTGCTTAGATTGTAGATGCAGCCTGAAGTCTGTGTATGAACACAGGCTCTTGTAATTACTACCCTGTGTATCCTAGGTCAAGTTACATAACTCCTCTGAAAGTCACTTTTCCCGTTGGGAGTCTCATTTCTCAAATGAAGGCCTCCACATTTTCTCAACAAGCAGATAATACACACTTCATAAATTGTTAGGAAAAGGAAATAAAATATTTGTAGAGTACTTAGCAGGGGGCCTAGAACAGTGAGCATATGAGAATTGGTGGCCACTATTGCTGTTGCTTTAATAATTATGAACACTTTTTCTGATATATTGGTTTTTGTTCATCATCTTTTAATGTTTTTGTATACTTTCATCGTTTGCATTGAAACATGCATTTCAATAATTTAACCTTATATGGAGTATCTCCACATATAAATAATATATAAGTTTAAAAATAAAGACAGAATAATGTTCTTAATAAAACCTGGATTAGTAATACCATTTTAAACCAGCTATGAAATTTCTGTTAATGTTTTTAACATTAATGTGAGATTTTTCAGATAGCAGAAAACCGAGCTCTCAGTTTCCCACTAGATCCCAGTCAATGATGAGAATGTCAATGACATGCACAATGTCTCAGTGATTGACAAAGTGCTGGCAAAAGTGGGAAAGGATCAGTGGGCAAGATTTTTTTTAATTACCTGAAAGCCTCTACATATTCTGCTTTTCTCTAGATAATGAAAACCTTATATACGAGATTAACAATGAGAAGATCAGGTGGAAAATCCTTGATAGAATATACTAGATTGAGAATGTTTACGACTAGTATGTTTGCTACAAGAAACTGAGATCTCTATGATAAAAAATGAAAAAAAAATATTATTCTTAATTCCTTATGTAGAGCCTCCATGGTACTACCTAAAAAGCAGTCAACAGTAAATGTAAAATTTTTCTGTTTTAAAATATACTTTCAAAAGACAAGAGAGAAAGCTAACCAGATTCCTTTTACTTTAAAAATAAAATGTGATAGTTGCAGAACCAGCCTCCAAATTCCAGACCGCAGTCCTTGATTTCAGTATTACCTTCTACTTGACTTTGCCTTTGGTAAGAAAGATATAGTTGTTTTAGTTACAGCCAGAATTAAAAGAATTCAATTGCTTTTAAAATCCTACTTCTTAGAGATAAGGAAGTATTTTAACTTATGGTGGGAAAAGCTCAGTACCACCATTCAATACTGTACTGTACTCAATCCTGGGGTGTGCCGGAGCCAACCCACACAAACTAGTGAGAGCCAAGTTTTTGCACATCTCTTCCCAATTTTGTATTCAGTGATACCCTATTGGTAGCTCTAACTGGCCATGATGGAGGTATGGGGAGTATTTACACTACAGAAGTCAGCAAAGGCAAAAGCTCCAAATCAGAGTTTGTTTTTTGAAACAAACTAATTTGAAAGCCAATTAGTAAACTTTTAGTAGCATACTGCAAATCTAAGTCTTTGGGTACTATTAATTTGCATCTCTGTGAGTAAAGGGACCTAGTCTATCATATTAACTGCTGTATCTCTAGGCGTTAAGTAGGAACTCAAAAACTATCTGTTTAGGGAATGAATGAACAGAAGATCCACACAATGTATACAATTATAAAATCTACTTTTTGATTTATAAGTTCTTGAATGAAATTCAACTTATTTGTATATCTAAAAGTTTCATTGGACGAAATACAGCCCAAATATTCCTTTTACAGAAGAAACCAAAGCTTATATTTGATTAACTTGCTCAAGAACAATTAGTTAATGGCAGAACTAGCATAAGAATCCATTTCTCTCCACATCTTAGTATGCTTTTTATGAAAACGCACTCCCTAATTGGAGTTAGACTTAAATTACATATGCAAATGTATGTAGGCTATGCAAATTAGAGCATCTTTTAAAGAACTAAGCAAATATTGCAATGATCAATAAGAACAAAATCACTTGCCTCAAAATGAATGAATACTCCAGAAAAATACTAACAAGAGCATGCGGATTTTGAAGACATTGGCCAAGATAAAATTCTGTTGCATTTGCCAAGTGCTTTCTTTCCATTGGTACTCTCAATTATTAGAGAGTCTCAATAGAAATGGAGAGGTAGTGTAAAGGGAGACATTATGTTAATAACGTATTTAAAAGAGGAGGCACAGAAAGTGTCCTTTAAACATGAGAAACAAGTAAGCAAGGCATGAAACACTGTGCATAATGGTTCCAAATTCTGCATACCTACAGCACAGCAAGGGAAAAGGCATGCCAACACAGCAAAGAGTAGAAATCATATAAAACTCTAATGCAAAGACAGTAGACACTACAACAAAGATCTTGACAGACAAAGCAAACCACCCTAGAATTCCCACATGATAACATGACGTAGATGATCTGGACCAAATGTCTTAGAGAAATGAGATTAAGAAAGCAACAGTTCCTGAGGTCATTAAAAAACAGAATGTACAGTCTGGGACTGGTGTAGTTCTTAGAAGCACAAAGATGATAAGGCTAATTAAATAAAAGCATTTGCCAGCCTCAAGATTTGCAAAAGAACTAGATTTGATCCCTAGTCCTTTGACTCTGAAAATATAAAGTCCCAGGATTAAACAAAGTGAATAAAATATCACAAGGGATACATCCTATTCCCCAATCTTGTATAGACTTCTTACACCACTGTATATTTGAAAATGTTCACATTATAGGAATATTTAAAATTTTGCTGAAGTCTATGATTAAGCAAATGTATTCCAGAGAACGAATATTGAAGTACTGATTTAATGTTTAAGCAAGTAACTACTTATAATTCCAGTAACATAATAAAAAATTATGAGTAGCTAAGTAATTGACCCCCCCCACTTTTAAAAAAATAAATAATAAGAATCTAAGAGTTAATTCTCATACAACCGTATGAGATAGGTTACCAACAGTAGCCTAAGTTCAGAGAAGATAGTAAGTCAATTGCCAATATCATACAGCTAGTAAGTTGTGGAAGTAAAATTTGAAATCAGGTAGTCAGCCTTCAGAGGCTGCACTTCTAACAGTTGTATTCTCCTGCCTATCTTATTATCTATTTGTTGGGAGTATAGAAAGCTCAGAATTACATTTTGCTTAACAAATTTGAAGTGAATGAAGGGCACTGACTTGTATCAAATTGAATTGACTAAAGGTGCAATTTAATAACTATATGCCTTTGTTCCATAAGCATATAGCAGATTGTTTGTTCAGGTCAGTATAGTATGACCACCTAAGAAAAACGATCTGAAAATTGGAAAGTTAGAAGCAAAGGATTGTCAACATGTATTAAAATATTTTATGTAAAAGCCACAATCTCAAAGCTTAATGTATTTTTATGAGTTTGGGTTTTTGAAAGGTACAGCTGATAATCAGAGACGCTTCCGTTCAATCTTTGATCTTTGTTCCCCAAAATAAGCATGGACTTAAAAAACTGTCTCATTGAGGAGCTAGCATTCTGTTTCTTCAGCACTTAAGAGCAAATATTAATTTCACTTTCCAATGAGAAACCTTTAAATATTGTATGAAATTTAAATTGAATCCAAGAAAGCAATTTCCTTGAAAATGCATTGTTTATATTTAAGCACTGGTATTTTAAGGTGCCTGCTTCAAGAATACAAAAAACAAAAATGGTAGGAAATTCAAAGAACAGAGACACTCACCCTAGTTTTGGCATCGATCTGACCACCACGATCCAGTAAGAGCTTCACCATGTTTGTGTTTCCCCTTTTGGAAGCCACATGCAGAGGGGTGATTCCATTCTACACCATGGGAAGACGAAATAAGAGCATGTTGGGTATGACAGGGCATGATGGTGAAAACTTTGTGTTAAAAGGCACAAAGAAGGTTGTGACCCATGTGGTAATTTGATTCAAGATTTTTAAAGTTTCATGTCTTTGATTTTTAAGGAACAAAAAAGCACACAAACCACAAAGCACTATAGTTAGAGAATGAAAAATGGAATGAAACTGCATAATTAAGTTTGTCTATAACCACAACATATGAATTGAATGTACACACTACATTGTACACATTGTCAAGGGACAAAGGGAGCACTTTCGCATAATAAACAAAATTTCAGATTCTACTTAGGACAGAGCTCTAGTCCAAAGTCTATCGCTCTTTCTAAAATATCCATGAACTGAAAGATTCTGACATCTTAAAGTTTCCTATACTTAAAAACAGGATGTAAATATACATATTCAATAACCGTTAGAAAAAAAAGATTCTTAAAAACATCTTCTTCAGAATATTTCAGTATGAAAAACAACTTGTAAATAACTCGACACAGTTTCAATACAGAAGACTTCTCAGGGCCAAAAACACCATATATATGAATTGTAGTTATTTATTTTATTGGCTATCGTATATCATCATTATGGCAAGAATAGGTACCTAATTTTTTATATGTCGTAATTTTGCAAATATTCAAATATTGCATTTACTGATTCATACTGAGTATACTGAGTTTTGTAATTAGCATGTAAGTGAATTCTTTCAGTGAAAGCATACCATTAAACATATAATGCAACATGATGTCTTGTTATGTATTTTGGTTAGACTCTTTATATGAGCACATTCTCAATTCATTAAAAACATTTTTCTGTCAAATTATATGCCCCATAATGATCATAACACTGTATAAATGTTCTTTTACATTTGATAATTAATGTTTTAACAGTTTAATTGTTTATTGACTTGAAGTTGCTCATTCATGATTCATGGAGTGATCTTTAAATATAACTACTCACACTGAGGTCAGAACTAAGATCCTCCTTAACTACTACAAATGATTTGTGTGCCTGTGGATTTACACATTCTTATTTTTCATGTATTGGGTCATGATGATGTGCTATGATGCAAAGAAAAAAATGAAAAATCTAATATATCAGCACAGATTCAGTCAAGGAAAAAAAAACTTTATTGTTATTCATTTTTACTTTAATAAAATTCTCATTTACTGCTATCTAAAATGAGAAACTATTTTAAACCATACCCTCGCTGTGAAGTCCACAGCAGCTCCCCGGTTTAGAAGAAGAGTTGCCACGTTGACATTTCCATAGTGGGCGGCAATGTGCAAAGGAGTAAAACCACTCTATGGAAAGCAAAGAGAATAACAGTAAATCATTTCACCTCCATATGTTATAGTCCCTGGATTAGTGAAGAAAATCACACGTAATTGTCTACCTAACATGTGAGCAACACAATTAAGATAATAAATGCTTTAATAAAGCTCTTTAAATTTTAGTATTACAAGATACTAAATAACTAAGGCTATAAGCAGGTAAATAAATACCCTATATTTCTTGGCAACATTATTTGTAATTAGCTTCATGATTTATCTGTCTATGAGATTTGTTGTTTATACAAAACCATGTATCTTGAGTTGGTTAAGCTTTAGAGAAAAACAGAATATGATTAAACAACATAAGGTTTCAGCCACAGAATTCACATAATTATGAATTAAAAATTTTTTCTTCAGAGAAAGACACAAAACTATAGTTTTGTTTAGTTTGGGGATTTTCAATAAAAAAAGAAACCAACATTGGTTGACATTGTGTCTTTGGAACAATGAAAATATTGTGAGAAACTTTTACAGAGGTGTACAATTCATTCCACATCATTTACACTGTCATGATATTTTTGTCTTCTCTAATAACTGTTTAGTGAGACTATGCTGTTACAACGAAAAAACTTAAAAAAAACAAAAATTAAATAATATACCTGGCATCAATGTAAATATAAAATAAAGAAAAAAAATTTAGCTGAACACAATTTTGAATGTTAATTAAACCAAATTTTATCAATAAGATTGACATAAAATAATAAGCAAGTTAAATCAAATGTATGGACATTAGAGAACTGTTTACTTTCAGAATTTTTTTAATGTTTATTTATTTTTGAGAGAGAGAGAGAGTGTGAGTGAGTGAGGGGCAGAGAGAGGGGGATAGACAGGATCCAAAGCAGGTTCTGCGCTCTCAGCGCAAAGCCCGATGAGAGGCTCAAACTCATGAACTACAAGACCATGACCTGAGCAGAAGTCAGACGCTTAACCAACTGCACTCCTACTCTCAAAATATTTAAAAAATGAATCTGAAAATCTTCATGGGAGAAAAGTATACTTTCTTTCATTCCTTATTCTGATGAAATTTAGTTAGAAATTTTTGCCATTTTCACAAAAGAAGTATATTTACTCTTTCATTGTTAAAATGCTAAAAAATCTATTATTCTTGCTCTCCATAATTTCATAATTCTCATTACTCAATAAAAGATGAGAGGAACAATAAAGACTGTTCCTATAGAATTGGATATCAAATCCTGCAGCTTTGAGGTTAATTTGTATCATTCCCTTTTATTTGAAATGAACTTTGAGGTATATAATATGGTTTTTAAGAAATATTATATGAATCACAACCGTTATTTTTCTATTCACTTGATAGTTTTTGTTGATTTTGCTTTTTAAATGGACTAAATAAGCATTCAGATATCTTAGGTAATGGAAATTCCTCCCTGCTATCAACCAAATTAGCTACAAATGATTTCTGACTATAGAGAAACAAGACACAAAATAATAATAGTAACTATCAATCCAAATCCCACACTTGTGGTAAAGATATTTTTGTGTCTACAGGATGCCAAATACTCATGTCAAAATGGAGGGAAACATGAATCTACAACCTGGCTGTTATTTTATAAAATGTCAAATTTTTATATTTTAGGAAATAATTGACTGGAAGTTTTTCATTTGTATCTTGATAGTTCCTGCCACCTAGACATATCCTGAATGTAAGTCTACCATTTAAGTTACAATTTCATTTCAGGAAAAGAACGTAGTGATTGCTGGTGAATCATTTTCAAATTATTTTTCTGATTTGCAAAAATAAACCAATTTATTGTCTGACACAGCCTCATCAACCGTCCATGAGGATGCTTCAGACTGTGACTCTCGGATCGACATGTGGCTCGTAGAAGCCCCTCAGAGAAACTCTTGCCTGGTTACCATGGAGGTAGGAAGCTCAGTTCACTTTTCTACAGGGGAATCAATGGAAAGGCTTTCCTCTTTGTTACTCTATTATCCTCAGAGAAATATTTCTAACTCAGTACCAATCTTCCCAAACTGCTGCTTTCAATACAATGTTTACAGCCAATATTGCTTTCAAAAACGTCTCTTAAACAACCACCAAAAATCACCTACAAAATTAAAGTTATTAAAACCAGCAATTAAGATATCAATTTATATGTTTCTAGTCTTGAGAAATTTCACCAACCAATTGGGCCTTTTTTAAAAAAAATCTATGACCTAAGTCCCATGCACAGATATGGAACAAAAGAAATAATATGACTAATTCAAATATATTCATATCTCAATAGGTACATTTGTTAACAAACAAGATTTTAATTTTAGAAATACTCTAATACTACTAAATACCAAACGAATGCTCAAAACCTCTCTAGATCCACAGCTCAGTGATCATGAGAGGTTAGTCTACAAAGTCCCCTCAACTAAGTGAAAATCAATCTACACAGTCATTTGCCTTTGAATACTGGTTAATTTTTATAATATACTTTCAACAATAGAAGGCATCTCAGTAGCAATGGTCGAAAAACTACACACACACACACACACACACACACACACACACACATACACACACACTACTGAGAGATTTCTGAACTAAATATTCTTGGTGATCAATGTGACTTACTTTGGTATGTGGAAAATAGATAATTTCATGTCAAGTACTGTTAAGACTTAGCAAGATAAAAGCAAATGCTTCGATAATAATATGCTCGGTATCACTATTGATTATATGCAATGTGGTTAAAAAAGTACAGGAAGAAAAGGGCAACTGCAATGAGATAAGAAGATAAAACAGTTGCAAAGAAACCTCCTTAAATTTCACTTTGCTAAACTCTAAGCAGAGAAATTTCATTAAGAGAAGGTCATATCTCTTACTGGCAAAAAGTTAACAGTAAAGCTAACTCAGTAAAATACATATTAAGGAGTTCTGTTTCATGCTCTACTCTAGTAAGCTATTTAAATAGTTTCACGGATTTAAAAAAAAAACATCAAATACATATTACATTAAAATTTTTGAATTATTCATTTGCCTTAATTATGGGAAAAGTCTCTAAAATCAATTTCCTAATAATGGAAATTCCAATCATTAGTACGAATTAGTGAGCATTTATTCTAACTGGGCAAAAAAGTAAAATAAATAAAAACAAGGTATATTTTGGTATAACCACAATACTGTACCTCGGTGGTCCTATTCACCATCATCTGAAGCAGTGTTGTGTGGGAAGAAGAGGGAAGATATTACACAGTGCAAAATTAAGTAAACGGTCAATCTGCTCACTGCAACTGGATACGCTGTTCCAAAATACATTCTACTGAGAAAAGACATCCATAATGCTATCCATACAATACAATTTTACCTTTCTAATTCCATTTCTTATTCCATACCTTTCTTATTCCATACCAATAGAATAAGTAAGCAGATTTCTAAAAAGCTGAACCCCATCTTTAAGAGACAATTATCTTAAATTTTGTTGTTATTATACCCAACAGCCGGTCCCCTTCTTTCTGAAATACCTCCGACGGTAATTTATCTCTTAGGATTACCGGAAGTAATTTTGCATTATCACCATGGCCTACTTCTGTATCATCCCCCAGGAGGAAGCTGGCAGCCGGAGAGTTCCTGTCCACAAATGTGTTCAGCTTTTACCTTGGATTGTACGTCAGCGTTGTGATCGTTCTGAAGCAGGAGTGCGGCAGATTTGGTGTCGTCTTTCCTCGCTGCGATATGCAGAGCCGGCAGCCTCACTTTCCCTTTGGTGTCATTCTCCAAGAGGATGGCCACTGCCTGGTTGTGTCCTTGCTGGAGTGCCACAGCTAGTGGCGTAAAGCCATCCTAGCAAAATAGAAGGAAAAACCCTCAATTAAATTTTGGAAGCATGGGATTCAACTGTAAGCAATGCCTCTAATGTTTAAAATAAGAATTAAGATGGAGAAGAAAAGCAAAGGGATTAAATATTCCTGTGAAGATTAAAGCAGATGATCAACTGTCCTATGCTGTACTATGGACTGGTTTCATCAGATTATTTTCCTAGCTTCTGTTCTAAATATTTTGAAAAACATCTGCATTCCCTAAAAAAGCATACTTCACATAAGGTGAACTTAAATGTATGTTTAGAATGGGAAAATAAAAATCGGAACCAACGTTAAGTATACAGGCTAATCAAAAGGAAAAAGTGGGAAGGGTTGGAATAAGAGAGACCAAGTCTGACTGAGAAGCAAAGATACAGTAGCTAAGACAGGGAAATAAATTCTGTAATTAAATATGCAGGCTTCTAAATGTCTCTGTATCGATTAGGGGAGAACAATAATAATTATCAATGGAATGGTCTATTACCAATTAATGTGGCAAATTTGGAACATAATGTAACCTAAAACTTTTTGATAAATAAGGCTAGTTCATTAATTTTATACTTCATTGAATTTTATGTTACTTAGATCATTTAGATACAATGTGCTAGGTAATGAAAAAACAGATTTTTAATTCTAAACTTGGCAACAAGTTAAAAAAAAAAACAATAGCACAGATCACCAAAGTTAAAGGAATTTTAGGGGTAGATGGATAACCATGCTTGTAAATTTGGAAACTATGTTTTCTTTCTAGAAACAAGTATTCAGTTAGTAGAAAAGTGACAAATAGAAAAAAATCTGTATATATCATATATATCCTAGGCTCTGTGTATTTTAAAACCTCCCTTACTCCACAAAAGCTTGAAAACAAGTCTCAGAAGTTTCCATTCATAGAAGAGATGAGGACAATGAGATTGTATATTAATGATTACATTTTAGAGACAACAGCAATTTACCATAATCTAACTACTCGATTTGTTTTCAATGATAACTTTTTTAAACTGTAGGGTTTTGAGAAAAAGTGATTTCCTATAGCACCACCACAAAAAGACTTGAATTTGTTTTAATAAGAATTGAATTTTAGATAAACACCTTACTTAATAGAATGGAAGAATACAACATGTAGCATTGCAAAATGAAAAATAGTAGCCTAAATTTAGAACTTTGGCACAAATTAAGTTTTCTCTTCAGAAAGAAAGAACAGGTTCATTATCATATACATATTCGATTATCTCCTGCAACTCTGTGATAGTTTATATGAAAAGAGTATGAACTTTGTTTTTGTTTTTTCTTAGAGACAAGGCATTTGCTGACAGTACAGAACCTAATGAAAAAGTTTTTAGCCTTCAATTTTGGTAATGTTCAGGAAGAAGGAGAGTTAAGAGTTATAAAATTAGTACTGGAGGGACAGAGAATTCCCCTAAAAGAATTTAACTTTCAATGTCTACCACATGGATTTCATTCTGTTCTATGCCTCATGAGGGAGGGGTGAATATTTGAAATGATTTTTTCAAGCGCCTCAACTAACTCCATGAAAAAGGAAACCCATATGAAAATTCAGTAGCTTCATTTTTCATCGTTTATTTACCAATGCTAATTGCTATAATTATGGGAAATTTCAAATATTCAAAGATTTATTTTCTTTGAAACATGAGTTTCATGGAAGTATTGAATAATCTCATGATTATCTGCTTTTTAAAGTGGTCACAATGTCTTGATTAGTAGTTAATTTTTACAAATTAGGGCTACTTTTGGGCACAGAGGAAATGTCTTCTTTAGGCATATTCACATGTGTGCACATGAGACTGTACAAGGTATCTGGCAATACAATATAAAATATCAAACAGTAATCAGTCCTAAAGCCCTGGAAACATGGTAGGTTTTACAGAACAATAGACTAAAAGGGAATGTCCATATGCATGTTACTTGATAATCATTAGGGCCAGCAAAGGGGAGGGGGGAATTAATCAACTAAGCTTATATATGTCCATTCAGTCAGAAATTAATTCCAGTTATTTAAGTGATTAAAAATTTAAACAACAAGCATACACATGTCTAAGCTAAGCTTCAAACCTCATACGATTCACTCGCAAAAGCTGCATTTTGTGTAGAAATCAGAGAGGGTTTTCATTTTTTGAGAATCACAGTGCAACATGGCCTCTGCTGATGCAGTGTATATAAAGGGATATTTTTTGAACCAGACTGAAATGCTACAGAGAGCTACACCAAAGGAGCCTTGAGACAGCTATGAATACCAGCAAGCAGAATTTCTCTAAACCATACACTAGAAATAATAAATCTATCTGGTGACTAGAAGTCTGGACTGTGATGGTTTCTTGGGGGAAGTGATTCTGCATTCAAGAAACTAAAATAAAACAGACACAGATTTCCTTATTTTGGTACATTTCTCAGTTGTCCTGATACAGAGATAGAGTCTCGCATAGTTACTCAAGATTTACCTGAAGATATTCATATGCTACTCATTGACATAATTAGTGTCTCGGGAAAAAAGAAAAAACAAAGGCCTCAAATCATAAAAATCACACTTTACCCACATGGTAAGAGTGGAAAATCTGTGTCTTAAATACAGAACTTGAAATCATTTTACATTGGGCAGTTGTGTTTTCCAGTCATAAACAAATAAGAAACGTGGCCCCATTAATAGTGGTTTCTTGGGATTTTTTTTTTTTAAGTAATGAGAATAAGCTGTCAGAAAGTTATTGCAATTGGCTCCATAAAAAATTTTCTGCCAAAGGGACTGGAAATGGATTTAATAGATTATGATGATCTCTTCCCCCAGGGCAGGATAGAAAGGAATTCATGTTTATTTCACCTAAAGACTTAATCGTTCAGAAAGAAAGGAAGTCCTTAATAGACCTTAAAAGTTACCAACTTAGTTTCTGGAGGGCAAGCATCTATCAGTCATCTCTCACTCCAAGCCAGGAGTTTTAAAGTTCTATCAGTGGAGGCACAAAATATGAGAAAGGAAAAACACAGCCTGCATAATCTGGTTGAAAGGGGTGAGGAGTGGCATGACCCAGTGGAACTTTTTTCCCTTCTCTGTGTCACTCACTTCCAAGCTTTGGCCCCACGAGGCACCACCTCACAGTGGTGGTTTGGAGACAGTTTCTCCAAACTCAAGGGTTTCTGGAGGATCACTTAGAAATCGCAGTTCTAAGCAACCACTGAACTTGCTCCTTAACGTGCCTACGCAAAAATGAGAAAGAAAATAACAAAGCAAGTCTGTTTCTTGGAGGACATGCATAGTTTGAAAAGGAAAGTGATGTTCTAAACTGTCTAGATGTCCTGAATGTTTTGATACTAAATGGACTTTGAACATCCTATTTAATTGTTGCTATAATCATAGTCATACAACTATATGCCATAATTTGCGCTTCAGAAAATGTGAACAGCTTTATTTTTGTCACACACTCCTCATAAAATTGTGCTAACACAAATACCTATGAATAATTTCTGATCATTAAAAATTGTTCATTTAGAGAATTAAATTGGATCCTGACAGATACAATAGTGATGAAAAGAGATGGATAGGATTTACTGTAATCTGATTTTAAAATAGTATAAAAACTCCCAAAACCTAGAGAATGGCAAATTGATGGAAGCATGAGTTCATGTAAGAATAAGTTGACATGAATCCCAAATCAAGGCATAAACTCATTCAACTGTGTGCACTGGGTCCTTTGTTCACGGCCATCATTGTACATTACACAAGTAACATGAACACTCCTAGCATATTTTGTTATTTAAAAAAAATTTTTTTAATGTTTATTCTTTGAGAGAGAGAGAGAGCATGAGCAGGGGAGGGGCAGAGAGAGGGAGACAGAATCTGAAGCAGGCTCCAGGCTCTGAGCTGTCAGCACAGAGCCCGATCATGACCTGAGCCAAAGTCAGATGCTTAACTGACTGAGCCACCCAGGCGCCCCATGAACATTCTAGCATATTTTAGACAAGATAATGGAGATCCTTTGCAGCTGGATAAAAAGAATATGGACATTAAGATCAAAGAATTTGAACCTCTGGGTTGACAGTCTTACCTCAGTAGCAGTGCTCTGATTAGCTCCATTTTCAAGCAAGTATTTTACAACATCAATGTGGTTCTCTTGGGCAGCCATGTATAAAGGAGTGAAGCCATTCTGAGGACAAACAATAAAAAAGACATCTTTAATCATTTGTAAAGTTTAAACCAGGGAAGAATACCAGAAAAGGAAAGAGAGAATACTACGAAGTAAACTTTTGAAATGATGATACATATAACACACCTTCACAATGTAGTATACATATATTTACTATTATAAAACTAGCTATAATCAAAGTGAACCAATTCCTACACATAATTCCTAAAAGAATGAGGACAAAGTGATATGGAAACAATATTTACCAAATTCCCTATCTTCATTTCAGTTCTAGAGATTTACATTTCCCATTACCTAACACTGTTAAAACTAAAGATATTTAGAATTTTAATATAATCCTATGGCATACATATAAATTCTCATTATATGTAGTGTATTTATAAAATAATATTTATATAGTATCTTCTGTACTTTTTTAATTAAATTTTTTAATGTTTATCTATTTCTTAGAGAGAGAGAGAGTATGAGTTGGGGGGGGGGGCGGGCAGAGAGAAAGGGAGACGCAGAATCCAAAGCAGGCTCCAGGCTCCGAGCTGTCAGCACAGCACCTGATGTGGGGCTCAAACCCAACAACCGTGAGATCATGACCTGAACTGAAGCCGAAACCTTTAACCGACTGAGCCACCCAGATGCCCCCTCCTATACTTTTTAAAAAAATGTTTATTGACTTATTTATGAGAGAGAGAGAGAGAAAGAGAGAGGCAGAGACACAGGGAGACAGAGAATCTCAAGCAGGCTCCACGGTGTCAGTGCAGAGCCTAATACGAGGCTCAAACTCACAAATGGTGAGATCATGACCTAAGCTAAAATCAAGAGTCTGAAGCTGAACCAAATGAGCCACCCAGGGACCCCTATCTTCTGTACTTTATTAAATCATAAACTATTTAAACAGGCCACCATTATCTTGAATGTATGCAGTTTAGTTAGCACTTTTAAAGGTATAAATTATTACTCATTCCAGAATAGGCTAGGAGTGATTGCACATCTGATTGAAAAGGTTTTTTAAAAAATCTAAATTTCAGTATTCTGATTGAAGTAATATGGTTTATACTGAACATCTTTCTATTATTTTTAAAGCCATTCTGAAATTCTATCATTCATTAACTCCCATATTCATGTATTCAGTTATTTACTAAATTCCAGCCACTGGTAGCTGGGACATCACTGGGATACACTGATAAATAAGACAGACATCTGCCTTCATGAAACATATACTATGGTAATATTATAACATTATTACATAGTCACAGTTAAAAGAATCACTGAAATTGTACAGCTTGAGTTTAAAATTAAGTTTAAATTGGCAAATTTTCTTTTCATCAGATCCTTTGCAATAGGTAACACCGCATTAAAAAAAGACTTCGTAAAAAAATAGAAAACATGGGACACTACATAAACTCTTAAATCTAACAATTCTCTCAGAACAATGTCAGAGCCTTACGCATTGTTGATTCCCTGAAAAATTCTATGCATTAATGAGAATAAGCAAAAACAAGGGATTTTCAAAACCATAAAAGGAGAAAAAAATAACTGTTTTGAAAAATTCTTCTATATGCATCGTTTAAGTGTGGCAACTTTATTTAAGATGGCCAAGATCTGGCAAAATATAAAAATACAGAATATGGAAGTAGAATAAGAAAAGAAATTTTAAATTTGATTACAAAAGAAAATCTGCAGACTTCAAAAGAGGAGGAAATTTTTAAACTAAGAAATATTGTCAAAGGAACGAATTGACAATTTTGTAGGATGCAGGAATAGCTTGCTAGTTGGATAGCATATTTTTTTTAAAACATAGCAAACAGGTGAAATCTTGGGTATTTTAAGAACACTGAAGAGGTGGCGGAAGGACAGAATTAGAGATTCAAAGGAAGGGAAAGCCAGTGAGTGTGGTTAAAAACAATGAGTGGGTGTGGAATGGGGCTCTTTCATGACAAGGAAAAGGCAGGATGCAAAAGAAAAAAAAAGACGAAACAGAACTTTTAATAGAGTAAAACACTTTGCTTACATGTTTTCCTCTGACAGAATCTTGGATGTAGATCAGGAGAAAGGGAGATAGACCGTGGTTGCCACATCAATAGGGAAAAAAAAAATGTACCATTCTTAGCCTCCCACCCTGGGTCCTGGGCTTTAGAGGGGGCCTCCTCTATTTGAACACGGTAGGGATCCAGAGGCCCAAAGGGACATGCCCATCCTGATCCTGCAGCTCTCCTGCTTCCAGACCACACATTAGGCATGAAGTTACCCATAATCCTTGACTAAGCAGCCCCCAGCATGGTTCCAGTGCTTGCTCAGACTTCTTTGGGTTCACTTTCCAAAAGGTCTGTGCCATGCACACCGTGTGACAGACTGACCAATGGCCCCCAAATATGTCCTCACTCTAATCTCTGGAAGTTGTAGATGTTACCTTATATGCCAAAAGGAACTTTACAGGTGTGATTAGGTTATGGATCTTGAGGTGGGGAGATTATCCTGGATTGTTCAGCTGGGTGTAACATAATCACAGGGTTTTTATAAGAAGGAGGCAGGAGGTCAGAGAGGAGAAAAGACACCATACTGCTGGCTTTGAAAATGGAAGAAGGGGACGTGATCCAAAGAGATTTTTACTTAGAGCCTCCAGAAAGAACCAGCAGGGGCAGCACCTTGGTTTTAGTCCTAAGCCTAATCTCAGACTTCTAAAATTATAAAATAACAAATCTGTGTTATTTTAAGTCACTGAATTTGTGTCAATTTGTTACAGCAGCAACAGGAATCTAATAGACACCCCAGGAGCTGTTTGCTAGGGAAGGTCAGAGTAGTAGGTGCGGGTCAGGATGTTCACACTTTTACACATGATGCTCTATGGGGAGGATGGATCCAGGGATGGGCCAAGAAGAGGAACCCGCTGTAGGCCAGGGTTTAGAATCAGCACCACCCCCGCCCCCACCCCACCACCAGCCACAATCCTGTATGGAACTCCAAGGTTTCTGAGAAGTCTAAATTTGGACCTGTCATATTGTTATAAGGATATATTTATCAAGATAGGAAGATAGGAGATACTTATTTAAAGTTAACTTGATATATAGCTTTTAATTTAAAAAGTATATTGTAGGGGCACCTGGGTGGCTCAGTCTGTTAAGCATCTGACTCTTGATTTTAGCTCAGCTCATGATTGCACGGTTCATGAGGTCAAGCCCCAAGTTGGACTCTGTACTTACAGCACAGAGCATGCTTGCGATTCTCTCTCTCCTCTCTCCCTGCCCCTCTGCCCACTCATGCTTTCTCTCTCTCTCTCAAAATAAATAATAAACTTAAAAAAAAAAGTATATTGTAAGCGGGCCTCTTTTGCATTCATGCCCTGGGCTCTGCAAGTATTAATAGTGGGTTAGTGGTAGAGAAAGAAAAGGGGGGAATATCAGTATATAGCATATAGGGGAGGGGAGAAAGGTCAGTCACAAACATTCAGGATCTTGATTAGAGTACATCATGAATCCCATTTGTGCCTGGTGCCACCGCCTCAGCATGCAAGGGCTTTCAGCAGTATAGGGGATACGGATATGAAGAACAATAACAATAAAAATAATTTATTGAACTCCTGCTATATGCTATTCACTATGAGAGATGATTTCGATGTCACCTCTAATTACTGTGATCATGTATGTGTTTGTTTGTCTGGGACACAGACAGTTTATGTCTAAGTTTATGTATATTACCCTGGAGTAATAATTAATAGTGTCTCAGTTTGAATGACACATTAAATGGGCTAATACTATCTCTAATACTTAAAATATTGCTGCAACATTGGTACTGCCATATCCTTTTTTTTTTTAAAGTAAACTCTACATCCAAAGTAGGGCTCAAACTCATGACCTCAAGATCAAGAGTCCCATGCTCCACCAACTGAGCCACCCAGGCATCCCTCTTCACCCCACTTGAACTGAGGCAGCTGAGGCTCAGACAGTTGGGTAACTTGGCCAAAATCTCACAGCTAATAAGCGAAGTGAAAGTGTCTCTGCTGAACTGGAGTCTCCATGGGTGAAGCCAAAGCACCTGCAATTTTTAAAAAGCTCAATTTTTGAAATTACCTGAAGATATTGTTATCGGTGATGCAGAGCAAATGAATGGTTTAGGGCAGGAAGGGCCGTGATCACATCTGCGTTTCAGAGCGTCCACTCTGGTGAACACTGAGTGGACCACACCCACTGTGGTTTGGGGTGGTGGAAGACACGAATGAAAGTACGGGGTTAATCAGATTTTGTAGTATTTGCGATAGTACATTTAAAAGATGAAGGAAGCCTGAGCCAAAACAACATCTTGGCTAGGCGAGGGAGGGAGGGAGCTATTTACTGTTACAAATATGTGAAGTAAGAAAGCAATAAAGATTTACTACAGGTCCTAAAGACGTGGGAAATTATCCTTCCCTAACTTCCTGATACTACTTAACAAGAAATACTCCGCCAGAAAATGTGAAACATGCCGCTGGGTAATTGGGACAGGGCACTGCAGCCTTTTAACAGCACAGTGAATTTTACAGGAAAGCTTTTATCTCTGCATATAAATAGATTAATAACACAGGATTACTGGCCTGTGTCCATGCTTCCAGGTGCTTTCCAATGTATTATGTCTCCATGCCTTTCTAAAATAGTCTGGCTGCAGGTAGGTATAAAAGTATATGTATTTTCTTCTTGTTGGTATAAAAAAGTCAAAGAGATCCACAACCTGGATTGATACTAGGAGGATGCTAACAAGCACCAAATTATCAGCTGTTATGATAATTAACAGCGTGACCAGTAGGTGCCTCTACCAACCAGTTATTAAATATTTTAACATTATTCGTCTCCATTGCCACTCATGTATATTTATTCAACAAAAATGTGTTGGGTGACTCTTTACTGCCAGGCATTGTGTTTGGCATAGTGATTCAGAGAAAGGCAAAGTTCCTGTTAATTAGGAGCTCACAGTCCAGAGACTGAGATGGGCAAGTGAGGAAACTGCTATGTTACAGTTCAGTGAACACATATAGAATTTGTTTCTCTAAAGAAAGAAAGAAAGAAAGAAAGAAAGAAAGAAAGAAAGAAAGAAAGAAAGAAAGAAAGAAAGAAAGAAAGAAAGAAAGTTACATGAGAGATATAAAGAGAACACAGAAGAGCACAGAACTAAACTGGGTAAGGAAATCATATCCAAAGGAAGTCACTGGAAGTGATACTTTGGTAGACAAGGGGAGTGATTTGGTTTGAACTGAATCACGAAAGCTGAAGTTAGGCATAGACGCAGGAAAGGGACTTCAAACAGCGGAAACCCCATGAGAAAACACTGAACATCTAAGGATCTGCAAATAACTCAATGTGGCTAGCAGCAGGAGGAGGCTGACACAGGCAGGAATCAGTTCCCATGTGTCATGCTAAGGAGTCTGAATTTTATTCAGAAGACTTGGGAATCACGGTTTTAAGCTGGGGTTTGGCACGATCACATTTCCATTTTAAAGAGATTCATTTGGGGCACCTGGGTGGCTCAGTGGGTTAAGCATCCCACTCTTGATTTTGGCTTAGGTCGTGATCTCACAGTTCGTGAGTTCAAGCCCTGAGTCTGCAAGAGCCTGCCTGGGATTCTCTCTCCCCTCTTCTGTAGATCTACAGAAAAGAAAATGTTATTTGCTATTCTTTTCTGGTTTCATTTTCCCCATCTCTCAAGAAATGTGGTGTTTGTATGAGAATTCTCGGTGCATTTGCTGTAGGTACACATTTCACTTGGGGAATTCTGTTCCCTGAGCCTAATAACAAATCTAGTGAATAGTAAAAGAACAGTAAGCAAAATTACCAAAGATGAGTAAAAGCCAATGCAAGAATGCATCTTGAAAAAAATGTTTTAGGGGCGCCTGGGTGGCGCAGTCGGTTGAGCGTCCGACTTCAGCCAGGTCACGATCTCGCGGTCCGCGGGTTCGAGCCCCGCGTCGGGCTCTGGGCTGATGGCTCAGAGCCTGGAGCCTGTTTCCGATTCTGTGTCTCCCTCTCTCTCTGCCCCTCCCCCGTTCATGCTCTGTCTCTCTCTGTCCCAAAAATAAATAAAAAACGTTGAAAAAAAAAATTTAAAAAAAAAAAAAAGAAAAAAATGTTTTACAGGTTTAAAAATTCTTTTTAAAAAAAATTTATATATATTTATGTATGTTTAAAAATAATTTTAAATTCTTAACCAGACAGATAACAAAGAAAACTGAAATTCACATCACTACCTAGCTAAAGATATACTTTAGGTGATTTCATGGATCAAGCATAAGCTAAAAGAGTGGACAGTGATTATGGAAATTTCAAATGGTGTATCTCTGAACGCTAGTCATTGTTATTTTACCTGTTTTAACTCTTGGTCTTATGCAGCTAAACTTATTAAATAATTTTTAATGACTAAAAAACTTGCCATATTTTCATAGGTGAAAATGTTGTAGCTGAAAGGAAACTCATCATTTTATAGTTGAGGAAATTTTAACCCAGAGACTGAGTGCACCACCAGGTGGACTGGCCAGTTACACAGATTAAGGAGAGAATAGAAGGTAAATGGACACAGTTCATGCAGGGATGCTTGCTTTACCCTCTCCTTCTCATCTTTCAGGCCTTGATATAAGCATCACCCTCTCTGAGAGGCCTTATTCAATGCCCAAAGCAATTCTCAGTACAGAGCAGATGTTCAATAAATATTTAAATGGGTGAGTGAATAAAGTAGAACAGGAACCAAGTTCCTGAGACTCCTGGGTGGCTTAGTCAATTGAGTGTCCGACTCTTGATTTTGGCTCAGGTCATGATCTCATGATTCGTGAGAATCTGTACTGACAGTACAGAGCCTCCTTGGGATTCTCTCTCTTCCTCTTTCTCTGCCCCCACCCCCCATTTGTGCTCTCTCTCTTTCTCTCTCTCTCTCTCAAAATAAATAAATAAATAACAACAAAATAAATAAACAACAACAAAAAAAGAAACCAAGTTCCTTTTTATGCCTGTTGGGGTCTTAAAATATGTCTTCAAATTCTTTGACATGCCTCCCTTCAAAAGGTAAAGCCTATTTCTCCTTTCTTTGAGTGTGGGCCAACTTAATAATTCGCTTTCAGTGCACAGATTGTGGTGTAAACTATATTGTATGACTTTGAGACTAGGGTTTGAAAGTGACTGGCTTATTGCGTTGCTCTCTTTTGGATCACCTGCTCTGCAGGTAATCAGCTGCCAAGTCACGATGACATTCCAGCAGCCTGTGGAGAGAAGCAGGTGAGCAGGAATTGAGACCTCCCACCAACAACTAGCACCAACTTGCCAACTATGTGAAAAACCACCTTGGTAGTGAATCTTCCAGCCCTAGGAAACCCTTCAGATGGCCAACGTCTTCATCACAACCTCATGAAAAACTCTGAGCCATGATCGCATAGCTAAGCCACTATTAAATTCCTGATCCACGGAAAGTGTTATGATCGTAGAGTTTATTGCTGTTTTAAGCCACTGAGTTTGGAGACAATTTGTTATGAGCAATTGCTAGCTGACACAATGTCCAACAAGGTCATACATGATCTGACCATGGTTTACCTTGCCAACCTCTTACCACTCATATTCTACACTGATTCCTTTGTTTTTAGGAAAGGAATTCATATCCTAGACAGTTATTTTCATATAACTTTGACAAAACACAAAGACAAAGCAACCTAATATGGTAGTCATGTGTTACCCTTCTTTATCATATTTTGCAATTGGAAAAGATTAAGTCTTTGCATTTATAAGAAGGAAAGAGTGAAGTAGGTCACTCGTGCATATTTGCTTAAATGGAGCAATCTATAATCTAAGAGAATTTGAAAATTACAGCTTTAAAGCTTTTTAATACCCCTAATGCCACGTGCCTTTTGACAGTTTTCTAAGAGTACTACATATACTTTTCATATCCACTAGAAAACTAATCAACAAATTATATACCCAATTCCAACAGTAGAATATGAAAATGGTTATAGATAGCACTGGGTTTGAACTTGCAAAAGTAGAATTCCCCTTCTGATGAAGGCTTCTGTCTTTTGCAGGAAGGTCAGTATCAAGATTTAGGTTTTTTCACAGAGCAGAATTCTTCAGTAGACTTAGCCATGACTTCCTAGGAAACTCTTCATCAGACAGTGGTTAGCACAGGTTGGTAATTACTCCTCTAGCTACCATCCCAGATACCATGTATCATCTTCTTCCTTTGAACTAGCATTATGAGAGACAAGGCTGGGAAGAATCCCCAAATTATCACCCAGCTTTAAGGTCAGGATGATTCAAATTATTTCCCTAAATATAACGTAAATGCACAGCTGCAAAGGATTTAAAAAAAAAAAACAAACAATGGGTATTAATTGTAGTCACAAAAATAAAGACTATTTTGTGTACTCTGGGGGTGTAGTTAGGGCAAAAGAACAATAGATACGATTATACACTTGCTTGGTAGTGAAGAAGGAATTTTATTAATTAAAATACCATATGAATTTTCTAAGGTGATTTGAACGTGGCAGTTCTTTACCAAGGTTAAGATACTAGGGGTTATTTTTAACCACCTTCTTCTCTCCAAAGGTCCTCTTTAAAGGATTATAGCTAAACTATTACATGACATTAAAATGATTAATGTTTTAAATCTTTTGAAGGGGGTTCTACTTTTTTTTTTTTTTTAATTTTTTTTTTCAACGTTTATTTATTTTTGAGACAGAGAGAGACAGAGCATGAACGGGGGAGGGGCAGAGAGAGAGGGAGACACAGAATTGGAAACAGGCTCCAGGCCCTGAGCCATCAGCCCAGAGCCTGACGCGGGGCTCAAACTCACAGACGGCGAGATCGTGACCTGGCTGAAGTCGGACGCTTAACCGACTGCGCCACCCAGGCACCCCTGAAGGGGGTTCTACTTTACGGAATATTTACCATGTCATCTTGTTTGATCCCCACAACTGTGCTATTGGGGTCATTTAACAGAGAAGACTGTAGCTGGCAACCATTCACCCAAAGACATACTCACAAATGGTGCAATCAGGGTCTGAACTCCGAGGACTCCAAACCCAGTGCTCCTTCCACTCCCCTCAGCTGTTCCCTTCAACTGACATCAGATTGTCACAGAGAACACCCTGCTTTTATCTAGTAACGGAGGAATTAGTTGACTTCCATTTTCTCCTAAGCCATTCGCTAGAGATAAGCAGGGAAGCTCTACCTAATGACAGTGACGGAATTATCATGAACTGCTTGATGAAGAATGTGCAAGTGTTCTCTTAGGTGTAAAGATTTTTCCAGTGAAGTAAGTAATAGATCTCTGTAAACTCAAGCAAATAGACATTCACAGGTATTAAGTTCCACACTATTCAAAATGTGGAGCTGGGATTTGAACCTACATATAACTAATTCTAAAGCTCATGCTTTTTCTACTATACTATACTATACTATACTGCCATGTGCTTCAGCAGTATATTTGACGGACACTATTTTATCATATCTGGGTATTGCTAGCAATCAGAAACACCACTGAAAATACTGTATTCACACTAGATCTACCATAATCCCTGCTTTCAGCTCCTCATGGATACATAACCAAGAAAACATGTAAACTATTTACCAACCATGATTGAAGGTCAGTTTTCATAGACCACAGCTGAAGATCAAGATTTTTTGTACCCTTGCTTCATAGTCATATTAAGAGCAAACCTTTAATATATATTCTGACATTTTTCCAGATGAGCTTGTCTCACCAATATTTCTGAACTCACCAAGTTTAAGTGTACCTTTGCAGGGGAGAATTTCCCCTTATCTCCTTTTCAATGCCTGGCTCAAGTCCTCTGTCAATTTTTCTTTTCTTTTCTTTTTTAATGCTTATTTATTTTTGAGAGAGACAGAGACAGAGACAGAGAGAGAGCAGGGAAAAGGCAGAGAGGAGACACAGACTTCAAAGCAGGCTCCAGGCTCTGAGCTGTCAGCACAGAGCCCGACATGGGGCTTCAACTCATGGACCACGAGATCGTGATCTGAGTCGAAGTCAGATGCTCAACCAACTGAGCCACCCAGGTACCCCACCTCTGTCAATTTTTCTAATAGAGTTTGGCCAATTCCAGTCTTCCCTCTAATACATTGTTGGCTCCATACAATTTAGTACCAAGTCATATACTATCTTCTGTTGTTTGTCTTCGCTTCTTCTGTATTTGTCTTTTAAAAGCAGCTTCCTGTCAGGGTGCCTGAGTGGCTCAGTTGGTTGAGTGTCTGACTTCAGCTCAGGTCATGATCTCACGGTTCATGGGTTCGAGCCCTGTGTCAGGCTCTGTGCTGACAGCTTGGAGCCTGGAGCCTGCTTCGGATTCTGTGTCTCCCTCTCCCTCCTTCTCTCTCCCTCTCCCCCACTCATGCTCAGTCTCTCTCTCTCTCTCTTTCTCAAAAATAAATAAACATTAAAAAAATAATTAAAAGCAGCTTCCTGTCTGACAACTGTTTAGAATCCTCCACAGAAATGAGAACTCTCATGGGTATACAGTAAGCACCCAATAAACAGCTGCTGACTAACAGTTTACCATTACCTTTATTTTACTCAGTTCCTGAAAATTATAGATTTGTATAGATTTGTACATTTCTCCTTTATTCAAGGTTAAAATTTAAATGTACCAGGTGTCTCACAACCACTTCATTCCACAAAGAGTTGAGGTGGCTGGTGATGTTTTAATTTACTCTCATATAACTCCAAAATATTGAAAACATGCATCTCATGTTTTACTTTGCAAAAGCGAATAAATACTTCATTAAACTGTTAAGCTATAACTGAATAATTCTGTTGTTTATATCACTGCATTTGTAAACCAAAAATAAAAAGTAAAATGAACTTTTAAATAATCCTAGAAAAAGCAAATAAATTTTTTAAAGTAAATAAAATATTAAAACTGAAAAAAACAAATTAATTTTTAACATCGAATGCCCAAGATATAGTAGTGGGCATTTGTTCATGCCTACCCAGTATCCTTCCTCTTTTTTGATAGCATCCTGGTTTTTCTTTAAAGCATCTATGCTTCCTCACATAGTTCATTTAATTCCAACGAAGCTGAACTTCTCCTTTACTAGCTCTAGGCAGAGTATCAGATGACTTAAGCCAATCAACACATTCCATTCTATTGGATACAAGCTGGGCCAAGTTTGGGCAAAAGAAGTAAAATGGTCCAATCAGTCAAGTTCAGGATTCTCTTTTGGAAAGCTGGGACAGGGCTCCCTTATTTTGACTCTAAACAAGAGAAAGCATAGCTCCAATCAGGTCCACAAGGGAGGCCAAGGGTAAAATAAAGCTTGCAGGAATCATAGCAAAGAGAAAAAGACATTTTGGGCCCTTACTTATGAATACACCAGTAGAAGAAAAAAAAAAACTGAAAAAAAAACCAATATACTGCTGGAGTTTACCTTACCTACTTGAACTTTATATTCATGAAAGCCAAGAAAGTCCTTCTTTTTGATCACCTGAGTATGAAGTAAGTTGTTCCTTATTTGCAATTGAAGGTATTCTGGTTGATAGAGATATCTATACTAAAATATAATTTGCCCTACTGTCATTAGTTTAAAATGAAGCATTTTCCAGGAAATCTGGAATATCACAAAACGTATCACAGAAACAAAAGTATTAAAAGCAAAATCTATTATTATATTAAAAATGTCATTCAGTGACCCTGAGACATATCTGCAGAAAAAGTATGAAATCAATCTTTAAGAATAAGGTTAAACTACAAAAAAAAAAAAAAAATAGGTGGGTTATTTTCAGTAAAGAAATACATTTTCTCTGGGGCGCCTGGGTAGCTCTGTTGGTTAAGCGTCTGACTTCTACTCAGGTCATAATCTCATGAGTTCATGAGTTCGTGAGTTCGAGCCCCGCATCAGGCCCTGTGCTGACGGCTTGAAGCCTGGAGCCTGCTTCACATTCTCTGTCTCCCTCTCTCTCTCTCTGCCCCTCCCCCATTTACACTCTGTCTCTCTGTCTCTCAAAAATAAAAGAAAATATAAAAGAAAAATCTTTTAATTAGAAAAAATAAAAGAAATACATTTTCTCTTCCAAGAGATAAGATTCAAAATATTTTTTTCTGCGTGAATAGCAAACAAAATAAGGTATTCAGTGTTATTTTTGCATACATAATGCTAACTTTCATTTAAGCTACTGATAGAAATGGCAAGTTTATCACTGGATTTAGTGCTTTCTCACTATATCACATAAAACTTTATAAGAATCTATAAGAACGCTTTTATGTTCCACATGTAATGATTCTAATGATAACAACTAAACTTAAATTTGCAGATGTAGTGCCCTCACTAATCTCTGCAGACGTAATGAAAAGGTCTCAATATCACAGATGAAACTTTAACATAAAGTTAATAAATATCTGAATAGTGAAATTGGGGGGGGGATTAATTCCCTGATACATTTTAAGTAAATTTTCTAAACATTGAAATTACTGAACAACATAAATTACTGGGTTCATATCTTTATAGGTCTTTATATATATCTTTAGAAATCTGTATTGTAATTTGCTTGGCATACATAGCATTTGCTTTAAAAATGTGTACTGTTGAGCAACTTCATAAATGACCCAGTAGCTTAGAAGCGAAAGGAAATGTGTCATCTCCCAAAGCAAAACTATTGGCTGCTGTGTATTGGTCCATGATGTTAAGAAAAATTAAGTCAATAACAATCACTGGAGGATGCTTTTATTTTGCCCTAATAGAGTGAAATCCATAAACCTGAAATCATTATTTTTAATTAAGCCCTAGTACTCATTCAAATGGTTATTATTTTATTGGTTTGAAGTTGCTTAAATATATCAGGATCAAAGAGTTTTTACTCTCCATATTAAAATAACTCAACATAAGCTACAACTCTTATTAGTTGTCTTGCATATTATACAAAAAAGGAGAAATTTAACTAATGATGACTGAAAAGGTTTCTTAATTCTAACCCGCTGTCTTTGATAAAATGCTGTGCCAAGTCTTTTTTTTTAATTAAAAATTTTTTTAATGTTTATTTTTATTTTTGAGAGAAAAGAGCCAGAGCATGAGCAGGGGAGGGGCAGTGAGAGAGAGAGAGAGAGAGAGAGAGAGAGAGAGAGAGAGTGCACAAGTGGGGCAGAAGCAGAGAAAGAGTGAGACACAGAATCTGAAGCAGGGTCCAGGCTCTGAGCTGTCAGCATAGAGCCTGATGTGGAGCTTGAACTTGTGAAGCGCGAGATCGTGACCTGAGCCAAAGTCAGATGCTTAACCGACTGAGCCACCCAGGCGCCCCGATGCTGCTCCAAGTCTTTAAAAGCACATCTAACATCGAAACACTGAATGGTTCATTTGGACAAACTTTTCAAAAGCCACATTGATAACCCTGTCAAAAGGTGCAACTAGAGCTTTGTTAAAAAATACAGAAGGTAATCATACAGGTTTTTTTTATATTGCCCAATAACATGCATCTAGAAAGTCCAAATATTTAATGAAGTGAAATTATTGCTTCTTTCAGCAAGGTCAATCTTTTTTGCCATTTAATGATTGGAGTCCTTCCTATTCTAATTTAAAAATTAAAACATATAGTCAAGAGCATGCAGACACAAACACACTGACACACTCTATTAGGATTCAAACATTTTCAAAAAAAATGTTCAAAGTAAAAGTTTCCTTTTCTCTGCAAGATAGTCGCTGTAAGTTTTCTTAGTCACTCAAAAGTGGTCGGAATTATGCTATTGTTACCTCTTATTTAATATGAACAGTTTGGGATAACCAAAGTTTCATTCAGATGATACTATACATATTATACCAATAGAAATTAAAACAAGACCAAGGGATATACACAGGTTCAGCAATGTCTGAGAAACAGAGTAGTTTAAGGGCAACAAAAGCCTTAGTATAGAACTCTGCCCTTACTAAGTCTGAGTTTGAGTGTGTGGTGATGGGCCCTTCTCTAAACTCTGTTAGAAGTTGCTGGAGAGTTAGAGCAGGCAATGTTCCCATGCAGTGCTGAGACCAAGAAAGAAAATAGATCCATTAAAACAACCAGCCCCAAGTGGTATACCCAGTATTTAAAAGCTGCTTAACACAAGTTCGAATTCACAACTTGCCAAAGATATAATCTTTTTTTTTTTTTTTAATTTTTTTTTTCAACGTTTATTTATTTTTGGGACAGAGAGAGACAGAGCATGAATGGGGGAGGGGCAGAGAGAGAGGGAGACACAGAATCGGAAACAGGCTCCAGGCTCTGAGCCATCAGCCCAGAGCCTGACGCGGGGCTCGAACTCCCGGACCGCGAGATCGTGACCTGGCTGAAGTCGGACGCTTAACCGACTGCGCCACCCAGGCGCCCCCAAAGATATAATCTTAAAGAATGAATACTGTCAATGAAATGGTCGAAAAACTCATGAACCACATCAACCACTTAGTCACAAGCCCAGACTTAGTGTCCTTTGGAGCACTTTTTAAATAATTTTTATCTTGAAATAAAATCATATTTACAAAGAATTTAAGGTTATTTAAAACACTGTGTGTGTGTGTGTGTATATATATATATATATATATATACATATAAACACATATATAGATAAAACATATAGATATATAGATAAAAAACATAAAAACATCTATAGATAATGTATAGATCCATAGTCAAGATAAGGCTATAAAAGCAGACCTAAACAACTTTGGCTGTAGAGATCTAGCAGAGATAAGCAAAACCCAGAGTAAGCTAGGTGCAATAATTGAACTTTTGGATTTTGGCAGCCACAGAAAAAAGGAAAATGTAATAGATGATGGGAAACGTCATACTTTTAAAAAACAGAAACTTGCTGATTGCCATCCACAATTCTGACTTTATACAAGGGACAGAGAAGACACAGAAGTTGGTTGTCTAAATGTGCCTGAGGCTGTTTCTTGGAACAGCTCTCTTAGGTACATATATGTTACAGGAAGAATTGTCATGGAAAGGAGAGAGAGTTCTTACACAGGAGAATAAAGTCTAATTAGAATCTGAGGTGGCAAGGTTGATTCATGCTACTCCTGAAAACTGTGACATATCCTTACTGAGACAGAGGCAGCCTTATTCCAGCCTACAGGGACCTATAGCACCACTTTCCTTTTAAGTGTTTGATCTGCTTTAAAAAATTGGGTGCAGAGCTTGATCTCAAAATAGAGAAGCTACAACTGGCACCCAAATAATTTTGAGGGAAGGGGTCACCCCTCAAAGCTCACCCATAAAATTATGTTAAGTATGCTCTATTCACTCTTCATCCTCCCACTAAAAAATTTTAAACAAAAATATATTTTGATAGTTCTGCCTGGATGTATTGGCTTAAAAATGTACCCAGAAACAACTAACTAGGCTGATCTGTCAGATGAGTTTTCTGGAGCATGCCTGCCCCAAATAATTGTCATGCCAACCTACACAATAATGATTATTATGCCCTCCAATGATGATATTTTAACAGATCTAACTGCAAAAAAGGATTACTCCTAGTTTGTGTTCATAAGGTATTGTTATTGCCCTTGAACACAATTCTTACCTCTCTTTTGTCTGTGGCAAGTGACTATTTACTAAATCATGTAAAGACACCACCGGATAGTTTATTTATTATTATTATTATTTTAATGTTTATTTATTTTTGAGGGGGGGGCAGAGAGAGAGGAGACACAGAATCTGAAGCAGGCTGCAGGCTCTGAGCTGTCAGCACAGAGCCCAACATGGGGCTCGAACCCATGAGCCGCGAGATCATGACTTGAGCCAAAGTCAGAGGCTCAACTGACTGAGCCACCCAGGTGCCCCAGGTACTTTAGATTGAAGTACCTTAAAAGGTCTAAAATTAAAACGTGGTCCATCAGTCGATAATGCTTTCCTTTCCCGATGTTAAACACTACACTATTTAAGAAAACTTATATTATCTGAGATTGCTGACAGCATCTGGTAGCTTGGCCTCAGACAGTTCCTAGCTATAAAATCAGAAGGTAACAAAAACATTAGTAAATCATTTATGAGAATTTATACTGTTTTAAGAATTTTCTCAGTAAGTTGAAAGATTGTGACAAATATTAGCAATGAAATAGTTTTGCCCCAAATTCCCTGCTTCTTATGGAAGGTAATACAGTAAGAGGCTGGGACTTGAAATATCTTAAGAAAACATAGGGAGATCTGCCTGGTTTAACAGTTGAAGCAGAAAAAAAAAATAAGGATTTTTCTATGTAAGCAATCCTTTACCTTCAACCTTCAAAATGTGTTTTTCATGCATAAGAGATGAAGAATAGCTTGTTCCTTTATTAAATCATATTTAATTAAATTTGCTAAATAAATGGATTAAAACAGAAGTTATGTTAAAATAATAGGAAATTTAAAAAAACAGAAAATGGAAAAATTAATTATTAGATAAAGAAAACACAGACACAAAAGTGATGTTTTTAAATGTGGATGTTTTAACTACCCAAAGTTAATAAAGCAAGAGACTATTTTATTGCATCCCAGTGGGTAGATCAGTGCTTAGCATATGGTATGTGTTCAGTGAATATAGTTGTGTTTCTGTCTTGCTGTTTGTAGCAAGTGCTTTTTCTATTCATTCAGCTTCACGTTCTTTGTTCCAAACCTATGTCATACCAAGGACACGTTCCATATTGCTAATCACTAAAGATGAAATTTCTGTATAATCTTTTCTCTACCACTACCTCCAGAACATAATAATTTGTCAGCTCCAAGGGATAATCAGACAAAACAACAGCTTAATTAATTAAAATCCCATTTAATTTAATTAGTGTTCCAAACCATTTATTACTTATTCACTAATTTGAGTAGATAAACCATTATCTCTAATAATTAAGATAAATGCTAACAGTTATATTACATTTATTAAGTGCCAGGTACTGTTCTAATACTTTACATGTATTAACCCATTTGATCTTTATCATTTACCCTGTGCAGCAAATAGTAGTATCCCTATTTTATAGACGGGGAAATGGAGTCACCAAGACTCCATTTAAGTAACAAGTCCAAGGTAACACAAATAAAAAGTGATAGGGCAGGGTTCCTGACCACTAGACTCTAGAATCTCTCATGAAGTCTCCATCTCTGCATGTAGTATTCCTGGATTAATTAAACACATTTTATTGCCTTTCTTTTCTTATTCCAGAGTGGGATTTGCCCAGCTTCTGTGTTTGTCTTTACTTAGTGATGTCTTTATCTTGCTCTCCTGAAAAGATGTGCCTTTGTTGTTTTGCATTTTAATGTCAAGGTGTTACTCAACTCCTTATGTTTCCTGCTCTTCATATCTTCAAGTCAATATGTCATTTAAAGTTAAAGTTTTAAAGGGTTACGATTTAAAGTACTATACCAGGTTATGTTCAGGCAGAGAGTTAATAAATGTCTTTTCATGACATTGTTGGTTCACATGTGTTTCAAATCCTAAAATTCCAAAATTTTAAAGGGCTGCTATTTGCAAATCCAAAAATATGTACTTTGAGTCAGCTGGGTGTCCATCTCTTGATTTTGGTTCAGGTCAGGATCTCACAGTCATGGGATTGAGCCCTGCGTCAGGCTCTGCGCTGCTTGGGATTCTCTCTCTCTTCCTCTCTCTCTGCTCCTCCCCCACCCACGCTTGTTTGCTTGATCTCTCTCTCTCTCAAAATAAATAAATAAACATTTAAAATAAAATAAAATAAAATAAAATAAAATAAAATAAAATAAAAATACGAAAAGTACTTCCCAATGCTTTGAAAAGACCAGAATCAGAATATATAAAGGCAGTCATGCAAACACACTCTAATGAAGCTTTAACCTGTGCTTCACAAATCCAATTTTAAATAGAATATGAAGTCCTGGGGCACCTGGGTGGCTCAGTCAGTTAAGCGTCCGACTTCGGTTCAGATCATGATCTCATGGTTCATGGGTTTGAGCCCCACATCAGGCTCTGTGCTGACAGCTCAGAGCCTGGAGCCTGCTTCTGATTCTGTGCCTCCCTCTCTCTCTGCCCCTCCCCTGCTCACGCTGTCTCTCTCTGTCTCTCAAAAATAAATAAATGTAAAAAAAAATTTTTTTTAAAGAATATGAAGTCCTAATCTACCATTTTTAGATGTGGAACTTACTACTTTGTTTTAGTATTAACTTTTAAGAGAATAATTCATTTTAACTTTTAGGCTGAAGAAAATCTTATCCAAAGACTATACAAGACAACTCTGTGATGTAGGGGATAGAAAAATGCAGGCGGCAGAATTTTAATGAATTAGTTAATGTAAAAATATCTTCATTGATTTGCAGATTCTTTTGAGTTATCTAAATAATCATATTCTATAATACAACATTTTTTTGTCTTTTCCTTTTCCATTCATATTCTTATTTTATTACATTGGCTAGGGCTTGAACACAATGTTGAACAGTATCACTAAGAAGAATCCTTTTCTTGCTACTGGCTTTCATGAGAATACCTTTAATAACTTATAATTCTAAATGGTTTTGCAGTGGTTTAGGTATATTTCCTCTGCAAGCAGCCTTATATTCCTTGCTGAGTAATTTTTTTAAGTTATTAAAAATAAAATTTAATCTATTAATTTGCATACATATTAAATATATGATTGAAAATAATATTAAAATATTGGGTACAAAAATATCTATAGTGGAGAGCTAAAATGACCCATAAAGTTACTACCATTAGTTCTGAAAAGTGGTAACTGCCCAAATAAAAGGTGTAGAATGGAATTTTATTTTTAAAGAAAATAAACCCAGACCAATCAAGGTCATTGGATGTTTTTTTAAAAAACAATTTAAAATTGTTTTTCCACATCTTCAACTTCCATGCTAGCTTCAATGATACCTTGCTCTAATTAAGGTATACTCATACTATATTTCAGACACTTCAAAAATCTTTTTTACTATTTTACCATAAATAAATGTAAACAACTCTTTTTTGGTTTATGTCATTCCATTTAGAATTTTCCACACTGGAATTACTCTCTGAAAGTGATTTTCAAGAATAATACTCGGTTAAAAACATATTTTGGAGTTGTATTTCAGTTTCCATCACCCAGAATATCTAAGATGAGAACTCTCATATTTGATCCGTTAATCTAAAGCCGCACGTGTCTTTAGGTGATCAGTCTATATCCTAAATGTCCTGGCTACTGAATTACTTAAACTATTACATGACTACGATATCTGTGTTTAGGATAATGCAATTTCATGCATCCGAATTGACAGTGTTCCAAAGAGCATGTGGGGAAAAAACAAAACAAAACAAAAAAAACAGTCACGGGAGCTGCAGCTTTCATTTTTAGTAGCAACTTAGTTAAAGAAAATTTTTTTTAACATTTTATTTATTTTTAAGAGACAGCTAGCAGGGCAGCAGCAGAAAGACAGGAAGGCACAGAATCAGAAGCAGGCTCCAGGCTTTGAGCTGTCAGCACAGAGTCTGATGAGGGGCTCAAATCCATGGACGGTGAGATCATGACCTGAGCTGAAGTCGGACACAGATGACTGAGCCATCCAGGCACCCCTTTAGTAGCAACTTGTTAACATGTCAAGGAACTGACTTTGCTGTTCCTTGTCTCCACTGTGCTGAGAACAAGCAGTGGGGGCATGCAGAGAGGCCACTCTGACACAAATGAGCTATCACTGAATCTGCTATTAACAATGACGGCTAGGGGCGCCTGGGTAGCTCAGTTGGTTGAGCATCTGACTTGGTTTTGGCTGCGGTCATGATCTCACGGTTTATGGGTTCGGGCCCCCTGGAGGGCTCTGTGTGGCAGTGTAGAGCCTGCTTGCGATTCTCTCTCTCTCCATCTCTGCCCCTCCCCACCTCTCAAAATAAATAGATAAACTTAAAATATATATATATATATATATATGTGTGTGTATATATATGTGTGTATATATATATGTGTGTATATATATATGTGTATATATATATATGTGTGTGTATATATATCTCAATGACAGCTAACAGTCACTGAGTTCTTATGCCAGGCATTGTTCTAAGTGCCGTACATGGATTAACTAATTCAATTCTCATATCCTCTATGAGGGAGGTACTATTATTATGATGCCCCTTTTATAGTACTCCGAACTGCATCAAGGTGATCTTTAAAAATCCAAATCTTATATTTTTCTACCTCCCACCTCTACCTCATACTGGGCTTAGGATAAGCATCTTAAAACAAAATCATTAACATGGCTCACAGAGTCCTGCAGGCTGTGATCTTCTCTCTCAGCTTCATATGTACCACATTTCCCCTTCATGTTTCAGCTCCTGGATTTCTTTTAGGCTCTCGCATGTCCTATTTCATTTTCCTACAGCACACTGCATCTCCTCTCACCCCTGATTATCACATCAATTCCTTTTTTTAAGAGAAAAGTTACTGGACGGTACTATGCTAAGTGAGATAAACCAGAGAGAGAAAGATAAATACTGCACGGTATAACTTACATGTGGAATCTTTTTTTTTTTTTAATTGAACTCATAGGAACAGAAAGTACAAAAATGGTCTTCAGGGGCTGAGGGGTGAGGGAAGTAGGGAGAGGGTGGTAAAAGTATACAAACGTTCAGTTATAAGATGAGTAAATTCTGAGCATCTAATATATAACATGATGACTATGTAGTTAATTACACTAGACTATACAATTGAAATTTGCTAAACGAGGAGAACTTAAATGTTCTCAATTTAAAAAAGTAAGAAAGAGAGAGGGAGAAAGGAAAATAAACAAATATGTTAGGTCATGAACATGTTAATTAACCTGGAACCCTTTCACAAGGTATACTAATATCAAATCATCACATTGTACCCTTTAACTACTTTACGATCTTATTTGTCAGTTATACTTCACTGAAGCTGGAAAAAAATAGATATAAAAAATAAAATTATCTATGAGTTAAAAAAAAAAAGAAAGCAGTTCAGTCACTACTTCCTCTGGTCTCCCCCACTCCAACCCCATCTTTGTATCTCTAGCAAACATGAGGGGGCACAAATTGAATATCCAAACACGTGCTGAGGGAGGGAGGGAAAGGTGGAGGGAGGGAATGACTACTTCCAATAATTTTCTATTGGCAGGTTTTACTTCATGTATTTAGTGTCATGTTTTCACATTTTTGGTTTGTTTTGTAATCTTTGTCTGGAAGGATCACTACTTTGAAGTCTTCCTAGCATCTTAGTTGCTGTGGAACGTGCACATTGTGCTATAAGATCTGAGGTAAGAAGCAAACTGCTCTGGTACTATTTTAACTATTTGCTGCCAGAGGTGCTTATCCTCCATTTTAACTCAGAAGGACAGAGAAGGATCCTCTGTATGAAATTTGAACTCTATTTCTACTAAGAGAAATGTAGAGCCATCTTAGCCATTTTGTTCTTCTCCCTACAAGTCTCACCTTTCTACAATTTAGTTCCTTTAAAATACAGTAATACTGGGGGCGCCTGGGTGGCTCAGTCGGTTAAGCGTCCGACTTCGGCTCAGGTCACGATCTCTCAGTCTGTGAGTTCGAGCCCCACGTCGGGCTCTGGGCTGATGGCTCAGAGCCTGGAGCCTGTTTCAGATTCTGTGTCTCCCTCTCTCTCTGCCCCTCCCCTGTTCATGCTCTGTCTCTATCTGTCCCAAAAATAAATAAACGTTAAAAAAAAAATTTTTTTTTTAAATACAGTAATACTGGACGCAGATAGTCTTCTGAAGTGATAAATATATGGCCATCTACTATAGATTTACATTCAATGACATTTACGTCTTACTTCATTCAAATTTCAGGACAAAATGGCAACCAGTATTCAGCCTTGCCACATCACCTGTCCCCAGATTAATGAAGATAAAGACAAATATAAATGTCTCAATTTTATTTCAAAAATAGCAAACTGCTTTATTTTTGGCAAATGAAAATATTATGTCTTTTCAGATGTGTGTATGAACAGACTAGTACTTTCAGTGTTGATATTCTACTATAATACGAGAGAATTCCATTCTATACAAAATTTTAAAGATGGCAATTCTCATCATTTCTTTTAGAGAAATGATCCATATCAGAGAATGGAGAATTGGAAAAGCATACTTCCTTTGTTTAGCTCCGAATGCTGAGGAACGTAGATGCACTTCCACGTGTGTAATCATTCAATAAACTGATTTTCAGAGTCTAAAAGACAACCTAAGTGTCCCAAGTTCTTTCTCATCCCCAGTCAAATGCAAGTACATGTTCACCTTAACTTCAAATAAAGTGTTACAATAATTTTCTTAATTAAAACAACTAAGAACCTTATTAAGAAAGAGCTATATGTATATATTTGGAGAAAAATGCTGAAAACATAACAATTTTTTTGGATCTGTGAGTCCGCATCCTATTTTATATACTGTGTGTGTGTGTGTGTGTGTGTGTGTGTGTGCGCGCGCGTGTGTGTTTGTGCGTGTGACAGAACGGAATGTTCCATTATGAGTTTTTGTTTTAAGAGCCAGGGATGGCTCCATGGCCATATGGAAGCAATTCAGTGTAATGGGCATGCCGGCCAACTGTGTAGGCTTTCTTCCTCTTCACAGCCCAATTCAAATTATTTGTGACAATGAGTGAGGGCCAATGAAGTAAAAATTATTGGAAGCTACACCCAACAAAACATTTATCATTGCATAGAGTAGGCATATGCACCCCTAAAATTCTGGGGGTGTAACTAATGGTCATGTAATCTTGCAACTGGCATTAATGGCCACAGTCTGAGAATCTAAAAGCTAATAAAATAAAGTCTAATCATGTTTGTGTTACAAATAGGAAAGTCCTCCTTTGGAATGAAATTTCCAGAATTGAAAGAACAAAGAGTAGTGACCATAAAACAAGCAAAAGGATTCAAGAAAAACAGAAGTAAATTTTCGGCAAAATACGTTATGAAGAATACCAAATCAGAATTTCTTATTTGGACTCACTCACCACTAAAATAGCATGAAAAGAGAAAAAAAAACTGTTTCTGGAATCCTCATAATACTAAAACACAAGAAATTCAAGAAAAAGTAGAACAATGCAACAATTAATAAGAGAAATGAGGGGCGCCTGGGTGGCGCAGTCGGTTAAGCGTTCGACTTCAGCCAGGTCACGATCTCGCGGTCCGTGAGTTCAAGCCCCGCGTCAGGCTCTGGGCTGATGGCCCGGAGCCTGCTTCCGATTCTGTGTCTCCCTCTCTCTCTGCCCCTCCCCCGTTCATGCTCTGTCTCTCTCTGTCCCAAAAATAAATAAACATTGAAAAAAAAATTTTTTTTTAAATAAAAAAAAAAATAAGAAAAATGAATCAGAAAGACATCACCAACTATACTTCAGAAAGTATATTTAAGTCTTCCGTGTGTTAAGAATTGTGTTTCATAAAAGAATACCCTAAGAGAATGAATGTCTGAGTGGAAATGTCCCAAATGTAGATAGGTGTCCCAGTGTACATGAATCCCTTTTCTTGGAAATGCCTCGCTTTTATGGAATGTTTTTAGTTATTCCCAGCATCTTCGCAACTAGACCCTGAGAGAATGGATGGCATTTGAGCCAGGGACCTGGCTCTTGTGGGAGGTAACTGAACTGACCTAGAAGAGGCAGATTGTAGAGAAAGCTTAAGGGAAACAGTGAACTATGTAGAGGACTATTGGAAGGGAGGTGTCCATGACAAATGGCCCTGGGCTTGTGACTCAATCACTAATATGTTATGAGACCTTAGATTTCCTTGCTTGTGCCTCGAATTTCCTTATATCCAAATGAGCGTAATCACTGCTAGTTCACATCATTGTAAAGATAAAATGAGATTAAATAATACATAAAACTATACATTAAAATTAAGAGGCTGAGTGTAAGATACTACTATGGGGTTGTAATTTTGTGGCATCTGGACTCTCCTCCAAACCACACTTAGCTCCCTGGACACACACTTCCACCTACTCCTTAAACAGACTTGTGGGAATTTCTGGCTCATCCTTTCTTCCAATAAAGACACATTTTCTTTTCTCTCTGTAACTATCAGGGAATTCAAACATCCCAGTCTCCATTGTATAAGATAAAAGTCAGAAAGCTACAGTTGACCACAAGTTTTACTGTGCCCATGTTCCACAATTTCACTTAGCTCCTACTGTATAGAGATATTACCTATACTAGAATCCACTGTGCTCTTGTTTTTTTTTTTTTTCATTGTAGCCAAATAGCCATCACGCAAACCAGCTTGCTTCGTAAAAACAAAAAAACAAATAGATATTTTTAAAGTAACTTTATTTTATTATGAGGGTCATTTGGGTTTTAATAACTTTACATGAGAAAATAAAATTAAGATTGCAAGGAAAAACACTCTTGTGTGAGGAACAAAAAGTCACATGTTATTGTGGAGAAAATTAAAGAAGGGAAATTTTGCAGGCCAGATTTTCTTGGCAGCAACAGCAAAATCTCATCGTGTTTTGAACATTTTTGCAGAGCTCTAGCATTTATAGTTCACAAAAAATACTACAGGAGAAGTTTTCACCTTAAACCTTTTGCATGGATGCTGCTGCAGGAAAATCTGCTGACTTAGACCTTCATAGGGTCTGGGACAGAAGAAAAAAGAATTTTAGGAATTGTTTCCTGGGTCTGTAGCAAAGGTCTAACTGTTATGAGAGTTCTAAGAAGCAGTTTTGCCTGGGGATGAAGATTATGAGTAAGTAAATCATCTTTATCTCAGTTTGTCATCGATGATGACAGAGTAAATGAAGATCAAAAGAGATAATATACACAATGCGTCAGAGATAGCTCCTGGCAGTCAATATCATTTTTTGTACTATTATTAACATCTATTGTTAAGAATGATTGGAATATGCAACGGAGCTAATTCTTATACAGGAAGAATATATGTGCATATGTTTAGCCTCCAATCATATATGTGCAAGGTATTACACCAAATCCTAAAAATACAGAGGAACGTTGAGAAAAAAATGATCTGCTCCCAAGAAATGTACCACCTTGCAGAAACTGTAGATATACATAACAAAAAATAAACCTGAGATAGGCAAATATTAATGGGCAAAAGTGTTATAAGAATTTAAAGGAGCTCATCACTCTGAGAGTATTTTTTTTTCAAAATTTCGTGTACAACATATAATTGGAACAATGGTTTAAAAGTCATATCTTTGAATCTAATAGCTGTACAGGTTATAAAAGTGATCAATAAATGCCAGTACAAATATCCAGAAAGCATTCCAGCATTACTTTGTAGGACTGTGTAGAAGATGTCCATGTGCCGAGTAAAGACTGTCAGAAAGTGCCCAGGTTTTCAGAAAGCAAGCAACCATCCTCAAGGCAAATAGCATTCCTCCAATCACTCTAACCTGACTTCTAGCCCCGTTATTCCACCAACACAGCTTGCACTGAGACCTTGATGAGATCTCTGTGCCACTGAATCCAGGAGAGCAAAGAACCAAGCCAGAGAGCTACAAGGTCTGAACAATATTTAAAATCATATCGAGATTTTAGATGGACAACTGTCTCAGTAGAGCCCACACTGCTACCACTGCTGAGCACAGAAACTTAAACATCAGTGGATTGTTATTATACTGATCACATAGTTCCATTTAAAACTCTTAAATTGCTTCTGCTGGTGTTCTGGAATTCTTCATGAATTAAGGACACTACCAAAATTGGCACTGTGTCGTGTCAGGGTAAGCTTCACATGGATCTTACAGTTTATGTAGAGAGTGCAGTAAAATCCACAGGTGTATACCTCTCCATGACCTATGAGCTCCGTAAATGTTTACTGAACATTTATTCCTTGGGGCTTTTCTTAATTCCACAATAACCTTAGCGGTCCATTTCCAAAAAATTCAGAAGTTTGTCAAAAGCAAAGTACTATGCAGCTATCAACGTTCCCATACTAACAGACTATTCTGCATTTGTCTTGCATTATGTTCATAGAAAGATATGGGAGAAGGTATAATTTGAGTACAAAATTCAGAATTTATGTTGCACATTTGGTATTCCTATGCCCCTTTTCTGGTTCTCAAAAGGAAGGGACTATCTAACTACCATGAGCATGGTCCTACCCACCCGTCTAGGTCCCTTGTCATGGAAAAAATCTGTATCTTAATCAAGACAAGACTAATGAGAATCACGTATGAAGGACTCATATCCTCTGCCAATGGCCCTTAAAACCATGCCTTTAGGATTTGTTCACGCATAGGAACAAAAAAAATAAATAGTTTTATATAAATTCCTGTATTTTAATCTTAATCATTAAATTACAAAATATTTTAAGTAATAGTAATTTTTGTCTTTGGTAATGATGGCCACCTAAATTCAACATAGTAAATAATCTCATAGGGCTTATCAAATCACTTAGGCATCTAGAAAAGCATCCTAAATTTTAATTATTAATTTTTTTCACTCCAAAACTTTCTTTTAATATAAAATCAGTTTGAAGCTAGTTGTCAGGATTCCCTATAATATGAATCCTAAATTGAGCTAATTAAATACAATACAAATAAAGATTACTTTAATGATAATATAAATCTTTCTATAAGATCTGTTATAATCTGGCATGATTATGACTATAAAGAATGGGCTCATTGACTCTTGAAAGCAAATTACCGATTAAGTGGTTCTGGCTTATTCTTGAAAACCTCCAAAGCATATAAATTTCCAGTAATCACAGTGTAATAACTGATACAACTTTTGACAAGCACTTATCTTGCAGTATTTGCTACCTGTCAACTTTTATGAAATCACAACGTTCAACGAGTCATTTTGAGCACAGTAACCAAGCTCTTTTTATAGACACTAACAGCACTAACAGTTGGCATGTGAACTTCCCATTAAAAACCTCCTATGGGCAATTGAACTTGACCAGGTTTTCATTTCCATGCTTAAGTATACAAACTACTGATTTATGCACACAATTAAACCTGTACTTAGTGAATCTCTATAGCAGTGTTCTTAAGCCCAGTTTTCTCTTATATTCTCCAAAGCAGTGGGTCTCATAGTGTTCCTGAACTGGAAAACCTCAGCATTATGTGAGACATGTAAATTCTCAGGTCCCACTCCAGAAATGAATCCGAAACTCTGGGGTTGGGCCCAGAAGCACATGCTTCAACAAGCCCTGTGGGTGATTATGATGCCAGCTAAGGTCTGGAAGCTTTGCTCTGGAGCAAAAAGATGTTCTCTTGCTATAAAGAAAAGATTTTAATCCCTTAGTTTAGAGCAGTAGATTTTGTCAAGTCCTGTGTCTCTAAGCCCAAGATGCCATTATACTTTATATGCTATATGGGAATTCTTTACAGATGGTATCAATTTAAAAAAAATTTTCATGTCATGAAGATGTTATAATATGGAATAGTCTCAATAAATGTTAAAATAGAGATGTGTATTGGACTTTCAAAAGAAAAATTGTGCTTTAAAAGAAAAATGCGGTTATTTAAAACAGTATGATATTATAGAGGTGAAAATAAATAACGTCTTGCCTGTCATAATTTCAACAGAGTCTTCCCTCTAATCAAAGTCCAAGAAAAAAGGGCTGATTCTAACTTTTGCCCTGTAGTGCTATTTATACCACTGGAGACATGTCAACATAATGAACGAATGAACAAAATAGGTAGAGATATTCCTACACAAGGCCCCTCAGAAGCAAGCCGGTGAGATTATCCCAAAGAATAGATAGACAGGAACTGGTTTATTTTGCTAATAGTCCCCGTGGCATGGCCTGTGGTATGCTAGAGAGGCTAAAAACTTTAAAATAGAGAGAGAAGAAATGGACTTAAAAGGATACACCCCTCAATTTCTACATAGATTCATAATAGATACCAAAAGGAAAGCTTTGGGCAAAGCAACATTTCTTCACGCAGAAAATGGGCATCGAGTTTATGATGTATTTTGATTACTCTTTTAATTAAAAAAAATGCTTCATTTTAAGAACACGCATTTTCTATCCTACATAATTGTTATTACATGCATTGTAAGGCTGTGGGTCACGAATTTTCTCGTTTCCTTCAGGAGTTTTGTAAAGTCCACATTTGGGGTGTGAGGTAATTAGTGTGATTCCCACTTCATAGCAGATCTCCTACTGGAATGCTAATCTTTTGAGAATTTTTAAAATTTAAGGAGAGAAACTACTTTTATAGCACAACATAGAACTTTCATGAATAATTCATATTTCACAGATGTCACTGTCATTCTGGGAAAAAACACTTTATATGCTTTTTTAATGCACTTAAAGAGAATGACAGACTGTGTAGTTGTCAAATTTTCAGTTATATTAAGAGGGGGATCATAATACATCAAAAAAATATCATAGCATGAGTTCATAAAATAATGTGGCTGAAATAAATAACGGAAATATTTATAGCAAATTTAACTATCCAACAGCTGGCTCAACCCATTAAATCAATTTCACAAAGCTGTTCTAATTTAAATTCATTCACACCAGAGAAAATCTGAATGCAGTACCTGAGACTGTGCATTAATATTGGCTCCTTCCTTAACAAGAACTTTGACAACTTCTGCTTGTCCAGCCAAAGATGCAATGTGAAGAGCAGTGTTCCCCTTCTGTTTCGGAGAAACAAAATAGAAAATATTAGAGGTTTCCAAATTTTGTAGACATCGAATGTACAGGCATTTTCAATTTTGCTGATTGATAACTTCAAGTGGTTAAAGTTTGTCATTCTAATCCAGATAGTAGCCCACCTTGGAAGGGGATAAATTGTCTACCATCAAAACACTGAGCCTCCTGTATAGTGCTTTCCTTTTCCATCCTTCACAATTCTCGTGAGGTGTTGGGCCAGTCTATATTTTGACAATCATGTGTGCATGAGGTGTTAGAAATCCAGGTTAACTGGCCATATTCCTAATTTATTCCACCACTCTTTTTGTCCAACGCTGATCAGACTAAAGCCCCAGCTGGTCGCCTGAGGGCCTACAGCCTAGCCTCTCTGCATCTCTCACAACCATATTATCACACTCCAGCTCTGGGCAACAGGCTTGATTCTGACTAACCACTGTTTTTCTCCAAATTAAAATTTCACCTTCTAAAGACAAAGATTTGTCACCAGTGATGATATTTAAAAAATATATATCCATTGTTTCTGGGGTGCCTGGATGGCTAGGTCAGTTGAGCATCCGACTCTTGATTTCAGCTCAGGTCATGATCCCAAGGTCGTGGGATTCATCCCCCACGTCAGGCTCCGAGCTGAACGTGAAGTCTGATTAAGATTCTTCCTCTCCCTCTTTTCTTCTCCCCCACTCTCTCTCTCTCCCTCAGATAAAATAAAATACTTAAATCTGTTGTTTCTGAAATGACTCCCCAACGACAAAGTTCAAATATATTTTAGTAAAAGGACTATCAATAAAAAAAAAACAGTTTCTAGTATACCAAACATCTTGTACAGTTCTTTAAAAATGAGTCCAATAGCTTTACAAACACACATTATGGTGATAAAATCTAATTTTCCCCAATAATTCAATCCATGATCCAAAATCTCTTTTCCATTACAGTATAAGAGATTCCGAATCTTCTCTTACCAAGTTAAATGAATACATTAAAAGATATAACAACTTCATTAAAGCATGAAAATTACCTGTCCATTTCCACTGAGGAGTTTACTACATCAATATACTTTTGAAAAAATGAATTAACCTTAGGAAAATAGGTGCTGTCGTCCACACATGATTATATTAATCTAGTGTCTACATGAATCAAAGAAAAAAAGAACATTTGAAACAAAGTATGCAGAATTCTCCAGTCTCATGTTTGATAAGTCTCTAAAAGAATCAACTCAAACTCTGCAAAGTTTAGTGGAAAGAGTTCCAATTTCAGTTCTTCATGGTCAAGAACCTTGGTGTTCCAGCAAACGTCTGCAATGTATAACCAGACAAAATAACTTTAAATCATTTCCTCGTGTCCAAGGAAATAAATTCTACTAGCATGAACATTACCTTAGTGGCAGAATCCACAGAGGACCCTCTTCCCAGCAGCTCCTGAACCAGGCCCACATGGCCCTCCTTGGCAGCCAAATGGAGAGCGTTGAGTCCATTCTGAAAAGAGAAGCACACAGTCCTCAGAAATTGAGTAATAGTTGTGGGTAGTATCTGATTTTTATGCAAGTATTTAACCCAGAGACTAGACAGACTCGGGTTTCTTCATTGTACTTTTTCTTTTTGCATTACTTTGAAGCTACTAAGTTCAGAGAGACTAATTTCCAGTGTTTTTGATTTAGAGAGGGAAAGTAGTAAATATTCATTAGAGCCGTGGATTTGCCAACTCCATCTCAACAATTTTTGACTAAGAAATATCTAAATACTTTTCTAATGAGAGAAAAAAAAGAACAACTGTATCATTTATTGCACCAGTCACAAATAAAATTCTTTCCAGTTTCTAGAATATTGAGAGAGTTAAAATAAATCTGACTTTTTAACAAATGGGAAGGAAATCTTTTTTTTTTTTCATAAAAAGTGATTCAAAAGCCATAGGACAATTTCTAAGCTAACAAAACTTTGCAATAACAACATTGCACTTAAAAGACACTTAGCACTATGTCACTAATTTGTCTGTAAGGTTTTTTTTCCCAAGAATTTAAAATTTATTTTATAACTTCTGATAGAGATGAGGGAGCATAAGACAAGCTGAGGGCAAAGTACAGGCTAATAGCACTCCCTCCCACCCTCTCACCCCCAGGTGGGATATGTGTGATATTCCCCAGACACTCCAGGCTGCCTAAGAACAAAAGAAGGAAAAGAAAGCAAATGGTTGACCGATACAGATCACAGTCATGCAGAACAGGAGTCTTCTTCAGTTTACAGATAATTTAGTAAACTTCAAGAAAAAGATAATCTCATCCATAACCTAATCTCCAGAAACCTATAGACTCCGCTTCCTGGAGCCCTAATATCACCCTCATCGAGATGTAAGAGGGTTTAAGTGCTTGTCATGGTGATGTGGGAAACAAAGGCAAATTAAAACTTAAATTTCCTTAGTACCTACGGCCCATTGACATGTCCTTGAGACAGGCAGAGTGACCTTCCTCCAGGAGGCTGCCTTGACAGTGACACTTGCTAGGGGCAAAAGGGAATCTTAGCTTAACATTATCCTGACCCCCCCAGGATCCTGTGAGTCTCCTTAAACACATAAAAATTCCTTTGCAAACCCCCTTTAGCTTTAACCCCCAAGTATAGGTTGGCAATTATACTCCAAGCATATGGCCCCTGATATACATCTGAGGGGTCTCATGACTGAGGTTTTACTAAACAGTAATAAATGATATTTTCCTAACAACAGCTAGCCCCTCAAGGTCTTGGAAACCTTGCTTCCAAAATTCCTTAGAGATTTACACTGTCCCTAACCCCCTCCTAACCTGAAGGTATATAATCAGTCACTCTTCACAACCACAGTGCAGCTCTTTCTGCCCACAGGTCCAGTCCCCGTGGTTTAATAAAATCACCTTTTTGCACCAAAGACGTCTTCAAGAATTCTTTCTCGGCCATAAGCTCCAAACTCCACTGTCACCCCCAAACTCCATCATTAGTGCTATAATATCTGACACATCTAAATTCCTAAAAAATTACCCATCATAACATTGAAAAAACTCATCGATAATTTTACCAAATATGGTATCTACATACATTATACTGACCTCCCCCAGAAATGACTTACAGTCAATCAGGAATTTTCTGATCAGTGCCCATGAGGTAATCTGTCACATGGGCCCTCTCCATTCCCCAAAGGATGATGAGGTAATCTGCATGATAAAAACCCCTGTTCTCCCCCTAAGGGAAAGTGACCTTGCCTGGAACTTTTTTTTTTTTTTTTTTGGCTGATAACTTTCTTGCCCAACCCTCCTTCCTATAAAACCTTTCATTTTATACCACTCCTTGGAGCTCCCCTCTACTTGTTAGATAGGATGCTGCCTGATCCACTCGTTGTTTAATAAAGTTAATTGTATTTTCAAATTTACTCTGTTGAATTTTGTTTTTTTAACACATATAAGGAGAACCAAATACATCTACAAAATGCTCTATGGCAAATTTCCTGTTACTGGTCAATGCTTATATTAATGATTCTCTTATGGGAAGCCTTCAAGCTTTTATAATATTTATTTTTCTTCTTTTTCAACAACATTTAACTCTGAGCAGCTGATATAGTTGTACCATCAATACACGCATGTCATGGTTTCTATATATTTACTGGCATAAGATAATAAGAATTAAAGTACTTTCAAAATACGTTATTCCTAGAAAATTTAACGAATTAATCAACAATATAACAAAAGCTTGATAAAGACACTTTTATGACTCCCATGTCCTACCAGCATGCAAATAATGATAACTATATTAACTAACACAAATGATTCAACCAAAATTATTTTCCACTCCCTTTACCAGACCAAAGTTGTTTTCTGAGTTATTCAACACCCAGTCCCTTTGGTAACATGAAGTGGAAGTACTTAATTTTAATAGATGTAAAAACCACTTCACAAATAGTAAACTCATTCTGACACAATGAAGGACAAGCAGTATGATCTTCGGGTAGGAATTTTTAAGGAGATAATTAACTTGATATTTTAGAGCCTGTAACTTTTCTGATAATTTTTTATTCTATATATATTTCAGCATGACATTTGATTAGTTGGCCTAAGTTGTTTACTGGAAGAAATCTTTTACTCTGTATGATAAGCCATTACATAAATGTTTTTTCTTTACTTTTTTTTTTTTTAATTTTTTTTTCAACGTTTTTTATTTATTTTTGGGACAGAGAGAGACAGAGCATGAACGGGGGAGGGGCAGAGAGAGAGAGGGAGACATAGAGTCGGAAACAGGCTCCAGGCTCCGAGCCATCAGCCCAGAGCCTGACGCGGGGCTCGAACTCACGGACCGCGAGATCGTGACCTGGCTGAAGTCGGACGCTTAACTGACTGCGCCACCCAGGCGCCCCCATAAATGTTTTTTAAGTTGGATCTGTTACTTCAGTAAGTAAGAATCAAATCTGCTGATCACTGGGAGTTGTTAGATGGCCTAGCCAACTAATATTTAAATATGAAGATTTAAATATTAAATATTTACATATTAAGATGCTTATTATAAGAAGTTGCCTTTCCTTTTTCTCAGTTTTTGTCTCTGCCTCCATCTGAAGTTTCCACCTGAGAGGTTTGAAAGGACCTCTGAGACATCTAATCCAGTGATTTGCCTAACACTCTGTCTGCCCCAGGTCTGATAAATAGTACCTACTTGATAAATATTGTTGGATGAATGAATGAATCTAAAGAGAGCACAGAGGGAATATTTTGGTAAAGTCTACATTTATAAACAATCAAACCTATGTAATATATTTGAATGGAAAAGACTGAGTAGTCCCTAAAGTTTAAAAGCTTTCCATATATCAGGATTTTTATCCAAGTGGGACTAGAGATTATTGGTTTGGAGATATATTTTCCAAGTGCTTAAGGCCTACCCATAGAACAACTGGACTTATTCTGCACTGGAATTGTTATCATCACCAGTTAGACCCTAAGACCTGACCTTCACTGCCCACTTGCTTGTACTCATCAATCTTTTTACCACATTCTTCTTTAAGTTCTTCTTTCCAGTTTATCTCTTAACTCAGGCAACTAGAAACTGAAACCACTCCTTGAGCCGTGGGACTACCCTGATGAGACCTCTAGCCACCAGACCACCCAGACCAGTTTGAGTGTAACTCCCCACTTGTGCCTGCATAGACAGGCTTCAGAGTGACTTCTAGAATGATAAACAACTGACTTTACCTCATTATAATGTGGTAGAGCCCCTCCATAAGGAATGTGGTTAGAACCTCAAGAGGAGAGAAGACAACCTGCCTATGTGCTCAAGGGCGACATTCCTCACGACTCTGGAACATAGACCGCCCATGCAGACTGCATGTTACCATATATGGGAGACAAAGGAGCAAAATTTGTACAAAAGGCACCCACCCCCACCACTGCGCTTGGGGTTCAGCCTTTTGGATCCTAGCCTGATGATCCAGTGCTGGCACAAATAAAGCTGCTTCCTGGAAAGAAAAGCCTTGGTGTCCCCACTCCGTGTGTGACTCACTGCTACATTACGTGGGGGCTTGCCCAGGAGGCAGACACAGCGTTTCACCTCCCTTGTCACCGGGGCTTGGGGCACCAGGAGAGGTGACCTTGCCTGGCACCAGTGGACCGCTTGATCCATAGGAGACTAGCCCCTCCTGTCATGCCAGGGTAAGGGCCCTGGATACACAAAGGAACCCAGCGAGGCCCAGGAACCAGCTCAGGGAGCACAGCCCATCAGACTGGTAAGAACCTGGATTTATTTTGGTATACCTGACCCTAAGAGATAGAAGGAGAGCCTGATCACTTCCCAGAGCTGCCTGAATATTTCCATAAGGAACAAAACCAACTCTAAGATGCTGGGCACAGTCACTATGTGACTGTGTATGAATGAGAAACAGCAGAAAGTTTCCAACCTGACCAATGGGCCAAAGCGAGTATTGAGTCCCCATCCACAGTTCCTTGGTGACCTCATACAGCTTAGGGTGGTGTCAGACTTCCTGGGGAGTCTGATCTGGGTTAGAGCTTGATAGTGAACCCATCAAGGCTAAGAGAGGTGCCTGAAATATCTCTGAGAGGAGAGCAGCCGAAAGTGGACAAAGTTGGTGTGGATCCTCTCCAAATTAGTCACTCCCTTCCCCCTAGCCCTCTCTTGTGCATGAAAGTTGCCAGTTAAGGGGGAGGAAATGGGTAGAAAGAGGAGAAAACTGACTCCCCTAGAATGTATGTTGAGGAATTTCAAAAAGGATATTCAGGAAATTATGGTGTGAAATTAACTCCCAGAAAGCTCTGGACATTCTGTGAAATTGATTGGCCATCGTTTGGGGTGGGCTGGCCCTCTAAGGGCTCACTTGAGAAGGAACTAATTGGCCGAGTGTTCAGAGTCATTGTGCGGGATCCAGGCCACCCGGACCAATTTCCTTACATTGACTGTTGGCAAGATCTAGTCCTATACCGGCCGCCTTGACTAAAAGTGTGTATTGAAGAGAGCTGTAAATTTATGATGGCTTGTGGCTTCCTCCAAATGCCAACCCAAAACTGAAAAGCCCATACTGTTGGGAGGGCCCGAAGGGACCCTACTGCCATGTGCCCCACTACCATCTGTGCCTCCAGCCATCCCAGCTGCAGAAACCCCAACAGAGCCTGCCCCTAGTCCTGAGGCCTCACTCCCCACCTCTAGCACCACCGGCCTCTCCATATGTGGCCAGCTCTCCCAGATCACCAGTCCTAACCCCATACACCCTTCCTGGAAGGCGATAAGAATATCAGGCCAAGGGTGACAGTCCCTCCCTGAAACAACACCAGGGAGCCCTACAGATGTCACTGAGGGAAAACTAGGGGATCCATCTATTATGATCAGGAAGGCCAGATCTGAGGAGGCCAGCATGTTTTTGTGCACCAACTCTTTACCACTACGGACCTCCTAAATTGGAAACACCATACTCCCTCCTATACGGAGAAGCCCCAGACTATGATTGAACTAATGCAGTCCATAATTGAAACCCAAAAACCTGCCTGGATGGATTGCCACCAACTCCTCCTGACCCCCTTCGCCATGGAGGAACGTTGCCAAATTACCCAGGCAGCCCTAAAATGGTTAGAGGAGAATGCCCCACTGGGTCACTAGACACTCAGGCGTATGCTCAGGCCCACTTCCCTGGGGAGGACCCCAAATGGGACCCAAATGACTCAAGTGTAGACAGAGGGCTCACAAGGACTGAACGGTATCAAGAAGCCCTTCTAAATGGCATGAAGAAAGTGGGAGTGAAAGGCCATAAATATGAGCAAAACATCTAAAGTACTCCATGGACCCGAGGAGAGCCCAATCCAGTTCTACGAAGACTATGTGAGGGCTTTCGTCTCAACACCCCTTTTGATCTAGAGGCGCCCATTAACCAGCAGATGGTCAACGTGTCATTCTTAGGTCAGGGGACTTTGGCACAGAAGGCAGAGCTCATTGCGCTTACCTGCCTGGAGGCAGGGATACGTGTTAGTATATACACAGACTCTAAGTATGCCTTCACCACGGGGATTTATATAAAGAGAAGGGTCTAACAAACTCAGGAGGAAAGCCATAAAGTATGGTAAGGAAATCCTTGAACTCTTAGATACTGTGTAGGCCCCTAAACGAGTGGCTATCATGCATTTTCGGGGACATCAAAGGGGAGACACCTCGGCTGCATGGGGAAACGGTAAGACCAAGAGGCAAAGCTTGTGGCTTCCAAAGGATCAGCAGAATCAGCAGCTTTAACCGCAGCACTGTTCCCTAGTCCACTGGCAGAATGGGACCCTAATTACTCACAACTTGAAAGTACCTGGTACTGACTGAAAATGGAAGCTAACTCCCAGGTGGATGGTGGAAATTTGAAGACGGCCAAGTAGCAATCCCTGAGGCCCTGGCTCCAGCTTTTGTCAAGCCGTTCCATCAGGAAATCCATATTGGCTGGACAGATCTAGAGACTACATTGAGCCAACATTTCTATATCCCTTGACTCTTCAGCATAGCCCAAGCAGTATGCGAGCAATGTGAAACGTGTGCCCGGAATAACCCACATCAAGGACCCAAGGCCGCCTCTGGGGTGCCGAGTGTCAGGGGAACCCCATTTGAAAATATGATGGTGGATTTCACTGAGCTTACCCGGGTCCAAGCCTATAAATATCTGTTGGTCTTTGTGTGCACTTTCTCAGGCTGGGTGGAAGCCTTCCCTACTCACACAGAAAAGGCACATGAAGTGGCCTGACTTCTAAAAGAAATCATTCCTCGATTTGGGATCCCTATTACTATAGGATCAGATAATGGGTCAGCGTTCGTGGCTGAGGTGGTGCAGCTGCTGGCTAAAGGGTTAAAAATCACCTGGAAGTTACACATGGCATACCGACCTCAGAGCTCTGGGAAGGTGGAACAAATGAACAGAACCCTGAAGCTGCAATTAAGTAAACTATGTCAAGAAACCCACCTACACTGGGACCAGGTGTTGCCAATCACCCTGTTAAGAATCAGATGTAGTCCCACTAAGCAGACGGGGTTCTCCCCTTATGAAATCCTTTATGGGTGCCCTCCCCCCATTATCAAGAGCATAAGGGGGTATCTAAATGAGATAGGCAATCTAACCCTAAGGTAACAGATGCAAGCCCTTGGCTCTACCCTAACCACCTTACACCACTGGGTTAGGAAGTGATTACCTGTGAGTCTGACCAGACAGGCTCACCCCTTTAAACCAGGAGATAGGGTATGGGTGAAGGAGTGGAATGTCCAACCCCTACATCCCCTCTGGAGGGGCCCATTTACTGTCATCTTGTCCACCCCTAGTTCAGTAAAGGTATCCGAAGGGGGGCCCTGGATTCATCACAGCAGAGTGAAGCTGGCATCTCGAAACTGGGAGTGCATTCCTGAGCCATCAATGCTGTGTAAGCTGACCACACGGAAGAAGCAATCTGCGACTCCAGAGGCTCCGGGAGACTGCAGCCCTGCTTTAGTCACTCCGGAAGCTGACTAATCTACGCACGGCAGAAGCTTGAAGAATCAATGATCCAATGGAACAAATAGACTGTCCTTATTTTCTATATTTGTTTCCTTACTGTGATGCACTGTCCCCCTTGTTTCTTGCTGTTATTGTGATTCTTGCTCTACTTTTCACCATAGGATTGGCAGAGGCTGGCTGCAAGTGTGGTGAGAGGTTTCTGTTAGCATTCACCTTCCCTTTGTGGATAGGATGCTTCACTGGTATCGGTTGCTTCTAATCTGGACCCCTTCTGTAGCAATTCCTGAGGCACTGGCTCCAGCTTTTGTCAAGCAGTTCCGTCAGGAAATCCATATTGGCTGAACAGATCTAAAGACTACATTGAGCCAAGATTTATACATCCCTTGACTCTGAAGCATAGCCTAGATTCCTCATCATGTGACCCATGTATTTGTATAACCAGGTCAGGCCAGGGAGTCACTTGGACTTTACTATACCATACCTGTTTCTCATGCCAAGGAAAAGTCCTGCAGACACAATAAGACCACCTAGTCTATCTGCCAATGGGAGAGTCAATACACTTGCTTTGACCCACAACACTCCCCCAGTGAAGATTGGTTAGAAGTCCAATCCTACCAAGAGGTGGGGCAAGGAGCTTGGTCAGCTGGACACAAATTACTAACCCAAAAGGACCAGTGTCAATGCTGTTTGACATACGTGCAGTTATAGATATTGGTCCAGAGGCATCTGTCATATGAAAAAAAGCAGGCACTTGTCATAGAGGGCCCAAGGACTCATGATATACCATACAGAGGCTTAAATCGGGAGTGGAAAAAACAATTCAATGACAAATACATTGTGAAGAAAATGGTTTATGTGCCTATACACCTGAGTATGTATGCCCCAGCTGGAGCTGTGTTTCATGGGCTACTTGGAAAACAGAAGGCACAACAGCACTCCTTCCTATATCAGGTTATCAGTCAACCTATAACCCTGTTAATTTTACCATCATTAACCCAGGATAATTGACATCCAGATTCACAGGTGAGACAGAGGCCCAGGGACTGTGCTATATTTCAAGAGAGTCACTACTGCTCATCCAACCACATCCCACCAAGTCTTCCACTCCTTCTGTGAAGAAATAAGAAGTAGCCACCCTCCCATTTCAGTCACAGTATGGAACTTGTTTCTAACCCTAGCAGAGACTATAGCCCAGACTCTGAAGATCTCTTCTTGCTATATATGAGGGGAAACCAACATGGGGAATCAATGGCCATGGGAGACTAGAGAATTAGATCCCTGTGAACCTTATAATGGAACAGAATGCCCCAGTCCTACTACCAGGGTTTGGCTCCTCAAAACCTCAATTGTTGGGAAAAACTGCCTTGCCCAGTGGGGAAGAAAGTTGACCATCTATGTTGGACATTTAACATTAGACCAAAGATTTTATAACTCAATTTCCTAGGAAACCCAATGGTGGGAGTTGCCAGATCACCTTGAGGCAGGTCCCAACCCCTTTTCTAAATTCTCTTATCTCCAAGAGGCCTAGGACAATGTCAATGCAGCCATTGAATGGCGGGGCCCAGGTGAACTATACTGGATATGTGGAAGGACAACCTAAAAAGTACTTTCCTCATGCTGGTCAGGGTCATGTGTGCTGGGAACTATTTGTCCATCTTTCTTCCTGCTCCCATTTGCCAGAGCGGAACATTTGAGAGTCCAAGTGTATGGGGACTGGGAGACTCAAAGGAAACGACAAGCCCTAACAATTGGTAACTGGAAAGATGATGAATGGCCTCCCAAGTGTGTAATCCAATATGGCCCTGCCACCTGGGCAGAGGATGGGTCCTGGGGCTACCACACTCCTATTTACGTGCTACACCGCATAATCAGACTGCAAGCAGTTGTAGAAATTATAAACAATGAAACTGTCAGAGCTCTTAACTCACTAGCCAAGCAGCAAACCAAAATGCACAATAGTATCTATCAAAATCGCTTGACTTTAGATTACTTGCTTGCTTCTGAGGGAGGAGTTTGTGGAAAGTTTAACTTGAGTAACTGCTGCCTACAGATAGATGATAAAGGAAAAGTCATAGAGGAGATCACAGATCGAATGAGAAAGGTTGCTCATGTCTCAGTCCAGACCTGGAAAGGTTGGGGCCCTGGAGAGTTATTAGGAGGATTTATTTTCAACTTGCAGGGGATTCCAAACTCTCATAAGTATTTTTCTCTTGACCTGGAGGGCTTGCTTAATCCTGCCTTGCCTAGCTCCCCTACTTTTACAGTCTGTCTCCAGCCTCATTGAGGTAATGGTCAAAAGGAAAGCAGCCACACATGTGATGATGTTATGGAAACATAAACCTCTAAACCAAGGTGATGTTCTTTGACCAAAAATAGGGGGTCCAAGCATCAAAGGAGAGAATGTGGTAGAGTCCTTCCATAAGGAATGTGGTGAAAACCTCAAAACAAGGGAAGGCAACCTGGTTATGTGTGTGCGACATTCCTCATGACTCTGTAATATAGACCGCCCATTCAGACTGGTTTTTACCATGTATGGGAGACAAAGGAAAAAAAATTGTACAAAAGGTGACACCCCCCCCCTGCCGTGCTTGGGGCTCAGCCTTTTGGGTCTTAGCCCGATGATCCCACCCTGGCATGAATAAAGCTGCTTCCTGGAAAGAAAAGCCTCAGTGTCCCGACTTTGTTTGTGACTTACCCCTATGATAATACTAAAATTTCCACCCAAGGAGGAGTATAAGCCTAATTTACATAACATACAATGCACATATAGGCAAGTTTCCTTAAGGTGCATAAATGGCCTTATTCCCACCTTTACATATGACAGGGCTTCCCTATCTAAATACTCATCCTAATCCTAAATAAAAGGAATCCATTCACCCTTTTGGGTTGAAAGTTATTCCTCATGACCACCTTATTTGCTGCAAATTACGCTTACTTGGTGCAACAAGTCCACATGGTGTGTCTGTGACTCACCAAGGAGAGAACTCACAATGGTTCAGTTACATTATTTTCTTTCTAAAATCTCATGCCATATAATTCCATAAGTTCTTACATGAGGGGCAACAGTTGGCTTCTTCAAATAATAAAACCTCTTCATATATGACTTTCTGTGTTGATCCACTCTTTCTTCCTTTCTTCCACCCAACATGGGCTTGAACTCACAACCCCAAGATCAAGAGTTGCATGCTCTGACTACGATCCATTCTTTATGAAGCTGATACTTCTACTGTGTTGATCCATTTTTTATGAAGTTCCTTCCTCTCCATGACTGGAAGAATGGGGAATCATTTTATTTGCTCCTCTGCAATTCTCTTTTAGCTTTAGAAAAAAAATTCTTTTTGTCAACTTCTATATCCCATTAGAATTTTCTCACTGGATGACTTTTACTTTTTAGTGATTATTTTATCTGATGTCAATGCTTATGTAAATTAAAAGAAGAGTTTAACCTGTGAATTGAAATTCCCAATTGAGAGAACATGGAAGATTTCCCACCTTAAGTTCTCCAGAGCCCTTTAACCACCCCAAATTGATCAAATTAAAAAAGGACTTGAACTACCTCCATTTTGACTTCAGTCTGTACTTTCTGATTCTTTCCAGCTTATCTTTTAACTCAGGCAAAAGGTTCGGTGGGCAAAGCATCCAGTGATGGGAACCAAAACCACCCCTCAAGCAATACAACTGCCATGACCTGACACCAGAGAGATCCAAAGAAAAGGACAGAAAACATGATTGACCCCAAGACAACGATGGACCTGAACTCCATTGCTCATCTACACGCACCCACCAACTTCTGTTCCATTATTTTCCTGGTATAAACCTGGAAGTATTTTCAGCACTTTGGAGACAGTCATTGAGACATTAGTCCCCTGTCTTTCCAGTTCTGGCCTCACTGAAATAAATTCCTTTCTTGTTTCACCACCAGTTCTCTGTCTTTGGATTTTATTGGAGGCAAGTGGTGAAACCTGGTCTATTTGGGACCCCAGAGCCAGGTGCTCTTATACTCCTGCACCCCAGTTACAAAGTTTTCCTGGATTAAGCCCATGGCTCTGAGCTGTAATCAGTTGAAGAAGGAGAAGGACAGGGAAGAGAAGAATAAAGCATCTCCTCAGTATTCTCAGTATTGCCAGTGATTTCTCTTTTAGTTCTTTATTAATTTTAATATTTAATATTTTAATTTAATTTAATTTAATATTTCTCAGAATCATGTCTTCCTATACTGTCATGGAAATGTTTTACTATGCAAGTCAACAAATAATATGTATCAGGGTTCCCCTCCCTCCCACTAGAGAGAGCCAGTTGTTAAACATTTACCAGCAATATCACTGCATGCCAAAGTCAGATGGTTTGACAGCAGTTTTATATTTAAAATATGTGAACTGGAGGGGTGCTGGGTGGCTCAGTTCATTGAGTGTCTAACTTCAGCTCATGTCATGATCTCGTGGTTCATGAGTTTGAGCCCCACATCAGGCTTGCTGTTGTCAGCACAGAGCCTGCTTCAGATCCTCTGTTCCCCTCTCTCTCTGCCCTTCCCACACTTGTTCTCTCTCTCTCTCTCTCTCTTAAATGACATTTAAAAAAAAAAATAAATAATGTGAACTGAAAAATATGGCTCCCCAATGGTCAATATCTCTAAGGTACAATGGCCTGAATCTGGTCTTCATTTATGTCTAAAATTCTACAATATGGGATACATCTACAGGTAATCTTGTTTACAAGCTTTATAAAGAGTCAAGTATTATTAACTGTTGAGGGACCACAAGGCAAGCTGAGGGCCAAGCACAAACTAGCACATCCCCCACCCAGGTGGGATATGTGTGACATTCTTCAGGCACTCCTGGCTACCCAAGAACAAAGAAAAGGACAGAAAACAAATGGTTAAACTGATAGTCTCCATCAGCTTACAAGTATCTTAGTAATATTAAAAGAAAAGGGCAATCTTATCAATAGCCTAATCTCCAGGAACTCCCTACTGTCTTTTTAAAAATTTTTTTTAATGTTTATTTTTGACAGAGAGAGAGAGAGAGACAGCGCATGAGCAGGGTAGGGCAGAGAGAGAGAGAGAGGGAGACACAGAATCTGAAGCAGGCTCCAGGCTCTGAGCTGTCAGCACAGAGGCAGACACGGGGCTTGAACTCACAGACCACGAGATCATGACCTGAGCCGAAGTCGGATGCTCAACCGACTGAGCCACCCAGGCACCCCAGGAACTCCCTACTGTCTTAAGGGTAATGCTTTACTAAAGGGAAAAACAACCTTAGCTTCACTATAGCTAGACCTCCAGTTATCTGTGACCTCTTTAGCATATGGAAATCCCTTTAAGAAACTTGCTCCTGACCTTACCTCCCCCAACCCCACAGTGTATAAGCAGTCACCCTTCACAACCTCAGTGCAGCTCTTTCTGCTCTAGGGTCCTATTCCCCTGCTTTGATAAAATCACCCTTTTTGCACCAAAGATATCTTCAAGAATTCTTTCTTGGCCGTAGGCTCCCAACCTCCACCACCACTACAAAACCTCATTGTTAACTAATCATCAACCCTTTATCGCTTAAAATGGGTGGTGTAGACTGGCTTGAAAGTGATTTCAACAGTGGCATTCTGAGTATAACTTTCTATTAATTTAAAATAGAAAAGTTTGAGAATTAAGATGTTTAAAAAGGTATCAAATTTTCTTCAATTCCATGAGTGGCCAATTCTCTGATGTTTAAAGGATTTATAATACTCTTCTCAATTTCCCCTCTGGGAGATCTTTCTCCTTGAACTCTATAGTACCACCTCAGCCGAAAGCTATAACTTATGGTAGCCCAGACCATTAGAACACAGTTTCTATTTTTGTGTTTTAATAAATGTTGGGAAAACATTTTATAAAAAAATTGACAAGGCTAATAAGACACTATCTCAAATATAATATAGCTGACACTGTCTAAAAACTTATAAAATTCAAATATATAGTTATTTTATTTTTTTACGTTTATTTATTTTGAGAGAGTGCACTTGTGCATGTGTGAGCAGGGAGAGAGGCAGAGAGAGAGGGAGGGAGAGAAAACCCCAAGCAGGCTTTGTTCTGTCAGCACAGAGCCCATTGTAGAGCTCAAACTCTCAAACTGAGATCATGACCTGAGTAGAAATCCAGAGTCCGGAGGCTTAACCGACTAAGCCACTCAGGCGCCTTTAAATATATATTTAAATTAAATATATTCAGAAGTTATCTTAAAGAAGACTCCAATGCCAAACTATTTACCTTAGTTTACTCCAGTTTTCTTTTCACCATTTCAAAATGTAGCTGACCTCATTTTCACAAAATAAGCAAAACATTTAAATCCACAGAACAAGATAAAACATGTCCTCAATAAAAGAGTTAGCTTTCGGGGCGCCTGGGTGGTGCAGTCGGTTAAGCGTCCGACTTCAGCCAGGTCACGATCTCGCGGTCCATGAGTTCGAGCCCCGCGTCAGGCTCTGGGCTGATGGCTCGGAGCCTGGAGCCTGTTTCAGATTCTGTGTCTCCCTCTCTCTCTGCCCCTCTCCCGTTCATGCTCTGTCTCTCTCTGTCCCAAAAATAAATAAACGTTAAAAAAAAAAAAAGAGAAGTTCCAGGTTCAAAAAAAAAAAAACAAGAGTTAACTTTCTTCTTTATTGATTACAAAGCTGAGGCTCTAATTTAAAAGAATTTTCTAAGGAAAAGCACCCTTTTTGGAAGCACAGAGATCCTACTACAAATCACTGAAATTTAGTTGCATTTTATTGAAAACATCATCAAGAATGTGATTAAAATTTCTATACGAGGGAATAATTTGTAAACCCTATATAAGCTATAAATTGAATTCAGGACATACATGGGTCTTTAAGATTTCCGTAATACTAACTCTACTGAAACTAGAGTTGATATAAAGACAGATGATGGGTGCCATTCTAGTTATAAATGCTATAAAATTTTAATCTGCCTTCTTTTAAAATGCAATCAAATTGGGACTATCACATTATTGTTATCCTATTGAATTAGCCGTAGGAATCAGAAGACAAGCAACTTTCTGCTTAATGTTTTGTTTCTGGAATTGCTAACCAAAAATAGGTTTAATTAGCAATTGAATACGCTGGGTAATTGTTATTAGAAAAAGCAGCTCAGCATCAATAGACTTAAAAAAGTTTTATCTGGCGAATATGAGCTAACATATAAATTAATCACGTTTAAATGAAAGGTGATAAATAATCCCATCTAGTAGTACAACTCGGCTAACTCCTAGAGAATATGTTTTGCAGTCAACCCATTTTGGTGAGTCCCTGAGAGGTCATGTTTCTAAAATTCAGATTTCCCACTGGAGCCACACTGACATACTTTGGCTTATCATGGTCAGTTAGTAATATTGGCCTACATTTCAAAGGACGGTATGTTGTTGTTAGGTATTCTTCACTTTGCCAAGTGAGGGAATAAGGAGGTGGACATGCCCAACTAGTCAGATCTTTTATATTTGAGTGCAAACACAGGGCAGGTTCTAGAACTTTCCCAATAGTGCTTCCCACACATAAAGTGTTTGAGGCACATAACCAAAACATAAAATATTGTCAGTTTCTGTATTTATTAGAACACTCACCATGAGCTTACTGGGTTCTGGCCAAAGAGTCTTCTGAAACAATTCATATTTAACAGAAACAATAACTACTCATTCTCTTAAATTAATATCAGGTTAGACATTCAGTTAGATCACCAGGAAACAATGTACCTGGAGTATGTTATCTGTATTCCCTGCAGAAATGGCTTCACTGAATTATAAAATATTACTACATATTTGGCTTATATGTCAAGTGAATATAAGAAATGTCCATTTGAACAATATTTATATCCTTGTGTTTGTTTTATATGGATTTTCTGGATTAACTATTGTTGAATTTAATAACAGGGAAAAGTTTAGTAATAGGAAAACCCTCTATGCTTCTTTTTACTAAACTTTAATTTAGGAAAACAGCATAAATCCATATGTTTGTCTTTTTCACTAGTTTCCAGGAACACAAAATAAATTCAGTATTCATCAGAATTAATTACCACAAGTTCTCTATTCCTCTTTTTACTTGGTTTTGCTTTTATCTTGTTTCATTTTTAATGATGTCAGAATGACAGGACATGGGAGTGTATGTATGTATGTACATGTAGTGTCACCAAAACTTTAAAATTTTTTCACATCTTGGGGCGCCTGAGTGGCTCATTCGGTTAAGCGTCCGACATGATCTCACGGTTCGTGCGTTTGAGCCCCGTGTGGGGCTCTAGGCTGAGAGCTCAGAGCCTGGAGCCTGCTTCAGATTCTGTGTCTCCCTCTGTCTGCCCTGGCCCCGCTTGCACTCTGTCTCTCTCATTATCTCAAAAATAAATAAACATTAATTTTTTTTTAATTTTTCACATCTTTTGTATCTTACAACAGCACTATGCCAAATGCTTTCACTGAGCTTGATGTATTCCCTACCTCACAAGATTTATGGACAGCAAGGATACTTTGATTAACACGGTTGCTGATTCTAATTAGCTACTCAGTGGCTCAACATACTGACCAACACTTTGGAAAAAAACTTAGAAGAAAATGTAAAATCATGTAAAAATCAAAAACAAAAGTACAAGAGGAAAATCTAAGAACAAATTAAACCTGAGAAATAGTAGCCTAAAAGCTGAATTGACATCCTCAGCATGCTTGAGAATAAAAGGTATTGGTGTTATAACTCTACTGAAGCAAATCTGGAGGAAAACAGATAAATACACAGTAAAAAAAAAAAAAAAAAGTATGAGACATTGGAAGAGCATTTATGGTCATTCATTGGAAATCTTTCCTTTTATGGTTGTTAAAAGGTTAAATGTTTCTCATTTGTACACACCTGACTGAATGTGTTTCCTTTTTCTTTCTTCCCTTCCTTTTTTCTTCCTTCCTTTCTTTCTTTTTCTTTCTTCCTCCCTTCCTTCCTTCCTTCTTTCTTTCCCTTCCTTCCTTTCCTTTCCTTTCCTTCCTTTCCTTCCTTCCTCCCTTCCTTGCTTGCTTCCTTCCTTCCTTCCTTCCTTCCTTCCTTCCTTCCTTCTTTAAGACAGTGTGATCAACTGCAGAAATAATAACATGCTATTGGGAATAAGAAATGCAAACTGGTCCTTGCTCTGCTGCAAACCAGATGTGTGACTTTGGGCAAATCACTTAGCCTCTTTGTCCTATAATGGTCTTATCTATAAAAATGATGATAATGAGAATAATGAAAACTCAATGACAATGATAAAGAAATAAAACTTGATGAGCACCAGTTGTGTGTCATTGTTTTAGCCTTTATTTTTAATGAATGTAAACTTATTGAAACTGGTTTGGGGGAGGATGTGTGGGTGAATTGTTGAGGGTTTTCCAAAGAGAACTGTGGGAACGAGTCAGCCCCCCAGGAGGGAGGGGGTAGGTGCCTGGCCACAGACCCCATCTTAGGTCTGATTTCTTTTCCTTCTGCTTCTTGCACCACATCCAGCTACCGGTCCTTCCACCCTTGATGGGGAGGTGTGTGGGTTAGGGTGGCACAAGCTCACCTACTTCCCATTCATCTCAGGCTTCGCACGCACATAGTCTGTGCATGATGGCTGGGGTCGTTAAGAGCTAACGAACCCTTGGTCTTGCCTCAGACTTGTCGCAGATCACCTTAGCCATAAAAAAGGATGGGAAACAGCTGAAGGTGTATGCAAGATATCATGGTTCACCTCACTGCCCACATCCCCACAGAAGATGTGGAAGTCATCTGCATCCCGCTCCAGCAGGCTGGGGGACTCCTAGGTGCTGAACGAATGGTGCCTTTCGATTCCTCTGGCTCTCCTTTCTTTTCGTCCTTATCCAGGGCCTCTGGGACCTCCAAAGTCATAAGGTCAAGGCAAAGTGGCCGAGTCCATAGACTCAGGGACAAAAGTCCAGATATGCACTGTGTGAGCCGACTTCCAATGGGAGGGGCTGGGGCTAGAGCTCAGGCAAAGGCAGGGAGAGGGCCGCTCTGGTTAGCTGAGACCAGTGACTACAACACCAGCTGGGGTGCCTCCTGCTCCACAGCCACCAATGCACTAGTCTTGTCTAGCCCATCCGCTGCTGCCACTACCTCTTCCTTCTCTTTCAGGCCAATGCCAGGCCTAAGCCCAGTTCTCAGGGTGTTGCTGGCCCTTCTAGGGGAGGCCTCAGAGCACCCATGGAGACTGGAATTGGGCCGGCCATTCCGGGCAGCACGATAGGGGCCCCACAAAGACCGGTGGGAGGGCCCGCAAAGCCAGAGGCAGAGAGACTACCTACTACAGAGTTAAGATCATAATCTGCTCTCTGCAGTACGTGGCAAATGAAGCCAGATGCAGGATAGGGGTCCTCTGGAGACCACAGCTGCATGACATAGATAGGAACAGGGCTCCCTGAGCCCCTAGACTGCTCAGATGATTCCAATCACCAGGGCCAAAGCTAAGTGGACCATAGGAGGAACCATGAGTCCAAGAGTCTGTTGGATATGCTGGAATGTTTTGGTCACAATAATTGGGCAAATCACAGGAGCTACGGGCACCTGCACCAGTACTACTGTGGGGACCTTGGGTGCAGCAGGCATGACAGTGGGGATTCTGGCTACTAGAGCCCTCAGAACTTCCTGTTCAAATCCCCACCTCCATTTCCTTCAAGCGTTCCTTGCTGCTCTTATCCGGGATTCCTGTGCTGGCGCCCAGCACTACAGGCCCTCCTGCACCGGGAGTCCTGGAGCTAACCCTACCAGTTAATGTCATGGCCACATACTGAATGGGAACCAAGCACAGCAGGTTACTATTGATAAGCCCTTGATATTGACTTAATGTTAATTAATGTTGATAAAAACAATATGAATTTGAGTCTTTTGAAACAATCAACAAATGTTAATTCAGCTCTTACTATGAGCAAGGGCTTATAGTTCTGTAAGTCCTAGACAAGTTCTCACCTTTGATTCTACAACTTTTGGAATAATGTTTTTTGTATATAATATCATTAAAACGATTAAATATATTAAATAGTTTTAAAAAATAATAAGGTCTTAATGCTGCTTTGAAACAAACCATGTGCAAATTACTCAAAGGTCATATTTTTGTTCTATTAAATTTTTATAAAGCAACATAACATTTTGCTTACAATCAGGTTTTACAATAAGCTGTAGTCACCACTTCTTTTGTTGATTTTATGAGATATTTTGCCCATTGACTGCTTTTCTATGATCATATAAAACTATGATCATATGAAACCTCAGGTAGAACAGATAGTCAATAAAAATTTGTACAGAGCCATTCAAGCATTGGTTACATTTCTGGCACACACAGGTAAGATATAGAGTAGTCCATCTGAGAAAGTTAAGGAACAGATTCAAGAAGATACAGCTAAACATACATAAAGGTTAAATTTTTGCATCGAAATCCATTCAACTGTATTGCATCAATACTTAGGAAGGTATCAGCTAATCAGCAAGTGTGTGCCAGCTACCCACCAAGTGCTCATCTCTAGGAGCTATGTTCTAAGGGAGAAGCAAAGGACATGTGATGTATTTTCTGTCCCCAAAGAGCCCCAAAATAGTTATTAGTTACACACTTGAAAACCACCTCTGCATGAGCATATACTTGTCTGTGATTTTTTTCAAATCTCTGGCTTCTCTTCTTTACAAATTTTACATTTTGAGTTAAGGGTACTCCAGTCTGTCTTATGCATATCAGAAAAGTACAACTAACTTCTTTAACTTCCTTAATTCTACTAACATGTAAATATTAGGAAGGAGGCAACTGAGATATATGAGTTCTTGAAAAATATTGGAAGGAAAAAGGAGCGCAAATGGGGACAAAGGGCAGTAACAGAGAAAAGAAAATGAAACTTGACCCCCAATCTCCATCTCACCCCCACTCTGAATGGGGCTCCTGTGTCAGAGATGCCTTAAACCAGGAGTTCTTTTCAAGAGGAACTAAAATGCCCACATCTAGAGATATGATAATTATGAGTATGATTTACAATTTCATACTTACATTGGCATAAGTGACATTAGCAAAAGAAATTACCTACATATGGAAAAAAATCAAACTCATAACAAAAAGCTGTTTATATATTCCCAATCCAATTTTCACTGGTTACACCCAGCCATAATCTAGCTGCACCTTTCCTATCTCTTCCATGGTGGCTGCTCTAAACTAAGAGTACTTACTGTGATGGAATTAAGGATTCATTCAGTTTTGGGGAAGATCAGGAACAGCAAAGCAAACAATGTGTCAGATACAATTTAACTGATTTTATGATATCTTTGGCTGGTCTTCAAAGGTTTTTGATCTAATATAGTAAATCAAACTGTGGGTGACCCAAGAGGAAACTTGTTTTATTAGTGAGTTATTCTCAAATCTTCAAGGCTTTCTTTGTAATTCCCAAAAGATGAATTTTTAGTAAGGTATTTCCTAATTTACAATGAGGCTTGGAGTTTGGTAACTCATTGATCATTACATGGGAAAATGCTTAGAATAAGAATGCTTTGAAAATATCACTTTGTATAGTCCACTTCCCGATCTCCATTTCATCTAAGGACCATCTATGATCCAGGGCCACCCAGGTATCTGTAGTGCTTCTGGCTAGTAGCTCCCTTGTGGCCACTGGTCTTTGTCCCCTGTTCAGCCCTATCAAATCTTTCTACCATATAATCCCCCAAATATAGAGAATGACATTAAATATGATGATGACTTGACCTGGAAGAAGAAAGAGTTGTGAAAATTCTTCAAAACTTACCAAGATCAAGAGGGATGAAGAAGTTATGGGGCTGAGAAATAAATACTTGATGAATCAAAGAATAAGAAACTCAATGACATAGATATCATTATTATATTTTACATATATTACATCACACACTATATTTTACAAAGAAGGACCCTAAAATTCTCAGAAATCAGGTGATTTGCCTCAAGATCCTCACCACTAAAAAGAGGAAGAGCAGAAGTCCAAACTTGATCTGAGTTACCTATTTATGTTTGCAAAGCTAAAATAATTAAGTTGTAAATCAAGTTTCAAACTGTAGGTCATTTTGCATAAGTGGGTTGTAAAATCTATTACTGATGAATAGATAAAGAAGGTGTGGCTTACATATACAATGGAATACTACTTGGCAATTAGAAAAAAGTGAAATCCCACCATGTGCAACAATGTGGATGGATCTGGAGGGTATTATGCTAAGAGAAATAAGGCACTCAGAGAAAGACAGATATCATGTTTTCACTCATGTGGAACTTGAGAAACTTAACAGAAGACCACAGGGGAAGGGAAGGAGAAAAAATAGTTTCAAACAGAGAAGAAGGCAAACCATAAGAGACTCTTAAATACAGAGAACAAACTGAGGTTTCATCGCGGGGGTTGGGTGGGGGGAAAATAAGTGATGGGCTTTGAGGAGAGCGCTTGTTGGGATGAGCATGGGCATTGTATGTAAGCGATGTATCACGGGAATCTACCCCCCAAACCAAGAACACACTGTATACATTTTATGGTGGCTAACTTGACAATAAATTATATTTAAATAAATTAATGAATGAATGAATAAAATTAAAAAAAATAAAATCTATTGAATGGACTGCCAATCAACATTTTAAAATATAAAGTGGAATAAAGACAAACAGTGCAAGTAGATGAACAAGTGTTGATTTTGTTTTGTTTTGGGGTTTTTTGGTGAAAATTTTCACAATACACACACATACATGCACACACATGTGTGTGTCAGAGAGAGACTGTGTACACATGCATGGTCTGGACTGCAAAAAAAAAACAAAAACAAAAACAAAAACTAAGGAGGTTTAGGTAAGACATGCGAGCATGTTGGGAAAATTAGATGTTCTTTCAGATCAAAGCTAACGCTCACAAAGACTATTCTAAGAGGGGATTGGTTTTTATGGTATGCTTATTTGAATTTTATTAACTTAAAAATTCTTATTTTTAGATGGGTGTTGTAATGTAAATATGAAGGATGATGATGGGACAAAGAAGAGTTCTTCACTTTGAAAATATCCACTAAGTCACTGCTGAACCGCATGCACATCCGGGGCTCTGAGAGGGGGTGTGGTCCAGGGGAGGCAACACAAAACCTGGGTTCCTAGCTTGTCTCCATTACTAACAACACAATTTCAAGTTTCTTCGTTAGTAAAACAGATGAATTTCCCACTCTGCTTTCTTCAGATAGTTATTTTTAAAAAGAAGGGGCGCCTGGGTGGCGCAGTCGGTTAAGCGTCCGACTTCAGCCAGGTCACGATCTCGCAGTCCGTGGGTTCGCGCCCCGCGTCGGGCTCTGGGCTGATGGCTCAGAGCTTGGAGGCTGTTTCTGATTCTGTGTCTCCCTCTCTCTCTGCCCCTCCCCCACTCATGCTCTGTCTCTCTCTGTCCCAAAAATAAATAAAAAATGTTGAAAAAAAAATTAAAAAAAAAAATAAAAAGAATATAAAATAATGCATGTTTATGCTATTTTGAATCTATAAAATAATATGTAAATGTAAAATATTATGATTTCCTGGTTAAGTGCAAGAAGTAATAAATTCATATACTCCTAACTCCTGTTTTCTATCACTGATATTTGGTTAAATACAATGAGTTGAATTGAGCATTTTTTAGTCTACTGTACAATGTTTACCTGGACTAGGGAAATTATTAATTTATGCAGAAATTATTTACTTTAAAAGTATTTTCGATTCTGGGATCCCTGGCTGGCTCAGTCTGTGGAGCATGTGACTCTCGATGCTGGGGTTGTGAGTTGGAGCCCCACTTTGGGTAAAGAGATTATTTAAAAACAAAATCTTTAGGGGTTCCTAGGTGGCTCAGTTGGTTGAGTGTCTAACTCTTGATTTTTGGCTCAGGTCATGATCCCAGGGTGGTAAGATCAAGCCCCGTGTTGGCTCTGCGCTGAGCATGGGGCCTGCTTGGGGTTCTCTTTCTCTCTCCCTGAACTGCTCTCCCCAACTCACACTTACTCTCTCTCTCTCTCTCTCAAAATAAAATAAAAATAAAAATAAATTTTAAACATTAAAAAAAAAATAAAATCTTAAAGAGAAGGTATTTTCAATTCTAATGAAACCTAGGAAAGACAGAACCTGGTCCATTAGTAGTCATCCTTTACAAAATTCAAAGAGCTGCTATTTTATGACAGAAAGCTTTAACTCTCTTCATTTAAGTGTTGTTTTCACATGGGCTCATTCTTTGGTTAATTTTAATGAGAAATAATAGATACACTATTTCCTTCATATTTGACTGAACACATGCTAAAGCAAAATACTATATGAAGCTCAAAGAAAGAACATTATTTGAGCTACTTATTATAATAGTCATGGTTTAAAGAGATTTAAATATTAACTTTAAAAGTCAGCAGTAAATTATTTAAATAGCTAAAACATACAACATTCTTGAGTGTCAAGCTTGGTTCTAAGCTTTTAATTGCATTAACTCACTTAATCTTAAATTGAACATTACGAATTATGAATTACCTGGTGATTCTAGCTCAGAAACTATACCCTTAACTCCTAGAATTGAAAAAAAAAAAAATCTATGGACCCTGCATTATAATCCTATTCAGCTCTCTTTAGACTTCAATTTCTCATTAATTCTATTTGGTATTTTGTGGAATAGTAAGTATCTCAGTGTCTCACAGTAAGTCAGTAATTAAAGGGAAATCTCCTTTCTAGACATAAAGTGTCCAAATGTGTCAAAATTAGAAAAGAATTCTATAATGCATTCTAGAATATTATTATCATATCCATGTGAAACTTAGCTAGTTTTAATTTAAAGTAAAAATTAAGGAAAGGGTTTAGATTGGTTGATCCTTTAAGTTTCTTAGTAATAAAATTCTGTGGTTCTTAGATCAAACGACAAGTAATGAGGGTATAATTTCCAGAAGATTTTAAAGGAAATAAATATACAAGAGAATAAATCTTGCCTTTGTAGATTTATCACTGACTCATTTAATATTTCAATCAACTCATTTTAAAAGAGGGCATTTTCAGGGCACCTGGGTGGCTCTGTTGGTTAAGCATTGCACTTTGGCTCAGGTCATGATCTTGTCGTTTGTAAGTTCGCCCCACATCAGGCTCTCTGCTGTCAACATTGGGCTCTCTGCTGTCAGCTTGGAGCCCATTTTGGATCCTCTGTCCCCCTTCTCTGCCCCTCCCCCCATTTGTGTGCGAACATGCGCGCGTATTTTCTCTCTCTCTCTCTCAAAAATAAACATTTTTTTAAAACCTGGATTTTCTCCTTCTAACATGGAACTTATCAAAATTGGTAAGCAAGGATAAGGAGTATATATCAGAATCAACCAGTAACTTTTTTTTTTTTTTTTTAATGAAACGGAAGAACTCCTTAGTGCTGTGACCTCCAGTGGATGTGCCTCCAGGGCTCAAGGATGAGACTGAAGTAAAAAAGGGAAAGAGTCGCAGGATCTCAAAGAGAAGGAAAACAAGAAGGGAGAACAGAACATAAAAACGTTCCATAGCAATTCCAGAATGTACCCTACCTTCCTACTTCTTTTTTCTTTTCTTTAGATTTTTTGTTTTTAAGTAATCTCTACACTTAACGTGGGGCTTGAACTTACAACCTGTTTATTAAGAGGTTTTTTTACATGCTCTATCGACTGAGCCAGCCAGGCACCCCCCCTATCCTCCCACTCCTAATGAGGCACAAGTGAAGAAACAGTTTTGTACTAAATATTAAATTCAGATAAAAACATGGTACAAAGTTTAAATTTAATATAGACTAGAGGAAGCTTAAATTCAATGTGAAATAACAATTGAGTGTCGATTACTCACATATTAAAACATTTACTGAACTTTTATGGTATGCCAAATTGTGCTAGGAACCAAGTCTACATGTGAAGGTACCCATATAAAAGTTAGCAATATTATTATAGAATTACAATGACTTCTAATGTTCTCATTTTTTTTAACAACTTTAATTAAAAACAAGCCAAAGTTGGCATCCTGGACTCTAAAAGAATATGAAGAGAGCGAGGACGGAGCCACCACAAAATAAAGGTTGGCTTTAGGAGTCTTCCAGGTAACATACCATTACTCTGCTTTCCATCATTATAAAATGATTCCTACAAATTTCATCTAGTGTCAATTTCAGGTTTGTCTAAGACTCACAAGCTGGCTTAGTTTATCCTCTGAGTAATCACAAAATTTGGTTCTTCTTACAATTGTGTTTGTGTTCTCTGTTTATCTTCCCAACAAGGCTTATCATGGGCAAGAATCAAATCCTATTCACTTTTGTAAGCTCTACACCTCATATAGTATCTAGTATAAGAAAAAGGATTCTTTAATAATGTTCGTATAATGGGTGAGCTAATGAATAGTAAGTACCATATGGAGGTAAATAGGCGTCTGCTTAATCCATCCAGTTATTCTACATTTGTCAGTAAATGTAGTCAATGCGTGGGCAAGTCAGGTACAAACAGAATGATTTCTAGCCTTTGTAAACACAATCAGGAAAAGTTCACTCTCTGAGGCTAAAGCTGGTTAACATTAACATGCATAAGATGAAATTAGATCCTGAGAGAAACACTTAATCTAAAGGGGCTTTTCTCAGTCTGAAATCCCTTGACGTGTTCTTAAGGATCTCAGGATTCTGAGGATATTTAATTAAATATCATGTGGTAATTTCTTGGTCATGTTTATGACTGTGTCAATTGATTCCAAGTGATCACTGAAAGGAACACCCAAATTTAAACGCAGTATTTCTCACACTGAAGCATATGGATGTATTCTCAGGGTTCTAAAAAAAGTCTCCTCTCTCTACAGAGAAGAAATACTGCCTTAAGAGATGGTTTGTAAACATAACCTGACAAAACATGGGTCCTTCCATCTAGAAAGCAGAATAAATGTTTGAGGAGGCATGACCAAGACCTTCCTATGCATTACACAAAATTACAAGTTATCTGAAAGAAATAATGACAATTTTGGTTAAGTTAGAAGGAATAAACTTGTTAGTACTTTCCCAAACCTGTCCATACAGCTACTCTAGTTTGAGTGAAATCATCAATCATGGCCATACATCTTAATTAAATCCTATCTAACTGCAACTGTCAGAACCATACTTTGGTCTCCTGAGTGTGCACAACACAATGGGTTTTCACATGTATAATTTGAGCACCCAGTGGTCTCCCTTTGAGACAGAGAAAGATGTTGAGAAGATTATAAAGTATGCAGTACAGTGATAAGCATATTGTAGACATGCAATAGAGGTAACTATTTTTTTAAGCTTAATTATTTGTTTTGAGAGAGAGAGTGAGCACAAGCAGGGGAGGGTCAGAGAGAGAGGGAGAGGGAGGATCCCAAGGAGGCTCTGCACTGTCAGCACAGAGCCTGACATGGGGCTTGAACACATGAACCGTGAGATCATGACCTGAGCCAAAACCAAGAGTCAGACACTTAACCAAGTGAGCCACCAAGGCACCCCAAAGGTAACTATTATTTGATATCATAGGTATTACTATTTCTCACTTCAAAAATGGATAATTTGAGACTCAGACTAGTTTAAGTGACTGGCCAAATGTCTGTGTTCATTCAATTATTTATTTATTTATCAAATATTAATTGGATTCTTACTATGTGCCAATCCTGGGTCTCCTAGTCTTTCCAACAGAGTGCCCTTTTCACTGACCAACAACACTGAAGCTGAAATTCTAGTTTGTAATCATTCTTTGTCATGATCATATAAGTCAGTGCTAGCCTCTCTTCCCCTTAGGTTTAATTTTAGCCATATTTGTATTGGTATATTTTATGAACCTTTCTTTATAAACCTCTTAATTTTCCTGTGTTGCTAATGTTCCAAGTTCCCAGTTTATGCGGCTTTCTGCATATTGCTGAATTGTTAGTTGTGGATGCAAATAGCTAAAAATAATCTAGTGCCCCTTTAGAGAAACACAAAAAAATCTCACTAAAAGGTGTTGTTAAAAAGGGCTCTAGAGTATACGTTACAATGAAATACTACTCGGCCATAAAAAGAATGAGACCTTGCCCCTTGAGAAAACCTGGATGCACCTAAAGCTTATTGTGTTACCTGAAATAAGTCAGAGAAAGGCAAATCAGGATGATTTCACTTATATGTGGAATCTAAACAATAAAAACAAACAGAAACAGACTCATACATACAGAGAACAAAAGTGATTGCTGGAGGGGAGGGAGGCAGAAGAATGGGAAAAATAGCTGAAGGGGATGAAGAGGTACAAATTTCCAGTTGTAAAATAAATAGGTCATGGAAATGCAAAATACAGCATAGGTAATATAGTCAATAATATTGTAAGGACATTGTATGGTGACAGATGTACCTACACTTATTGCAGTAAGTATTGCTTAGGGCATAGAATTGTTGACTCACTATGTTGTACATGTGAAATTAATATAACTTTGTATGTCAGCTATACTTCAGAAACGTAGTAGAGACCATTGCTAGTTTGATGTTTAATAATTCCAGCGGTCTTTGTCAGCTTCCACCATGGCGTACCATGGCCAGGGTCAAAAAGTGCAGAAGGTGATGGTGCAGCCCATCAACCTCATCTTCAGATACCTGCAAAATAGATCTTGGATTCAGGTGTGGTTTTATGAGCAAGTGAACATGTAGATAGAGCGCTGTATCATTGATTTTGATGAGTACGTGAACCTTGTATTAGATGATGCAGAAGAGATTCATTCTAAAACAAAGTCAAGAAAACAACTGGGTCGGATCATGCTAAAAGGAGATAATATTACCCTGTTTCAAAGTGTCTCCAACTATAAATGATCAATGAAGTGAGAAATTCTTGAAAAGACCATGTAGTTTGTTTTTTTTTTTAGAGATCGATTGTTGGGAGCATAGTTCTAAAACATTTGTTCCTATTCTTTTGGTTACCTTTATGTCATTACTGGATGACAATGAATGCTGTGGGATTGTTTTTATTTAAAAAATAATAATAAACTAATAATTCCAAAGGAACTTGAATAATAAATCTCTTGATAAACTTCTGGTGGTTGCTTTGGATGAGAAAATATATTCTTTTTTTTTTAATTTTTTTTAACGTTTTATTTATTTATTTTTGAGATACAGAGAGACAAAGCATGAATGGGGGAGGGTCAGAGAGAGGGAAACAAAGAATCCGAAACAGGCTCCAGGCTCTGAGCTGTCAGCCCAGAGCCCGGCGCGGGGCTCGAACTCACAGACCGCGAGATCATGACCTGAGCCGAAGTCGGCCGCTTAACCGACTGAGCCACCCAGGCGCCCCGAGAAAATATATTCTTAACTCCCTGATAAATTATTTCTCTCTCTCTGTCTCCTACCTTTCTCTACGTGCCATGGGCACAACTGTTGTCTTTCCTCATTCCTCAAGAAAACATCACACCATGAATTCTCTCATAAACCCCTTTCCCAAGCATTCTTTACTCACCCCAGCAATGACTTTGCATACCACTAAGGTACAGGGTTTCATTTCAGACTGTCCCCACTGTCCACTCTGCCCTGTACAAAGAACTTTCTTTTTTCATTGATGTTGGCTTTTTAAAATATTTTTGCCCTTTTTTAAAAATGTCTATATTCATTTTTGAGAGAGAGAGCATGAGCAAAGGGGGGCAGAGAGAGAGGGGGACAGAGGATCAGAAGTGGGCTCCATGCTGACAGCAGTGAGCCCGGTGAGGGGCTCAAATTCATGAACTATGAGATTATGACTCGACACAAAGTTGATACTCAACGAACTGGGCCACCGAGGCACCCCCCCCCCCGCCCCGCTTTGCTTTCTTTTTCTTTTTTTTTTCTTTGGTAGCGATGATGGTGGTAGGAGGGGGGAGCCAGGAGTTACATGCTCCAAGGTGTACCCTTATGAGCTTTTGTGTTTCTGCATTTTGGACTCTTTCACCCTATGTTGAAGACGTTTCATTTCTGAGGGAAGAGGCTGAAGAGAAACTGAGTATGAAAATAAAAAGAATTGCGTATGTTGAGGTGTATACATGTACATATGCAGGTTCATTAACAGACAGGTAGCTTCTGATCATGCCCAGCTCAGCAGACAGCCACTTTTTAATAACGGACTGCAACATTCTCTTCTACATATCTATTTTCTTCATTTCTGAGAATTTGGGGGAAGTTACCATCTAAAAACAAGGTTTCCTTTTTATTCCCTCTGCTTCTTATACAAGGAGAGAAAAGGCTTTGACAAGACTAGAGATGACAGGATTTAGTTTACTCCTTTATAATCATCAACACACATACACACTGCCACCTTCTCCAGCCTATACAAAAGTGATTTTTCCAAAACTCTGGACTTAAGGGTTCCTGACTTCTTGGCCAAGGATTTTTCCTTTTCTCTACATCATCTCCTCACATCTATCGTCACATTCCAGACCTTCTCATTCCAATAATATAATCTGCTCCCCCCGTCCCCCGCCCCGGATCTCAATTGAGAACATTGACCCTTTGACCACCATTTACTCTCCTGCCAATCTACTGATCCAATTTCAACAATCCTTCTATGCCCGACACCTACAGTCTGTTCACCTTTTCACAGTGCCTGTTTCTCTCCTCACTCAGTGGAGCTACATCGCATGCATAATCTTTTAGAATCATTTTATTCATTCCTTTGCATGCATCCTCAATTCTTTTGTCTTTCTCTAGCTATACTATACATGCTTAGCTAAACCACATTCCTGGTTATATATAACTCTCCATCTGAGTCCATATCTGACTGTGGCTGCAGAAGAACACACGTACATACTAGCTGGTCACGATCCTTGAGTAGGCTTTTAATTCCGCCTTCCAATCATGCTCTGCCACCCTTACTCACTCTCCCTCCACTCTCCTAGATGATTGTCTCCCACCTCCTCTCCCCTCTCAGTTAATGAATCTTCAACCCTTATTATTCTCCTTGTGACCCCAACCTTCATCCCTGGCTCCTCCTTTTTTGCTCTTATCTTATTCTAACTCCATAAAAAAATCTATCAGCTCTCTCTTCAAAATATATCCAGAATCCAACCACATCTTACCATCTCTCCTGCCTGTTGCCCAGGTCTAGAACATTTGCCCTCTTACCTAAAGTATTACAAAAGTGCTTCCTCCTCTGCCCTTTCTCAGTTTTCAGTCTGAGCGTTACTATTTAAATTTAAGTCAACCTATGTCACTTCTTTGCTAACAACCCTCTAATCAATCACTTCTCTTCCCTCTCAGAATTAAAGCCAAAGTTCTTAAAATACCCTATAACGTCTTATATGACCTGGTGCTGCGGATGACTCTTCCTGATCTCTTACTTCTCTTCCCCTGGTCTCCTACTAGTCCTGCTATGCTAGCCTCCTTACTGGACCTTGAACTCACCAGGCATGCTCCCTCCTTGGGACTTTCTCACTTGTCAGGCCTTCTTCTAAAATATATTCCCTGCAAATAGTGCAGGGCTTCCTTGGTCAAATTCTTCAGGCATTTTTTTGACCATCCTATCTAAAATAACACATTGCTTACCTTCTATTCCTTCTCCTTCTCTCCTGCTATATTTTCCCACTATCACTTACTAGTTACTCCTTTCACATTTTTACTTTTTTTAAATGTTTATTTATTTTTGAGAGAGCGCAGGCAGGGAGAGGGGCAGAGAGAAGGAAACAGAGGATCCAAAGTGGGCTCTGCACTGATAGTAGTGAGCCCGATGTGGGGCTTGAACTCACAAACCACGATGACCCCAGCCGAAGTCGGACGCTCAACCAACTGAGCCACCCAGGTGCCCCACATATCTAACTTTTTTGGTTGATGATTATCTCTGTCTTCTTACATTGTAGATTATAAGCTACATGAGAGCAGGGGTGTTGTCTCTGTTTTCACTGCACCTAGGTCAGTGCCTGCCACATAGTAAACACATATTATATGTTTGAATAAAAAGATAAACAAATGGTGAGCCTGAGTTCAGACTGGCAGAAATAATGTGATTATAATATCTGAGATGAATTAAGGAGAATGGAGTGGCTACATGGGAGTTATGTATTAAAACCCATGTCTTTTAGTCATAGGAAAAGAGCATTCAAGAGAATTCCCAGAATATAAATTGTTTTGGTTTCATCTAAACCACCGCAGCACAGTACGTAAGACAGTCACAGAAATGCTTTGCATGAAGCTACCCCTGGTGTTTTTAAATGAAATAAGAGTTGCACTTCAAACATCTTCCTAAATCTGTGAGACAAAATTTTTTAGAGTTATGGACAAGTGGCTGATGAAAAGTCTACTGGAATTACTTTGCATTGAACAACTATCAACATGAAAATGAAAATTCTAAAAAGAAAAGAAAGAAAGAAAGAAAATGAAAATGAAAATTCTAGTGCTCAAAATACTGGGAAGATGTTATTTAAGTCCAATCTGAATCTGTACTACTTAGCAAAGACCAAGGACCAGTGTTAATGCACTGAAGAGAATTAGAGAATAATACAGAATCCAAAACCAAAAGGATACATGTAACCAGAACCAGATAGATGTGCCACCTTTTGCTTCCTCTAAATGAGATGTCAGATAATGAACACTTAACAAGATTGTTTGCAGGTATATTTGTGCCCCAATTTAATTGGTTAGGAAACTGGACATAGTTCATTCCATGTTCCATTAATTCCAGATGTCCAATTCTCAAGTATTCATCACTGTCGCCTCTATAAATTCCCAGGTTAATAGAATTGGTGTTAGTGTTTTTAAAGAGAGGTCCAGAGTGGATGGATCCAAATGGCATTGGTAAAAAGGATTTTAGTTCCAGGAAAGAAATTTAGTTTAATTTAACCCAGATAAACAGAAATTGTTACCAAATTGCTACTAACTGCGATCTTTCCTATTTGATGACACAGGCTATGAGAATACCTTTTATGATCTGCCCTGCCTATGAGAACCAGCACCGCTTTTGCTAAAGTTTAGGCTGAGAATCAATATAAAAAGACTGTATTATTATAATAAGGATTATCATTTGCTAATATTTATTGAATGTGTATTCTGCTAAGCATTTTGCAAACATCGCATTTAATTATCACAACTATGCTATGGCTCCAGTGTTGTTACGATCACTATTTTACAGCTGAGAAAACGGTGTCTTAGAAACACTTGGTGTCCAGGGTCACATAGCTGGTAAGTGGATAAAATGAGAATTTGGATTCCAGCACCTACATTCTTAAAATGACTTCCAAAAATGCATTGTGGTCTGAGTCATAACTACGTGAGCATACGATAAAGTCATTGTTTGGTGTACCTTCTTGTTGGTAAAGGCTTGGTATTTTAGGAACATTAAAATTCTTTTGAAAATGTTCCTTTAACCTTGCCTTCTGTCTTTGATAAAGGAAGCATAAGATCTAACTGGTAATTTTGCACCTTTATACCTCAGTAGTAAAAGGTCAAGACCAAAAATTAGAATATATTAAAGACTATTAACTTTCAGAGTCATCTCCAGGATTACATTCAATAAATGATAAGTGATAACCTTTATTTTGAAGTCACTGCAGTGAAATCAATAAATTTTATGCCTGGTGAAAGTACCTGAATCTTCTGAGCCTTTTATTGACTTGTAATTGGCTACATTTTTTCTAAGGTCCTATTTATTCATTTTTGAGAGTGAGAGAGTGAGTATGAGCACAAGCAGGCAAGGGGCAGAGAGAAAGAATCCCAAGCAGGTTCCCCACTGTCAGCACAGAACCCAGTGGGGGGCTGGAACTCACAAACCATGAAATCAGGACCTGAGCTGAAATCAAGAATCGGATGCTTAACGGAGTGAGCCACCCAGGTGCCCGGCCATAAATATTTTTATGAAAAGGTTATAGTGTCTATTTTTAATGTTTGGACATTAACCTTGTTGATAACATTATTAGAATGTGAATAATTACTAAATAAATAAAAGCATTACATATATATGAGTTTCAGATCTGGAGCAAATGCTAAGATTTATTCTCTTTTCTGAGTGTACATGAGATAATAAAATAAATAAATTACTAGTTTTATCTTTTATAGAAAACAGAAGTTAACAGATTTTTTAACCATTTGGAAAAGAAAAATGAAGACTTGAAGTCGTCTTTGTTTTTTAAGAAAATTGTTTTGTGCCAAAATTATGAATTTTTTTCTCATATCCTTTAAGTGATTAAAAGCCAAATTGTATTTTTGGATTAAATTTCAAAATTCTCCTGGTAGTCATGAGACAAATTTTATAAAGAAAAAAATTTTCATCCAAATTTCAGCTTAAGGAATCTTAGAACGCCAACACACGCGATATTTTTGGAAAGCTGGTACAGCCCAGATTGCCTTTCATTGAGAAATATAGCAGGGTACAGAAAGTTCTGGTTTCTGTGTCACATGCCATGATGCTCCCCAGAAACCCTGGCTTACAAGCAAAATAATGGACACTTTTTCTTCTCTTCTTTCATATGCCATAGTAACTTTGAGCTTTTACATATTCGTTAGATACAGCTGTATTTTGGCTGAAGAGTTGTCCTCCTAGGTGTTCAGAAATTATATTCAGCTCTGAATTTTGAGTTTTAGTGTAATCCTGGTAGTGGTGCGCTTTGATTTAAAAGTCCCTCTATCTACTATTATGTTAAGGATGAATAAAGCTCTTTTTACACTAACAATGGTACATCTTGAAGATTTGAGCTTCAAGATAAAGGAAGCCACACTGTACATCCTGAAGGACAGATCCCAACATCTCAGGAAAATGTCCTGCAGTAGAAAACACCTGTATACCGGAGACAGACAGATCTGTGTGACCCTGGGAACATCACTTAACCACCTGTAGGCTCAGTTTCTGCATTTGTAAGTTCCAGCAAATACCTACCTACCTTGTAACATTTGTCTCTGCTGGTTGATAAAGCATCACATGTAAAGACCCCAGCGGAAAGCCTGATACACAGTGGCTAAATAGTTAACATTAGTCACTTTATTTCTCTAATCTCTATTTAATGTACATCCTTGCATAGTAATAATAAAGACCAACACCAGACAACAATACTTACTTTTTACCTAGTAAATTCAGGTGATTGAGGAGACTCAATCTCATATGTTGTATGCAGTTGAATTTTAATTTTTCTGATTCTTGGTGAATTATATATACTAATTGCAACTAGAACATGTACAACTTAAAAATTCTTTCCTATTTAATAATTTAATTTACCCTGCAACCCAGTGATAAAAGATTGAATGTATTATTATTATTATCTTGTTTTAGAGATTAGGAAAGTGTCACTTTCTGAATTGAAATGACTGACAAAAGTGGAGAGGGAACTTAGGGAACTTAAATTGTAGTCTCTGGGCTCTAAGTTTTGTGTGGTTTCATGATACTGTGCTACGTGTTCACAAAAATAAATGTTCTTCCCTTGTATAACAACATGTTACTGGACAGTTGGCCACTGTAAGAAAAGTAATTTAGGCACTAAAAAGTTTTTGAGGTAACTCAAAAAGTTAGGTTGGTCTAAGGAGGAGAAAAAAACTGAGTACTGCTGAGAGATTATTTTTCTAAAAAAAAAACAAAGAACCCTAAAAAAAAACCCTTAAGATCCTTCATACAATTAATATATTTGTTACAATTTTGGGTTAAGTGCATTTGCTTTGACCGCAGTCAACTTCATTTTCCTTGGGTTCCTTTTTTGGCATTATTGATGATAATTTTACCTAAATGAACTGATAGTTTCATTGCTTATTCTCTAGCATGTTGCACATTTAGAAATTTAATGGATCAATATTAAAATTTGGGAATGTATTTCATATACTTTAAAATATCTAAGGCAATATGTTAAAATTATAAAAATATTTTATATTTAGTCTCATAGGCATTTTTGGAAGAAGTTCATGTATCCATATGGGAATTTAGATGTTCTTTTTCTTTTAGAGTAACTAATATACTTAAAGTTCAAATTATTTGTTCAAAAGAACACGAGAAACATATCAAAACAATTCTTAATGGAAAATAAGATGGATAAAGAAAGGAATGTAGATGCAGAATATGAAGATCTTATATATTGGGATAAAGGGATTTGGCCTTATTCCATAGGTCAGTGTCAGTATGTAAGGTCTGGAATTTTATCTCACATACAAGCTAAAAAGTCAAACTCTACTCTTTCATGATGCTGGCAGAAGATAAGAGTTTCCTAGATCAGAGACAAATGACTTTATGATTCACAGCAAAAGCCCTTGCTGAGTGTCACCATGCTGCTTGTGTCAGTTCCCTATGCCCCTTCCCAATCCCTCAGAAGTGACACACAGGGCCAATGATAGATGCCTGTGCACACTGGGTTATGTTAAAGAAGGACGCAGCTTTTATAATAAGAAAACACATTGAGGCACCTGGGTGGCTCAGTCGGTTAAGGGTCGAACTTCGGGTCAGGTCATGATCTCATGGTTCATGGGCTTAAGCCCCACGTCAGGCTCTGTGCTGATAGCTCAGAGCCTGAAGCCTGCTTCATATTCTATCTCTCCCTCTCTTTCTCTGTCCCTCCCCCCTTGCATGCTTGTGCTCTCTCTCAAAAATAAGTAAATAAACTTAAAAAAAAAAAAAAGAAAACATAAGCTTTTTGTCAAGAGGGAGATGGTACCTAAGGTTGCTCACTGTAAGCACACCCTAAGAAATGGCCCAGATAAAGAACATTCAGGGTCCTTCAATTCTTGTCATATTCAAAAGAATACTAGAGATATTGGGGAAACAGCATATTGCTTTTCCCAATAGCAAGTGGCTGTCACCATTTTTTAATGCCAAGAAATGCATTCCTCTAAAGGATAAAAAATATTGCCAACAGTGACAATGCTTTCTATGCTGGTGACTTTCAGCATAGAGTCACCTCTCCCTTGCTGGTGAGGAGCAAGGGAAATCCTGCAATCTTTGCAAAATCCTCCAAGTGATTTTGGTACAACCACTTCACTAATCGAAGCATTGGGAGCCACTGGAAGTTTGTTGGGGGAAATGACATAATTATATTTTTACTTTATAAAAATAACTCAAGGCATAGTATAGAAATTGACCAGAGTGGACAGGATGAGGACAGAACCTAATTAAGGAGGGTATTATGGCAACCATGATAAGTGACTCTGAGGTGATTCAGTTAATGCAAATATGGATGTAGAAGATGGACTAAGAAAGGAGTGCCATACTGGAGCTGGGTTGGTGGGTACAGGGGGAGATGATAGGAGAACTGTTGGAATTGACACATTGATGAGGAAATCAGCAGGTAGAAGTTTGAGAGGAGAGTGAGTCTGAGATAATATGTCTACTTTTTGAAAAGTTGTGTTTGAAAGATTTACTAATTTCAGGAAACCATGGGTTGAGCATAACTGGGCTCAATATATACCAGGATATAAAGGGGCATTCTATAGATAAGGTAGAATCCAACAATGAGATTTTCCTTCTGTTCACTTAAAATTAGCCAGGATTACTCACTTCCCAGTCAGCTCTGTCAAACACACACACACACACACACACACACACACACACACGCACGCACTACCAACATTTAGCACACTGTAGTGAACACTGAAGTCTATTAGACATTGTATTCATGGTACAAAAATCTTGTCCAAAAATAGCACAAAAATCTCAATATCCATGGGACTGAATAATATCCAAAATGTACAATACCGTCTGGAGTCATTACTGAATGGATGTAAATGAATGGATAATCCAAACACTTCATACTTAAGCCAACAGTTTCAAACTCTTCTCATTGTAATCCATATTTTAAAAATAATTAGGGAAGGAGGGGGGGATAATTTTTATTGTATTCTCTTATTTCTCTATCTCAAATTTTAACACTCAGTTACCTATGAGTAAAATGCATATGGCAGAGAAGAAAAGAAGCCAGTCTGGATAACTAGTTGATGATAAATGAGAAGTAAAACATCATTCTTGGTCAATACTCCAGCTATTGACCAAGGCCCAGCCATTTCATAGACAAAAACTGACATTCAATTGTTATTTTTGATCTATCTGCTTTGCTGCAAAATTAGGTCTAGACACAAATGTCTGAGGCTTCAAAAGTTGGTAAGAGGATGAAAATGGATTTTCATAAGTCTGAATCACTGATATTTTAGTAAATTCAATAAAGACAAAAATTAACCTTGGGCTCTTGGAATATATCTATAGATAATGAGTGTTTCTTCACTGTGTACAGAGTCATGCTCTTACCTGATTGCAGGTATTGATGTCTATGCCCCCCTTCAGATATTCCACTACTTTGTCCAGGTTACCTGCTCTGGCAGCACGGAGGAAGCTTGCATTGCTGTCAGACTGTGAGAAAAAGAAAAGACTTTTAGGTTATTACTGATAAAATAAAAACATATCAAAGACAGAAAGACAAAGAAAGTTTACACTGCAGGTAAAAAAGCTGTAGTTGCAAAATACCTCAATACTAAGTTTAAAACACTGAACAATAATTCATAGGATAAGGTAGCAACTTCGTAGTATTTCTAGAGAGTTGTTTAAAGTCAATGTGTTCTGCTATGTTACAGAGTGTAGAAGAACTACTAAAATAAAAATACTTGTTACTGCTTTATTTTAAATCTTTGGCCACATTTGAAGATGAGTTTACACTACCCCCAAATCCACTGTTACCCATTCACTTTAGCTTTGAGATGCTTGTGACCTTACAGTAAGCCTAATGTCAAGCCAAAAAGGAATCAAAATAGTAAAAGAAATTAAAGACACTGGGTTTCTTCTTTCTTTTCCTTTACTGTTTGGTTTTCAGAAAAGTCTGAGGGAGAATGCTGAGCATGGGTCGTTTGGTATTCATCTGTCCTCATTACAAGAGAAAAACAGAAAGCACCGAGGATGCTTTGAGGAAAGAGGATAGCACTAGTTGGCAGGTGTGGACTGGGCCAATGCAAATTTTGTGATCCCAGTGATTTTGGGAAAACAAGATTCAATTTAACCCAGCTGACATAATACCAAACTAAAATCCCTTGATAAAAATGAGCACTCTTAGTGGAGGCTGCTTTTTAAGTCCTCGTCTTCCCCCAGCACCTTTCAAAATCTGATCATGGAAGAAACAGCTGAATTTTCCCCACAGAACGTCCAGAAGAGAGCCACTCTAGAGATGAAGCCATAGTCACCTGACTCTCTGGCTTACTGGCAAAGCCTGACTTTCAAATCTTAGCCCAATAACGATGATAAACTTTGTTAGGTTCCAAGACACTTGTGTAACTTTATAATTCTTCTTGTGGTATAGCATCTGACTAAAGAGAATGTGGTAACATGAAAAGGGATCCCACTGACCTACTAGGAAGTGAGACACCATTGTGACAGCTTGTAATCCAGCACTGTCCCCAGTAGGCTACACTGCCTCTCTCCCTTGAAGAATGTGCTTGGCAGGGGCTCTTGGCACACTCTTGCAGACCTATTCATTATGGCTGGTGATGATGTACAGAGATAGAAATGGAGGTATTTTTTCTGGGAGTCTCAAATAGGGAATTATTTGCATACCATTCAAATGATTTACACATGGGAAGATGGAAAACCCAAGACTAAATTACCTCACTTTTAACCCAAATACCACAACGATTTATATAGTTATAAATCAGATAGATAATTTACAAAGAGTTGAAAGGTATGACCGAAATCTATACATCTGGAATTCATGCTCTCACTCTTTAGAAGTCTATCACTTGGTTAACACCTGACTGTCCTTCCCTCCCTGCATGGCTGTGATCTGCAGTGCCTCGCTCTTTGCCTCTCCTGAAAGCTATGCCCATGGCAGGGTGCCCTAAGTGTATCTGCAATGCCACAGTGACTGAGTTGTGACTCATTTTAAACTGCCTATTCGATGAAATTATTTTGTGGTTTGCGGCAAATTCTAATCTCCAGGAAGATTTTCCATCTCAGGTTTCTTGCCACAGCACTTAAAAGTGAAAGATCATACTATGCATTATGTTATGTCAATATCTCACAGGAAACATTAGTTACTATAAAAAAACTAAAATGAAACACTATTAGGTCACAGAAAGTATGACATTATTTTCCATATATAGTTTTTTAAAAAGTAAGTCTATGCACTATATATTCTATATTAGAGATTATGCCTAGTAACTACTGTTATCTTGTACATGAGGCTAAATAATTATAGTTAACGTTCACACGTTACTGTGGGTCAGGCACAGAGCTAAGGGAGCCAGTCATATGTATTATATCCTTAATACTCACAATAACACTATGAGAAAGAAGCTACTGTTATGCTCATTTAATAGGTGAGGTTTAGAAGATCTCCAAGGTCACACAATTATGTAGTGGAAGATCCAAGATTTAACTTATGTTTATCAGTCCAGAGCTCGTCTTAACTGCTACTCTATCTCACCCCTCCAAAGCATCAAAGCAGATGTTACTACAGATACCTAACCTATGAGCTATAGATTGGTTTCAGTTGTATAAAAACTGTTACGCCCTTGGTCTACATATTTGCTCTGCAAATCATGGCACTTCCTAAATAGAGTGCCTCAGCTGGAGAGAGAATTTTTGGCTGACATCCCTGTCCCCACATCTATCAGCCATCTATACACCTAGAAAAAGTAAGAGGTGGCTTGTGCTCTTTGCAGATGACATGATACTCTATATGGAAAACCCAAAAGATCCCACCAAAAAAACTGCCAGAACTGATTCATGAATTCAGCAAAGTTGCAGGATATAAAATCAATGTAGAGATACCGGTTGCATTCCTATACACCAACAATGAAGCAACAGAAAGAGAAATCAAGTAATCGATCCCATTTACAATTGCACCAAAACCCATAAAATACCTAGGAATGAATCTAACCAAAGAGGTGAAAAATCTGTACACTGAAAACTAAAGAAAGCTTATGAAAGAAATTGAAGGAGACACATACAAAAAAATGGAAAAATATTCCATGCTCCTGGATAGGAAGAACAAATATTGTTAAAATGTCAATACTACTCAAAGCAATCTACATATTTAATGCAATCCTTACCAAAATAACACCAGCATTCTTCACAGAGTTAGAACAAACAATTCTAAAATTTGTGTGGAACCAGAAAAGACCCGAATAGCCAAAGCAATCTTGAAAAAGAAAACCAAAGCAGGAGACATCACAATCCTGGACTTCAAGTTGTATAACAAAGCTGTAATCATTAAGACAGTATGGTACTGGCACAAAAACAGACACTCAGAGAACAGAATAGAGAACCCAGAAATGGACCCACAAACATATGGCCAACTAATCTTTGACAAAGCAGGAAAGAATATCTAATGGAATAAAAGACAGTCTCTTCAGCAAGTGGTGCTGGGAAAACTGGTCAGTGACATACAGAAAAATGAACCTTGACCACTTTCATACACCATATGCAAAAATAAACTCAAAATGGATGAAAGACCTCAATGTAAGACAAGAAGCCATCAAAATCCTCGAGGAGAAAGCACGCAAAAATCTCTTTGATCTTGGCCACAGCAACTTCTTACTCAACATGTCTCCAGAGGCAAGGAAGGGACACAAAGGCAAAGATGAACTATTGGGACCGCATCAAAATAAAAAGCTTCTGCACAGCGAAGGAAACAATCAGCAAAACTAAAAGGCAACCAATGGAATGGGAGAAGATATCTGCAAACGACATACCAGATAAAGGGTTAGTATCCAAAATCTATAAAGAATTTATCAAACTCAACACCCAAAAAACAAATAATCCAGTGAAGAAATGGGCAAAAGACATGAATAGACATTTCTCCAAAGAAGACATCCAGATAGCCAACCGACACATGAAAAAATGCTCCACATCATTCATCATCAGGGAAATACAAATCAAAACCACAATGAGATACCACCTCACACCTGTCAGAATGGCTCACATTAATAACTCAGGCAACAACAGATGTTGGCTAGGATGCGGAGAAAGAGGATCTCTTTTGCATTGTTGGTGGCAATACAAGCTGGTGCAGCCACTCTGGAAAACAGTATAGAGGTTCCTCAAGAAATTAAAAATAGAACTACCCTACGACCCAGCAATTCCACGACTAGGTATTTATCCAAGGGATAAAGGTATGCTGTTTCAAAGTGGCACATGCACCCCCATGTTTATAGCAACACTATCAACAATAGCCAAAGTATGGAAAGAGAGCAAACATCCATCGATGGATGAGTGGATAAAGAGGATGTGGTATATATATACATAATGGAATATTACTCAGCAATCAAAAAGAATGAAATCTTGCCATTTGCAACTACGTGGGTGGAACAAGAGGGTAGTATACTAAGCGAAGTTAGTCAGAGAAAGACAAATATCATGTGACTTCACTCATATGAGGACTTTAAGATACAAAACAGATGAACATAAGGGAAGGGAAGTATAAATCATATAAAACCAGGGAGGGGAACAAAAACATAAGAGACTCTTAAATACGGAGAACAGAGGGTTACTGGAGGGGGTTGTGGGAGGGGGGATGGGCTAAATGGGTAAGAGGCATTAAGGAATCTACTCCTGAAATCATTGTTGAAACATATGCTAACTAACTTAGATGTAAATTAAAAGAGAAAAATATAAACAAATAAAGTTTAAAGGCAAGCAAAAGTATCATAAATGTGATAAGGTAAGGGAAAAAAAGCAAGAAGATGCTAACTGTATAATTCAGCTAGTGGCTATTTCTGAGGGAAGTCAGGGGTGGGGATGAAATGGGAGGGGGGTACGTAAGATGTGTTGTTAATGGTGATATTCGAGTTCTTGGTTTGAGAGGCGCATTTGCTGGTGCTCATTATAAAATGAAATAAACTAAATCTGTGGAGTGGATGAAAGCTAAAAAAAAAAAGAGCTGGCTTGTGAAAAACTACTTAGAAATATAATCTTTGGGGAATGAGGAGAAGAGGGGGTGAAGCACACATTATATTAAAAAGCCAGTGGACTATCTCTGCCTACCTGCCTAACAGGATTAAACTCAGGAGCTAAGATCAGGGTGCTCTGTCATTCCGGTAAAAAAAAAGAATGCCTAGAATAAGTAGAGCCAGAGGGAACACCTGATCCTGAAGGGATGAAGAAACACCTGCAGACATAGCTGCGGAAGCTTAAAGCGAAGATGTTGATCTGAAGGGAGCTACAGGTGTCACTGAGGAAAACCCAATAGACCCTCTTAGAACTTCTTTAGGGACTGGGCATGACACAGAGGATTGCTTTAGCTATTACACAACTTTTTTTTTTTTTAGGTTTATTTATTTTGAGAGAGAGAGAGTGCACACGTGAGCTGAGGAGGGGCAGAGAGAGGAAGAGAGAGAATCCCAAGCAGGCTCTGTGCTGTCAGCACATGGAACCTCATGCAGGGCTCCATCTCAGGAACCGTGAGATCATGACCTGAGTCAAAATCAGGAGCTGGACACTTAACCAACTGAGCCACCCAGGCACCCCTACATGACTGTTTTTCATAACCGTTTTTCTCTTTCCTGAAGCAAATTTTTAAAAAGTAGATGCGAGTCAAAGACTTACAGTCAATCTGTGGAATTTTAGCAAAATGCATTCCCAGTGTTCTGGTGGGTCTAGACCCAACGGAAATGTAACATCTGAGCCACCCTGAGAGGGACCTCTTCAACAGTGAGTTATGGTAAGCTGGATTCTTTTAGAACCCGCTAAAAAAACTTAGGGAGAAAATGCATCATAAATGCATTTTGCAAATGCAAACAAACAAAAGTGTTATTAGAAAATAGATCCAGAAGATGGGTTTCAAGGAGAAAATTAAAATGAGAGTTCAAGTTTTATGTAATATTGACCTCATTTTAGGTACAAAGTATAGACCTGCATGGAAATCCATATTCTTTTCCCGCTTCCACCTAGACACAGGCATTCCCTGTGCTACAATGAGGTCAATCTGTGATTAAAGCTCTCGACACAAGAGCTTAAGATAAACAGTAGTCGGTCTGGTTACCTTCAGTCAACACCGAGATGATAGAGGATTCAGGGACTCACGGTGAGAGATGCGGCAGCTTTTATGATATCATGTTTCCCTCGGAGTTATGACAAAAGTAATTATTTCAAAGTTAAGTGTAAGTAGGGGGGAAGTATGCTCTCAAAATAGATTGATTTCACACATAACAGCTCAATAAAGAGAAAGTGAGGTAATAGCAATGCCTTGGGGGAAAGTCTCTAACAAATGTAAACCTAACCTCTTTCTGCTCTGCTGCGTTATGTCCTAGGACTCTCAAATCCTAAAACCAATTGTACTTAGGCCTATAAAGTCTGATTCCGGACAAGGAATTCAAATGCTGAGTCCCACTTATTGGAATCTGAAACAGATGGATGTCATTAAAACTTGCCCCCTTTGCAACCCTGGTGTGGCATCTCAAGCCAAGAAAGAAAAATTTCCTTTTAGATTCCTCTTGACACAGTTCTGTACATTTTTTGTATCTGAACGTTAGAAAAACAGAATACTTTCTTAGCACCCAGCAGGGTGGACTTGAAAGGCAAAGAGGAATGCGCACTCACAGAGCCACATTATATCCTAAAGATAGTGCTTCCCCAGAGTCTAGGGGCATATTCACAGGCGTCCATGAGTTTGCTACAAGATTTTTTTTTTAATTCTGTGCTTACATTTCAACAATAACCTAACAAGAAAAATATAAGCATGTTCCAGGTCATCTAGATAGCTACCCTTTAACAAGTACAACCATGCAATTTTGGTATATGCCTTTGTGTTTACAGTTCACTGCGTAACAAGTGAAGTAGATATGCCATATAGATGCATGATATGCAGAAAGTTTTGCTGTGGTGCAGAGAATGATCAGAGAATCTGATCACTGTACATGGCAGGATGGTACACATGATAAACCAAAAAAAAAAAAAAAAACCAGCAGTCAGCAGCCACATTAAAGTTGCAAATAAACGTACGGCTCAGATGCTATCTTTGCATGGTTCAACTTGCATCAACCATTGGCAGTGAGTGTAACAGAAAGTCCACGGGGAAACGTTTTTCAGTGCCCAATTTTCGCATTTACTGGATTATGTACGTACAAACCTCCGTGGAAATATTAATTTCCTCTCTCAGTAAATACGGAGAGCTTTAAACGATTATCAAATGGCAAGCCGTTAAAATTGACATTAGCAAATTTCTCTGATAGCTTTAAGTTTTATTACTGTGAAGTGAAAAACAAAACCTTAAACGTGTTAATAATGGCTTGTACAACATGCTTACAAAAACAATTCTTTGTTATTTTCATTCAAGTCAAATTCAGAAGCCTATTAAATTATAGAAATCTGGGGTTAAATCTTTTTACTCTTAAACCGTGTATCTGTTAGTTTTAGTCAGTGCTATACATTCTACTCAATTGGAGTCAAGCATTTGAATAATGCTTGTTTTGTAGTTTTGTTTATGCTTACTTTGTAAACTTTCTTTTTAGCAGTGGGTTATGATTTAAGGAGCTTTGTGTAGTTTTGTTTTTACAAAACTGAGCCTGGGTGGCTAAGTCAGTTAAGCACCTGACTCTTGATTTCAGTTCAGGTCATGATCTCAAAGTTGGTGAGTTCAAGTCCCACATCGGGCTCTGTGTGCTGATGGTGTGGAGCCTGCTTGGGATTCTCTCTCCCTCTCTCTCTGTCCCTCCCCCACTCACTCTCTCTATCTCTCTCTCTTTCTAAGTAAATAATGAAACTTAAAAAAAATTAACACTATAATAAATATAACAACACTGGAAGTCATGAACTTGTTTTTATACTTTGAAAGAGTAGACTACATTATTCAAGTTTGAGAAGCATGGGTTGAATAGTGTGAGTCGGCCAGCAGCCTTTATCAGCCTCCACAAATATTTGCTGATTAACCTGAAGGAAAGCACATGTTCCCTGTGGAATTTTAATAATTTGCTTATTTTCTTAGGACGCAGTTATTCCTTTATAAAAGCAGGGTGGTTTATCAGTCTAGCTGAGATCCACATTTTTATAGCAATGCAAAATAAATGAAATTTATTAAAATAACTTAGGAGGAATCTTAATATGAATATCATGAAATGGAGGACATTTCTACCATTCCTTAGGTGTTTTCCTAGGAATGCCGGGTAAGGTAAATCCGTGTCTAGCAAATCACGAGTTGTATGATCTCACATCTTTGTGTATCTCAGTTTCCTTATTAAAAAAATAAATGTACTTTGTAGTTTCTGGGGGGATTAAATAAGATGATTTGAAGGTGCTTAGCCTTATGACAGGCACACTGAGGACACAGTGAGCAAAGCTAAGTATAGATGCATCTTCATGATCTTCTTTGAATATAAAGGCTGTTGCCAGAAGACCAGAGTGTTTGAAAATACTCTGATGTGTGCGGGTGCAAAAGGACAAAAAGGAAACCAGAATGGGATGTGTGCGGTCTGTTTCCAACTACAAAGATTTGACAAAGCACCCCTTTGTGATATAGTAATGTTTTTACTTAAATAGCCATACTTTTGTATAAGGATTGCTGGATTGTTTAAGTATTAGGTCTTTTAGTAACTCAAATTGTTATCACTATCTTGTTATAAGCCAAAAATCGGGGGCAATAGAGAACCGCACACTAGATGTACTAGAATTTTTTTAGAAATAATTTCATAAGTGGTCCTTCTGCAGTTAGAACACACATAGGACAGGTAAAACACTTTATACCACACAATCCTACCTGATAATTTCTAGTTAAACATGCGGTTGTTTGAAATTACATTTTTATATAAAGATAAGGGACTTTTTCCCTTAGTATTGTATTTTGATGTTGACTTTCACTAGCACACCAGGTAAATTATTTCACTCATTGATGTTTTCCCCATGATTATCACCCATAAGAAATAAGAACTAAAAAAAAAAAAAAACAACTATAACATATAACATACCAATTCCATCCCTTTCAGAACATTGTTTTACAATACTATGTGAAGATTCATAAACCCCTTGTACAATTCTTACAGTTTAAAGGAGAGTAAAGCTGCAATATTATACAGGAATAGGAATGAATATAAACATTATCCACAGATAACAGATCAACAGATCTCACAAAAACAATGCCAAGCAAGGTAAGTCAGACTTGAAAAAGAACATCTTTATGATTCCATTTATTAAACTTCAAAAACCAGAAAAAACTAATCTATAGTGTTAGAGTCCGAATAGTAGGTTCTAGAAGGAGGCAGAAAAAACGCATCTAGTTGCTGGTAATGTCCTAATTCTACTTTTCAGCTCTGGGTGTTGTTAACTGGGTGTGTAAGCTTTGTGACAAATATCAAGATGAACACTATAATTTATACATTTTTTATGTATGTTATAATTAAATGAAATATTTACTTTAAAAAGATGGTGACACTGAGAGAGAAGCATGTTGTTTTTAACTTCCACAATGGTAACAAAAGCACTTAAGACTAACTAGATGAAAAAAATTAGTATTCAAAAGCAGTATCTTTTTTCTCACAGTGGAGACAATTTTTCTAATTCAGACTGTTCATATTATGCAAGGTTTTTAATGAAAATATATTGAAGGCATTACACAGTCGAAAAAGCAATGCAGAGTACTAACTACCCACAATTTTGTTCTTTAACTCCAAAGGTTTCCTAAGTCAAATTTTAGAGCACTTTATTAGTGGTTCTGATATTTACAGAGACTTCGCAATTAGAAAAACCTTATGATTCTCTCTCATCATGCATTGATTATACTCTTCCTTTAGCATTAGTTAAGGTTATTCTACTTTTCTGGTCCTTTGTACATATCATACAAATGGTACTCCTCTGCTCTTCAAAATGCTTATTACAAATCTAAGAAGACAAGATCTGGTTCAAGGATCTCACCTTTTATACCTTAAAAATTTTATACCTTAAAAAACTTCTGTACACTTACTTTTCTGTGACACTTTCTAAAAACTGAACCAAAATATTAATAATATGATGATATCATTCCTTAATGAATTGAAATTACTACCACAAGAACACAGAAATCCTAAACTAGTAGGAACAGTAACTCTAAGTTAGAAAAAACATTTGTGATGTACCCTTGATAACTATTTTATACTTCAAATTCCCTACATGATTTTGAAATTTCTATAAGTTTTTATATGCATCTATTTTTAAAAGAATTACTGAGCAGAGGAATATGAATTCCCCAGTTAGTATTTTATGATACAGTAGAAGTCTGACTTGAAAAGTGAGTGTTTTGCTGACATTAGTTTGGCTTTAGAAAATGTTTCTATATCCAGGCTCATAATTAAGATGCTTATTGTAATGAAACACATCAAAACTTTCACTAAAATGGGAATTTTTACAAAGACAGGTGGAAACATTCTTAACTGCTTATAGTTCTCACTTGCCCATTAAACGTTATGGTGAATTTAAGCAACTTCTCATAAGGCAGAAAATCCACAGGCTTTGATTACTTGTATTCTGGTGTATGTTCTGCTATGACTCTGAAACACCTACAGAACTCAGAAGTTCCATCACTGAACACAACATGTCAATTTTTTCTGAATTTCAATGAGAAAATGGTAAGTTTGTAGATGGAAATATTTGCGGCTCCTTTCACATTCACAAATCTCCACAAGAAAATCAGAATAATAGGGAAAACATTTTGCTGTAGCTATAGTTCTGATGTCAGATTAAATAACTTGAGAGTCATCTTAAAAACAAATTGAAAAGCACTGACATTGAATGCTTCAGATTTTCTCAAGAGATAATACATTCTTTGGGAAGTGTCAGTTACATGAACAGATTTAAGACATTACTGTTTCAGTCAGGTAAGAACCTTGATGATTGCTTTAGCTATGAAACTATTGAACAAGAGTTAATACGCTATTGCTTGACCTGGTCTATTGGAAAAGTCCTGCCTAGGTTTTTATGTTCAAGATGCTGAGGACGCAAAGGCAAGCAACATGGTCCACAAATCCTATACTGAGTATTATACTTTCTCCATAATATCCCTTAATATTTTCAATAGCTAAGGTAACATGGAAGTCTGAATTTAACATGCCAACAATAAAAATAATGAAAACTTAGAGATCCACCATAGAAGTTTAATAATACATACTATATCCAAACATGGCTGAATCCTAAATAGTTCTCTATTATTGCTCAGGGATCCCCAAATGGTATTAATTGTGTGTAAAATAATGAAAAAAAATTAAATAACTCGTATCCCAGACCAAATGTCTCTTCTAATTTCCCACTATCTGGACATCTCTATAAAAGTGTTCTGCCAACATTAAGCTCAACACGGCCCAAATGAACATGGGCCAAACACGGAAGAGCTTATCGAGTTTTTATGTAGTGTTCACAAATCCCCAAAGGAATTTCCTTTTGGATCGTCACTGGCCATAAAAAGAGTCAGATTTATAAATGAATAATAACCAACTGTAATAACATTGAGGTGAGGAGAAAAAAGAAAGCTCTTGATATAAGTTGGTAACAATATTGACCTCTTTAAGGAATCTTCTCTACACCAAAACTCTTTTCAGTCCCTAACTAATGAGTGTGTTCAAATTTTACAGAACCTTTGAGGAGAGAAGATGTGTTAGAGTTCATCCCACTGCTATACTTAAGGATCAGAATTATTGGACCTGAATTAGGTTTTAGTCTCCCTTGAAGGCTCTTAAAACTGGAGATGAAAAAACAGACCCAACCAAGTGAAAATATCTTTCATCAATTTTTATTATCCAGGCATCCTACAGTGTTAATTTTCTACTGCCCCTTTGAGGGTAGGCACCGCATTTTTATCCCTATTTGCCTGATTATTCTTCATCTTCAGACCATATGCTCTGAAGGAGACATCACTCAAACAGAAGCAGCTTCGTGAGGCAACACAGATGAGGAGCGGACTGCACCCCCATGGCTGGCACATACTAAAAAGTAAACTGCTTCTTTAGCATGGACTTATTCAGGATTGAAAAAAAAAAGTACATTCTTGCAATGAAAGCTTCACAACTGGCTTATTTTATAATATAACCACTATCTTAAAAGAACTTGCATATGTTTTTCTATCATGATATATATCCTTACACTGTTGACTTTCGTGTAGCCCTGTTAAGAAGCATGTAGAAATACAGAAGGGCTTTGTGTTTACAACAGCCTGGAGTACATCTGTAAGTGTCGGTCACATGGATTTTCTAGGGAGATCACTTAATTACAGCTTAACAACCACACACTGTGACAACCTGACTCAGCTTGTTTAAATGCAATTCTGAACTCATTTATAGTGTTTAAAAAAAAAAAAACTAAAAGTGCATCAGTTACCCAATTCAGATTTTTTATTTTCATTTTTTTCAGTACATATGTCCCACAATATTAATATCTACTTCAGAATAACACAGGAATTTGAAGTCATTACTTTCTAATATAATTACTTGTCTCAAGACAATATATTTATTTTCTAGGAATAATAGACCCAAGAATTCTGGTTGTGCCACCCTTAGGGTTTCTTTCTTTCTTTTTTTTTTTGTGGAAAATCTTTCTAATTACTGGATGTCATGAATTTCAGCATGATAATTATGTTGTTTATTAGAAATAATTTGTGTGTCTTTAGTCCTTTTCATTAAACTACTATTAAGTTCACTGTCATCTGTAAGATGGCAAGAGCCCACCCTTCTGATGTGCACATAGTTTTTAAGAAGTTGTTTATTTGCCCCATTCTCTAAAGTATATGGGTCCCAAAGGGGCATGCACTGCTTTCAGCCTCTTTTGCATGTTTGCAATGATCTACATGGACACTGAGTGCAAACAATGAGCTTTAGAAGGCAAAATTCCAATTCTAATAAGTCAGCATAATGCTAAATGTAATACATAAAATCATTTTTACATCCATTTCCTGGCCCCTATGATGACGGTTCAGTGCTACAGAGGAGAATGTTAACAAACTTTTAAAAGTTAAATTTAAAAAAACCTCAAAGGGGGCGCCTGGGTGGCTCAGTCAGTTAAGTATCCAACTTTGGTTCAGGTCATGATCTCTCAGTTCATGAGTTCGAGCACCACATTGCACTCTGTGCTGACAGCTTGGAGCCTGGAGCCTACTTCAGATTCTGTGTCTCCCTCTCTCTCTGCCTTCCTCTGTTCATGCTCTGTCTCTCTCTCAAAAATAAATAAATGTTTAAAAAAACCTCAAAGAATACAAAAATACCAATTCAAAGGAATACGTGCAAACTGATATTTATAGCAATATTATCAACAATAGTAAAATTATAGAAAAAGCCCAAATGTCCATCCACTGATGAATGGATAAAGATGATATATATCTATATCTATATATATCTATATATAGATATAGGTATATAGATACAGATATGTACATGTATATATAACTATCTCTGGAATATTACTCAGCCATCAAAAAGAATGAAATCTTTCCATTTACAATGACATAGATGGAGCTAGTGTGTATATGCCAAGCAAAATAAGTCAGAAAAATACAAATACCATATGATTTCACTTGTGTGGAATTTAAGAAAATTCATACATAGGGAAAGAAAAAAAGAGAGAGAGGGAGGGAAATCATAAAAGAGACTCGACTGGAGAGAACAAACTTGAGGATTGCTGGAGGGGAGGTGGGGAGAATGGGCTATATAGGTGATGGGTATTAAGAAGGGCATTTGCTGTGATGAGCACTGAGTTTTGTATATAAGTGATTAATCACTAAGTTCTACTACTGAAACTAATATTACACTATTTGTTAGCAACTAGAATTTAAATAAAAATATGAAACATTAAAAAATGGAAAAAATAAATAATTTTTAAGATGTATACTGTTTAAGAAGTAAATCACTTTGGGGCACCTGGGTGGCTCAGTCCGTTAAGTGTCTTAACTTCAGCTCAGGTCATGATTTCACCATTCTCAAGTTCAATCCCCACATTAGGCTCTGTGCTGACAGCTCAGAGCCTGGAGCCTGCCTCAGATTCTGTGTCTCCATTTCTCTCTGCCCCTTCCCCGCTCGTGCTGTCTCTCTCTCTCTTTCAAAAATAAATATAAACATTAAAAAAAATACAAAAAAGGAAGAAGAAAATCACTTCTCAGACTCACTAAATGATGTTGATTAAATTACTGAAGGGGCGCCTAGGTGGCTCAGTTGGTTAAGCGTCTGACTTTGGCTCAGGTCGTGATCTCGCGGTTCTTGAGTTCAAGCCCCGTGTCGGGCTCTGTGCCGACAGCTCAGAGCCTGAAGCCTGCTTCAGATTCTGTGTCTCCCTCTCTCTCCTCTCTCACCCCTGCCCCGCTCATGCTCTTTCTCAAAACAAAAAATTCCTGGAGGGTCTACAGTTGTACCTACCTAAATGTGTACGCACCAGAAAAACCATCTCTTTGGTTTGAAAAAAGTATAAACAATTAGTGAAACAACAAGTTATTCTGATAATAAATAAAATAATTTAGTCAGTCCTTAATGATAAATTATTTAGTCAGGAGTCAGATGAATATTGTTTAAACACCTACCATGTGCCAGGTGCTGTGTTAGATGCAAGGGATTGAATGTAGAAGAAATATGATCTATCCCCTCAAAAACTTTCAAAAGAGCAATTTAAGCTGCAGTATGGTCCATAAATTAGAAGTGGACATTAGTGGATCCGGGAAGATCAATTTCGAGCAGTAGTCCAAGAGATAAATGCTTGTTTTGTTTAAAAAAAATACTACAAACAAATATGTTTGCTCACAAACACATTAAGATATAGAATAGAAATAGCAATATAGTATTTGATAAAGTTCCTGGAGATAAGTCAGGTGGGAAACATAGCAGGCACAGGACTAGCAAGTGCAAGGTCATAGTGGCATAAAAGAATATAGTATGCAGAAAACTCCAAGTAATTCAGTGTATGTGAATTACAAAGATCATGCTGAAAACAAGAAAGAAGTAAAATTCTAGAAGTCTGGCAGTCCCAGACCATGAATGTTCTTGTATGCCATCATAAGAAGATTGTCACCTTATACGTGGGGGGCCAAAAAAAAAAAAAAAGGCCAGGATCAGAATGTTGTTTTAAAACAGTCATTCTAGTAACATATGGAGGATGAGTTACAGGGGAAAAAGAATGGACCTTGGGAAACAACTTGGAATACTACTGCAATAGTCCTGATGAGCAATCTCATCAGAGACAGCAATGTGAAAAAGACATAATTTCTCATATAGAGAAAAGAAGCTGTAAAACTTGGGGAAATCGAATTAGAGGGTTTATGGAAGAGAAGAAATTAAGGAAAGCTTGGAGGCATCTAGCTTCAGCAGGTAATGAGTGACCTATCTAATCAATCTAGGAATTTAGGGACAAAATACCCTAAAATTGGAGAGAATACAATAGTTTGGTTTTAGACTGATTAAATATAAAGTGCTAACACTACACAGTAGTGTATTAGAAATACAAGACTAAATAGTCCAGGAGAGTGGTGCCTGGCTGGCTCAGTCAGAAGAACATGCTACTCTTGATCGTGGGTTGTGAGTTCGAGCTCCACACTGGGCATAGAAATTATTTAAATATAAAATCTAAATAAATGAATGATTTAAAAATAAAGAAATAGTAAAAAAAAATAAACAGAGTCCAAGAGAGAGTATGTACTAAAGAAATAACCCATAGAAATAACCTCTGGGTGATGGTCTGTTTTTTTTTTTTTTTTGTAGAAATACTGGATTTTGCTTCACTCTTAACCATTTCTCTGTCCATAACACTCCTAGGAACAGGGAAGCCCTTTTGTATTGCCTCTACAAGTGAATAGTATTGACCCATCAACATTTTGCATGAAATGCCAGGAAGTGCTAATAAAATAGAAATTGCAATATATATGTATGTACACAGCATATATATCAGTGAGACTAAGACTAAAATAGAATTCTGGACAGGAGCTTTCTCGTGGGCTCAGAATACTGATATCATGCAGCTGACATTTCCCCACAAGCCTGGAATACAATTAAGATATTGCTTTATCCTCAATGGATGTGACCTACTATAATTTTCTAAATTTACCCTTGTGCTATGAACTGCAAATGTCAAGAATGGTTTGAGCTACTAAATTCACGCAATGTATAGAGCTTATATAATTTTATACTGAAATGTAAAACACAGAATGGAAAATTGGCTTTAAAAAGCAATGATTTGATTAATTATAGTATATAACACATGCCAGTGGAAAAAAGATTAACAAATCAAATGTTTGTAGCTTGCACCACTTTTTTTTCCCCTAAACATTCCAGCTCATACTACAAAATCCCTCTGTTGGAAATCGGTCAATAAAAACTCCTCTACTTATTACTGACTTTCAAAGAATATCTGCATGTCTTCTGAAGCAGCTTTCAAAACAAATTCTTGATTTTTTGGTATAAAGCATTGGCATCAACTCTAAACTGAATTTTGAAAAGTAATGGAACTGCTAATTTAAACATAACTAAAACAAAAACAGGCTTAATTCATCTTATAGAACTAAGCTTTAGTTCAGATGCCCAAGACCATTTTAAAAGAAAAATCAGGCCTAAGCCAGGTTTAATGAAAAATGAAGAATCCCCTACTAGCTGTTTTTAATTTTCTGCCTCCTATAAGAATTTATATTAAATGGACCCTGTGGGTCTATTTCCCAAAAGTTTGGGATAGCTTCTTTAGACACCTTTCTGGGGCACCCGGGTGGCTCAGTTGGTTAAGCATCTGACTTCAGCTCAGGTCATGATCTGATGGTTCCCCAGTTTGAGCACCATGTCAGGCTCTGTACTGAGAGAGCCCGGGGCCTGCTTCAGAGTCTGTTTCTCCCTCTCTCTCTCTGCCCCTCCCCGCCCCTCTCTCAGTAATAAATAAACATTAAAAAACAAACAAAAAAACAAAAAACCTTCCTAACCTACCCTCTCCCTTAAGTTGTACTCTGGGATCCCATAACACCCTGAGCATTCAATCATTCACTAGCGCCCACAGTTTACCTGTTTACCTATTTTCCCTAACTAGATTGGCCCTCTACAGTAGAGGGAATCCATGACTTACTCATCTTTGTGTCTCCACTGCCCAGCACAGTGCCCAACACAGAGTAGATCAATAAATACTTGGGGAAATGAAGCAAAGGAAGAAGTTCAACAAGGTAAACTTGACCAAATAGGGGCATGAATCAGCACTGGTCAATAGGAATTCAACTAGTGAAAATTTTGCTGAATCAAGTAAATACTTCTGCAGATTTCCTGAATTTTAAAACTTGGTTTCAAATATTGATCAGCAAAATTTATACTTGTTATATTAATTTATCTAAAACTCATTACCCAAGATTAAGTATCTTTGAAGTTTCTTTTATAATTCTATCAGATATCCACAATAAAACCACATGATGCCTAACTCTTCCTAGGGATAAATGAATAAAGAGTAATGGGTAAGGATGGCCTCCCTTTGTATCATTATTATCTTTCAGTTGAAGTCATGAGAACACTACCATCCTTAGCAATGGACTTGATTAGATGGGCTCTGGAGCTCAACATTCTCCGACTGAGTAGTTAACAGATAGTAACAACAACATTAGTAAAGAAATTAAACATAGAAGGAACTAGTATCTTAATGACACTAACTACACGGAACCATTAGTGTTCTGTTTTCTTATAAATAAGAAACTATAATTTCATTCTTCTCTGGGGAAAAAAACTTTATATAAAGTAATAATATAAGCTTTTAATATTGTATAAATTATCCAAAGAGGAGGAGAATTCCTGACAACTCAGTATTTCTGAATGCATAACAATGTACAGCAATTTCTTTCAATATCCCCAGTAGTTACCAGAAGACTAACTTTCTAAATAAATTTTTAAAAAGATCATTGGCTTGTTTCAATTATTCTGACCAAGATACACAGAAGAGAAGCTGTTTTCTCTCAGAATTATTATGCATATAAAATATACCTCACTTTAGTCATAGGAAACCTGCATATTTAATTCCACCTCTACATTCTTATTTAAATATCTACCTGTGGTATAACATATAAAAGTAAACCGGTGTGTGTGTGTGTGTGTGTGTGTGTGTGCAGAGTCATATAGCACATCTTCAGAACAAAACTATAATTTTACTTGAAGGCAGGAAACATGCCATAATCCTTAGAATTTCCAAGGCTGGTTCAATACCTAAAAATATATATATTAGTCAATAAAGATGCTTATGTCGATAATGAAACCTTGGGAAGAACATTAGCATGTACGCAAAGCTTATACAAAGGTGACAACAGGTAAGATAAAAAGAAGTTATTCTAGCTTTAATTGCTCAAAAATTAAACTTTAGAAACTAAAAAATTTCTAAACAAGCATTAGGTTACTTTGGGACATATAAAAAGATAGCATTAGAACTTGTTTTGCAAAGCAGTAGTTAACTACAGCCAAAAAGTTCTTGTTCATCTAACAAAATTAACTTAGTTGAAATGTCAAAACTCTTCATAAATATTAACACCATAGATACCTCATTACTGGTCCTTGACTAAGAACCAGGTGGCAAGCTACCTTTGTCTCCATAATTCAAGGACAAACCTTGTGAAAATAAGAGGTATTGAGAATTTTATTTAAAAGTTGTTTACAATGGGGCGCCTGGGTGGCTCTGTCAGTTAATCATCTGACTCGTGGTTTTGGCTCAGGTCATGACCTCACAGTTTTGTGAATTTGAGCCCCCCTTCAGGCTCTGCACCGACAGCACAGAGCCTACTTGGGATTCTCTCTCTCCCTCTCTCTCTCTCTTAAACTCTCTCTCTGCCCCTCCCCCACTCTCTCTCTCTCTCTCTCTCAAAATACATAATTAAAAAAAAAGATGTTTACATTGGGCCATTCCTGATTAGCAACATTTGAAACGGGAACCCAACACATATGTGAAGCATGACGAGAACTTGGGCATACATTTAAATTCTGTGGCATCGCTATAGGATACAGTCCTCTATAGCTGGAGAAGCTCCGTTTCTATTTGGTTTATTTTTCCCACATATAAAAATTGTAGGGCATTTTGTAACTGAGTTTCCTCTGATAATGTCTTCTCATAAATGTAACTATCAATTTATCACTTATTATGTAAAGTGGTTATTACAAAGATTGAGCCTGACCTAAAGCCTTTCTCTCTGATTATGATTTCGAGCAAGAGAATTGGTTACACATGTTATTATTGGGTTTACTACATTTTTTTCACTGTATTTTGTTTTAATACAGTTATCAAAAAGCATTGTGAGTGAGCAAGTCAATTCTTCATCATTTTTACATGATTTATCTATATTGATGTAATTTTAGTGATTCCTTTCTTAAAATGTATAAATATCATCCTACAGAATATGGACTGACACACACCACGTGAAGATTCTACATACCACCCAGAATTGCTTCCTCTAAATTGTCCACCCACTCGTGGGACTCTTCAACATACAGTTTGCTTTTGTGTGCATACATTCTGCGGCTCAACCAGACTGCAAACTCCTTAAAGGGAGTTTTTTGTACTTTTTGTATTTCTTACACTTTCCACTATAATATTAACGGTTCCTTGTACAGTATGCCAAACACATTTATATTCCCACTTAATCCTGATAAAGCACCCAAGTCAGGAAATTGAGGCTTAGTGAGGTGAAGCCACTTGTCCACGGACTTTCAGTAATAAATGCCAGAGCAAAGACTGGCCTCCAGTCTCAATCCAGAGGTCCTAATCATAACCACCAAACACTACCATCTCTCAACAGCCTCCCCTACAGTTTTCACTGTTCACTGTTGACTGACTTACCAGGAGTATCTGCTGCTTTCTGTTCCGGAGAAAAAGTTACTGCGGCCTTATTCCTGGCCCAAAGATCATGTTCTGATCTCTGTTGATGCTCAGTTCCCTTTCTTGAGCTAGAGGCAGGGCCCAAAGTTTAACCATAAGGCACTCACACCTCTGGAATACTGAGATTTTTCTTTAACACTGCTAACCCAAGAGTTGTGACTTTTTTTTTTTTTTGAGAGAGAGAGAGAGAGAGAGAGAGAGAGAGAGAGAAGGTGTGCACATACAAGCAGGGGAGGGGCAGAGAGAGAATCCCAAGCAGGCTAGATGCCCAGCGTAGAGTCGGACATGGGGTTCCACGACCGTGAGATAGTGACCTGAGCTGAAATCAAGAGTCCGAGCTTTAACCCACTGAGCCACTCAGGCGCCCCCGCAAGGGTTGTGACTTTTAAAGACACAGCTGTACTATTTCAAAATATGACTGCAAACCATATTTGGCGATCTAGAGCAACATCTCTCAGTGATCACGATTACCATACAAAGGACAAGTTTTTTCGAGCTCCACAGCATGGTAAGCTTCAAAGACATTTGTTCCTCTGTTTTTAAAGCAGCATGCAGACTTTTACTAGCTCATACTGACATATTTCCCTGAGTGGGATTTAAACCTGGACTGCTTCCAAGAGGGATGAAGCCTCTCTCAGCTGTTCTTAATTAATCATCACACCTGCTGTTTAAATGTTGATTACACCTAGAAGAAAGCTTAATAGTAAATCTTATTTTCCCAGTAAAAATTAAGTAGTAAAAATGTTCCCATAAAAAGTCTGTTCCTGCAAATGAACTGAAATGCTAAATAACAGTAGGATATTAAATAAAATAATAATTTGTTATAAAACCAAAAGAATATATAAATATATATCCCATAAGAGTATTTGCCTAAAACCATACAACTTCCTATGTTCTTTAACTCAATTTTTTTGTTCCTATATCTCCCTTCCCTTAAACAATGTAGGGGGGTAATTATAAAAACATATATGTTCTCACAGTACAACATTTGGAAAGTGAATTTTCAAAAATCAGCCAGCAGCCGCAATTCCATTACTCAAATTTAACAGTGCATATTTTGATGTATTTTCTTCTAGAATTTCTCTACCTATATGCTGTATACGTGTGTAAAGATCAGGTTTTTACAAAGCTAAGAAATAATACCCTGTCTTCTCCTTTTAAAATATTATCAACTAAGTATTGCCACATCATTAAAAAGTTTCAAAGACATTCTAATTCTCATACAATAGTTGATAGATCACAGTTCTTTTTAGCTTTTCCTAATCATTTGTACAACTAGTACCTTTGATTTTCATTATTGTCAAGGAGGTTATGGTGAAAAGTTTTTGTCTTGGTCCTTGTTGTGATTATGTCCATTGTTTAAATTCCTAAAAGTGGAATGATCCTGTAAAAGATGTAGATTCTTGGTACATATGGTAATACTGCAAAACTTCCCTTGAGAGAGGCTGAATCAAAAGATACAGTCGTATCTGTTTGTAGAAGAGCTGATCTCCACACAACACCCTCAAATTTGCTTTGCTCAGTTGATATGTGTATTATCATGGTTTTGATTTATCTTTTCCTTTTTTGAAGAATGTGGCGCTTAATTATACATGTATCGTCTATTACGTTTTTGTCTTCTTTGACTTGTCTGTTCACATTTTTGGTCCTTTTGGGGTTTTAAATGTCCCTTTTATTTTTGAAAACTCCATATTGACAAGTTAAGATTTTGTCATATTTGTTGCAAACTTTTCTGAGTTTGTTATTTTCTTTCGAACATATATTTTGACCTCTAGAAGTTTTTAATTTTATAAATTAAGAAGTATAAAATATCTTACTTTTGGATGTTTTTATTCCATTGCTTTTATGCTTTCCAACCCTGAAACCAATGAAATACTTCTCCTCATTTTCTTCTAGTTTTAAAAAGTTACATTTAACTATTTTTTTAAAGATTTTTATTTACTTATTTTAAGGGGGGGTGGGGGCAGAGAGACAGGGAGAGAGAGAATCCGAAGGCTCTGCACTGTCAGAAAGCAAGAGTAGGACACTTAACTGTCTGAGCCACCCAGGTACCCCTCCATTTAACTTTTAATTCTCTGAAATTTATTTTGGTATTAAGCATAAGTTACAATGTTACTTGGCATTTTCCAAGGGGGCAATTTTTTCCAATTGTTGAAAATCTTTCAACCCACTTTTAAATTCCTCTAGTGTCTCCTTTTTAACATTTTTCTTTCCTTAAAAAACCATAACATAGTCAGCGTAGACTTCCTTTTCAATCCTGATTCCAAAACTTGACCATGAGATGTCTGATCTTGAGCAAATTACTGACCTCAAATTACTGGTCTATAAAACACATAGTGTTATGTGCATTAAAGAAGGTAATGTATGTGAAATCCTTAAAAAGAATGTATTGAGGAAGCACACACTCAGCAAAAGGAAATGTGAATACCTGACTCACAGAGCTATTGCCAGGAGTAAAGGGCATTTATGTTCTGTCAATGGTATGTAGAGCACCATGACAGAATCTGGTGAAGAATAGGAGCTAAATGAATGGTAGCTATTATTATTAATAGTTAATGTGGAATCCCTCCAAACATGTCTACATTTCTTTTATTTATTTTCTTTCTTTTTTAAAAATGCTATTATTTTCCACATCTCAGTCTACTTTTGATCCCGAGTAGAATAGGTCTAGTCCCAGTACCAGATCAAGAGGTTAGAGATGGGTCAGAAAGCAAACCAGTATCAATAACTTGGCTGACGATGTCCATTTGACATGTAGCTATAACTGTATGACCCACGCAGTTTAAACAGGAATGGAAGTTAACATGTCCATCTGGATCATTGCTTAGTTCTTCAAAAAATTATTCGGTGAGTATATGTAAATCAACACCAAAGAAAAGATTGATTTTCAATCTGTATTTATATATTATATAATAAAAGAGAGAAAGAGAGAGAGGGAAAGAGGAGCGAGCATATACACAATGGAATTCATTATTTACTTTCTTGGAAGAGATTGATTTCATACTTAATTTCACAGCTCTTTTAGAAATGCATATATAGGGGCACCTGGGTGGCTCAGTTGGTTAAGCATCCGACCTTGGCTTAGGTCATGATCTCGCGGTTCACGGGTTCGAGCCCTACATCGGGATCAGTGCTTACAGCTCAGAGCGGAGCCTGCTTCAGATTCTGTGTCTCCTTCTCTCTCTGCCCCTTGCCTGCTCACACTCTGTCTCTCTTGTTCAAAAATAAATAAACATTTTAAAAATTTAAAACAAAATAGAAATACATAAATAATTTTAAAAGTTGAAAATATATGGAATGAATATTTGACGCTTCACATTAGTTGATATACTAAGAAATTTTAACAAGACCAGAAGAATTTTGTTAATCATCTGTTATGTGCTACATAACTTTTTAGGCACAGTGTGGATTTCAACCAGGATATTGTACTAGACGTCAGTTCTAAGGGAGAATCAGATCACTTGGAACAATCTGGCTGTTCATGCTGGCTGCTCAATAGTGGAATGAAATTCTGATTTTTTAAAAAATTTTGACACATTTGCACAACAATATCTTATAGAACCTCAGTGCCTAGATATCTGATGGGAGTTTACAAGATTAAACAACGAATGAAAGGACGCTATACACACGTTCAGTAATTATTAGCTTTTGAAAGTGGAGCTGAAATGTACTCTAAGTGCTGAGGTTTAAAATTCCATTGAATGCAATGCAGGCACTTTCTTACTTCTAAAAGCTGTACATGAGAACTGCAGGAGTCCAAACAATATTATGTATTATAGATATACGAACAAGTTTGTGAAACGTTTGCTAGCAAAGCAGACTCCATTCCCATGTGTCCTGTGTGGTCCTGGCTTCTGCAATTGCCACCAAATTTGGCAATCAATTGAATGAATCTGGATTAGAAGAATCTTAATCAAATGTGAAGGGTTTTTATACTCTTTTGTCCTTTTGCGCTGATGGTACATATTCAGTCCTGTCTCTTCAATAAAATCAACCTCTTAGAACGGAAAGCAGTAGTTATCATATTTTAGTGCACTTAAGGGTTACTTAGAGATCATGCTTAATCTTATTAAATAGATATTCTTGGCTCCCATCTCAGAGATTCTAATTCTGGAGGTCGGAAGTTGGCCTCAGCAATCCACATCACTTTAAAACACCCCAGATGATTCTTCTGATGTGAGTGGTTCACAGAACACACTTTGGGAGGTGCTGACATAAAGGATTAACTAGACCTTTCATTCTGTGTATTTATTACACGACTCAAATATGCCTTATCCCTTATGTCATCATCCATCATTTACTTGGTCAAAATGTTTGATGTAAGAATGGATAATAGGCTGAATCTGATAAGCCATTTTTTTTATAAATAATAATTATGTATTATAGATATGTGGACAATTTTGCAAAACATACACCTTATTGGTAGAAATTTTTTGAATCCCTTTTACTTCTAAAAATTGCTTTTTTTCCTTTTGTAAATTTGGGGAGAGAAAACTATTTGTGACAACCAGTGACTTCCGAAAAGTTAAGAGTCACAAATTTTCTTACATCCTTCTATTTCACTAGAGGTCTTAGTGGATGGTTTCCAATTTCCTTCAGTGTGTCAACAACCTAGAAGGATATGATACTGAAGTAGCACATCTAAATGGACTTCAGCTCTAGTTTTAACACAGTATTTCTGCCTGGACTGACCGATTTCTCATATTTAGCCTTGATAAAGTGACAGACAATTCTTTATTAGATAAATTATTGATCTTAGAAAGTTAATGTTTAAGTACATGATATGTTTATTTAATAGAGCTGTTAACCAGAATATAGAAATTGTTAGAGTATCAGGCATACTGTATAAGAATATACTTCAGGGGCACCTGGGTGACTCGGTTGGTTGAGCGTTAGACTTAGGCTCAGGTCACGATCCCACAGTTTGTGGGTTCGAGCCCCGCGTCAGGCTCTGTGCTGACAGCTCAGAGCCTGGAGCCTGCTTCAGATTCTGTGTCTCCCTCTCTCTGCCCTCTCCCGTTCACACTCTGTCTGTGTCTCTGTCTCTCAAAAATAAATAAACATTAAAAAAAATTTTTTTTAAATAGACTTCAATGCCCCCCTGTGTAAGTCATTAATAACTGTTGTAGATAAACTACCAAAAAATCTCAAAACTTAAAATAATACGGCAGCAATATTTATAACTAATCAAAACATGGTTTCAATTCACAATCTCTACTGTTTAAATACCTGGCTTTTGCATAGCTTTTAGATACAATTTGTCAGCACAAAGATAACACTGAGATGATTATACTTTGGATGATCACTGTAGTATTTTTACGTCTTATAAGCAAATTTAAAGAAAGGCACAAGAATGTTTTACTAGAGTCACATAAGCCCACACAAATATGATGTGAATGTAAGCTTTGAAAAGTCAAACACTGAAAATTCTGACAGTCAAATATGATCTAGTATGCCCCAAATTTCTTAAGTTTCACGCACTAAAAGGGCATTAAATCTAAGACAGCAAATGAAAGTGGATAAGAAGTATGACAGATGTCTGTGTGGGAAGGAAGCAAAATATGGTTGAAAAGAGCTCTTTCCACAGAGTATTCTCAGTTCCATCATACATGCGACCTTGAAAAAGCCACTATATACGCAGTGGAACTAATTTTATTAAATATAGCAGAAGAAGGACTATTAAAAACTATTACACAGTTCAATTGAAGAATTATGTTTGGTTTGGATGAACCTCAGTATATGAAAAATATAAGAGAAATATTATATTAATACTGTTTATAATGATTCCTCTTATCACAATGTAATCTTTCAATGAATTTCAAACTATTGCATTTTATGTACAGCTTGATCTAAAGAATGCCTAATAAGTCAAGAAAATATATTTTTTATATAGTAAATATGTTTCATACAATTACTATTTCACAGCACTAATTTAATGTTTTTAGAAATGTCTTTTGTGCCTCTATCACTTTTCCATTTTCACAGCTTCTGGTTTCGTCTGTTTTCAGCTGTCACCTGCAGCTGGAAAACACCCACAACTAGACTGGCTAACTTGGGTGATTTCCTAGTCATTATTCCTATTTTTCTCAAATACATAGTAATCACCAGGTAGGTGCCAGGTACTCTGTTAGGCCCTGCAAAGAGGACGGAGCTTCTGATATGCAAACCACGATCTAATCGATTCTTCTAAAACAGATTTCAGTGACCTTTCCCCAGAATAGAGTCCAAATTCTAAAGCGTGGCTTATGAAACTCTTGATAATTTGATTCCACGCTTACTATCCAAATTTCCTGAGTTCCACACATGTCCGATAGAAACTAGCTGTGTCATAGCCATGGGGGTTTACCTACTGCTTCTCTATCATTCCAGTGTTACTACTGACTCCAACATTGGTTCTGTGATCTACCCATACTGCTTCAAGATTTGATTTTTCTGTAATACTCTGATTGAGTTGTCATCCTTAGGTGTTCCACAACACCCTGTGCCTTCTCACGACACCGTAACAACACTGGCACTCCTGGTTTGTCCATCTTAGATTACATTCTTTAAACCAAGGTTGCATATCTTATTCATCTCGGTAGACCCAGTGGCCGGCACTTAGCAGTTGCTCAATAAATGCTTAACTGCATATACTTTCTTCTCAGCAGGAACCAAGATTGCACTCTGCTTCCAAGGCTTACTACAGGCTCCAACTTCTCCATCAGCAGAGGGAGAGTCAAAATATTTAACAACTGGTACAGCTTAGGCACCAACCAATCACAGTAGATGTCGGCAGTAGCACTAGAGGCAAGTGGTCCTGGAGGCCCCTTGCTGGTCCAGGCACTATTCCTTTGTTTGCTTATTTAGGGGATGGAATGGACTAGGAAATCCTAGAAATCAGTTCCAGGCAGCCTCAGTAGAAGGTGCAGCTTGGTGGGCTCATAAAAGCAACTGTTTAATTAACATGTATGGAAGCATTTCAAAGTGTAAACAATTGGACAGTTGTTCTGCTCCATACTGGCTGGACATCAGCGCTGTCCATAAGGCATCCCCCAAACACAGCTGTGCACTGCTCTCCCCTTCTTCAGCTTCCTATGGGTGCTCATTTTATCACTCGCATTGTCACTTTATTGCCTATTGCCTTATATGGTTAATTGATTGCATGTGGATAAGTTCTAGTTCTCAAACTAGATTGAAAGCTCCTGGAGGAGCTTATCTTCTTTCAATATTTACCTTTAAATAAATCATCCAAAAGTTATATAACCATGATCCGTATCATTTCGTATTATTTGAAGTGCCTTATCAGAATAGATTTCATTATACTCTTGGCTCATTTTAGAGTTAATATCAAAATTATAGGAAGTTTCCTTATAGCAGTTATAGACAGACCACTGGACATCATTTATGCTCACTGTATCACTTAAAGTCTCTCTAATTTCTACGCACTTAGAACTCAAAACTGAAGAAAATTTTTGACTGTCTTGATGTCCGGACATGCTTGGTTATTAGATAAAGAATCACCTCTCTCTCTTTCTTAAATACACACACACCATTCCATCTTAATAAATAGAATTGTCTTGTACCTAGTTGTTTAAGCCAAAAGTCCCTTATTTCTTTTACAATGCCAAAACAATCCCTCAATAAAAACAAAAACACATCCATAATCTGATCACTTCTGGCCTCCCCTGCTAGCATCCTAAATCTGATCCTCCATCATCATTCACCTCGGGGGTCTCTGGGACCACCAAACTTAGCCTCTTTTTTTTTCACTCTTGCTGCACTCACCATCCCTCCTTCACCAAGGGAAGAGCAAGAGAGGGAGAGCTTTCAAAGCATAAATGAGGTCCTACTATTTCCCAGAGGATTCCCAGTGTATTTTGAATGAAATCCAAACTCTTTTACCAAGACCCACTGCATTTAGAAAGAAATCCAGGGACACTTGGGTGGCTCAGTCAGTTGAGCATCTGACTATTGACTTCGGCTCAGGTCATGATCTCACTGATTCATGAGTTCAAGCCCCATGTAGGGCTCTGTGCTGACAGTGAGGAGCCTGCTTGGGATTCTCTCTCTCTTTGCCCCTCCCTGGCTTGCGCACATACACATTCTCTCTCTCTCTCTCTCTCTCTCTCTCTCTCTCTCTCTCTCTCTCTCCCCCTTTCTCTCAAAATACATAAACTTTAAAAAAAAAAAGAAGGAAAGTAATCCAAACCTTTGCCATGGTAGGGCTATGCCTGCCTCTCAGACCCCATTGGCATCTACCCTCTTCCTTGACGACTATGCTTCTGCCATGCTGTCTTTCTGTCCCTTGAATACCCCCAGCATGTTCTTACTTCAGCTAGGCAGCACACTCCCCCTCCCCCAACATATGTTTAAAGTTTGTCTCCCCACCACAAACTGTTATCATCATTCCGTCGCCAACATTTAGAAGAAGGCCCAGCTCAATAAATACTGGCCGATGAACAAACCATCTTTTGATACAGCATAGCAGAAAAAACTAAAATGTTTTCACAGTATCAGAAATCACTGTTCATGGTCTAAAAATCATAGGAAAACTTATAGAATAACAAAAGGTTGATATAAACAAGATAAAATTCTTCATGGAAATTGGAAAAATTGTTCAAATAAATGAAACAAGAAAATAAAAATCTCTGAGCATAACTGATAAAAAAGTGAAGAATGTAATAGCTCAAAAATCAGCTAGGACAGGTAACCAAAGTAATGTTTGTGATGACGCAACAAATTTGTGGTTTTGTTCTTGGGACAAAGCAAAGTAATGTGATACAGCAAAGAAACTACAATTAAAAATACATGATCTCCGTGCAAGAAAAATAGAGAGTACACTTAGAGCAACATACAAATCTATAAATGATGCCATAATAAAAATACAAGCCAAGAAGAACATGAAATGATTTTGTTCATGTTGTTCTAGATTGCATTTTACCAAAGCATGGTCAATAAGCCATATCTCTGGAGCCTACTTGGATTCCTCATGGCTTTGCTGACTCATGTCCCAGATACAGCTATCCTGGAAACAAGGGCAAAGACTAGAAGGCATCTCTAAGAGCTTCTTTTTTTGTAGGTGAACTTGGAATATGTATACCAGTTATCTGCATAAGTGAAAATGAAAAGAAATGTGAGAGATGATGCAGTTTTCCCTTCTGCGATCAACAGGAAAAACTAGAACCATTATGTGGATTTATTCTGAATAAGAATTTTAAAACAGCTGAACTTTGTTCTGGATTCCTATCTGCTCCATATGCTTCCTCTGTAAGGAAATGTCAAAGTGTTAACTGATAACCACTGTATATTTAACCAAAGAAAATGAAAACACTAATTCAAAAAGTTATAGGTACTCCTATGTTTATCACAGCATTATTTAAAATATCCAATATATGAAAGCAACACAAGTATCCATTGGGAGATGAATGGATAAAGAAGATGTGAGAAATATATATACATAATGGAATATTACCCAGCCATAGAAAAGGATGAGGTCTTGCCATTTGTGACAACATGGTAAGTGAAGTTAGACTGAGAAAGACAAATACCATATGATTTCACTTACATGTAGAATCTAAAAAAAATAAAAAATAAAAAAAAACAGAACAAAAGACTAAACAAAAAAACAGAATCAGAACTCTAAACACAGAGAACACACTGATGGTTGCCAGATGGGAAGGGGGTAGGGAGATGAGCAAAATGGGTAAAGGAGAGTAAAAGATACAGGCTTCAAGTTGTGAAATGAATAAGTAATGGGAACAAAAGGTATAGCACGGGAGATATAGTCAATGTATGGTGACAGTCGGTATACTTGTGGGGAGCATAGCATAACATAGAGTCGAATTGCTATGTTGTACACCTGAAACTAATATAACATTGAGTGTCAGTTACATTGAAATTCACAAAAATTGAAAAGCTGAAAAAAAAACTAACTGTGATAATAATAGATCTTCAAGTCCTTTAAAGTCTAAAGTAAGAGGCAACCACATTTCAGAGGAAAACCCTAACATATGCTCAGGAGCTTTATATATTCATTAGGAAGGCAGTTACTTTCTCAGTGGATTTGGAATAAGGTCTCAAGGAGTATAATTCTCTCATGCCCCTAAAATTTGAGTGAAAGGAGGAATGCTTAAGAGTGTTGGGAATAACTCACAACAAATGGACTGGAGTCCAGTCCAGCCCATTAGCTGCTGTTGGAGGTGGGAATCTGCCCAGAAGTTTTACCTACCTACTCTTTTGTCTCCCTGAAAATACCTGCCTGCTACTAGAGTCCTCACTGCACTAGAAAATTAAAAAGCAGAAATTGTAATTAGAGTCTGAAATGTATTTCCAAATTGCTTTTCAAATAATTAGAAAACTTACAGCACACCCAGGAAAGTTCATCACTCTCAAGGCAATCTTCTAAGACGAAATATTATCATATTTTACATCTTTGTTAATGGAATGGTAACTTATTAATATTTTAATGTATATCTTTACAAAATAGAAAAAGAGTAACTAAATTAATATTTAGTAATTGAAAAGTTAGCCATGGAATAATAATAGAAAAATTTAGTAAAAGTTTGAATACAGCCAGACCCCGATTTGTTTACCTATTGTCCATGGCCACTTTTGTTCTACAATAGCAGAAAGAAGTGGCCGTGACAGAGACCAGGTGGCCAGCAACGCCTACAATGTTCACTCGCTAGTTCTTTACAAAAAAAAAAAAAAAATGCTTGCTAATTCTGCTCTGGAATGTAAGCCTTAATTAGTATACGCGCTATGAAAATAACATATTATTTGTCCAGTTATAGAATTTAAAAAATTTTTGGCATAATAGCTGTTCATCTCTTTTACTATACCTTTAAAAAGTTGTTTTAAAACTTAAAAAATAGTCATAATGCCAAAAGAATATTGAGTTTCATTTTCTTTATTTTTTTTTTGGTATAATTTCTGTGTTTTGCTATGTAACACATCTGGAAATTATTCTGATTTCCTTTATCATTTTTATAAAAAACTTGCAAGCTTATACATAAGTGGAATTGCAAATATGGACATACAATAACATTGTTCAAGGAGAAATTATTTTTGGTTACTTACTTCCAACACAATTGCTGATATATTCCTCATTGCTATACTATCTATACAAATAAATGCCAGAATATTCAAAATTCTAAATAAAACTTACAGAAAAAATGAAGTATTAATTTACACAAAAAGCTGTTTTAGCATCTCAAATTTTACTTTTCCCCATAAGTTGATTTCTGATTATGAAAAAAAAAATTGGAAAATTTATTTATTTGAAACTTCTGGCCTAACAATACAATAAATTATATAAAACATTTCTAAGTTTATTTCCAAGAAAAAAGTGCCCAGTACCACTGTTTCTGTCTTGCTCCCCCAAAAAAGAACAAAATAAAAATATAAGTCAATCAGTTCTAAAGTTCTTAACAACTGTTTATCATTAATTGTGACAAACATGAATGATGGAAAGTGACTAAGGAACACATTTATCTACACGATTCAGAGAGTGACATCAGTCTTGTAGTACCCACTCAACATGAAAGAAAAGATGACACAGTTCTTAAGTTCAGAAAACTTCAGCAAGATACAACCACATATTTAGTTTAAGTCACCCTTGGTATTAGAAATTAATTATTTTTTGGTTTTTGGTCCCACAGCCAAAGTGGAGAAATTCTGAGCAGAACATCACTTCCGAAGGTGGACAACAGGTGGATTTCAACCTCTGCTATAACTTTCTAAGTCACAGCAATCATTATACGCTCCCATCTAGAAAATCTCTGACAGAAGAGTTTATTCAATAATCAGCAGGTTATAAGAATGTTATTTAATTCAGAGAAATCAGATTGTAATACATTTTTAAAGTCAACTCCCATTTTTCAGAACATATCTATATTAATAGGAATAGAAGGATTTCAACCAGGGGATGATCTTTCTTGCTGGTGATTATGTCTTCCTCTTAAAACATTTTTCATTGTCTTCTGAACTCTGAAGTTTTGAGTGAATTTCTCATTCCAGCCCTTGGACCTCAAAACCATGTTGACACGTGCTCGTGTTTACCTATATTTAATTTTTAAAGCACCTTTAACTTATTTTAATGCATTACATTTTTCTTAATGATGTTTAAAAGGTGAAAAATGGAATACACTTAGGTAACAAAAATATTGAAGGAATTAACTAACATTTGTAAGAATGGTCTACATTCTACGTTAATAAAAAATATTCATAGAAATTACCTTTTAAACAAGACGGTTACTTCTCAGGGAATATATTTACATATTGCAACAAAGCAAGCATGCAGAGTTACTAAAAAGTTACCAAAAAAGTTTACCTTTTCTGACACCTCAGTTCAGAAATTGCACTAGAAGTGGCCGATCAGAAATCTGGAGTGACTCTCCTGGTGGATGGGGATAATTTAAGCCTTAACCCCAGAAGGAGAAACCTCAGCTGTGTGGTTGTTCAGGCAGGTGTTCTCCCCTCCCCCATGGGATTGCCAAACTCCCCGCCTTTCAAGTTAATTCTCTTGCCTGGTGACTTCCATTCCCATTCCAGAAGCACTGTCCTCTTTTTCACTACAGTGCTGACAGACTTTCTTTTCACTTCTGCTAATTGCACACACTGCCTCTGCAGGTTGTTTGTATTGGTAAGTTCTCAGTTTCTGTTTCAGTTTCACTGTGGTCTGACAGACTCAATGCTAGGAAATTATGAAATTCATCCAGATCAGAGTAAAGGCCAAAGAGTGCCTCAGACCCTCACCTACTTGTTATTCTCACCCCTGGAAATATCAGGTACACAAACTAAATATGAGTCCAACCCCTCTGTTTCTCTTACTCAGAAATCCTACACATCTTAGTCTCATGGTTTCGCTCTGAAATAAATAACTTGCAATAAGGTCAAATTCCTGGGCCTGGCAGATCAAAGATCAACTTTATTCTCCAGCAAATTTGAAAATCAAAAGATTTCAGAAAGAGATTTTAGCCCCCCCCCCATTCACAATAAACCTTTGTGACCATTTTAAGGAACATATCATGACAATGAATTACTAAAATCTGAAAGTCACTTAGATATTTGCTCAACTTTTAAGCCTCTGCACAAAATATTATTATCGTAATCAGGACAGTGTTTAAAGGCCTTTCCACTGAGGTTAGTCAAATATTGGAAGAAAAACACTTTTATGAGCTGCACCTGGGAGTCGATGTTAGCATATGCTTAAAAATGCCCTGTGACCTCATGGAAAATGAACCATACATGAATATATAAACAGGCAAAAGAATTTGACACCCTGAATGTAAGTGTCATGAGGCTACAAGTCACTCTATAATGAAATACATGTTCAGCCTGGGACAGAGTTTCAAATTAAAAAGACAACATCGTTGCTTATTCCAAATATCAATTCACAGCTAAAGCCAACTCAGGAGGAACAGACATGTGACACCGCATGGCTCCAAGAGGAAACAACAGCGTGCCGCTGAACCCGAGGCAGTTGGGTAGTTTGGTCACATTGGGTTTATTCTGTCTACTTCCTTCTAGGAAGCTTAGAGGTTGACCAATGAGGTCCACTGTTGATTCTTATGGCACCACCCTCCCCTCCTTCTCGTTTGTGGCTTAGAACTTACCCACACCCCAAGTTCTTGGGTGTCCTCGCTGTTACAGCCATAGTAGTCTGGGGTTCTGTCCAACTCCTGCATGTGTCCGTGTACTCTTACGCTCTTATCCGCATGACAAGACGGGCAGAGAGCTGCATTACCCATCTCACTCCTACAGTTCCTGCCGTCCCTGGGCCCGTGCTTGCCCTCTCTGCTCTGTCCAGGGCTCCCTGGGGGACACTAATGCGGACAATTCATCCAGACGATCTTTGGCTCCTCCGCTCAAGTCCCCTAAACGCCCCTCACCAGTTCTCCCCATCTGCTGGCTGGCTTGCTGGTGTGAGAGAGAACTCAAAACCCCAGCAACTGCAGGCTGCATTCGGTGACCATTTCCAATTCAGGCTCTGCCAGTCTATTTTTACACCTACCAGGCCAGCTATGCATGTCAATGGAGTGAGGGGGGTGAGGCCAAGAGAGAGCAGGGGAGGGGGCGGTGTTGTTTTGTTTTTCACCATGTGAGCAGCCTGCTCTACACATGGACTTAAGTTCCTGCTGTGTAAAATGTCTCTACATATGAGAATTTTTGCATTACTCAGTGAATGCCTCTGAATCCTTTGATTTTCCCCCTCCGTCTTTCTACTTACACAGAACACCAAATCTGCTAATGAGTCCGCTTCACCCACATAATAGATAGAAATTATTTTTGTAATTGTTTAAACCAAGAGGCGAGCACTCAGCTGACATACATCGTCTTTCTCATGATCTTTTACAGAAAATAACTGGTTGTCCTTGCAGCATTTAAAATTCATCGGAAACACAGCAATCAAAATGAGTCATTTTACCTTGGTCTGGATGTTTTGAATTTTACAAAGTATCTACAGTTTTCCATTATTCATGATTGTGCTATGGTAGAGCAAACATTTTGCTTTACGTACAAGTTTAACTTTTAATATTCTGAAAATGTTTCCTCCAGCTTTATAAAAGAATAATTGAGAACGGCTTTTAAAAACATACATACTATCTTTGAAACCACATTACAGATCTTTGAAAGAAATTGTTTCCCACGGAGATGAGAGCACAGTAGATTTTTGACGCCAATTGTGACATACATCAAGACTTTGTTATTGACTATTATTGATGAAACTTTATTCCTCCCCTTACCCCCCATTAGGGTTTTCTCTAAAACTTTATATATGTCATTGCTTTACTATTAGTCCTATCCTTGTTATTTGCTTTCTTTTCTCATATCTTCTAAACAGGTTTTAAACTACTCAATGGCAGGATAAAGATTTAGATGTTTGTTATCACCCATCCACATTATGTATTAAATAATGTTAAAGAAATCTACTGAATTGAAAGCAATCATTTGGGGAACACAGGATGTGGAAGATATTTAGACATCAACCACATTTCATTTGATAGGATAAAATTCACCTTTCTGATTTGCCATTTTCTAAAAACTAAAAATGCCCGTCACTATTATTATTTATTTAAATTAAAAACAGCATTCCTCAAATAGTCTTATCACTCTATATTGCTGTCCAAAGCCCTAACAAACTCAAATCCAAGAATGGTATTTTTAGATTGTTGATTCTTACAGCCCCATGCTGGTTTGTTTGTTTTACCAATCCTCTTTGAATAGCTCTTTATCCCAGAGCTTAAGAACCTAGTGTATACTATTTACTATAAGGATCCTACCCTTACATTCCAATTTCTGAGAGGCACTGACAGTATTCAGTGAAATTATTTTTATCTTTCAGCTATAGATGATAGCATATTTTAAAAGTTTTTTTAAAAAATATTGACTGAACCAATAATATTATGATAAAAATGGAGGGGGCATATTTTCTCCATTCATGTTAAAGACAAGCATAACCCAAACATTTTAAATGATAAAGGTTTAATGGGGTTCAAGGAGTGCACTTGCTGTGATCAGCACCGAATGATGAAGTGTTGAATCAGTATATTGTACACCTGAAACTAACATTATGCTCTATGTTAACTAACTGGAATTTAGATAACAACTTAAGAAAAGGGGGGGGGGGATGTGACAGGTGTAGGTGAAAGTATTCATAAAGATGAAGCTTCAGTATCAGTAACAAGATCAGACTGGTAGCTGAGATGTACCAGGCAAAACCTTTTGTGTTGCTCATGTTATTTTTAAATAAACTAATGGTTTATCACAATACAGTAATTCCTCATTAAATGCCACACATGCTTGAACAGTGTACTGTAGAAATTAAATAAGAAATGATGTTTAATCAGGTGTTTAGCAACTCTCCTAAAAAGATGGGTTTTAAAATTTCCTATCTTCTCTAAGGTGCTGAGAGCCTTACAGGGCCTTACAAAGTCTTAAAACAGGTGCTTCTTCTTGAATATACATGAACGATCTTATTCAGATTATGAACCAAGATTTTGCTAGCTGTTAAAAGAGCTCTCTTTCAGAATCAGTTAGTCGAGTGTTTTTAAAACCTAAAAATTTAATATTCAACTTTCTTTTAATAGAGATCATGCAACTTAAAACCTGGAGGCAAATCCTAAAAATTCTCTCTAGCCTCATTCCTTCATTCTAGAGCTTAGATCTGAATCCCTGTACTTACACATGTGAGAGGAATATTTAACCACTCCAGCTTAGGGAAATATGTCCCTAGGTGCTTGATAAATAATTTTGTAGTGCTTTAACAGCATGAATCATTTCCTGGAATCTTTCCGTCTTGTTAATACATTACCCATTCTACCACTATGCCCTCAAGTGGCTTCTGCCTCAGCCAAGCGTACATCCCCCTTTCTCCACCAGTCCCTGTTCATCATCTCTTTCAAAGCACATCTTACAATCACTTTTTCCTACAAGTCTTAATTACACTTATATTAGTCCCTTAATTTGTTCTATCTTTTTTAATGAAGGTGGGACTACTATCAGCTATTTGCTTTTTTTTACAGAATATGCCTTGTCTCTCTCCTTGACCTCACCGATGTAAAATGCACACGGCAGTATTAAATGCTTGTTAAGTAAATGAATAAAAGACAGCCACCGATAGGAGGGCAATTGATTTTTTCAATATTTAACTGCACTGTGCTAACCTTCTTACACTTTAATGGTAACAGATTTAATAATTTTAAACATTTTTAAGTGTGACAAATCTTTGATTTCATTTCCACATTTACAATAAACACTCTGATTAGCCTTTAAAAAATATTAACATTGTTTAGGGTAAATTTTCCTAGAAAATAATTTGTAGTGTTTTGTTTCAAAAGAAAAAAAAATGTTGTAAAGTATACTAAGAACATAAACCAGAAAAGAAACATGTTAACAACTCTTACAAAATAATTTTCCTAAACATCTACCAATTAGTTTTCTACCCTTCTCTCTTTCCTTCATCCCAGGGAAATCTTCCCTTCCTTTCCCAATAGAAAAATGTTCTGCTTGCTGAATAGAATAACACCTACCCTCCTTATCATTAGGGATCCAAGGTGGCAACAAAGTCCCACTACTAAAGTTTACTGCCTAAACGAGTATGGGAAAAGGAAAGGCAAATATAAACTGCTGGTGCTCCTGTGATTGCTAAAATTTTCCATTTTCTGGCCAAACAGACTTCATTATTTTTTTTTTTTAAATTACTTAATGTTTTTTTTGGGGGGGGTAGGAATCAGAGCACAAGCGGGGGATGGGCACAGAGAGAGGGAGACACAGAATGCAAAGCAGGCTCCAGGGTCTGAGCTACCAGCACAGAGCCCCACGCTGGGCCCGAACCCATGAGCCGCGAGATCATGACCTGAGCCGAAGTCGGTGCTTAAATGACGCCCACCCAGACGCCCCTGGCCAAACAGATTTAAATTATCAATCTGGAAGCTATCGAAGTGTGAAAAATAGAACTTTCAAATGAACAACTTCATACTACTCGTGATTACCCCAGACTTTGCCCATGGTGGTTTCTACGTAATCAAAAACAAGGGTGAGAGGAGTTTGCAGAAGAGAGCATTATTTTAGAAGTTAAAACACTGCTAGTTCCATTTCCTAGTGGCAAACTAAGATTGGCTGCTGGGCAGACTTGTAACAAAACCTTGATGAGGTGACAACCCATATACCTAACATTTTGCCAATCAGAAGGCAAAGTTAGCAAATACTGTGTACTACCCATGCCTTACTAATGTACCCGTAGACTGTTGGGATCTCTGTGGACATCTGACAAGGGATATGCTTTCTGCCAGGGCAGAACAATGTCACCACTGTTTCTCAAAAATGCTTCAAAGTCATTAGGGCAAATTACTCAGAAAGCAAATATTTGCATGTTTGGCCACACTTAGAGCAGGATACTTGCATTTGGTACATGATTTAGAAAGTGAAATTCAAAGCCCCCATGACGTGACATAGTTTCAATATCCTTCTTAAATTTCCAGGGACTTTTACTGTTATTATTTCATCTGTATTGCTGTTTCAAATCCATCAGGAGAAAAGCGATTAAGGACGGAGAACAAAAGCCAGCTTCTCAACTGCAATCTTCTGAAAGTAGCTGTTAAAGTCCCTATGACAGCAAAGCAGTTTTGACCACTGCAGTTTTATAAAGTTCACCTTTTAAATAGGAAGCAGCGATTATAGAACCATCAGAAAACTAACCCCTTGGAGAAGAAATAACTTTATCAGTTCTCGAATTTAACCTAAAGAGTTTGATCACAGCTCCTGCAGAGGAATGAAAAGACCTCTTAGCTAGGAAAAACTAATCCCAGATTTTGTTTCGATCACTAATTTCCCTGCATGGATTTGTGTAACCTTTATCAAATCTGAGCTTTAGTTTTCTTTTTTAAAATGAGGAGGTCAGACTCCATCCCTTCCAGCTCTGGAGTTCTTCAGTTCCATGCAACCTTACTTGTTTACATTTGAAAATACATCTAACAAGAGGGGAGTTGACGCTGCCCATCTCTTTAGTTAGCTGGCATGAGAGAGAAAGATAAGAACAACTCAATATCTTGCATCACAGGTCCCTGGTTCTACGAGCTATCTGCATTCAGTGGCATTTCCGTGGGACACTCACAAGGGAAGCTGAAAGGACCATTGTGTGAAACACGACAAACTGTTGGTATCTAGGAGCTCTTTTGCAAGGTGAAGACCCTTTTGCTCTTGCTCCATCTTCCCTGAAAATTAGTTCCAATGAAAAACGGGAAACATTTTGGACACCTCACCCTGCCGGTTTTCTACATCTCACAAGAGTAAAACAGCTTTCACCTGGAAATGGTCTCGGTCTGGAAAACTGATGTTGTAGGACAGCTTTATAGGATTTTGTAGCACAATGTTTTTGCAAATCAGCTGCATAAAATAGAAAGGATTTTATTCTCCCTCATATATGTCAATTGATTTGTTCTTAAAGGGCAAGTGCTATCAATATTAAAAATACTGAAAAACGTTATCTTGCCAGGAGTCTTGAAAGCAGCAAATCTGAGAGAATGTTTCACTCAGAATTATGGAATTTAATTTTTTCTCTCTTCCAAGTGGTAAGGGTTATGCAAGGATATGTATCACAGAAATGAAAAAAGCAAAGTGCAGTCTCTTAATCTAAACTATCATTGCAGCATAAAAGTCCTAACATGATAGTTACCACTTTGATTGCATTTTGCAGATCATTAGTATGTAAGAGTTATCCTGAATTTAGAAAACTGTTCAGATTGCAATCCACCTCCCCCGGTTCTCCCCACCAACAGTTTTTTCCTTTTTTAAACCATGCTAGCTGTAATTCAAAACTGATTGTTTTGGTCAAATGTATTTATCTGATTAAACTAATATTTCATTACTCCTATTGTGTGCAGAATTCTCCATGTCCAATCACGTGAAACCAGGGACAAATTCCCCTAACTTTGAGAATCACTGACCTGTGGAAATAAAACTAGAACATTCCGTGCAACACAGGAGATAGCACGTTATTTTCTCCTCTGTTTGGGTGCATTCAATATAATTTCTTTAGCTAAAAGTTAAACATGTAACTATTTTTACCAGTTGGATCTGTTATATAATTGATCAATCAGGAAAACTGTTGCATAATTTATAGATCTACACAGATTCTCCATATTAACATGTGGCATAACTTTTCTAATTGAGGTCAGGATAAATGAGTTTTACTGTTTATGCTGTCCACAAATTAATCAAAATGAATATTGCCAAGCTATTTATGTGCCCACAAACATCAATTAACCAATTTAATTTTACATTCCTCCCAGCTATTATTTTCATTCCAAACTGCTGCCTCTTGACTCCTAGTACATAAAGGAGGACATTCTTTAGTAAACAGTGCTAACAACTTGAGAAGTTTTCTAAAGGCTACTCCACACAATGCCCGGCACAAAGTGGGCACTCAATAAGTGTCGGTAACTGACATTAAAGACACTATGAGCCAAGAAGTGTAGGGTGTCCAAAGCAAGCCTAAAGGGCCACGTGACTAGTTCGTGACGTGCTGTCATATTGGACAGCATTTTGAAACACAACATAAAACAATTTAGCCATTGTGCACTCCTACTTTTTCTGAAGAAAAATACATATTCACATAATACTCAGAAAATGGATAACTACTAACGCAGGGGCTCTCCCAAGGCTTTATTTGTAGAAAGAGTCAAGGATGAAAATAAAAAAGCAGGAAGGGGGCTCCATTGCAATCAGGCTTTAATAGTTACTTTCTGAAACCTAAGTCAGTATTTTAGTTTATTAACATTTCTTGTAAGTTTCCATCTGTAAACTAGGGAGACAGTGGATAGAGGTAATCTGAAAAGGACTCTGTTAAGGGGATTTTAAGATGAATGAATGGTGCACAGCACAAGTGTTGATCACTGAATGGGGTAAAGTCTAGTGCCTAGAGGAACAATGTTCTTAGAGGATGTAACTCTTCACAAGCTGACCGGTTATGCTCTATATGATGCATGCCACAGTTGTCTAGACCTATCTATGAAAATGGTCTCTCACATGCTATGGTAGTTAGACACCATGCTTGATCATTAATTAGAACAAGATAAACGGGAGTGCTATCCTAACAAGAATTTATAATCAACCTCTCCAAATAATGTCTTACTACTGTTAAGTATATAAGAAACCCCACCACTAAGCTCAAATAAATTTTCCATGGCTGAGATTAGCAAATAAAAGTTCATTTATCCTTTCCATATCTCTCAAGTCTCATTTCACTTACTATATGGACAGTTTTCCTTTGATGGTTCACAGGCATTATTTTACATACACATATTCTCAATTAGAGAACCCTAGAGGTTCTAGAGAAATAGCAACTTTTCATAAATTTTTTTGGGTTATGACATGCAATATGAAGGCTTAAATGTTTTGATACATTTGCCATTACTGAAAAAGTCTCTTCAGTTTAAAGCAGAGCCCAGTTCAATGTAATCATACACTCAAATGTTTTAATCTATTTCTCTCAAAGTATTTTAAAATAGTAATTTCCCAACAAAATAAATGCACATGCACACGCAAACACACACACACACACACACACACACACATACACACGTGCACATACACTCTTTGAAATTAGACAGGAGACATAGACATTTAAAATACACTGCCAGGCTATAGCCAGGAACTGATCAATTAGGAACAAACTCAAGTTCAAACTAAATTTTTAATATTAGTTCAAACTGGAGCAGATTTAAGTATTTATCAAAATTACCAATTAAACCTGACTTGTTATGAGGATGGTAACTGATTTCCTTATACTATACATTAAAATACTAAGTCAAGAAGTTTCAGTGATTATAAAATACATTATTATTAATTTTTTTAAATTACATGTTGAGTATGCATTTAATCAAGAATTAAATTAACAATTACAGGATGATGGACTAAATTCAATTTATTTCAAAGGCTGAGAAAACTTAGAGCACCAAAAAGAATCTGAATTTCATTGTCCAATTGATATTTAATTTGGGTTCTATTTCAAGATCTCTCTTGAGCAAACTTATTCCATGTACCTTAAAGTATAAATAATAGTTTATAATCCTTTACCTACTATTCATACTAGAATAAATATCTTGATTATATATCATTTGTTCCCCTGGATAATGGGAAATTTGGGGGTAAAGTTTTTAAATATCCTATTTTTTTTGGAAGAGAGAATAATTTTATAGGCAATCAAAACCCTGGGAAAACTAAAAATAAAAATATTATAAAATCAATATCATTAATTCAATTCTCCTAAAACTGTGCCATTGTGGTCTTATGTCCTCTGAGCTACAATGTTGTTGGCCATATGTCGTTAAGGAACAAACACTGGGCAGAGCACTGCCAGTCACCAATCTGAACTTCAGTATTCCAATCTGTATAATAATGAGCTACAGCAAATAGACTCTTCTGCTAATATTTGTATGTGTTAAATCTTTAGAGTCATAAGTTTATAAATCATCCTATGAGGTCAGCATATAATTTACCTACTCTTCAGGACAATAAGAAAGAAATAAAAGAGGGAAGAAGGGAGGGAGGGAAGGAAGGAAGGAAGGAAGGAAGGAAAGATTGTAAATATAAGAAAATGCAGATCTGTCTCTCAAACTTAAGAAGAGTTTTTGCTTTAAGAGTACTTATTAAAAATATTTCTAATAAAAATGTTTTTCCTTTCTATTGGCTCTTTAGAGCTAGTATTTAAATATTCTCAGGGCTTTCCTAGGTCAATAAAGAATCTCTCCCCTAAGTATGTGTTCTCCTCAAACCTGTTCCTGGCCCTGCCTCCTCTGGCTCAACTGACCAGCACCCAATACTCTCTGCTGCTCAGGCTAGAAATGCTGATGTTTTTGACATTCCTTTTCCCATACATTTAGGTCTAAAGAGTCTGCATTTTTCCATCTCTTAGTCACTATTTTAGGTCAGGAATTCATCATTTCCTGACTGAATTACTAGAACTCTCCCCTGAATATTTTCCTGCTTCTGGCCTTGCTCTATTCCAAATCCATTTCCCACACAATAGCTGGAGTGAGCTTTCTGAAGCTCACAGCTGTTCAGGGCACTTCCTATAATTTCCACGATAAAAGACAAAACCTTTAATGTGCTCTACAGAGTCCCGAATGATGTGGCCCCGCTCCCCTATATTATCTTTGCCTTTTCTCTTGTAATTTCTTTTGGACTTTTATAAACAAGGAATCCTCCACGCGTATCACCTCCCTCCCTCCCACTGTATTTACAAGACTTCTCTTGGAACCCTCCCTGCCTGGCCAACAGAAGACTGAGGGCCTGTTGTGAACACAGAGTCATCACAGCGATAGCTACCCTGCACTGTAATCATCTTTTTACATGCTTGTCTTCCTCACTAGACTATGAGCTCATGGTGGACAGACACTATATTTTATTTGTCTGTTTGTTCCTAGGACTTCTGACAATGTCTCTAATAGAGCAGACACTCATAATTGATTACTGAATACATAAACAATAAAAAAATCTTTCTTGACACATTTAAAATACAATTGGTTTTCACAAACATTCATTTCATTTATTCCATAAATATTTATTTGGCACTCTATGCCAGGCTGGAACATGTCATTTAAATAAAAAGAGGCAAATGGGCAGTATTTCTGATGTACACATACATTCTTCAGTAAATCTCTGGGAATGGCAATCTGTAGCAATCTATTCAATTGCCAGTAAATGCTCCTTTGTTTGTTCGCATTACCATTCTGTCAGCTCTTGTTAGATTATTTTTTCAGATGTTTGATTTTGTCATGAAGTGGTCGAGGCACTGAACCTACTGGTAATCATTTGAATATAAGCAGGAATGAAAAGAGGAACAATTATGCAAATGGCTATAAGAGCAATAGTGGCCACAAACCAGAAGATGGTTTATTAAGTAAGGATAAGACTATTAATCACACTGGATATTCCAGCCATGCCTAAAGCCTATGCAGAGTAATCACTGTTGATGCCAGAGAAACACTCCAGTTGTTCTCTAGAGGGACAAATAGATTACTCTTACAATGAATGTCTATCACACACACATACACACCACCCCCCTCCCCCCCGATTACTCCATGGCTTGGCCATCGTGGGCCTCTAAGGTATTATATGCCCTGGAAACCCCTATTCATCCCATTCTTTCCACCCATAGAGTTGCTCTGTGTTATCTCATTCTTTTTTATTGAGGATGATGGGTTATCCATAGATCCCTGCCCTTACAGTCACAACTAATCCTCTGCACAGACCTCACTTCTTTTTGGCCATGACCTTCTCTGACATTGCTTCTTACCTATGACACTCAATTCTTTCTCCTTCTCTCCACTGTTGCTCTTTATTTATTCATATATACCTTTCCTTCTAACATGTTTTGCTTTCAACACAAACACTAACCTCTGTAGACAACAACCAATAATATAACAAATTCATAGCAAAATACCTTACAGTTATCAGCCTATAGCAAGTAGTCATAGAAAAGACATGCGTTTCCTACTTTTGTTCATGATAAACAACCAATTCAAGGGGGCAGGTGGAACTCCCCAATTTTTCCACTGTTAGATATCAGTAATTTAGATGTATGTTAACTGCAATAAAGGCGCATCTTGAAGAAAGGAGCACCATAAAAATTTTAAATCTTGCCTTCTTTTTTATGACATTCTAATGTTTACAATTAGAACTTCCAGGGGCACCTGGGTATCTCAGTCAGTTAAGCATCTAACTCTTATTTTTGGCTCAGGTCATGATCTCACGGTTCATGGAAATCAATTTAAGCCCCTCCCCACGTCAGGCTCTGCACTGACAGTGTGGAGCCTGCTTGGGATTTTCTCTCTCTCCTTCTCTGTCTGCCCATCTCCTACTCTCCCTCTTTAAAAATAAATGTACAAACATTAAAAAAATAAAAATAAACAAAGTAAGGATTCCCAGCTTCTAAATCCCTAAGGCAATAACATTTATTTCTGACTTCATATTTTGATAATTCATTAAACTTTATGGCAAGATTCTACCCAAATTTTGTCAAATTTTACTAACCACATAGGTCATGTTATATTTGGTTGATCAAGAAGTATGTCACGACAACTTAATTTTATACTAAATTCTTCCAAAAAAAGAATCATCAATAAGAGTGAAAGTAGCTTCCATTAACCACTGACATTTTAAAATGTCAATTTTACTGAAATATGTTGTTTCTATTTTGGTAACATTCAATTTTAGCTGCTTTGGGGAACAAATGTTAAAAATGATCTCTGATAAGGTATTACTTTCTCTTTGTCTTATAATCTGATACGGTTCAGTTTATTAATATCCCACACTAACATAATGGAAGATGGCTCTTTCTATGTTATAAAGGTATCATACAGACCCCTGATCTCATTGTTCAGCAGAGCAGAAATGGCATTTAAAGCTCTTTATGTGCTATGTTTTGTCTCTGTAGCCAATAGTACCTCAGTAGTCTTCCTTGTCCAGTTTGCTATATATTTATGTCCTTGGGCTTTTTCCGCAGTCCAGTGAAAAAAATTAACTTTCAGGAAATTTTAGACCTTCCTCTGCAGTTTGATAAACAGACTTCATATTAACCATTTGCATTTTGGATCTGTGAAACTGACTTCATCTGTCCCCCACTCTTCTAAGAGATTCCTGTTGAAAACATCAAGGACTTAGACATCTTCGTTGATACTATTTTGATTGTTAGAGATACAGGTATTACAGATGGTTTGAGTACTTGATAGTTCTAACCATTCTGTCCTGCTTCTTTGCATTTCTTATCATTAAAGACCTTTTTGTTATATAAACCACATTACAACTCTTAAGAGGCTCTCCCTATCCAGTTTTCTTTGTTCCTTGATATGTCAGAAATATTTTTATTTATCTTAGTGACACATGATCCCATAGTCTGCTGGGCCCAGTGTCTGCAGCTAGATCTATTCTAAAGCCAGATCCCAAAAGCCCTCATGGGCCGAGTCTGGTTGAGACACGACTACCATACCTCACGATATACTTGCAAAGTACAACGCTGCTCTGTGGAATGATTCTATACTTTAAATTTCAATACTGTTTAACTTACAAAATTTGTTTTCAATTTCACATGCTTATGAAAGGATCCATCCCTTTGATAAAGCTTGTTAAAATGATCAATCCCTGAAGTACATTTGAGTACCTACTATAGTAAAACTACAACACTGTAACTTCAATTTATTGAAAACTCAGAGGAAAAAAGAGCAGAGAGAGATAAAACACATATAAAAGTAAAACTTTGAGAAACATAGATATATTTGTATACACATGCACATGTACACATGTACATACACATCATACCTTAAGAACAACGGAATTCCAACCATAGATGTTCTCAAATAAGAACCTACTTTGAAATGAGTTAATTAGGAAAAAAAAAACTCTAATCAAGTTGTATCAGAGTTTAGGGTCTGATAGTTTTGACATTTCAGGATAGTATTCTATTTTTTCTTTTATATGGTAGAGACATTTTCCTAGTCAACTTTGTTACTCTGTTAGGTCAAATTCTTGACCTTATTTACTCCATGGCATTCAATGATACTTGAGCTCGAAGAGGAAAGAGAAGGGAAAAAAAGAAAAAGCCTTTGAACCCTTAAAGCTTTTGTCTATACATTCCACTCTTGTATCTTGCCCGGATGTGTTTTTATCCCTGAATCGTCCATGAAAATGCATGTGGTTTCACACAGAGAAAAACTGCTTCTTTAGGATATGTGGAATCACAGAGATCCCATTTAACTCCACTGTGCTTTAGTGTGCAGGACTGTTAGAAGGTTTTAAAGTCAGTTACGATATACTGTTTGTTGTAACCGAAGTGTCTTTGGTGGCGTGCTCTACATACAGGTTTGTCTCCGCTTGAGAGTCTGGAAACTAACCTGACGTGGGCACAACCACGTACCTTTTTCTTTTTCTCATTATAAATTTTCTTTTCTTTTTCTCATTATAAATAAATACTTTCGTAACTAAAAAGAAAAAAAAAGAGTCGGATGCTCGAACAACTGTGCCACCTAGGTGCCCCAATAATTCGATATTTAGAATCAGTGCATATTTGCTGTGTCTAAGGCAATGTGACATGATATAAGAAAATCAGTGCTCATTATGGGCACAGCAAGCTGGTCAAATACTGTGACACCAGGTAGGATATTATTTTCATCTCATGTATTAAAACTTCCAAGTACATAGGCTTAGAAAAAGAACCTAAAATCCTCCTAAGGTAAACACATTTAGGTAAAGAGAACATGTATGTAACATTAATAGAAGTACTTGTGTTTTCTCTGATCGGTGGTCAAGTGCTCTATAGTACTTAAAATATATGCTCAACTTACAGTATCATTATACACTTGGTTATAACTAAGAATTTAGTGTCAAGAGGGAACCAACATTACATATCTAAATATTTTACCAAGCTCAATTAAGATAAGCAAGTGAATTACTAAAGGCAGAGAAAACAGAAGGAAAAATTTTATTGAGTTTGGCCATGCAGTAGCAAAGTTAATTAAAATGAGAAATGGAGTGCACTTTTCGAAGAGACCAGGGAGTGATTCATTAGTTGTGAGAATATTATCTGTATATGGAGAGCAGTGGCCTGCTCATGAAAATTATTAGAGAATCAAGTTTTGTAAATAAAAGAGAAAGTTAATTCTCATGGCCAAAGTGAAAAGGATAACTCAGTCATGCATTATCACCACTGCAATAGAAGCAGCACATCGCACAGATTCCCGTACAGACTCATGGTGTGTCAGTTACAAAAAAGAGGCAGACAGGGCACCTGGGTGGCTTGCTTAGTCAGTTGAGAGGCTGACTTCAACTCAGGTCATGATCTCCCTGTTCCTGAGTTCCAGCCCCACACTGGGCTCTCTGCTATCAGTGCAGAGCCTGCTTCAGATGGCCTGTCCCCGTCTTTCCCTGCCCCTCCCCCACTGGTGCTCACTTGCTCTCAAAAATAAACATTAAAACAAAAAAAAAGAAGAAGCAGAGAAGTAAGATGATTATCTGAGTTACTCAAACTAAATAAAATGAAATCTTCCAGACTGGTAAGAAGATGAAAAGTGCTCAACAAATGTCAGTTGCCAATGTTATTCTACACATTATGTATATAATATCACCAGTAAATAAATAAATAAATAAAACTTCTACCCATTACCAGAAAAACGATCTTTAAATAACCATCTTACCCAGAAAGAATTCAGGAATAAAATGGACTGCATCAGTCCATTTTAAAAGCACTGCATTTAAAAGCACTGCATCAGTGCTGACATCAGCCATGTCAAGAGTGCCATGTTCAATATAAGCAGACATGTGATTCGTAAAAACCAAGTGCAGCTATTTGGAAAAAAAAAAACAATCATAAACAAAATACTATGCTGGTAGTTTGGTTATATCATTCAATACTATCCAGAAGTTCTTTACATGTACCATTTCCTTAAATATTAATTGATGTAGGGGCAGCTGGGTGGCTCAGTCAGTTAAGCATCTGACTTCTGCTCAGGTCATGATCTCATGGTATGTGAGTTCAAGCCCCGCATTGGGCTCTGTGCTAATAGCTCAGAGCCTGGAGCCGTCTTCGGATTCTGTTTTCCTCTCTCTCTGCCCCTCCCCCACTCATGCTGTCTCTCTCTCTCTCATAAATCAATAAACTTAAAAATAAAGAAAATATTAATTTATGTAAAAACCTGCAAAAGTATATTTAAAAAACAAAAAATTCTGTTTTGCATTTATAATTTCATTATGTCTTTAAAATAAATCATTAATAAATATCAACACAATTTCTTTTTCTGAATGTATCTGGGAGTTCAAGAGAGAGCAAAAGCTGTTCTAAACTCCACAAGGTAACTGTGTCTCTTAAATTCCTCCTTCTGTGATGCCTTAGACACAGTCAGCTAATTCTTACTGAATTCTGTAGTTAAAAACAATTCACTATGGAACTTTTGATAGTTTGAACTATCAAATAGGCTAAACTGCTGACCTTTGTATTATTTATAATTTACATGATTTCTTACAAATGTGTTAAGTGGAATTCTACTAGAAGAAAAAGCTTTCCCTTCTTGCTTACTTATTTATTCATTTATTCAATTATTTATTTCTGGTAGTACGAACTCATAGGGATTTATTCTGTGAGTTATAATTCCTTATTTCCATTATTTATTTTGTTGCTCCAATTTCTCTATAGCCGGTCACTGGAAGCTCCTGCAAGTTGACATGCCCCATCACTTTTTGAACACTTCCTTACTTGAATCAGCCATTTGCCCAAGAAGTCCTGGTTCCTTCCATTGGAAAATGGCATTTAGAAAAAATCTGGGCTACATATGCTCATTGCTACCGAGGCATCATTGCTGCCAGGGGCTCTCAGGGGACAGAGCACGTTACACTGATGCTCACATGAACATTTTTAATCCTTTCAGTGGCAAGTATATTTCCTTTGCTCTTCCTGCATAAAAAGCAAGTAAATCTAGTAATATAATAAGGAATAATATCATGTGCATAGTGAATTCAAAACATTGTTTCATTTTAGTCCTTACACCTCCTCTATGATATATATGTTGTTAATTATTAGAGTTAACTATTACTAACCCAGATTTACAGAAAAGCAAACCAATTTAAGGATCGGATTACCAGAATGTGGTAGAGCTATGCAGTACACTTACTCTACATTTTACAACTTCTTCCATTATACCAAATCAGAAAGATAGATAACATTTCTATTTTTTGGCCTTTTATATAAAAATTTCCTGCATTTAAATATGACAGAGATCATCTTGACAACATTTCAAATTAACCATGTATAAAGTAAGGTATTTTTATTTTCCCCCTGAATTTCACTTGAAATTTTTCTTTTCTGCCAATGACACCAGCACCTTTCAAATATCATTGAAAGGTATAATCTGTGGAGCCTGATGTGGGGCTCGATCCCACAACTCTGGGATCGTGACTTGAGCCGAAATCAAGAGCCAGATGCTCAACTGACTGAGCCGCCCAGGTGCCCCTGAAATATTTAATCTTAAGTCATGCTTATTCACCTCTCTTTTTTTCACTATTCCCACTTGGGTGCTAATATCCATGCTGTTTCCCTCTCCACTGATTTTTCCCGTGCAAATCTTCTAATCCAGGTCTGTTCATCCCTCTTAGATTACTTTACAGTCTCCTGGATGACCTCCATTTCCTCCCCCATAATCTTACATTATCATACAACCTTCCATAGTTTCTTTTTTTTCCTCTTTCTTTCTTTCTTTCTTTCTTTCTTCCTCTTTTTCTTTTTTCTTTTTTTCTTTATTGAGTTCAGTTACCTCTTCCTTGCCCTGAAGTCTCTCCTGTGTGGTCAGCATTATTTCCAAGTATTTACCAACTCCTACCCAACCCTGCCACTCTGGTCATGTCATGCCAGGCCCTTCATCAGCTCCTATGTGTGTCCTCTGAGATGTTCCCTCCGCTTAAGCCAAACTTGACTGTCTTCCTAAGGCCCAGCTTGAAATCCACAACTTCTATAAACATAAAAAAGGTATAACACTTAAGCTAGCACTGTCCTCTACTTTTTCCCCATTGACATTAACCTTAAATACCTATCTAACAGAGAAATTTCTTGAGAAAAAATTTTTAACTCAATCAAAATCTTGACCACTCTTAAAATTTATCTCATGGTAGTTATTTAATAATTCTTTGATCCAAAGAAGTGAAATATCCTGAATTATATTACATGTATTGTACATATCAAATTCACATTGAAAATAGGGAAGATGATTGATGGTACATGAAGCATGATCATTTTTTTTTTAATCCAGCACAAGAAGGAAGAGAAACAAACAAGCATAATTTGAAAGAGCTTCTGGAGGGGTGCCTGGTTGGCTAAGCTGGTGGAACATGCAGTTCTTGATCTCAGGGTTGTGAGTTTGAGCCCCATGTTGGTGTAGAGATTACTTAAATAAATAAACTGAAAGAAAGAAAGAAAGAAAGAAAGAAAGAAAGAAAGAAAGAAAGAAAGAAAGAGAAAGAAAAAGAAAAAGAAGGAGAAAGAAAGAAAGAAAGAAAGAAAGAAAGAGAAAGAAAGAAAGAAAGAAAGAAAGAAAGAGAAAGAGAGGGAGAAAGAAAGAGATTCTGGTTGACTTTAAGTGTAAAATGCAATCAAAACTAGAAAGTATAATTATCTGAGCTTCCTGATTAATCAAGTTTTATAGAATTTTAAAGACCACTGGAGTGACTAAATTGTTTCATGAGCTCTTATACAACTTACTAGGGAATACATAACCCAGAAGGATCTTGTAGGAAGGCTAATTGCAGTGACTAAAGTGAAATGCATCTCAGTTATCAAGCTTCCTTCGATGGCAAAATATTTCTGATACTAGCTTGTCACCAATTCTTCTTCTATCTTTCCAATGTTGTTTTCTAGCATAAAAGCCAGAAGTTCTGAAATATTTCTTTTTGTGTTAAATGACTGAGTATGACTAGTTTATGTTATACCAAAGGCCCTTATCCAATTCGATAAAGTGTTTGTACTCAGAGAATTGGCATCTGCCACTTGGTCCTTTGTCATCTGCCTTCTCCCCAGTAAGGACAACTTGTGCTTACACAGATGTCTTTTTTTCTCCCCCCCCCCCACACCCAGTCTTTGGTTCCTGTCCCTCGGAGCCCACACTGAAGCCCCATGTTTTGAAGGTGACCACCCTGAACAAAAGCTCCTCATTTCCTAAGTGACCTCTCTTCTCAAAGGAGTTACTGTTTCCAGGTAACCTGTTCCACTTACACTTTATTGGTTTCAGTTGTTTCAGGATGTGACATGGTTTAATTAAGCATTCTGGCCCAGTTTGAGGCAGGAACCATAAATAAGGAGGAAGTTTATACTCGTACTCCTGGAACGACTCAGGCAACGTCTTATTTTCACTGAGCTGGACAGTTGAATGGTTTGTGAGTTGCTAGGGTAGAAGTGTTCATCATAGCGTCCTGCCGTTCAAAGACAGCTATTCTGCCTACTATTATATCTTTGTAAAATGATTTAAAACACCATGATAATATTTCTCTGTAGATTTATAATTCATGGTATTATCAGCATACGGATGATCTAAGGGAACCGCAGTAAACTTCTTTCTGAGAAATGACTCAAATCAGTATCCAAAATACTGTATCCAACCACACAGATCCATAAGAATGCTTCATTTTATATATCTTGCCTTAAGAGCTTCCATAAAATTTCAAGTACCACAACAGAAACTATTCCCTTCTATTATTTCTTCTGCCAGATAAGAATTTACTGACACAAGACTTCTTAAAGAAAAATTGCATAATATATACAAGATAAACAATCTCCAACCCAACTTAATAGCCCAAATAACATATTATTCTTGTTATGTGTCAAAGTACCTATTACCCCGGGCTGGTCTGAGAACCCCTTGGATGAAGGCACTGTGCCTTGGCTGTAGTATCAACTCAAGAAAATTTCTATTAAATAAAGAAAACCTTGGAGATTCCACTGAACTATCTCAATCATTTATAAAAATGAAAAGAGGGAAAGACACAGTTAAAACTGTACAGTCATACAGGAACAGAAAGAATTCTAACAGATCTCAGGTCCTCGTCATTTTATAGATGTGGAAACTAAGGTCAGATCAGTTGTTTACCCAACGTCACAGTCAGTAGATAGAATTAAACGCAGGTCTCCTAAATCTGCTTTTATGGAGCTTTTAGAAGCATCCGATAATTTTGTATAAATATCACTTATTAAGTTAGTAAACACCTTTCTGCTGTGTTGTGTATTCTCTGTAGCTGTGATGTCCATTCTTACATTTCACATCCACTTTTAATTGTGCTTAACATCTTGAAAGTATTGACAGCTACAGTTGATTTCAAAGGCAAAAGTAATATTTTATCTCTATATTAATAATAAAGCTAAAGTAGATTCTTAGAGTCCATGTTTGTAATATTAACATTATTTTTAAAATATTTAACCTTGAGATTTAATAGCTCCCCTGAAAGTCAGGCATTTGGGAAAACTGCCATTACTCGCATAGAGCTACATAAAGAGAGAGGTCACTGTCAGTCTAGATTTCAGCCTTGTTTTACAGACAAGGACTATAAACAAGTGAGTTAAAATTGGTAATGAACAGGTCTTCATGCAAAATATATAAAAATCCAAGAAATACATATTCATATAAAATTATTAATGTGAAATAACACTATCACTCCCAATCAAATGGGGACTAGGTTGATATGTTTATAATAATTGTTGCACCCTGGTACTTCTCTTCTTTAATACAAGATACATGGTTTTCTATCGAGGTGTTCCCCATTACATAAGCAGCATAGTAATGATACAGAGTTAAAGGAACATCTCTAGAGAAAGGCCAGGTTGAATTCACAGTGAAGTTCTAAGGGGAAAGAAAAAGGGTTTTTTTCCTGGCAAGCTACTAAAAAAGTGAGGGAAAATGGAAGGAGTAATTCCAACTATACACGCTAAAAAGTCCTTTCCTGAATTCTGTACACACTGGTGGGGAAATCCATTTCTGGCTGTCCTGGCAGCTGCGGTGAACTGGGAAGAGAGTGAGAAAGTCAAATACTCACGTGAAAAAGAAACATACAACAAACAAACAAAAAACCCTGGCACTAAGAAGTTAATGAATTAGAAACATTAAAAGGAAATATCTAAAGAATAATATATAATAAATATATATAAGGATTATATATATAATAAAGATACAGAAAATCTATCAAAGTCAGGTACAAGAAACAAAAAGTAGTTGTTGACTTGCATCAGGAGCTCCAGAAGTGTTGACATCTCTAAAGGTCTGAGGACACCAAGACTGCTAAGTTACCCATGAAATCCCCGGGACATTTACTTGAGTGTATTCAAAACAGCAAAATCTATTTAAGACATCACTTTTAAATCACATTTGAATGGCTTTCCTTCAAAACCCTAACTTACATAACTGTCTGATTTTCTTTGAGCTTGGTTAACATAGAACTCAGAAAAACACAAGCCTCATTCCTGAAGGTTACTCCATTAGGGCAGAGATGGTCATACAGACCGTGAAGCTTTACAGCTTATCTCCTAAACATTTGGTTCCTCCTCTCTATGCCCAGAATTAATTGGTTATTATAGAGACCACTTAGTCTCATTAAACTTTCAAAAGGTTGCCAGAGTGCCTCCTATTGACACAGGAAATTTTTTCTCTGTAGCAGTTTAGTGTCATACTGATGATTAAAAGTAGATCTCTTATTGTTCCAAATTCAAAGATGGGACAGAGTAAGAGTTGGGGTGGGAGGGGATGGCAGAGGGAATATGAATATTTATTCCAGTGGCTTTCAATTCTGGTAGGAATCACCAGGAGAACTTAAAAAATATGTAGATTACAGTCCCCTTTCCTTCCCAATCTACCCCAGGATTCTGACTTCTTATTATCGGGATAAAGTCAAATCATTCTGATGAGATTTTCCACAATACTGTACACATTTAAAATCAGAAGTCACTTCTGTGGGAAAAAGGGTCACACTTAAATACTGATGATTCCACTAGCAATTTATGTAGAACTCCAAAATTTGGGAAGTGCCTTCTTTGTAGTGTCCCTGAAAAAAAAAAAAAGGTGTATTCTTTGTGAGGAAGAAATTATTTTGAGAAATATGAATGAAAAAGTGTGACTCATGTAAAATATAAACACTAAAAGATTATTAAATATGATGTGAGTAGACTTAACCTCCTTATATTATCACTGACCCCTGCAGTACTTCTATAAAGTATTTTCAGTGTTCTTTATGATGTCAAAATGTGCTATAAATATCATTATGGATAAATGAGGTAACTAATAAAATTAAAACTTCCGTAATAAAGAACACCAGTGAATTAATCCTGGTTTTGTTCAAGATAAAAACATTTATATGTTTTTAGGTTCCAAAACAAATTAAACTCACTCATAGTAGCTTTTCTACATTGATTTTGTCTTTTTACAGTCTTCTTAAAAACTTATCTCAAGCCATATAATTGGGACTATTTTTGCCACAATCCCACGAATTTGACAGCTGTAACCCTAAGCTAGTAGTCACCCACTCAATGGTTGAAAGAGGTTCTTTATAAGTAAAAATTAATAAAAACTCAGACTTACAGTACTGGCAAAGAATACCATTAATGGTGCAAGTCACTTATATAAAGATAATTGTTCTAGCCAAGATATGGTTTATGAATTGAACTACAAAAGGGGATAGAAGGAATGTTAAAGAAGAAGAAAATGGGGTTTAAAAAAATCATGATTCCATAGAAACCTCCGCATGTAAGTAGATATACCTGAACATATTTATTTAGACTCAAATGGGAAATCAACAACGAAACTTTTGAGTTTTTACTTATAAGTAGACATTAGGACATAGGAAGAGCAAATGTCCAGGTGAAGCTCAAGAAATCACCAACCTACCTTATGTTAGTGTGGTTTCTGTAAGTACTGACATATTGATGAAGGGGTTATAAGAAGTTATATAAAGACAATTTGATGTAAGTCCTAAAAAGTGTTATTGGCATTTACCACATTTGAAAAGATCTAGCATGTAATAAATACAAAGGATCACACTATCATGTTGTCATTGTATTTTTCATCACATTATGTTTGGTTTAGTGCCTGGAAATCTTTTTGTACTTGGTTCTTGGCTAAGTATTGTTGCTGTCAGTGTTGGTCTTGACTTTGGAATCATGCTGCTGAGTGTCTGAGCAGAACACTGAAGGATAGAAAGAATGATTGGGCTGTCCACCTTCCTCCTACACCATAGGGTTCACCTACAGACCACCAGAAAAATGCCACAGTCAGCCATTATCTATTGTGTTTCTTTACAAACTCATTCTTATAACATAATAAAAAAGTTACAGAACATATTCATCTCCACAATTGCAAATAAAACATTCTTCCATTTTAATAAAGTACACTAATTAATAACTTTAGAAAGTCTCCATCTCTCCATGTCTCCTTACAACTGGATGATAAGTCCATTATATATACTCAATACGTATTCTCATTGTCATCAACTTAATAACCATGTGGACAAGAATATGGGGGGGGGGGGAGTGTCAGTGAGGGTTCCCAAAGGTTATCCTAAAAACAGTGAGCCTTGTTCCCTTCAAGATAAAAATTATATATAGAAAAAATAAAAGCAAATAACTGATCAGAACCTTTTCCTATGAAATTCAATTTAAAAGACTTGGAAAAAAGTTTGCTTTCATTTTCTATGTAAATCCCCTGCAAAATCACCTTCCTGTGTCAGCTTGCGAATGTGAATATACAAATACATTTTGAAGTCCTGATACAATTGTAACAAAGAGTGATAATATATCATAGTCTATCCTTGACTGCAACTGCTATATTTAAGGAGCAAATGTTAACTTTTAATAAGTTGATTTTCCAAGAAATCTCATGGAATATTTTGAAGCAATTATGATAGCATCACAAACTTAAATACATGTTTAAATACATGTTTAAATACATGTTTAACATGTTTCCTCTCAAACATGTCATTTAACTTCTTACAGGAACTAAAATCCCTTTCAGTGTAGGGAGGTATTCTGAAGATGAAGCAATTGAAGCATTGACAGATTAAATTATTTACTTATTCCCTACATTCAGTGTATGTACAAGACCAAGGAATCATCACCTCTTTTTCCCAATGAACTTTGGAGCCTGGATTCAAATCCCAACTCTGCCACATAATAGTTGCACATGATACAGCAGTTTCCATGAGTCTGAGTCTCAGTTTCCTTATTTGCAAAATGGAGAGAATAATCCCTAATGTGTAGACCTGTCTCTTGATTAAACAGTACAATGTATATAAAGTGCCAGATACAGGGCCATATTGGTACTCAATAAATATTATTATCACATAATTTATACAGAAAACATGAACTCTGGCTTTTTGAATAGTACAAACTAAAATAATAAAGGAAGAACTTCTTAAACATCACAATGCTAAGCACTAGTCATACAGATTGCCTTTTATGACATACGATTCCAGCGAATGTTGTAGACACTATAATGGATTAGAGAATGGCCTGTCCATGCTGAGAAATGGAAAACATATCTACTATTTGAAAATAACTGGTAATCATAAATTTAAATAAGAAGGGTTATTTAAGTATATGCTTTTTCCAAGGATGGAATTGTTTTGTTTTGTTTTTTACAGATTCTCTGAAATTATGTTTTTCCAAATTAAAAAAAAAAAGTGATTGTGGAGAGAATATTATACTCAAAATCACTTCCTACAACTAAATCTTACAAGTCTGTGAGAAATCATTCCTTTTGGCATCCTTCTCAAGTCTAATGTCTCAGGTTCTAGTGTAGAAATAAGACATGTGGACTTACAAAGAAATGACTTCAGTTCATATAAGGTAATAATTAGTATAGGAATATCCTCTTATTCCTGTAAAAACCTAGAATATCAGTGTACCATTTGGGGCAAAAAATGTTTGTTTGCTTCAACTAATCTTAATCTTGGTCCCTTTGCTTAAAGGTAAGCTTTATTCTAGCTCTATCATAGTATGACAACATATACTATATATATTTAGTATATGCTATATTTAAATATTAGCTATCCAGACTCAAAGAAGACTGAACATTTTATTCCAAGATAAATTCTGCTTATACTGAGGTTGAAACTAGATCCCCTAGTATACAAATTAGTCATTTAAAAAAAAAAACATACCACTGACAACTTAGTAGAAGCCTTATAGCCAAGCATGCAATGTGTTTCAAGTTTACAATAATTAAAACTTACTTAAAATGTTTTACAGAGTATAAAACAATAATGCAAAGATTCTTTTAATCAACAGCAAGTTTACAAAAATCTTAAAATGAGATCCAAATATGAAGCTGCCTAATTGATTTAATACTCAATCATTTTTACTTCAGTAAAAATCTTTTCAACACCAGCTTATTTTTTTTGAGCTCCATAGCTGGCTATTACCTGAATTGGGGCAGGTCTCATCTGAATTTTGCAAATAAGCAAGTTCTTTCACAAGATACTTTACAAATGGATATTTAAGTGATATATTTAATCACCACTACTACTGATGCATTTCTTTATGGTTATAAAAAGGCAACAGCAAATAAAGTATAATAAGTTTTAGGTTACTTTCCGGAGATGGTGTTCCAGAGTACCACTAATAGGCAACTATCCTTTTTTCATTTCTTTATGAACTACTATTCTACATACCTTAAATAATAATAATGAGGTACACTTTTTTATCTTAAACCAAATTATAGAACTGGCTCAAGTAGTTATGGGGGGGGCGTTGAAAATAAATCTAAAACACCTAAAAATGTCAGTCACTCTTCTAAGCTAGCATTTGTTATGCTGTGTAAAAACTCAAACATCTGCAGTAGAAAAGGGAAGAGGTCCAGAAGGTATGTTAAAAAAAAAAAAAAACAAGAACAAATAATAGCTATGCGATTATTCCCCCAATTTTCCTTGGTTCTAGCTTAATGATATTATCTGGATGTGAAGATCAGATAATGCTGTCATAAGACTGCATGATTAACCATCGATCTTGCCACGGTGCTGGATTCAAGCTAAAGCAATGCAGCATCAAAACAATGGAGATTCTCAACAACTATTGGCACCTTTCCATTTTAATGATGTAGTCGTTCCATTTCAAGAACGGATTGAAAAGGGGAAAAGTGAACTAGATACAGAAACAAGCCACAGCGAGACCAAGAAATGTTCTAGGTGTATGCGTGGTACTCTAGCTAAGCAAAGTTACTAGGTCACAACTGGATGCTGAACAGTCCTGGCCAAGAAGCAATATACTATGTTTTGGAGAATATAAGATAAAAAAGATACGATCGCAGGAAATTGTTTTATGTAATAATGTTCCATTTAGAGGATTAGAAGCAGAACTGTGGTAACTGTCAAGAAGTAAGCCAGCTCCCACAAAAATGGCCAAGGTATTATAAAAAAGAATTACGGCATCCTTGAAACAAGGCCTTCTAAAGGTCAGACAAGCAATACTAAAGTTTTCTCCCAGAAGGAAAAACGAGAATATGCTTCTAATTTTATTTAATTATGTTGCCTAATAATAGTTACTTCCACTAACTAGTGGTGAAACAAGTAGTAAAAGTGAAATGGGACGAATCCCTACATAGTAAGAGCTTAATTCAATGTGGGTCCTCACGTGTCTTTCCGAAAATTAGGCAAAGATAGCATCCTCAAAATGGAAAGGTAAACATACCTATTAATGAAGAGGGGTGGGGGAAGCACTGAACATATGGATTATTGAGCATCTGATCTGCAGTGTACCCCCAACCACCGAGTTATGTTTAACAACAGCTTGTGTACCAACCACTATTTTTATGCTTTGCTAATGTAATATGGTGTTTATCACATTCTGAAATTATTCAGTGACCTACTTTGTTAATTAAGGCATTTACAGAGATCTTCTTCCCTTATAGAACCAGACCACTGACTAAATGAACACTTCCCTTCCGCCCAGGTGTAAGATTATTTCTATTGTAACGAAAAAAATAATGTTTCGAAAGACAGAAAGAGACAACTCTCTAGTTTAATGTATAGGGAATCCGCATTTCTTCCTGTTATTTAACCTTGGTCTTTTCACCTAATTGCTACAGCCAGGAGAGAAAATCATAAGATTACTGATGGAAACCAGAAAATAAATGAATTAAAATTTTAAAGATGCAAGGACACAGCTCACTGCACCAATATTCTTAGTGCAGTTTCACATAGAACAGTGTGCACCTCCGGAAGGGGAAAGAAAAAGGAGTAAATAAAACCTGAGGCTTATTCCTACCAGCAATCTACATAACACATATCGTCAGTGAGAAGGCGCTGTGCTGAAGGTCTAGTAAGTAGAGATGAGGAACAAGAAGAGAAAAATACTCTACCCTGCTAACCATCAATCAGCCCTTTCCTTCTCCTAAGACAAGTGTTGGGAGTTACTTGGAGGCATAAAGCACCTGGCTCTGAAATTGAGTACACATAACTGAGAAAACCAGAGAAAAACGAAGTGCGGTTTGGCTTGGTTGAAGCGAAGGAAATTTGCCCTGCTCAGGCATCTCCTCCCAATGCAGCAAATTTGGACATGAGCTATAGGCTGCAAACTGAGCTTGGGAATGGTGCAGGGGAATGATGGAGGGAAGGGAAGATGAAGTTGCCGGCTCTGAGGACGGAGGGTTTCTACACGTAGCCTCAGAGGCAAAGGGTTAAAGGGATGCTCCTCGTTACCTTTCTTTTCCGTTCCATACGTTCCCTGGGGATTTTCCGTTGTCTTTTCCTCTCTCTCTCAAGGTTTTTTTCTTTTTCATCCAGTTCAGCCTCTCGAACTTTTTTAATAGAAGCAGCAGCGTGAGCCATTTTGCAGAGAAAATCAGCAGAAGCAGTTTCGGCGGCTCAGTTTCCACTCCCCAGCAAGCCAGGTGATTTTAGAGCTAGATGGAGATACGGTTTTCCCCACCAGGGCAATGGCTGGCGGCCAGAGCACTCACAAAATAATCCACTCCACCCCCGAGCTAGGTCATAATCTTGCTCCAGCCTCTGCAGCACCCATAATTCACCAGAACGTACCAAGGTCCCAGGCCAAGCCCCCCAGCAGCACACACCTGCACACACGCGGGCATAGGTGTGCACCCACACTGGGAAATGGTCCCAGGGGAAGGCGGAGCACTAGACTTGGAGCTCTTCAGCAGTTGGGTGGCCGCAAGTGCAGGCAAGCATCCTACTAGTTGAAAAAGCCTTCCTTAGACACACATCACCAATTGGAACAGTCTTTGGGGACTCCTCCAGACAGTCTGTGTCTTCCGACTGGAGCCAGGAAGAGGCCACCTCTGTGGAACTGCTAGGGGGTGGGTAGTTTATTGCCGCTTCCAACCACACCTCTATGCAGGGTGAGAAGAAAATGGTGCAGTCTCACTAAATGACTCGCTGCCGCTGCGGGTGCTGCTGCTGCTGCTGCTGTTGCTACGGCAGTTCTGCTGTAGCACATGACATGAATTCCTGCCTTTTAAATCTCAGCCCTTCCCTTCTCCAAGGTTCCTTTCCAGAAAAGAATCAACGCTGCCGTTTGGGGAGAAGACGGGCACAGTTGGAGTTACTTGCCACCGCTATGGCAATACCCGGGTGAGCGCGTCCGGGAAGGGCTGGGAGTAGCCCAGTCCTCACTGTGTCATTTACAGCCCCACGTGAGGCTGCATTAGGGAGCTGCATTAAGCCGGAATCGAAAGGAGCTGTCAGTGAGCACACAGCATAATCTGGGCTCAGCCACGTTACCCTGGGAGAAAAAGTGGGCCCTCCAAAGAGGGGAAGGAAGGCAGAGGCAAAAGGGAGAGAGGGGGTAGGAACACCTAAAACCACTCTCCATCATTCTAAGGGGCATACAGGTACTCATTGTTAAATTACCAAAGGCTTCTGTTAAACACCAAATAAACATTAAGCCATGTGATGAAGTAAAGAGGGTTTAACATTCCTAGATGTTGCTGTTAATGTACCCGAAAGGGAGACGCATTGAATGAAAGGATACAACTCAGTAATCAGGATGAACCCAGCACTTAACCTCGTCCAAAAGCCAAAGGAGAAAATAATTGCCACTGTATGGGCCAGCATGCATGGTTCAGAGGTCAGTGAACTTCTAGCCAGCACTATTAGTTTCTTATGTACGGGACGCACAACCCTCCCTGACTTAAACAGCTGAGAATTAATCTCCTAAAAAAAAAAAAAAAGTAGCAGCTTATCAAGTCCCTCCTCTGGAAAATCTTGTACATATTTACAAGGAAACACACATAGACATTTAGGCCTCCTGGGAAGATAATATGTGGACTTGGGGAGGATTCCTATATGTTCTTAACCAGGTGAATCATCGCCTGCCACTTGATATAACATAATTGAAACATTTTCTTCCCTGAGGTACTTCAAGATAATCAGTGGTGATGGTGTCAAAACAGTCATTAGGAATGAAGGTGGTTCAGGGAAAGCGGTAAGACTGGAGCACAGGGTGTTCTTAACACCATCTGGCATTTTTTCTTCTTCTAAATACTTTTTGAAAAATGTTTACAACCAAGCTACTCTTTTTTGGATCATGGATGTCCTTTTAACTTAATAACATGTGTCCCAACAAAAATGTGGCTGAGCCACAGCCATACAGTGGTTTTCCCGTTAGTGAGAAGGACTTTTTTGGGCTTCCTCTGGGACAATGCCCTTCCCTAGTCCCTTTAGAACCTGTTCATAGTGTTTCACAACATATTCTTCCCTTTGTAGCTCTCCCAAAAGGAAGGTGGAAAATCACAAGCACAGCTAGAGAAGAAAGTGAGGAGTTACTGTTATAAAAAAAACAAAAATAAAAACAAAAACAAAACAAAGCAAAAAAACCCAAAAACCCATGTTTATTTCATTAGCCTTTAATGAGCTCAATAGCCCTACTTGTACATTGGACAGTATCAATTGGATTCTGCTGTTTTCTAATGCCAGGAAAATATACACTTTTAAAACTTCAATCTGATAACAACAACAACAACACATTCTTAGACATGGCTAACATGATTCTCAAGATCCTCAAGATTCTCTCCCTTTTTCTTTTTTTTTAATAATTTATTATTTCAGTAAACTCTATGCCCAACTCAAGCTCACGACCCTGAGATCAAGAGTCGCACGTTCTACCGACGAAGCCAGTCAGGTGTCCCTCTGTCCCCTCTTTCTACAAGGCTTGAGAGCTGTTTCATTACTTTGTTTTATGAAGAAAAGATAATGAATCAGATGTTAGTTTGTCAGGTGTTAGTTTAACATAAATATTTCACTACGATTGCCAAATCTTTAAAAAGAGTAATTACCCTACTTTGCTTACATATTCTCATAATGTCTTTAGATGCGATGCAGAGAAGGAAAGTCACTATGTTTTTCTAGTTGAGGACACTAGAAGGCAAATAACATGTTCCAGATAGTTTTCCCAGGACAGTTTACAATGGCAGGGGGACCAGGTTTCAGCACTCATAAATCAGCCTATCTCAGGAGAAGGAACCCACTCAAAAAGCCCCACTGCAGGCTCTACTACTCAAATCACAAAACAGGAAATCTCAGACTGGGATGAATATTTTTAAATAAAATGAACTGGTCACAAGTCCTTTTTTTTTTTTTTTAGCGTGCAATCTTTTATTTTTATCTCCCCCAATCATAGAACATACTGCTTCCTGGTGAGACGGATGGCAACACAGAACCCTTTTTGGAGCACCAGGCACATGAGGCATCCCTACGCAGTGATAATGTTGTCTCTCTACAACTGACTTATTCAATAGTAAGCTGTTGAGAAAAAGATTTTTTTTAAAAAAAACCATACCTTCTTGTATATTTGTGTTGTTCAGACTTTCCTATGATTTCTACTTGAATGGGAAAAAAATCAGTGCCAGTCTTTCTGAGGAAAGAGAGCAGGGCACACTCACCAGCTGACCTCTGCACAGACAGGGCACCAGGTTCCAGTCCCAGGAGCTCCCAGCCATTTAAAGCATACACGCACCACATTAAAGGCGTCTTCCCATCAAGCTTCCAGCAGAGATATAATACTGGCTGAATTTTAAACTTGTAACAAAAGCCGCTTCCTTCCACAAAGCATCTTGGCCATCAATGGGATAAGCTTGTGTCTGCCTTCAAAGTAAGGAACACACTGTCGTTTACATTTAAACTTGAGAGCCAGCCTAGATAGATTGCCCTTCAGAGAGGACATACTTCATTTTAAAGGCAGGAGAGAAAATGGCCATTTGCTGTCCTCAGTGTCCAGCACTCCATTGATCAGAATCCAAAGAAAATCCTCTGCAGACCTCAGGCTTCAGTCAGGGCATGGCTCAATAACAACTGAGCTAGCCATATGCAACTTAATCCCCCTTCTCTCTCCCAGTCTCACCCAGGAGAAGGAGCAATGCAATTAAACAGCATATCTTGTCACTCTACCACAAATGGAGTGTGGGTGGTAAGTGGGAAAAGAAGCAGATGCACCACAAAGACGGCTAAAGCATCACCTAATCAGGAAGGAAAAAAAAAAAAAAAAAAAAAAGCAAAGGTTCTGCTCACTTGAGCTGGGAGCCAAGAGTTCATTCTGCTTAAGTGCAATGGTGTTTGTATTTGAGGCTTCACATGTGTTCTGAGACTCCCGAATGGTCCGCGTAAGATAATGCAGACTGAACGAATAGTAGCATTCATCCATCCGCCTCCCCACTTTGTTTTACCCGGAGCCAAATCCAAAAGCCAATTTGATAACACGAAATTAAGAGAGCAGAGCTTGCTAATAATCCTAGATCCTACTTCCCGTTCCTAACAGTTTCTGTAAGGAGATGATTTGATTGAAATGAGACTATCGAAATGGTATAGTTCTTCTGCTTCTGCCTGAGGAACCCCAGTTCCAAGTCAAAATAAGTGGTGTCTAGAGTTTAAGACAAGGAAGCAGGAGCCTAAAGACCCCTATCCTCCAGCCTCCTAACCGAGCTCATTAACATTTTTGATGTTTCACAGAAACTTTCCAGCTAATAACAATGGTAAATACACAAGGAGTGAAAAGCTTCCCTCTGGGGATCCCTTTACATAAAGAAGATAAAGCCACAAAAGTGTAGGTCACAAATAGTTAGCATTTTGTCACCACCCTAGGCTGTGGCTCTATAACCACTCTGAGGATGGTCAGGGGATGACCCACAGCAGCCACATCCTCGATGAGCAGAGGGAAGGGAAAGGTACAGGGAAAGGAAAATCAAAAACTGTTCCCAAGGAAAAGAGAGACACAGCCTATCTCCCTGTGCCGCCCACCCAACCTCCATCCCCAACTCCATTCATTCATCCCCAAAGTGCAAACCCAGATGAACAAAGATGAATGTGCGTTAGCCTAGGTTGTGTAAATTGGAGGCAGCCTGTGTAAACGGGGCTGGGATTTGCTCATTGTGAAAACTCTTCTGACAGAAAATCCCTTCACTGAGGCTTCTTAATCAAATTTACTTTCTCTGTGCTCACTTGGACGGGAAATAAAGAAATAAGTTCATTCAGGAATTCGAAAAGCCTCACAAGGCTAAAATCTTTCTTCCTCTTAGTTTGCTATATGTTATCTTAGACTGAAAGCCTGGGAATTTATATTTGCCTTTTAAATATTCTTTGTTTAAATTGAAAACTTTCTCACTGTCATCCCATTACTGCACAGCACCTATCTCTGATGCTATCTTTTTATCAACTACAGTTACTGAGGGCCTAATCTGAGTCAGTCAAGAAGCATTGGGGATCCACCAGTGAAAATGATAAAGTCATAAAAATCCAGCTGTTATAAGTGAATTATTTGCAGACCTCCGGCAACATCTCAGTCACTGTGTTCAATCTACAGTGATTACAACTACCAATATTCAGATCTCGAATAGAAAGCTGCTTCACAATTTTCAAATGCTTGGTTTCAAGTTTCAGATTATTTCTACATATCTTCAAATATCTTCTCAGGACTATTCTCTTCTCATAAATGGACTTTTACTCTGGAAAAAAAAAAAAAAAACAGACCAATCCTGGATCAGGAAGCCACATAGTCCTTTAGGGATTGACTTAAATTGAGTTAAATTCTAACTCCTGCTGACAATTTGCTGTTGTGGTTTAAAACACATATAACCTGCCATTTGGGTTTGTAACAACTCCCCATAAAAATTCTGCGCATATTTCTTGGTCCTTTTATTTTGGTCAAATAAAAAGCACTAAATTGTGGTTAAGATGTGAAAATGCGGGGTGCCTGGGTGGCTCAGTCGGCTGGGCGTCAGACTTCGGCTCAGGTCATGATCTCACGGTTCATGAGTTCAAGCCCCGCATCGGGCTCCATGCTGACAGCTGGGAGCCTGCCTTGGATTCTGTGTCTCCCTCTCTCTCTGCCCCTCCCCTGCTCATGCTCTCTCTCTCAAAGATAAATAAACATTAAAAAAAAAAATTAAAAAAAAAAAAGATGTGAAAATGCAATCTTAAACCTGCTAGTCCTGAAGATCCCCGAAGACAGATTTGTGTGCCTTTTATCTATAAAGAAATTTTTATTTTTATTTTAGGATTTATATTTTTACTTGGGAATTATATGTTAGTATTTTAGTATCTTAAAAGAAACAACTTTATTGGTAATGGAGAGAGAAGTTGGACTCAATGCTTGAAACTTGTGCACTTGCATAGTGTCAATTTGAAGTGCTATTGGGACAGGTTGATAGGACATTTTTTTTTAAGTTTATTCATTTTTGAGAGAGACACAAACAGAGCGTGAGCGAGGGAGGGCAGAGAGAGAGACACACACACAATCTGAAGCAGGCTCCAGGCTCTGAGCTGTCAGCACAGAGCCCAACACGACAGGGCTCGAGCCCATGAACCGTGAGCCGAAGTCCACGCTTAACCGACTGAGCCACTCAGTCGCCCCATTGATTGTAAATATTTTAATTAGATTATTTGCAAAAGGCAAAGGTTAATTTTTCTTGATTGAGACAAACTGTTTTTAATTGTTATTCTTCGCGTGATTCCAAATTTAAGCCATGTGTATCTTAAATTTTGTGAAATAATTTATATTTGCATATAAGTCAATAAGGCTTAAAAGCGAGTAAATGTGGGCTTTAAATGACTGAGCTATTAATCCTATACTTTTTATGGACCGTGAATTATAGCTCTCTTACTCAGCATTCCTGGCCGGTAAATTATTAGCAAAAATATCTAATTATTCTTCAGAATTAACAACAGAAAGATGGCAGAATGCAATCTTAGACTATATCCAAATCTGTGAAAGATCAAACATCAAATCAGTGACAGATGTTTAAGATCTCCAGTTTTCCGACCCAATGCCCTTACCATTAAGACAGGGACATAAACACTTTTGGCAATTCCTACAATCAATTCTATACCCAGTAGAGTTTTTGTGCATGGATGCAGCAATAAATATAAAAGACTTCTAAAATATGTTGTTTCAATAACACAGCCATACAAAAAACAATCCCCTTGTGGCTGTGTTGTTGGTACCAGAAAACTGCAGTGCTACAAAGTGCTACTATTGTATCCGTGGGTGGTTAGTAATTTTTATGAACGTATAATAAACATCTGGATTATTACTGCTTCTGGATGCCACCACATTTAGTTAACTATCTCCCCACCTTCCCTACATATACACTAAAATAGAAAGAGTTTCCATGAACCATTTTCATTTTTTCACCAACAGATACAAGCTATTCTTTTTATTGCAACCCTTGTTCAATTGACCTATAAATAAAATCTGTTGCTAGGCAGTTAATGTTTCTTGCTTTAGGCATGACCAGCACTTTTCATTTTATACCTACTCATGCAAAGTCATAGTCCATAAATATGGAAACCAAAGCATAAAATTAAATCAAACTTTCTCTGGAAACCACACTTTCAAAGGTAAGGCATAATCAAACCTTTTTCGTGACACGGTGGTTAGATCACTTCTGAATCAAATCAATCACTGAAATACGAAGTATCTACCTATACAGTGTATGTTCCCAGCTAATAGGAGCCAGGTCCCTCAGACCAACCCTCCCACTGAAGCAAGCTAGGAATGCTGGATAAAATATAAGTAACTTCGTATAAGCCACAAATAGCGGGCATGATAATAAGGAATTTCTGAAGGAAAATGGAACCACTGGGAGATAAACAAACAGAGAAACTGCTTTTGTTTCCTGAGTGTATTTCCCTAGAAATTTTAAACTTTCATTCTGAAAACATCGTAAGCAAGAGGGCAGAAATCAAAGGTCAGTGTCTATACAAGATGGAGGGTCCACTATGGGAACTCCCTACAATCATCTGAAACCTCAAAAAGCCATACCCTTAGTCTAAGGGTAGAATAATAAATAACCAGTTCTCCAGCAGGTTTACAAATGGGGTTTTACTTTCTGGGGTTTCAACAAAACTCAAGCCTTGAACTTGGCTTAGGGTGATCTCCAAATCATTTTTAACCACAGAGCCTGAAGTGAATATATATCTTCTGTGAAGGATTGACCTCCATCCTTGGCCTTGAATTATGTGCATAAATAATTTTCCAAGTACAGTGATCAGCAAACAATCAGAGATGATCAAGCATATAGCAGAAACAACAGGACAGAGAAACAGACCCTTAAAACCTTCAAATAATAGAACTATGGACAAACCACTGACACAAAAGGGATGAGTTATTAAAAGAAACAAACAATAAAACAAACAAAACAAAAAACAAACAAACAACAACAATGACAACAGTTTCCCCGAAGTAATATCATTTATATTTATATATCATTTATATAATTATATATCATTTATATATCATTTATATTTACATAAATATAAAAGCATTAAAGCATATAAAGCATTTAGTCGGAAGTAATCTGAACTCACTGAGCTCAAGCTTATTTCACGTTTTTACCTCTCCCTGTCCACCAAGCTATGCTAATTTGAGTAAGAACAGATAACAATAAATGTTAGGTAAATGAACATTTTAAGCATCGAAGGAACTGTAGAAATAATATGTACTGTAGGATTATATGTATTTATAATAGGACTTTAGAAGGTCTATTTTTTTTCTTAATAAAAAAATATTTTTGCATCCTTCAACATTTGAGAATTCAAAACTGTCACCAAAATCGAATAAGATGTAACTGAAAAATATAGTAGAATAATTTCACATATTGAAAATTTTATGTGGAAACAAACGTGGCTTCAGTAAAGACTTTCATCAATATTCAACCCAATTAACTTAGTAAAGTAAAAACATCTCTGGAATTTTTACTGTTTCAAGTCCTGTGATACATTTAGCTCTCAATGTCTTCACAGAAAGCAAATTACCTTTTCTTCCCTCATTTCTTGAAAGACAGAATAGAGGCTCTCTTACCTTTTACTTAACAAAATATCTCCATTCCTTCTATGAACACAAATGCCCACTTAAAAGCTTGTAGCTTACAGCATTATCAGCAGTAACAAAACATCCATCAACCAATGAATGGATAAAGAAGATGTGTACATATGCAATGGAGTATTACTCAGCCATCAAAAAGAATGAAATCTTGCCATTTGCAAGGACATGGATGGAGCTAGCGTAGTATGCTAAGTGAAGTCAGTCAGAGAAAGACAAATACCACATGATTTGAGTCATATGTGGAATTTAAGAAACAAAACAGATGAGCATATGGGAAGGGGAGGAGAAGAGAGGGAAACAAACCACAAGAGACTCTTAATGATAGAGAACAAATTATGGGGTGGATGGAGGCAAGTGGGCAGGAGATGGGCTAGATGGGTGATGGGTACTAAGGAGGGCACTTGTTGTGACTAGCACTGGATGTTGTAGGTAAGTGATGAATCACTGAATTCTAATCCTGAAACCAATATTGCACTGTATGTTAGCTAACTAAAATTTAAATTAAAAAAATAAAGTCTGCCTTTTTTATTACCTATAGGCACACTACATAATATGAAACATTAAATAAACCAACTAAATGTTGTTCACTAAACGTTTCTATTTAATGTTTTACAGATTCAAAATTATTACACGAAGACACAGCTGAGGCATCAGTGACTTCCTGTTAGTTGCTAAAGGCAGATATTCCAAAGCAGTATTCATCATTTGTATTCTAATTAAGCATCTTTTTTCATTAATTGATCGAATAACAGAGATTTGATATGTTATAAAATCGAGCTTTTTATTTGTGTGATGAAGGGTCTTGAGTGCGGGTTTTGAATTCCAACTTGGATTCTGTAACGTCAGGTACATTACCTAGCCTTTGTAAGCTCCAATCTCCTTTTATATAGATTTTTAGGTAATGTCTACCTGACAGAACCGAGAGAAATAGCATGTGTCAAACGTCTAGTAGGTGTTCAGTAAGTAGCGACTACTATGGTTACTGTTCTGAGAAAAACAAACACACACAAAACATAAATATAAAAGCACGAAAGGGAAGAAAAGTAGGCTTTTGAGACAGAAACTAGGGGGATAGACAGAAAATGAGACAGGGTCACCCGCAAAAATAGCGTGTGGGAAGAAAATGCTGATCACTCTGGGGGACCTGGGTGGCTCTGTCGGTTAAGCGTCTGACTCTTGATCTCAGCTCAGGTTATGATCTCACACTTGGTGAGATCACGCCCTGTGTTGGGCTCTGCACTGATAGCGTGGAGCCTGCTTGAGATTCTCTCTCTCTCTCTCTCTCTCTCTCTCTCTCTCTCTCTCTCTCTCTCTGCCCCTGCCCTACTCTCTCTTTCCCTCTCTCTCTCAAATTAAACAAATAAACTTAAAAAAATGCTGATCACTCTGTAAGTGTGTTCATACTTCTTAAGACTGTGTTAACGATAAAGCTTGTAACACTGTGCAATGAGTCTTAAAAATCAGGCAACGTAGGCTATGGTCTGAATGTTTCTATACCTCCCGCAAAATTCATATGTTGAAATCCTAGCCCCAAGTGTGCTGATGTTGGTAGAGAGGGCCTTTAGGAGGTGATTAGGTCATGACGGAGATTACACCTTTATAAAAGAGACTCCACAGAGCTCCCTGTGTCCTTTGCACCATGTTGGGATCTAAGAAGTCTGCCACCTGAAAAAGAGCCCTCATCTCACCTGACCACGCTGGCACCCTGATCTTGGATTCCCAGCTTCTAAACTTTTTTTTAACGTTTATTTATTTTTGAGACAAAGAGAGACAGAGCATGAACGGGGGAGGGTCAGAGAGAGGGAGACACAGAATCCGAAACAGGCTCCAGGCTCTGAGCTGTCAGCACAGAGCCCGACGCGGGGCTCGAACTCACGGACCGTGAGATCATGACCTGAGCTGACGTTGGACGTTTAACCGACCAAGCCACCCAGGCACCCCTGGATTCCCAGCTTCTAGAACTGTGAGAATTAAATTTCTGCTGTTTGTAAGCCACCCAGTCAATAGTGTCTTGTGATAGCAGCCTGAACAGACGAAGACAAAATATGTGCCTGAGAAAGTATTTATTAACCCCATGATAACACAGCTCCTTATGGTCATATTACTTAAATGAATTCAGTACCAATTCAGTACCAGGCTTCAATATGAATAAAGGGACACCATGTAAAAGCTCTGTTTTGAATGGAAAAGCAAAACAAAGAACAATTACCATTAGACTACCAACTAGGCATAGTTCCAAATGGAAGGTTCTGTAATAGCTTCTTCTGCAAATGGATTTATTACTAATGCAAAGTAATAAATAGGAGATGGAATGCTTTTTCACTCTCATAATTAATCCCTAAAATTCAGTTTTAGGAGAGAGCAGAACGGGCCCCATTGCCATAAATATAGAAAGCCACAGTCAACCAGTCCATCAAATTGGCACCTAAAATATTTGAACAAAATTTGTCAAAATAAATGCTTTCTGTACTCATAATAAATACTGAAGATAATATTCCATCATTACTGAAACAAAACAAAAACAGGGGTGCCGAGGTGGCTCAGTCAGTTGAGCGTCCGACTTTGGCTCAGGTCATGATCTCGCGGTTCGTGAGTTTGAGCCCCGCGTCAAGCTCTGTGCTGACAGCTCAGAGCCTGGAGCCTGCTTCGGATTCTGTGTCTCCCTCTCTCTCTGCCCCTTCCCCACTCATGCTCTGTCTCTCTCTGTCTCTCAAAAATGAATAAACGTTTAAAAAAATAAATAAGTAAATAACAACAAAAACAAACAAGACATACCTACCGCACGGTACCTACCGCACGGTAGGAATTACAATTGCAATTGAAGGCAATCCAACCATGAGGAACTTCCATAACTTGGACATCATCCTGCTTATATATTTTCCCTGCAGTGTCAGCATTTGGATTTTTACAGAGGGAAAAAATATTTACAACTCCACCCAAGAAGAGCTGACTTTGAATTTGGAAGAGTATTTTTTGGATAGATCAGAGCGGAGAGTTTCCATTATGCTCCACACCTTGCTGGGGGTTTTCACAGTGGCAGCTCCGGTCCCTTCTGCAATAAGAGCATCTCTGGGTATATATATACCTGCTTTACATACTGGAAATCTCCACTTTGAGAAAGGAATTTACTACTTAATAAATAAATAAATAAATAAATAAATAAATAAATAAATAAATCAGGAAAAAAAGACCAGAAGAGTGAAATAAACTCTATGTTGTTGTGTGTGCAAATAGAAATTAATGGAGTTTGATAGCCCTCTGCTGGATGAGAGATATTAAATGCAGTTACAAGAAAGCAGTATTTGAGGATCTAAATGTTCCATAAGATTTAGAGGACTATTCTAATGCTTGCACTATATATATATATATTTTTTTTTTTCTTTTTATTTAGTGGGTATTTTTCTGTTTTACACAAGAGAGACAGGAAATATCTCCAAGTCATACAATATAGATTAAACCAGAAGCATCTAATACAGATTATAAATTCAAATATTGTGCAGGGTTTTTTTTTAAGTAAACATCTTTTTAATTTTTTAAATTTTCATTTATTTTTGAGAGAGAGAGAGAGAGAGAGAGAGGCACAGAGTGTGAGCGGGAGAGGGGCAGAAACAGAAGTAGACACAGAATCCAAAGCAGGCTCCAGGCTCTGAGCTGTCAGCACGGTGCCCGATGCGGGGCTTGAACTCACTAACCGTGAGATCATGACCCGAGCCGAAGTAGAGGCTCAACCGACTGAGCCACCTAGGCACCCCCAGGGTTTTCTTTTTTTAATAAAAATAGAAATTGAAACAAAGCAAGTAAAATTTGAGCACAAGCAAGATGTTTGTAAGTTCTCAGTTGTCAAATCCGTATCTGGTATTTGTCTTAACCTCATTCTAGGTATAATTTAAAAAATTATTTGTTGATGCAGTCTCAAACTGTACACTAATATGCACTAAGTCAGTTGTATTCTTCTACATATCTGAGTAGTACAATTTAATCAGGCTTTTTCTTTAGAGCAAGATAATTTCTCAACAGGATGGCAGAATCACTCTAGAATATTCATTCAACTCTTAATTTGGATGTACAATTTCTGAAGCATGCCAGGTCCTAGAACACTATTATCTTTACAAAAATTGTTTTACAAATGAACCTCCAAACCCAATTGGAAAATTATTTGATGTGTGTTTGCAAGTCTTAATAGTAAGTCTCAAAATGAATGAGTCTTGAAATAGTCTCTAAAGATCTTGGATCAATTTCGGATTAATTTTATTCACATATCTAATCTTCCTAAAATCCTACCTTTCTGTTGTATCACTTAAAACTGTTTCTTATTGGGGCACCTGGGTGGCTCCGTGGGTTAAGCATCCGATTCTTGATCTCGGCTCAGGTCATGATCTCACAGGTTGTGGTATGGAGCCCAGGGTTGGATTGTGCTGACAACACGGAGTCTGCTTGGGATTTTCTTCCTCCCAACACACCCCCACTCTGCCCTTCCCCTGCTTGTGCATGCTCTCTGTCTCTCTCTCACACAAAACAAATAAATCAACTTAAAAAGCGATAAATTTTAAAAAAAATTTCCTATTTTCAATCCTCTCTTCATATACCTAGCTGCTGTCCCTGCTGCTTCCAAAACCATTGATAAGGTTTTGCCTGGTCTACCGTCTCTTCAACTTTCTCACCGTCATGACAGAGCCATGTGATATTCACTTCCAAATTCTGCTAGTCCTGTCTTAAAACAAAAAGGGATTGGGGCGCTTGGGTGGCGCAGTCGGTTAAGCGTCCGACTTCAGCCAGGTCACGATCTCGCGGTCCGTGAGTTCGAGCCCCGCGCCAGGCTCTGGGCTGATGGCTCGGAGCCTGGAGCCTGTTTCCGATTCTGTGTCTCCCTCTCTCTCTGCCCCTCCCCCGTTCATGCTTTGTCTCTCTCTGTCCCAAAAATAAATAAACGTTGAAAAAAAAAAAGGGATTAAGGAATTCCTTTCTAATTCACCAAAATGTAGGATCGATTCACTTTTGCATCTCAGTTTAGATAACTGGGCTTATGCTTTGATGACAAAATTTAATCCCATCCTAGATTGGTAAAATGGGTAGGACTTTAGAAGTGCTACCAACGGGCAAGATGTGCTTATTACCAACTGCCCATCATTCTACTGAATCTCCAAATCTCCTCTCCTGAATTTCTGTGTCCACAGTATAACCTGCCTGCTGGGACATGTGAGCATCATGCCCATTAGACCTTCTCAATCTGTTTGGATTATTACCTACTGCCTGGGGCCATTTTCTATGAACACCACAACCATTGAGTGTTTGAAGTCCAGCTACTTCCTATGTCTGCTCTTCATTATCTTTAATTAGACACTGCCAGGAGGAGTCCCAAGATTCTGTAACAGCACTCCAACTGGTCTGAGGGGTTAACTTGCTTCCAGTTTATGTACTCCTTGCTTACTCACCTAAGTCCCTTGGCCTGCAGCAGAACTAACCCACTTTCCTTGAGATTTGCAGACTACTCACCTTGAGGAGTGAAGGACCAGACTTTCCCTAGAGATAAGGCCTGACTACATTTGAAAACAGCACCAGGGATGCCAGCAAGTCTGTTCAGGGTTATATTGACAAACTAGCCTGGGCACCTGCTTCTCCTGAACATACGCCTCCCTCCCTTTTTTGCACCTTCCCCTTTCAAACCCTCCAGCTTGGTCTCGGTGGGGACAACGGTCTTTGAGAGGTTAGTCCACCATCTTCTCAGGCTGCCGGCTTCCTGAATAAAGTAACCTTTCTTTTCCACCATCACTCGTCTCTTTTTTTTTATTTTTAAATTTTGTTTTTGATTTTTATTTATTTTGAGAGAAAGAGAAACAGAGATACAGAGACAGAGTGTGAGCAGGGGAGGGGCAGAGAGAAAGGAAGACACAGAATCTGAAGCAGGCTCTAGGCTCTGAGCTGTCAGCACAGAGCCTAACACGGGGCTTGAACTCACGGGCTGTGAGAACATGACCTGAGCCCAAGTTGGACACTTAACTGACTGAGCCACCCAGGCACCTCTCACTCATCTCTTGAGTATTGATTTTCAAGTGCTGAGCAGGAAAACATGAGTTCAGAACTGGTCCTCTGTCCAGTAACAATATTACACTTTTACCAAAATTAGGTTTTTCATCCTCACCCATTATATTTTATTTTACTAATTTTAAATCATAGACTTACTTCACTTGCCTTTTTTAAAATGATCCTACCTTCTCTTTCAGTTTTTTTTCTTAATTAATTACATGTTTTTCACAATTCTTTTCTTCAAAGCAACTGCCTAGACTTGTAAAGCTCTTTGTGATTAGTTTTCCAAAATTTTTTAAAAGGCAAAGGGCAAAAACCTGCTTTTCTTTTTTTTTCTCATTTCCCAACCCAGAATTCCCACCATGTCTCCATCAATATCACACACAACGCACACACACACAGCATCTAACTTTTGAAAAAAAGGTCTGTGGCATTTCACTCAGGAAACAGGAATATTATGGAGAGGTTATACTCCTGGCTAACTATTTAAAAAGAAACAGGCTGGAAAATGAAAGTGTGGACAAAGATTTACCCTTCAGCCTATTCTAACACTATCAAATACTATAGAACCCCAGGTTTCTGAGGTCCTTGATATTTTAAAAAGTACTGCCTGAGTAAGCAGCTTGTGTGTTTTCTGAGGGAAAGGATGAGAGGCGTGAAGGCAGACAGGGACAAAAATGACAACTAATATTTTTTTAACTTGCTGAAATTCAAATATTTGTCTTTTATTACAAAATGAGGCGTATCTTCCTCTTGTTTTATATCTAGATAAACATTCAGATTTGCATACATATTTCATTTCCTGAAAAATGACTAATGGGTATATCTAATGTGTATACTCTATCAACTTTATATAGCTGACTTTTAAAACACTGACAATAAAAGCTTATATTCCCAAATGTTGATGAATCATTAAAGGCACAAATAATATTCAGTAATGCATTTCCAGAGATCCTATGTGCTTTGAAAATACTAAGCACCCAGTTTAACTGGATTTTGCTTGGTGCTAAGCAGGATTCTAAATGATTTTAGTCCCTTACAATAAATGCATGATGATGTATATACTAGAGCAACTTTTGACTACTTTCAGAAATTGCCATTAAAACATTACTAACATTTACCTTTATTTAAAAAAAAAAAAAACACTTTCCACTTAAAAGAAATCTTTAGTCTTAGGTAACACTATTTTCAAAATAGCCGATGCTTTTGTACCATGAAGGCTAACAAACTTAGTCAATTCCTGGCCATTTACGCATTTATTCTTAGCATTTAATGCCAAGTCTTTTCTTTCTTTTTTAATGTTGATTTATTTTTTGAGAGAGAGGAGAGAGAGAGAGAGAGAGAGAGAGAGAGAGAGAGAGAATCTGAAGCAGGCTCCAGGCTCTGAGCTGTCAGCACAGAGTCCGATGAGGGGCTCGAACCCACGAACTGCAAGATCATGACCTGAGCCGAAGTCAGATGCTTAACCAACTAAGCCACCCAGACATCCCCCAAGTCTTTTCTGATATGAACAAAAATGGCTTTTCTTGGGGCACCTGGGTGGCTTAGTTGGTTAAGCGCCCATCTCTTGACTTTGTCTTAGGTCATGATCTCACAGTGTGTGGCATGGAGCCCTGTGTTGGGCTCTGTGCTGACTGTGAAGTCTGCTTGGAATTCTCTCTCTCCTTCTCTCCCTGCTCCTCCCCTACTTATGCGCGCTCTCTCTCTCTCTCTCTCTCTCTCTCTCAAAATAAACAAACAGTTTTAAATGGCTTTTCTTATATGTTATAAAGAAATAACATAAGAGAAAAAAGGATGAAAAGTTTCAAGTCATCTTGACATAAGCCATATCACAGTATCTGTCCTCCACACTAAGATCAATTGCATTTTGTGCTATGGATTACAGCAATGCAAAACAGCTCTATTTATGATTCAACACACCAGAAGCAGTCCAAACAAGGATGTATTTACATGGGCTTCATGAAAAGTTCCCCTGGGGTTCATATTGACCTTCAGACATTTCAGATATTAAACAGATATTTTATAATTGAATTTTCTAAGTGGATGAAGGCAAGTAACTCAGGGTATTGTAACAGGGAGGAAAAGTAATTTTGTGAAGAATGGTACAAAGGAATCATATGTTGCATTGTATGTTGCATTACCCTTTTCTTTTGTCCTTTTCCTGCCTCCCCTGTTTCTGAGACATCCTTTTCTTTTGGTCCAAAAAGGAGAAAACTTAGAAGTATAGGGAGAAATAACTTGGGATGTCGTGTATCCAACATTAAAGGATCATACAAAATTGTTCACCACCTGAAAAATCCTTATGCTTCTTCTATTCATTACCCTCCATCTCAGCACAGAAACCCTGACAAATGCTGACCTTTCTCTTATCTCGATGATGTTGCCTTTTCCAGAATGTCCTATAGTTGGAATCAAACAGTAGGGAGCCTTTTCAGACTTGGTTCTTTCACTTAGCAGTATGCATTTAAGATTTCTCCACGTCTCTTCATGACTTGATAGTTCATTTCTTTTTATCACTGAGTAGTGTTCCATTGTATGAATGTAGCACGGTTTATTTATCCATGCATATTAAAAAAATTTTTTAACATTTATTTATTTTTGAGAGACAGAGAGAGACTGAGCATGAGCAGGGGAGGGGCAGAGAGAGAGGGAGACACAGAATCCGAAGCAGGTTCCAGGTTCTGAGGTGTCAGCACAGAGCCCGAGGCGGGCCTCGAACTCACAAACCGCGAGATCATGACCTGAGCCAAAGTCGGATGCTTAACCAACTGAGCCACCCAGGCACCCCTATTCATGCATATATTAAGGGACATCTTGATTGTTTCTGGTGTTGGCTAATTATGACTAAAGCTGCTATAAATATGCAAGTGCAGGTTCTTGTGTGGACAGTTTTCATCTCATTTGGGTAAATACCTAGGAACACAACTGCTGGATTCTGCTAAACTATGTTTAGCTTTGCTAAGCTCTGACTTCCCAAGTGACTGTGCCATTTGCGTTCCCACAGCAATCAGTGAGGACCCCTGTTACTCCACATCTTCACCAGCATTTGGTATTATCAGGTTTTTTGGATTTTAATAATTCCAATAGGTGTAGAGTGGTGTCTCATTGCTGTTTTAATTTGCAATTCCTTAACCTATAAGATCCAGCATTTTTAAATATGATTATTTGCCATCCGTATTGTCTTTTTTACTGAGGTGTCTATTCCAATCCTTTGTCTCTTTCTTCTTAAATTGAGCTGTTTTCTTATGGTTGAATTCCTTTGAAGAATTCTTTATGTATTTTTAATGCAAGTCCCTTTTACCAGGTGTGTGTTCTGCAAAGATTTCTCTCCCGGTCTCTGGCTTGTCTTTTCATTCTTGTAATAGTGTCTTTTGCAGGACAGAAGTTTTAACTTTTTTAAAAATTTTATTTATTTATTTTATTTTGAGATAGAGAGCACATGAGCAGGGGAGGGGCAGAGGGAGGGGGAGACAGAGAATCCCAAGCAGGCCCAGAGCAGAGTCCACTGTGGGGCTCGAACCCACGAACCCGTGAGATCATGACCTGAGTCAAAATTAAGAGTCGGATGCTTAACTCACTGAGCTACCAAGGCGTCCCCAGAACTTTTAAATATTAATAAAGTCCAACTTATTAGTTTTTGCTTTCATAGATCATGCTTTTGGTGTCATACCTAAAAACCCAAGGTAACCTAGACTTTTTTTCTCTTATAGAAGGTTTATGTTCTCTTATAGAAGGTTTATGGTTTGGAACTTTCCAGTTAAATCTTGATCCATTTTGAGTTAATTTTTGTGAAAAGTGTAACGTCTGCATCTAGATTCATTTTTTGAATGCAGATGACCCATTATTCTGCACCATTAGTTAAAAAGACGCTTCATTGAATCACTTTTGCTCCTTTGCCAATGATCAGTTGACTATATTTGCATTGGTCTATTTCTGAGCTTTCTATTCTGTTCCACTCATCTAGGTCTATTCTTTCACCAATGCCACACTGTTTGCATTTCTGTAGCTTTTTGAGAAGTCTTCAGGTTGGGTAGTGTCAGTCCTCTTTTATTCTTCAGTGTTGTGTTGGTTGTTATGGATCTTTTGCCTTTCCATGTAATCTTTGGAATCACTCAGTCAATATCCACAAAATAACTTACGGGGATTTTGGTCAGTGTTAAATCCATAGTGGGAAGATATGACATCTTAACAATATTGAGTCTCCCTATACATGAACATAGAATATTTAGATGTTCTTTGATTTCTGTAATTAGAGTTTTGTAGTTCTCATGTAGTTCTTGTATACGTTTTGTCAGATTTGTACCTGTTTGTGTTTTTAATTTCAAATTACAATTGTTCATTGATGACATATAGGAAAGCAATTGAGTTTTGTATATTAACTTTGTATCCTGCAAATTTACTATCATCTTTTATTAGTTCCATAGGTGTGTGTGCTGATTATTTGGGGTTTTCTACATAGAAAATCATATCATTTATAAACAAAGAAACTTTTCTTTCTCCCAATATTTTTATACACTCCTTTTCTTATCTTATTGCATTAACTAAGCTTCCTATATGATGTTAAAATACTAGGGAACATTCTCGTCTCATTCTTGGTCTCAGGGGGAAAGCATTTAATTTCTCAGCATTTAGTACGATGCTAGCTGTAGGTTTTTGTAGATGTTTTTTATCAAGTTGAGTAAGTTTCCTCTATTCTTAGATTGCTGAGGTTTTTTTTAACATGTTTATTTTTGAGAGAAAGAGAGACATCATGAGCAGGAAAGGGGCAGAGAGAGAGGGAGACACAGTATCCAAAGCAGTTTCCAGGCTCTGAGCTGTCAGCACAGAGCCCAATGTAGGGCTCAAATCCATGAACTCTGAGATCGTGACCTGAGCCAAAGTCAGATGCTTAACCAACTGAGTCACCCAGGCACCCCTGATGAGGTTTTTTTTAAATCAAAACTTGATATTGGGGATGACTGGCTGGCTCAGTCAGTGGAGCATGTGACTCTTGATCTTGGGATCGTAAGTTTGAGCCCAACATTGAGAGTAGAGTTTACCTAAAAAACAAAACAAAACAATTTGGTATTGGATTTTGTCGAATGTTTTTTCTACATCTATTGATATGATTATGTGATTTTTCTTCTTTAGCCTATTGATGTAATTATTTTAGTTAATTTTTGGATGTTGAACCTAGCATATATATCTAGAATAAATGCCACTTAGTCATTATGTATAAATCTTTTTTATACATTGCTGCATTCTCTTTGCCAGTATTTTATTAAGAATATTTACACCTATTTTTTCATGACAGACATTGGTCTACAGTTTCCCTTTCTTGTCATGTCTTTATATGGTTTTGGTATCAAGGGAATGAATACTTGTCATCAAAGCATGCCATCTGACACAATTTGGTGCAAAGATCACAGTCAGGAAACCAATCATATCATATAGATAAATCTAGCACAGCACAGAAAGAATGTGTGTCTCATTTTAAGCTAATCCAATGAGATAAAAAGGAAGGAAAAATGCACTGGACAATTTTATAAATGACAATCTTGGTTTGGCCCAAGGTCAGCTGGTAGGCTGGGTGTTCTGCAAACCTATTTCCATGGTACTGTGGCAAAGTCCACTTGTTTTTCCTTAATAGATGTGCTCCCTTCTTGCTTTGATAAAATCATAATAATAATAATAGTTAGGCACATCATTGCCATAGTAAAGGCTACATTTTCTAGCCTCATCAGTAACCAAGCGCGGTCATATAACTATGTGATAACAAATAGGTTTTTTTTTTTAAAGGCTAACTTGCAACCTTTGGAAATGTCCTTAAAGACAAAGCATAAATACCCTTCCCCACCATTCTCCATTCTGCTGGACATAACAGTTAGAATGTGAACCATCAGATCAGGCTATGAGGTAGAAGCTTCATGGAGAGGATGGAAGAGCAAAAGACAAAAGGACCCTCGAATCCTGACCAAGTAGAATGTGTACCTTCGTGGAGAGGATGGAAGAGCAAAAGACAAAAGGACCCTCGAATCCTGACCAAGTAGAGTGTGTACCTTATCAGCCCCAGATTATTCATATCTGGATTTATTTTATGAGAGGGAAATTAACTTCTAACCCATTTAACCCACTGTTACTGTAGATTTTCATTGGTTCTAATGGCAAATCAATTATCTAATCAATTAATCCTAATTGATAAAGAAACCAGAGAGCCTTTTGGTAAAGAACTCATCCAAATGGAAGGAGAGCAAATCACAGGAGATTGATGCAATAATAAGGTCTTCTTCATAAAACAGGAAGAGCTGGCTGCTGTCGCAGACATTTAACTCCTTGCCAGCTCCCAAGTCCTTCTCATATTTAAACTTTATAGAAAGAATCGGGATGGACTTTGTCAGGCACTGAGGCAAAAGCAATACCACTTCAGTCACCCTCCAACACAACACAATGGGGGAATGGGTTCCAATGAGATAACATGTTGTCTTTGGCATCTGAAGTGTGCAGTGACTCAGTGGAGCCTGGTGATAGGGCAGTGGGCAGCAGAAGAAAAGGGATAATATGTTTAGAGACTCTATGGCAGCTGATGAGATGGTTCACACGATTCATTCATGAGCATATCAGACCCACCTGAAGACAGTCCCACCGAAAATACAAGAGCGGTGAATGGGGGAAGAAAAGCAGGCTTTTCAGGAGATTGGGATGGTGATATGGGTCATAAAAGAAGACATGTGACTATTAAACTGACTTCATTTGTATCCATAGTTGATGAGGCCTAAGAAAATTTGGACATCTGGATATGGTCTCCATCCGCCCTTGCCTGAATTACAGTGAACAAATGCAAACCCACATGTACAACAGCAACAGAAGAACATAAATGTGAGCATACACAGACAGTGAGAGGTACAGCATAAATGTATTTAGATGAGACACTAGGCAAACATAAAGATTCCAGAGTTCCTAGCCTTGGCTAGAAATCAGAAGAAAGTTAGGTAGTGATGGTGGCTTGGAGAAAGTGAGCAGAAAAGTCTGAGAAAAAAATTTAGTGGTGGGACAGATTTTCTTGTCTACCTCAAGTGGCCCTGACCAATCCAAGTATTTGAAGTCCTCTTTTTCCTATGCTGAAAGATTTTTTAAATTTCTTTTAATGTTTATTTATTTTTGAGAAAGAGAGAGACAGAGCATGGTGGGGGGTGGGGGGGGGACACAGAGAGAGGGAGATAGAGAATTCGAAGCAGGCTCTAGGCTCCAGGCTGTCAGCACAGAGCCCGATGCGGGGCTCGAACCCACAGACCATGAGATCATGACCTGAAGTCAGATGCTCAGCTGACTAAGCCACCCAGGCTCCCCACCCCTATGCTGAAAGATTTTATTTTCTATAGAAGAATTGTTATTATAATCAGAAAAAAATAATATCTGCTTCACTTATTCTAACCTAGACTCTTTCCCTGGTTTTCCTTATTTTATTTATGATTCCTCTTTTCTACTGCTGTGGACAATAGAATATGAGAAATACTAGCAAGAAAATAAAAACACGCCCAAACACAGCAGTTTAAGATCTGAATACTTCTTGGGGCACCTGGGTGGCTCAGTTGGTTAAGCATCTGACTTTGGCTCAGGTCATGATCTCGCGGTTCGTGAGTTCGAGCCCTGCATCGGGCTCTGTGCTGACAGCTCGGAGCCTGCAGCCTGCTTTGGATTCTGTGTCTCCCTCTCTCTGCCCCTCTCCTGCTCATGCTCTCTCTCTGTCTCTCAAAAATAAATAAATGTTAAAATTAAAAAAAAAAAAAAGATCTGAATACTTCTTGTCTTCATGCCTGATACTAACCATAGGCAAACCTCCCAGTTACCTTCACTCATCATTAAAATTACTTCCAATTAATAATGTCATTGTTATGTGGATCCTTAATTTGTACTCATATAGGTGCCATTTCAGAGTCCTTAGAGTAGTTAACCAAAATCAAAAGCTGTAAGGAAAAAAAAAGACACAAAAGAAAAAACAGGTAATATAATAAAGATATATTTTGAAGAAGTATCAGCATAGCAGAGAGAACATAGGCAGAGAGAAGGAAGTCTCTTTTCTTAAAATGAAAATCAGTGTAAATCTTCCTCTATAAAAAAGGTTTGAGCAGCAATTGCATTAAAACATAACCTAGCATCAGCACACTTTTCCGATACAGAGCAATCTGCCCGCGATAGACGTTCCATTTCACCAGCCCTGCCAAGTAGTGTATGTGCATGATCTTAGCTGACAGGTAATGGCTCTTTTCTCAATCTCACCTGTGGCTCTGAATCTAGCTGTGATGCTATTCTTCAAAGACACCACTGGAGGCCAGTCATGCTACAGTTTGTATTCCAGCCACACCCTAAATTAAAACATGAATAGATCTAAATGATAGAAAACAATGCTTTATGACTAGCCACACAAACGTGTACTCGGATCTCATTTTAATGTTAAAATCCAACCCAGTAGTAAAATATTTGCTGAAGAAAAGATGGAATCTGGTTCTGATAGTTCAATTAAAGACCTCTATCATTCCAAAGATCACTAAATATGTTGATTATCTCGATTGTGGTGATGGCTTTATGGTTTATATATATATATATATAAATATACATAGATATATATATATGTCAAAACTTCCCATTGTACACCACACTAAATATCTATGTCAATCACATCCTTAAAAACTACTAAAAGAAAGGAAGATAACAGATCCATTGCAGCTTTTTAACTTCTATATGCATAAAAGCAGTACCCTGCTCTCCATGACAATAAATTCTTTCTGGCCCTCTCGGTGCTGAAGCAATTGTTTTGAATACATAATCAGATCTTCAGATGAACGTCCACATTTTAAAATTTTATATAAATGGAATTCCCTCAGGACCATCTCTTTTCTAATGACTTAAAGTCTTTACCACAGATGTTGATAACAGTCTTTACTTATTTATGAATCCAACGATTAAGCAAAATCTCATTCCCCTAGTTTTTAAGAAACTGCTCTTTTCTTTTTAAATCACAGAGTACCTCAATGGGTTGTGACTTGCAGATAATCAGAATAAGCAGGGGAAAAATGACCTTATTTAATTTGCAATCACTTCAACATCCAGTTCAATTTAAATATTTATTTAGTCTGTTGGCCACATGTTCAGCAGGGAAATTTATCATCACTAATTGAGAAAGAGAAACAAAAGCAGCAAACTAAGGAAAGTTCAAGAAATTCTTTTCATTTATGAAAGTCTCATTATATACTCTGGTCCCACATAAACACTGGCTGAGTTAATTGTGAATTGGAGACAGATTTTCATTTTCAGTGAACTTCAAACATTTGACTTTTTGGTTATCATAGAGTCGATATTTTGCTACAAACTATTTATCAAGAAAGGTAAGCAACAAGTTTCAGTGAATTTTCAAATGGAGAACAATGCAGGTGAAGTCACTGTCTTTCATTCAGTGAAGATTTGTTGCAGGCCTGCAAAGATTCAGCCAGTGTGCTCACATAACGCCCGGACAATAAGGTGATAGAAGAGAGGACAGAAGACTTCTATGTGAAGCTTTAATAAATGTGTTGATACTATTCCATAATGAGCATGCTTTCAAATAGCAGATTATTTCTTGTAGGCATAACGAACTTGGGATTAAATCAAGAGAATTAGAGCATATATTTGTGGCTGAAACAGTAATATAATCTGGAAGATTTTCTGAAGCTTCTAAAAGTACCCGATATGGTGCCACAAAAGAGCCGTGGGAACACCGTATCACAAATTCTCACAGACTAAAGTAACATATGCATAATAACTGGGTTTCACCAGCTCTTTTTTTTTTAATTTTTAAAAAATGTTTATTTATTTTTGGGAGACAGAGAGACAGAGTGAGCAGAGGAGGGACAGAGAGAGGGAGACACAGAACTCGAGGTAGGCTCCAGGCTCCGCACTGTCAGCAGAGATCCTGACGCAGGGCTTGAATTCATAAACTGCGAGATCATGACCTGAGCTGAAGTCGGACGCTTAACCGACTGAGCCACCCAGGCAGCCCGGGTTTTGCCAGTTCTACAAAATCCATAAAATAGTATTCTAAGTGTTTTTAAAGCACTTTATATTCTCATATAACATCCACGAAAGCCAAATGGTTAAATGACAGGTTCGAGGTCAGAAAAATTGGGGCTAGGAGATTATATGGTCCATCTAATCTCCATGCCAATGATTTTTTCCTCCTGGGCACTGTAACTCTTGGAAAATTTTGCGGCTTTAAACTTTTCAATTTTTAAAGGCAAGTATTTAAAACCAATATTTATATTGGTACAACCACTTTGGAAGAGTTTTGCATTATCTCACAAAGCTGAAAATGTGAAAAAAAAACAATTTATGTATCTGTATAGGAAATTTGGGAGAAATTTATTATCCCAGCTGCCATGTAATCCACAAGATAATATAGCATATCAGAGGAAACAATAACTAAAATAATAATTGCAAGCATATATTAACCACATACTTTATGCAGAAAGTATTTCATAAACCTTACAATTATTATTACCTCATTTAATCATTATAATGATATAAAGTAGCTATTATTAGTACCTCTATTTTACAGACAACTAAATGAAGATTACAGAATTAACTTGTCCAGAATCAATGCACGCTAAATGACCAGGAATGGAGGAAACTAAAATACAGAGCATAGTAAGTGACTTATTCATATTTACACAACTGTTTTTTTTTTTTAATTTTTTTCAACGTTTTTTTATTTATTTTTGGGACAGAGAGAGACAGAGCATGAACGGGGGAGGGGCAGAGAGAGAGGGAGACACAGAATCGGAAACAGGCTCCAGACTCTGAGCCATCAGCCCAGAGCCCGACGCGGGGCTCGAACTCACGGACCGCGAGATTGTGACCTGGCTGAAGTCGGACGCTTAACCGACTGCGCCACCCAGGCGCCCCTGACACAACTAATTATTAACAGAATACCAATGCTTTAGCCCAGGGCTTCTCAAACTTCAGTGTGCACATGAATCACCTGTTGATGTAAACATGGGTTCTGATTCCCCGCAGGCTCTGATGGCTGGCATCTGAGGTTCTGCATTCCTTACATGTTCTCAGGTAATGTCCATGCTCCTGGTTTTATGGGCAAACTTTATATATTTTATTATTTTTTAATGTTTATTTTTGAGAGAGTGTGAGCAGAGGAGGGGCAGAAGGGGCAGAGAGAGGGGGACAGAAGACCTACTGTGGGCTCTGCACTAAGAACAGCGAGCGAGCCCCATGTGGGGTTTGAGCTCATGAACCATGAGACCATGACCTGAGCCGAAGGCCAACGCTCAACCGACTGAGCCACCCAGGCACCCCTGGACAAAATTTAAATAGCAAGGACTTGTACCATTGTTTTTGCCTGTTTATCAAGTTGCTTCTTCTCACTATTGCTTCCTTGTATTTATTAAGTTTAATATTTATTAAACTCCAGTCCTCAGAGTCAGGAATGAGGGTAGTTCTACCCTAGCATAAGTGCTGCATAGAACTTTGCTCTTGTATATAGTTTGTACTTTGACCACATGGATTGTAATCCTGTAGCTGATACCATTCTAAGTAAATCCTCATAATCTAACCTTAATTTTCATTATCGCACATTACCACATTTAAAAAATAATTTTGAGAATGTACACTGGCTCTATTCAAACCATCTTAGAAGAGCAGAATAATGTTTAGGGTGGAAACACATGATTTTATTCAATAAGGAAAATCCACAGCTTCCACCAATCTTTGTATTGATGGATTTTGCTTTTATACTTTATACTGTCATTACAGCAACTGTGATTATACATACTTAAGTTTCATACAAAATATTCCAAAAGCCCAATAAAGTTTAGACTCTTGCACATTGCAACAATGCTGCCAGAAACAAATCCCTCTTCTCTGTGAATCTAGACAAATTTTATTCCCTCTCTATGCCTCAATTTTCTCATCTATGAAGCAGGGCTACCTAACAGGGATAAGTGATTTAATTAATATGGAATTCTTAAAACATTGGCACATAATAAGCACTCAGTAATGTTAGCTACCATTATTTAAAACTGAGTGGGCAATTTTCAAAATGATCCAAGTTGATCTATTTCATTTCTTTGTTTCAGAAAATGGAACTACCATCACCTGGTAATTTTTCTTTCTAATCAATCTTAAAATTGCCAGTTGGTATGAAAATCATAGCTATACTCTGAGAAAAATTTAATAATGATAAACACAACAGAACTCATAACATTTAAATGTAAATATATATGATATAAATATATATATGATATAAATATATGATATATGATATATATACATATATGTATATATGATATATAATATATATGATATATTGATATATACCGATATATAAATATCGATATATAAATATATCATATATATCATATATCATATATATCGATATATATCAATATATCATATATATTATATATCATATATATATATATATATATCATATCTTATAAAGGCTATGCCAATCCAAAATATGATCAAAGAATTTAACTACTACTCAGTTTGCTTAAATTTCTGAATTCAGAATTCAAGGCAGTTTGGAGTGAATATTTTTCTCCATTCTTTGAAGTAAGTTCACAACAATATTGAGAGAAGTCAAAATTTCAGGCTGTGTTGGATTGGATATCAATATGATGCTAAGGATGACTGATAAGCCGCATTTTCAAAGCAGCAGGTGCAATCTGTGCTGAAGTATTACTGCCAAAATCGGGTTTTATGATATGGTTCATAGACAGGCAAAATCTGCCCCACTGTTTTTCAGAGCTGGATCAGGAGGCATAGACGAAACTCTTATGTCCATCCTTTCATTTTGCCTCCCTACACTTGAGAATCTGTACCCTTTGTCACTGATGTATCACTGACATGCCCAGTAGCAGCCCCCAAATTCTTTAATTATCAAACATGAGGGTGGTGTTTGACTCTTTTCAGCCATAATTCTATCACTGTCTCAAACTCAAATGCCTCACACAGGCAAGCAGGTTATGCAAGTATGGAAAGTGGGGTCATGGTGACCAGGTTGTTAATATTTTTTGACACACCGATACATTTTTTGACCTGAATATAATCGACACACGACACACGATGTTACATTACTTATAAGCATACAACATAGTGATTCAACAACTGTATACACTATGCTGTGCTCACTGCAAGTATGCTATGCTCACCACTCCCTGTCACCATGCAACGCTCTTGCAATACGATTAACTGTATTCCCTGTGCTGTACCTGTTATTCTCGTGACTTCTTCATTCCATAACTGGAAGCCTGTGTCTCCCAAGGTTAATTTTTAAGAACTTCTTCCTAAATAAAGTCCCCAAATCTCACCCAGCCCTCTCTTAGAAATCCCTGGAGGATATTTTTTTTTTGTAGCACCACGTAGGTTTCCCATTTTAGAACTCATTTTAGCACACTGCAACAATATTCTGGGATGCCAAAAGGAATTAGATTTTATGGAGGGATTAAGATTGAGTAATCTGGCATTTCTGCATTTGTCAGGATGATCCCATGTCCATGATATGATTCCACAGACTTGTTGGTATGAAAGCATCTGGATCTAATACTATTAACCCAAAATATGGCAAGACTTTGACTTTGCACAACTTTTACGCATTGCTTGATTCTGCACAAACAAGCAACAAAACATTTACTTTAAAAAAAAATAATCACATCTTATTTCATTTCAGAAAACCAATCATACTTCCAAGTCTTGAGGAAAATTTACATGCCCTGTAAACTACAGATTATGTTTCAAATCTCTTTTTCATTTATTTTTAATCTATGAAAAACTCCTTTCAACTGTAAGTCCTTCTAGCATCTTCTAGAAATCATAATAACACCTTAGCTTACAGAGGGCTCTATTTATAGGTTTTCAAGGTATCTTCATGCTCATCATCTTCTTTCAACTATCTCCTTCACAATGGTAAAGTAGGACAAAATTAGAAGACATGTTTAAGAATGTAAAACTTCATTTTCTAACATTTTTAAGTGCTTTGGTAATGGTGCGGCATAATTCAACATCTTAAAAATTAAAAAGATAAACGAATTAATTTAATTTAATTTCATATGATCATAAATAATTTGTGGCTCCTCCCATCAAGAGGTACAAACTATTTTCCACCCTCTGAACTTGGGCTGGTCTTAGGACTTGCTTTGACTAACAGAATGTGGAGAAGTGGCACAGTGGGACTTCTAGACCCTAGTTCCATTTTCACTTCTTGGAATGCTGCCCTGAGACTACCATATAATAAAGCTGATGGAGCCTACTGGAGTATGAGAGAATTTAAATTGTTGTTGTTTTAAACCATTAAGTGTTGGGGTGGTTCATTACGCTGTGATAATTAAGTAGAGCAGAATCATGGCTCAGGAAGATTAAATGATGCGTTTAAGTACAATCGATAGGTGACACCATGGACATAAGAGCCAGAAAGGCCTAGATTCCGATTCATGATACAGTCGTCCAACTTCTCTGAGCCTCAGTTTAGGCATTTGTGTAATATGGTGCTAGTTATGTCTGTGTAACAACTGGGGCAGGTAAATTAACTGATGTGTTCCACTAGCAGAAGAAAGGCCCATAGGCAGATAAATGTTAGTTTCCTTCCCAGCTCAGGTCCTTTGGCTTCTGTTTCAATGTCTTTTGGAGACATAAAATGTTCTTCTCTAAATACCAGTTTGTAAAAGATTAATATTCTGAGGTTTTTGAGCTTTGTCATATAAAGTCCACTAAAATAAGACTATGATCATGCTTTTAGACATGTGTGGCCAATTGTTAATGACGGTACGCTCTAAAAATCTTTACCTGATATTGGTAAACACTTCCACTCTAGAATTATGTTTGAAAATGAAGAATGACGCTAATACTAACGAAGGCCCTCGCACACAGCCAGAAAGGCGCCTGTGAAAACTCCCAGTGACCCAATCGTGCCTCTCAGGGAGCTGCCTCCTCCTCTGGAGAACCCCAGAGTCCCTGAGCTCAAATTCTACACAGCTCACAGTTCCCAAAACATTGGTTCACCATAGAACTTCTAATGAAGAGCATCAAGGGGTAACTGACACAGCAATTTAAACATATCCAATGAAAAACATTCATGATTTCTGATTTCTTATGGACAGCATACAATGTTCTTTTAGAATTCTAGAAGAACTTCAATCTTCAAAAAGAGTACCAATGAGGTTTTGCAGATGCAATCAACACTGCTGCAGGCTGGCCAAGGTCAACCCACCCTGTTCTTTGACATCGCAGTCAAGGACAAGCTCTTCAGCCGCATTGCCTTCAAGCCATTTGCCAACAAAGTACCAAAGACAGGAGAAACCTTTTGCAGTCTGAGCACTGGGACTATAGGATTCTATATTTCACAGAAATATTCAGAATTATTGCAAACAAAGTTCCAACGAAATTGACTTACAATATATGGGGCTCAAAACTAATATGTTCTTTCTAGGCCTTCTGTTCTTTCCATCTTTCCCTTTCTCTTCTACTGTCATGCATAACTTTTCATAAACTGTTCCAGAAGATGAGAGCCTATTTCTCTCAAAAGAAAATTAGATAAAGGTTTTTATTTTCATATGCAAACATAGAAGACTTCTAGGTAGACAATACATATCGCCATTGGGAATAAAAACAAAAAAAAAAATCCCACAGAACCATAAGTGCTACAGAAATCTATAAAAGATGAGTGCTGATACAATGAAACTGGGCATAAATAATCAACAAATATATGTAATATTTATATACTTATGGAAAAAATACACATAATAAGTACATCACAGCAGGTGCAGGGACAGATTTCATATAGGATAGCCAGAGTCAGAACAGAGACAGAGTTAAAAAGAAGGATAAATTTTACAAATCAAGAAATATACGTAGGTCACAATAAATGAGGAAGTACAGAGTAAGTTCAAGTTCATTATGAATCTAACAATATTTATTGCATGCTGACTTTAGCACCCAGTATTTTTAAAATCTTTTTTTAATGTTTATTATTTTTGAGAGAGAGAGAGACAGACAGCAAGCAGGGAAGGGGCAGAGAAAGAGGCACACACACACACACAGAATCGGAAGCAGATTCTAGCCTCTGAGCTGTCAGCACAGAGCCCAACCTGGGGTTTGAACTCACAGACCACGAGATCATGACCTAAGCTGAAGTCGGCCGCTCAACTAACTGAGCCACCCAGGCACCCTTAGCACCCAGTATTTTTTATTGGTTTTATTTCCCAGTGTTTATGACTTTCTACACAGCTGTCCTTTAAATATTTTTTTGAAGCCCAGATGCGGATATTATATTTTAGACTTATTTATGAATTTAAGTGAAATATTTAAAATGTAATTAAATTTGGGGGGCACCTAGGTGGCTCAGTTGGTTGAGTGTTCTACTCTTGATTTTGGCTGATCCCAGGGTCATGGGATCAAGCCCCACATTGGGCTCCATGCTGAGTGTGGAGCCTGCTTACTATTCTTTCTCTCTCTGCAACTCTCCCCACAACATGCACATGTTCTCTCTCTCTCAAAAAAAAACTATAAATAAATATAAATATAACTGAAGTTTGTATTTTACATTTAAAAAAACAATACATGTCCACTTGAACTCTTACTTATCCTTCCAGAATCAATTCAAACATCACCTCCTCCAGAACACCTTCTATAGCACCCCATTCCATCCCACCCAAAGCTGTTAGCCTCTACTCCTAGGGCTTATAAGACTCCCTTAGTAGCCTTCGTTTATCACCTTTATTCAACTATAGGAAGTCTCAGCTTCCTCTCTGTTTATCTCTCATGAAGACTGTGATCTTGGGAAAAGGGACCTTGTCTTTTATCTCTGTATTGAACAATTTTAGGCAATAAAAATTCAATAAAGAGGCAATGAATAAAAGGTGAAAAGTCAATTATACTAAATGAGAATATTTCTTGAAAATAGTAGAAATAGCTCTGGCTTCATTGAGAAATACATACATTGGAGCTGTCGTTTTGATGGCTTGTGCCTTGCGGATCAAAAGAAAAAGGCTTAATATCTGTCCACTCTCGGAATTCTACTCTATAAATATTTAAAAGCCAAAACACAAAATATGCCTGCACCAGCAAAATGAAAAACCCAGCAATGCTGATCTGTCATTTCAGTCACCTTGGTGATTCTCACATTATCTGCATCTGTGGTCATGTGTATAGATTGTACAAACTGAAAAATTGACACTAATGGTCCTTTCCAGTGTCCAGATAGATACCACTTTGGGTCATGAAAACAGCATCACAGGGTTTTAGTTCTCACTCCTCTAACCCTTACAATCCAAAGGCTTTTGAGATAGTGATTTAAACTATGTGAGTATTTACAAACAAAACAAAACAAAAACTTTGTGAGTGTCACATTCCTTGTCCAAAAGGGGAGCTAATAATACCTACTGTAACTTTCTCAAAGGGTCATTGAGGGGCTCAAGTGGCACAAAGACCTAGAGATACTTTGTAAAGTATATGAGGACATAGTTATTCTTAATCACAGAAATTTATTTTAGCATGATAGAATATTTATATAATCATTATAACACAGAGGGATGTGTTGTATGTATCCTCTAAATAAAACTATCATTCTGCTTAGCAATTTTATTTAAGCAACTGTAGAAAGAAGGATTTTTATCCCTCCACTTAAAAATAATCACCAGAGGAAAAAAGGAGAACAACTGTTCTGAATTTCTGAAATCTAAGAATATCTCCTTAATCATCTAAACAGGATTCTATTTGATGACATAGCAACCCCTCTAGTCCTAAACTTACTCAATTATGGGTTAATAGTATTTTGTTTCCGTTTTTAAAAAATAGCCTTATTTCCAATACCATTACTCTGAGGATAATTTTCAGTTGTTGCTTGAATATAGCAATCATAATCACTCTCTCACCTTAGCAGAGGAAGCTAGCTATTCACCAAAAACTCACGCTGCCTTATCATGAAGAAGTGTTGTTTTTGGAAAATGGTCACCCACTGGAAGACCTCATTTTCCCACTCCTTTTTGCATTTGGTTAGACCATAACGCGGATTACGGAACCTAAGCAGAAGAGATGCGTACCTTTTCTGGCCTCCACGTTTTCACTTTCTCAATTGGCGAATGGATGTCAACCTCTAGGGAGGTCTCAGAAGCCCAATGGCAGAAGTAAAGTCCCTACTAATCTGAGTCTCTAAGCAAACTTATACAAGCTCAAATCCCTGACAATTGCATGTAAAAGATACAAAAGCCTCACCCTGCCCCTTTCCACCATCAACCCCACTAGACTTCAGGTGAACCAAAACTAAGCTCCTTTTGTGCTAAGCCATGATGTTGCAGGCTTACATGTTATAGCAACTATCAGCCATAACTCTCGTATCAGCTAAATTTAGCATCAAATCTCAATATCCATTGGAGATATAGCCATAGGGGGAGAAAACACAAATGAACTGACTCAAAATACCAGATATATAAAATCATATAGTTTAAATTTGCTAGTGACTAGTTTCTTTAATGAGATTAAGATTTTTTTGCTGCCTACTGGAGAGATTGCTTGTTGCCTAAGCAACGCTACCACTATAAATCAACATATCCATGTTACGGTTTTGACCTAAAATGCCCACGTGATTTTGCTTGGTGCAGAGAGTTTTATAGATTACACAATGGGAGGATAATAGCAATCCCACTTTTCCACTCCTTGTCACCACGAACCTGGTTAGAGGATAGGGTTGAAAACCAGATGCAAGTCACTAGTGCTATCTAACTGCAAGAGCAGTTAAGAAAATATTGAGACATGCCTTGTCCTCTCCAGATCAGGCTGAGGGCATGTATCTGAGAGTCACTCAGATTCTTGTGCCCAAGCTGCCCGGACACATTCCCACCTTCCTATGTGACTCCCAGACAGATTTTGTAGTCTTCAGCAAGACCACTTTTATAAAGCTGGCTCAACATTTATAGCAAATTTACATGATATTTTATTTCAAGAACCATAACAATGAGCACCAAATATATAAAATTTAAAGAGAGAACTGGAATTAAACTACTAAGGCATTCTGCCTCATTATATTCATAAGATGCAAACTATTTTAAGTCAGAATATTTAAACCACATTTTCTCTCCTTGCTTGTATAATATTCACAACTGAAATAATTATCCACAATAGAGGAATACTCCGATGTATGTTTCAAATATTGAAGGTGAATTGGTTTTATAAACAGCCCAATGGATAAAATGGAAGAGGAAATCATGCATTAAAACAAAATGCAGGGGTGCCTGGGTGGCTCAGTCGGTTGAGCATCCGACTTCGGCTCAGGTCATGATCTCACAGTCCGTGAGTTCGAGCCCTGCGTCGGGCTCTATGCTGACAGCTCAGAGCCTGGAGCCTATTTCAGATTCTGTGTCTCCCTCTCTCTCCGACCCTCCCCCATTCATGCTCTCTCTCTGTCTCAAAAATAAATAAACCTTAAAAAAATGTATTTCTGGGGCGCCTGACTGGCTCAGTTGGTGGAGCATGTGACTCTTGATCTCAGAGTTGTGAGTTTGAGCCCCACATTGGGTGTAGAGATTATAAATAAAATAAATTTAAAAAAGTGTTTCATTAAGCTTTCATAATTATGGCATTTCATAATTAATAGTGATACAAAATTAATTATTAAATAAATTAATAAAATGTATAACTTTTACAAAATCTAAAAATAAATGTAATCCTAAAGAAATAAGATGTAATACATTCTTGTAGCAAATAAAGCTAAATTATTATACACATTTGCTACATATTTAGATGCAAAACATAAATCATGCAAATTCAAACCCAAGTTAGTACAAAATGTAAAATTTTTGCATGTTACATACAGGTTTTCATGTATTATTTTTTCAGCAAATATTTATTGAGCACTTACAATGTACAGCCATTGTACTAATTGATGGGAATATAAATAGGAGCAAGTTATTTTATGGGAAACAAGATGAAAAAGTGTAGAATTTAATGATTGAATTTACTTAATTCTAGGTTAAAGAAAGATTTCCTTAAGGAAAAAACATCTAAGTGGAGACTGGACAGATGAGTGGCCAGCTTTGCTTGTTAATAATAAATAATATTTCATCATCATTAAAAGCACTGTATCAATTACCATACAAAACTATTTGAAATCTAAACCGACAACTATTATGTATTTCCCACAAGGGATTTAAATAATTTCTTCAAAGGAAGGTGGTTCCTATTTAAGGTCCTATCATCAAAACACCTGGATCTACAACAGAAGAACAAGGCAAGACTGCTAAGAATAATTGCCATGATAGCAAAAATCTCCCCAAGAATTGTCAGTGACAATGAATTTTTCATGTTAGAAAATAGATCTTTTTGGGGGGTGACTGGGTGGCTCAGTCAGTTAAGCGTCTGATTCTTGAATTTGGCTCAGATCATGATGCCAGGGTTGTGGGATGGAGGTGCCCATTGGGCTCCGTGCTCAGCACGGAGCCCTGCTTAAGATTCTCTCTCTCTCTCTCTCTCTCTCTCTCTCTCTCTCTCTCTCTGCCCCTTCCTCTCCTGCTTGTACGCATGCACACACTCTATCTCTCTCTCTAAAAAGAAAAAAGAAAAGAGAAACAGAATAAAAATAAGTAAATAAAATAAAAAATAGATCTTTCTATAAACTATTCAGCTTATTACTTTATTGCTAAATGGTCTACATGTCATGCTGCTAGGATTAAGATAGTTGAATTAGTGATTAAGTTAAATAGAAGTCAGCTTTTTTAATTAAGAGAAAATGCCCCATCATTCTAGCTGGCGTCAAGGAATGTCATCCTGGAAGGGAATCATGCTCTTTGAAGGAACCAAAGACCATTTAGAAGAACACTCCTTTCAAACTTAAAAGCAATCGATGTCCATAGGAACTTCCCACTGATGTCAGTTAATGCTGAGTTTTAAAATGTAAAGCGGTAAGTGGTACTAGATACATGCGGTAAACTCTTATCAATAGGATTAATTAAAAGAAAAGACATTCTGAGTTAGTGAAAACTCTCTATTGGAGTTTTTTCAAAAGAAACTCAACTTCTTTAAAATATACAAAATAAATATCTGGAGTCTGATGAGAATAATATACATTTCATAAGTAATGCCTTTGAAGTGCTTAAAAACAGTTGGCTTGTGTATTTTATAGATTAAAATGTTTCCATACAATTTTGTTCATTTTGTCAATGCATTGATAGCAGATCAGTGTGGAGGTTACCACACAGCACCTAACAGACTTTCCTGTGTCTTTTTCCTCTGCCCAACCTCTTTCCATCTCTATTTGCTCTCCAGAGCACCCCTGGTTTCATCTTCTTTTACATCTCCTTTGCCTTTCTGTCCTAGGGAGACTGATTCCAAATACAGGCCTACAGAGACAAAGGTGTGAAAAAGAAAACAAAATCACCAAGTAGCTCACTTGATAACCAACAGGTGACAGGGCATAGATTTAGGAAATCTAGTAAAGCAGGGGTGCCTGGGTGGCTCAATTGGTTAAGTATCCCACTTCAGCTCAGGTCATGATGTCTTGTGGTTCGTGGGTTCAAAGTCCCACACTGGGCTCTGTGCCGACAGCTCAGAGCCTGGAGCCTGCTTCAGATTCTGTGTCTCCCTCTCCCTCTGCTCTCCCCTTGCTCACACTCTGTCTCTCTCTGTCTCTCTCTGTCTCTCTCTCTCTCAAAAATAAATAAACCTTAAAAATTTTTAAAAAAGGGAAAGGAAAGCTAGTAAAGCAGACCAAGCCAGTTACAGTTGTGACAGATTTTTTCCAAGTAGCAGAATGTCTTGTTTTCCATTTGAAGGGATTCTAATGTCTTTGCATATACTCATGGTAATTCCAGACTTGAACATTGCAACACGTAAAACTATAAAGTCATGAGATTTGTTTTCCTGTGTAGCCTAGTCATAATTCATAATCATATAGAAATCGGTCATGGTTCCATTTACAAAGTGACCTTTAACTTTGATTAGAATCTAAGTCTTATATACAGTAGAGTTTATATTAATTATATTGAGCATATATTCTCAAAACTATATGAAAAGGAGGCCACCAAACTGTGAACCTCATAAACAAAACTGCTTTCCCAACAGTTTAAAAGGCTCTCCAGAACTGTTGTACTTGATTTTATCATTCCTGATCTTCAGTCTTCTAGTACTAAAGAATAACAATGGAAAATACTACGATTCTAGGTTGACTGTGAAATGACAGACCGCTTTAAGAAATAAAACCAATTCCACTGCAATAAGCCACACACAAATCTCTTCCTCAGGAGAGGAATATCAACAGTTGGGCTCTAGAGATCATCTCAAAGCCCAGCTAAACCATGTGGCAGGTTCATCATTCTCTAAAGTCACAAAGATCCCACCCAACTTGGTTAGAACCACATCCTCCAGAAGGAAGACATAGAATGTCAGGCTTGCACCTGGCTCTCCTCTCTTAAATTAATAGCTAAAACAGCCTTATGCTTTCATTTTTAGTTACATTTGAATATTTTTTACTTTATTGTATTTGGGTATTTGTGGTATTCTGAGGGAAAATCAAGTAAGATAATGACCCACATGCAACTGAAATATTTGTTTCATCTGATTGAATCATTTTCAATAATGACACAATGATTCAGATTAATGAGAAAGAAAGTCGACATAAACTAAGGATGTTTTTAAAAGAAATACAGTTATATTTAAGGTCGCGCCCTTAAAAAGCATTTTTTGAAATGTGCCAAGCAGTATGCTGAGCGCTAAGAAACCTAGGACTAATAAAGCATGATTCCTGTCCCCAATTAACCAACTCTCTAGAAAACTGAACATAAAAATTAAGTAAGTGCAACTTCAAGATGCGGAAGTTAAAAGTTCAAGGAACACTCTAAGTAGACAAAAAGCATTGGTAGCTACTTCTTGATGTATCCCCCTAGATACCCAGTCTAGAAACTTGGAGTCATTGTTACAGCCAATCTATACCTGTTTGATTTCACCTCCTAAATATTTCTCAAATCCTTCTGATCCCTGACTACTAATGCCCTCTTTGAAGAAATTCCCATGTGTCATCTGGATTATCATAGCTTCCTCATTCCTCATATGTCTCCCTGCCTGCAGTCCACAGAGCTGCCGAAGTGGCCTTTCCATAATATATGTATTTCCACAATTCCCTGTCTTGATCAAAACTCCACTTTGTACAGGACAATGTAGTTTGGCTTTTAAGGCTTTTAAAATATGTGGTGCCTACTCACCTTTCTTTGCTTACCAGGCTCCAGACAAAATATCATAAAATGACCTCAGACAGGATGTCACGGAAAGTGCAATCAGTAAGGTAGAAAGAGAATCAGAACAGTGTACTGACCACTGTAAAATATATCAAAATATGTCTTCTTTCCCAAAAAGACAGGAATATTCCTCTATAAATTCAGTAATAAAACAGCTAAAAGAAAACATAGCAGGGTGGGCTCACACCTGGGTATTTTTCTATTTTGACAAAGGGTAAATGTCTATCTACCATAAAATTAATAAACTTTCTGAAGGCAAAAGAAATAAGTGCAGAAACACTACTGGATTTAAGCCTAATTTTAGAAAAAAAAAATCATAATCCATCTGTGTCCAGCCTGTGCCTCCAACAGGTGGTCACCCCTAAGTCATTAGCAACTCAGGTCTTCACTTCGCTTGACCTTATTTCCCCAGACACCACTGTTACTATTGACCAGCAGCATTCAATATGTTCATACAATAATGTCATAAACAATCCTCAGCAACTCTGCCTTCTGGAAGTACTGCTCCTGCCAATGACATCACAGCTTGTCAGCTCAATATGCCACTGGCATATGGGTTCACTTTAAGTGGTGATAATAAATAGCATCAGGCCATCCAGTTGCACTCCATTTTGAGATCACATTACAAAGCGGCATGAGTCCTGGGCAAGGCGGGAGGACGGCTGCTATTTTAATGTCTCTTTAGCATCACTATGTACTTAAGAAGGAAAAGAAAAATGTGGAAAAGGTGAATATGACCATGTATCAACTAATATTTTAAAACTGTAGTTTAGAAACCTCTTTCTTACAATATTTTATAGGACATAAACAGAGAAAACCATTATGATTCTTATTTTAAAGATAAATAAACTGAAGTGCAGTTGACTTTCCCAAGGTCACCCAATAAGCTGTGGCCCTCCACATGCTTTGTCTTCACATTTTATGTATTTACCTCATGAGCAGAAGCAAATAAACCATCCTCAGTGGTCTCTGCTTTTTATACAGGCATATTCAAGACACCAGAGCAGGCTCATTCCTGAGACTCTTGGACTTGGGCTGTGGATCTGTGCAGCAGCACGAATGGCCAGCTGCTGGCTTTGATCCGGTAGCTAGTTGCAAAGCGTGAACAACACTTGCATAGAAGCAAAGTGGAAACAGCCTTCCTTGGGGACAGCTTGAACTCAATAAATAGTCCATTAGTTTAAGGCAGCAGATATGCACAGAGATAACAGACAGAACTCACAAAGGCATGGTTTCTTTCTGCCTTTACTAATCGGATAGAACTTCTTTCAGTGGTTACTGGTTAATAGGACTGGGCAGATGGCCCATGGAACCGAAGGGACATTAAAGGTTCATTCAGCCCATCCACCTGTGTTTTTGTTTGTTTGTTTGTTTTGTTTTGTTTATTAAGTAAGCTCTATGCCCCACGTGGGGCATGAACTCATGAACCCGAGATCAAGTGTCGCATGCTCTACCGACTGAGCCAACCAGGTTCCCCCCCCATTTCCACCTGTTCTTAAGCAGAACTACCCTTAAAACAATCTAAATTTTTAAACTTGTATTCCTTTAAAATTTGTTCCTAGTTGTAAAAGTAACATAAGCTCATTGAAAAGATTTTGGAGTGTACAGAAAGTTATCAAGAAAAAAAGTTTAAATCACCTGCAATTCAATAATCCAGATATGACCATTCTTATACTTTGACATGTTTCCATCCAAATTTTTAGTGTGTATATATATTTTTTTTATTTTCAAAATCAACTTTCTTGTATCCTGCTTTTTTCTCTTAACATTGTATGGTGAGAGTCTTATGTTAAATATTTTTGGAAAATACGAATTTAAATGGTTGTGTTTTCCAAACTATATGGGTATACTATAATATGTTTACCTATGTTTCTACAGGTCAACAGATTTATTATGCTATTGATAAATGATACTACAATGTCTACTCATATAAATAATTCAAGTTTCTAATTATTTCCTTACACAAATTCCTAGTGAGGGAATTACTAGTTGAGGACGTATTCAGATTTTATGATTTTTATTACAACACTGACAAGTTGGTTTTGAGAAAGCACCAGTAATATAAAAAAGGCACCCTCTACATTCATCAACTTTGAATATTATGCTTATATTTATTTTTTAATTCAGCAATCTAAAAGTATGTAAATATTTCTAGAACATATTTTATTTTTTAAAGACATACAGAGAAGGAGATTTGACAACTACCCTTGACAAAACACTGAATGACTGGAGATAAACTGCCTTGGAATACAACAAAGTCTAAGATGTTACAAACTCTTAATGCTGTTGTCTGATGGAACATAAAGTTAGGCACAAGAGATAAAGTGATCTGAACCATAAAGGAATGAGCCAGCTTTTGGTCATGCCATAAATAAATCCTCAAGTAAAAGATTTCATGGTGTCTTAATCAAGTAACATAAATCAATGGTATTTTTTCTCCCTTATTTGTCAAAAAGATATTCCAAATCTGTCAACTTCAATATTTAAACTCCTGTATTCTGTATATATTACAAATTCTCTTAGCTCCATTTTACATGGGAATGCAATGAAGTCATTGTCTAGTCACAATTGCAAATACTCACTGATAAATGAGAAATGATACAAACTCTCCACTTTTCCAAAATTAAAAGTACCTGACATGGACCCATGTAACAAATTCACAACAGGAAAATTGTTATCAAATATTTCTCAGTCCACCGAAGTGCATCACAATAAACACCACTTATTTCCTTTTTCTTCTTCCCTCCCTACTCCCATCTTCCCTTCCACCCTTCCTTCTTTTCCTCCTTTAATGAATGGTAAGTAGTAAGAAACAAACAAAACAAAACAAAAAAAACCTCCCAGCACTAGTCAGATACTAATTTATAGTTTTCTTATTAAAAAAAAGTACTGAATTATTCCCTATAAAAATGCAACATGATCAATAGTTAGACATAATGGATTGCATATTTTAATGCTTAAAATACAAAATCGTCCAGTAAATACAAGTAATTTTTTAATATCGTCTTCAGAAAGCTTGCCTGATTAAATGGATCAATCTACAGTTTACCATTAGACTAACAATTGGGACTAGAAGAAAGTTCGCAATTCCTAAGAATGCAGTGTCTTACAGCAATGTTCTTCCAACATGTAATATCCTTAGCACCAGTAACAGAATTTCCTGGGTTGCTTGTTTCAGTGCAGATTCCTGAGCCTTTCTCCAAGTTACTGAGTCACAATCTCAGTAGGGTTTGGAACATCTTTTTTGAACAACATTCTCAGATATTCTTTTGCACACTGCAGTTCAAGAAAGGCAGATCATTTCTGTTAATTAAGCATATTAGCTCTTGTTGCTAAGTATCGACCTAAGGTGATTTAACCAGATCACTAAATTCAATACTACTTGGGAAAAGGAATGTTTTAATAATTATTTGTAAATATATTGCCTTTTCATGGATCAGAGGCATTGCTGGAAAACCCCCATCCGTGAAATATTCTGCTATTTAGCAAAACTTCTCTGAATCATTATTTACAGTTAATTGTTTAACTCAGTTTAAAGAGGTAAATAATGATTAAGCACCCACGCTAGACCATCTTCTTGTGTGCCACAAGTTTACTCTGGCATCCTTGTTTCCATGGATGGAGTTTTCTAGTCCCTTGTCTTTCTTTCCCATCTGCCATATGCCACCCAAACCCATGTGCAGTGGGATGGCAGAGGCACAGAATCTTAGATTATAATTGGTTTTCACAGGTGATTTTGAGGACATCCATTTGAAAAGCATAGGAAATATTACCAAGGTCTTATCCAGGACCGGGATGGAACTGGAGAGAAACACCAAGACAAAGTTACAGGAATTTAAATTTTTTCATCACACTTAAGTAAATTATTACATGACAAAAATAGTGTGATAAATATAAAAAGGTATCTGAGGGGAGCCTGGGCGGCTCAGTTGGTTAGGCATCCAACTCTTGATTTTGGTTAAAGTCATGATCTCACAGTTCGTGAGACTGAGCCCTGCGTGGGGCTCCATGCTAAGAGCACAGAGCCTGCTTGGGGTTCTCTCTGCCCCTCCCCTGCTCATGCTCTGTCTCATAAACAAACAAACAATCAAACATTTTTAATGGTGTCTGATTAAATGAGAAGATTACTGTCTGTCAGTATTATTCTTTGTTCACATAGTCAAATAGAAATTTAATTTATTAAAACATATGTACACTTCTCTACTTCCCTCAATTGATTATAGCTAATTATGTAATAGTAATTTATATACTAAAGTAGTGTTTCTCAGACTTCATTGTCCATACAAAAATCTTTTTAAAATGCAGATTTTGATTCATTAGTTCTGGAGTGGGATCCAAGATTCTATATTTCTAACAAACTACAGATGATGTTAATGCTGTTGATCTGAGAATCATATACTTTTAATAGCAAGGTACTTAAGTGCATTTTAAATATATGCCTGCCCCACCATATATGAGGCACTTTCAGCTTTGTTGTTTTAGAAATAATGTTTAGACTATGGGGAAAAAAAACTTGCTGAAATATCCCACCATTTCATAAATGTATTTGAGTTCTTACTAGCTAGCTAAAATTACAAATCTGCGATAACTTTCATAATGTCAGGTATGCATTAGTTTTCACAGAACTGGCTTGAGCTTAGCCTTGCTTTTGACCCTCTTTCTGATGCCTATCTCTGCCCATCAAAACTTCAAAGTTCAGTAAAATATTACTTCCTTCTTGAAATGTTTCCTGATAGACTCAATGAAATGTAGTTTCTCCTCCTTTTAAATTTTTATATTTTTCAAGCAGACAAATGATTAAAAACAATGTCCTTTGTACAGAGACTTCAACTTGGCCATGTGCTACCTTTTCACTTCCTTTTAGATCAGTTTTTCATTCTCAAATCTGGTTGCACATCATGGAGATAAGGAGACATAGAAAAAAATACTGAGGCCACAAGCCTCACCTTGGATGAATTCAGTCAAAGTCTCTGGGAAGAAACCCAGCATCAGGATTTTTTTTTAAGTCATCTGTGGGGATTCTAATGTGCAGCCCCAGTTGAGAATCACTGTCTCAGATGAGAAGCTCTTCAAGGGCTTGCACTAGGTCCTATTCACAAACATCTGGAACAGTGCACTCAGTTCAACTCAATACATTTTACTAAGGACCTTGAACACTGTAGGCACCTAATAAATACACACAAATTGCACATTTGTCATATTTGAATACTGGAAAGAAAAGGAAAGCACATCAATCAAAACTTATTTTTTCACAACACATTCTTTAATGATACATTGTCAATAACAGACCAAATCTTTTGTGCAAAAAAATTTTGAAGTTGCTGATACCTCTCTCAATTCCTCTGCCATCAAATGTTCACTCTGTAGATTAGGATTTTCCTTAAGATTGGGTCCGGTTTACTTTTGGTTTTTCAGGAAAGCACTTTTCTCCTCTCTTTAAGTTGAATAGATATTGCAAATCATTAATGGAATTTTCAGCAGCAACCATACTGGAAATAATCAGCTGGCATCCAAGGTAGGACACACTTTTTGCTGCTGTCAAACAAAATTAATCACGAGCTTCCAGCATGCTGAGTAGAGGCGGCCTGGGCACCATTGGATGAGGTGTTTCCATGGTGCGGCAGCAGTCGATGATCAGCAGGAGAGTAAGGCTGTTTTCAGAAAACACAGCAACGGGTTGCTTCTTTCCCTTCATCTCTTTCTTCTTTTCAATTTCTAAGGGAGAACCTCCTGGCAATGCACCCAGGAGATTTTCTTGCCATGGAAACAAGAGAGTGGGGTGTTTTAAAAGCTGACTGTAAGAAAGAATGCCATTCTCCTTGCTTTGTTCTACTCGGCCTATACTCTTCTGCCGACGACTTGGGCAATTATTCAAATAATTCAGCCTGAGACCTAGTTTCACCTGAACTACATAGATGATCCAGGTATACCGGGTCGTTTTGGATGTATTATCCAGATAAATCTGTTCTGGTATGCTTCAGTCTCATTTAGTAGAGATCGAAATTGTATGTATTCAATCAATAATTAGCTAATTTACTCATTATTTTAAAAATAAATGAACTGAGACATATTTATGTGCCAGGTATTGTGCAAAAATCCAGGAATTATAAGACGCAGTGTCTGTGACACAGTTGTGAAGACGGGTCTACTAACAGCAAGATGTAATTGTCATAAATCCTATAATAGAAACAGTTTGAGTAAAGACACTATAATATCTACAATTATAGCACACAATAAAAAGTTTAAACACATGTTTTCGAAGCTGGAAAGGCAGGACAGAGAAAACCTTTTTTTTTTTTTTTTAAGTAACTGTTCACTTTCCGGGGTAGGGGGGGTAGGGTGGGGGGGAAGAAGAGCAAAAAAGTCATAGTGGAATTTCTTACACTTATATTTTGGTTGAGCATTGCCTAGGCATTGTTATTGCTCCCACAACCTTGCTCTACAACTCAGCTGAGGTGTTCTCATGCCCCATTCCCCACACACCCCTCTAAGAAAACAGTCACAGGTGTCTTCTAATATTGAGGATATCTCATGCTCATTTTATTTGGATGTCACAAAGACCAGTCTGGTAGGTCTTTGACATTTGAACACCTGAAGAGACTGGCACCAGAACACTGTAGCATTGGGTGGGGGTGGGGATTGCCTGGGTGGCTCAGTCGATTAAGAGTCCAACTTCCGCTTGGGTCATGATCTCGCGGTCCGTGAGTTCGAGACCTGCCTCGGGCCCTGTGTTGACAGCTCAGAGCCTGCAGCCTGCTTTGGATTCTGTGTCTCATTCTCTCTCTGCCCCTCCATGACACACACACACACACACACACACTCTCTCTCTCTCTCTCTCTCTCTCTCTCAAAAATAAACATTAAAAAAAAAAGAATACTGTAGCATTGGAAACACAATTTTCCCCAGAAATCCAATTGTATATGCTGCTCGAGTTTGATTTTATGACTCCATAGGACTGAGTCCCTGAACCCTTCCCTCCATGCTGAAGATGCCCTAGAAAAGGAATCTGGTTTGAGCATGTAAAGATTATTATAAAAGCTGTTGTTTTATTGACCTTCTTTTCCATACCAAGTAACCTTTAGATTATCATGAAGCCAGAGTCCTTTTCTACTCCTATTAATAGGGCAATGGTAAAAGTGCTTGTAAATGTGGGTGGTTTAGCTTGTAAATGTCTTCTTAAGGTACTTGTCCTTCTGTCTGATCTCTCTAGCTGTACGATGCTGATTTTATTCAAAATGGGTTAGGGACAGGGTATATATACTTCTATCTAAGCCTAGACCAGACTATAAAGCTATTATGGCAACTAAATGGAAGTAATAAGTCCTACCAGGGTTAAGAAAACCCTGAGGAATAAAGAGTGAACATCTTAGTTGATCAAGCAAAGAGGAAGTCCGGCTTAAGAAGGTGGATTTGAATTAAGTCTTGTTAGAGTCATCTTGGCAGCCAAGATAGGCTAGAGTGCAGGTAAGACACAAGGTATGAAATACATGGTGATTTTCATGAAGCCCTGCCTGATCCCTTGGTCTGAGTAGGGAACCACACTATGAATCTCTGTTGTTGTTGTTGTTGTTGTTGTTGTTGTTGTTGTTCTTCTTCTTCTTCTTCTTCTTCTTCTTCTTCTTCTTTTAAAGTAAACTCTATCCCCAACACGGGACTTGAACTCACAACCCCAAGATCAAGAGTCACATGCTCTACCAACTGAGCCAGCCAGGGGCACCACCCCTCTCTGTACCACTCTTAAAAAATATGCATCATAGCCTTTATCACAGTGAACTGTAATTGGGATTTATTATCTAGCTTACTATTCTGTCAGCTGACTGACTTTGAAACCATGCTATCTGCCAGTCCTTGTCCCTAATCTGACTGAAAAGACATAAGGCCTAAACTTCTGTCAGCTGCTATTTCATTTACGGCTTTGTTTTTAAATAAATGTGAGGCAATTTAGACATGTACAGTATATAAGAGAAGCAGTCATTATTTTAGGACTATGGGATGGTTGTCATCTCAATTTAAAATGAACTCAAGCTTATTCTTAGTGCTTTATCCTGTCCGTTACTTCTTCTAAATAAATCCAACTAGACATTCTTGGCTCATAACTTCTCTGGGGTGTGATGGCCTCCTTTATCCATCACCATTACTGTCATCGAAATCTGAGTTATGATGGGTACTAAGGATTTACTAAGCAACTAAACCTAAGCATTTCAAATGCCCCAAGGGCTTATTGTCTTAGACAGAAAAGATCAAAGCAGAATGGGATGTTAATGACATGTGCCATAAATTCATTTAATTAGTGTTTAAGGGTTTTTAAAAGACTCAATGCATTCAATGGCAGCAGTGAATAAAATCAGGAAAATTACACAAGGGAATGGGGCTGCAGGATCTCCATGGAAGGAAATGTAGTATAGTCTGACTGAGCAGGAATGATTGCCACCTGAGGACAAAAAATAGTGTTTGATTGGTTGGTTCCTAAATTGTACAGATAGACTCATAAGGCAAATGGACCCTTTGTCTTCCAGTGAAATTTATTGCTTGGATGTGCCAAACCAGGAAATTAAAATAAGTACATTTTGGTTGAGATTCAAACTCAGAGTCACTAAGTTCAGTCAGAATGAGAAGGAAAAATTTAAATATGGAACAATGTCATTGATACTGATGAATCTCCAAGTAAAAGATGCCATGTAATCATGTGCTTGGAGAATCACCACTACCCTTGTAGTTAGGACTCACGGTTTCATGACTTTAACAATGCCAAGATTTTTTAAATGACAAAGTGATAATGTCCAAATTCTAGGAATAGAGCTGATCAACTTTGTCTAGAATAAGAGAAAGCATACCAAGAGAAGGGAAGTGAGTAAAGGAAGCTACATTTCAATTTGGAGGATAAAGATGTAGTCTCTCTGAGTATAAAGGCGTGGAAAGAACTTGTGTGCCAGTTCTCTGCAGTGTCCGCTCAGGATCAGGGACAAAAGAGACAAGTGGTGTAAAGACTGAAACGTGGACTGATTCTCAACACATGAGCGGAGTGACAGTGTAGACTGGGACATCCAACTGGGCTTAGGAGGAGATGGTTTAGGTCGTTCTGGTCAAGTGTCAAACACAGAGGGAGATAGTATCAATTCACAGCATGATGGAAGCCTGGAAAGCCCCCATGCCTAAAAAACAAGATGAAAGGGAGGAGTCAAGCAGAAGAGACCACTTTGGCAGGGGCCCTACAGGTAGAACAGAGTCGTGCAGTCTTTGTGGGGGGCTAGAGAAGGAGGAATGAATAGGCACTGTGCTAAAGGTAAAAGTGACGAGTTAGAGAAATATATTGGATATTCAGCATAAGAAAGAACAATGAGTCACATATGGCCCCAAGGTTAAAGAGAAATATGACCCTTTGATGGAAAAGTTTAGCATAAATGATGATGTAAAAAAGAGATGAGCAGCTCTTTCCTTGTCCTATATAGTTTCATGTAGCAGCAAAACACTCAGTTTAAGATATCATATAGTTGTGCCAAAGGCCAAATTCATTATTTAACTTAAAAATAAAGTTTTTTTAACGTTTATTTACTTTTGAAGGAGAGAGAAACAGAGCGTGAGTGGGGGAGGGACAGAGAGAGAGGGAGACAGAATCCGAAGCAGGCTCCAGGCTCTGAGCTGTCAGCACAGAGCCTGTCACAGGGCTCGAACCCACGGACCTGAGCCGAAGTTGGATGCCCAACTGACTGAGCCACCCAGGGGTCCCTCATTATTTAACTTTTAAAGGACTGACTGCAATATGGAAGTCTCATGAGTTTATGCTGATCCTTGACTGTCTTCTGTCTTACTTTAGTAAAACACGCTTTCTTCTCACTCAGACCTCGCGAGTTGTGTTGCTATTACCAGTTGTCCGCTGCAGCCTGGGCTGCGGACCTGGAAGACGGCCTGTTCTCATTTGGCTCATTTGATGGTTTGTGCCAATAAATTTTTTAATTCTACTCTCCAGGTGGCAAAGCTGTTTTATAACAAATTGCTGCCTAATTAGGGCATAAATGTTCTTTTCTTCATTTCTCCCTGACCTTGCTCGTTCTCTCCTCGCCGATTACACGCCCCGGAGGCGGTTTCTCACTCCTTGTTTTACACTCTCTTCTGTGATCTGCTTACATTACTTGTTACTTTCAGGACTTCGATCTTCATTTGATTTCATTTTCTTAATCTGTTGAGTCTGAAATCCCTTACTTGACTTTAGACCTTAGGTTCCCTTAAACCTAAAGTGGTTGTTCATTGTTTGTTTCTTATCAAATCGTCTACAATTTTTTGACGCCTAGCCATGTCATTGCTCTTACTGTAATACAAATATCCAAATATACAATCGTATGATTCATTTCGGATCATTCTCCTTATCCTTATGGGATAGCAAAGTCTCTATCTAAAATCTGGAAAATACACTTAGGATCCTGTTACACAAGGGAATTTTTAAATCCGTTACTAAAATAGTGTTATATACTTTTATTTGTTTTTCATCTTACATCATAAAGTTGAAATTTTCCAGTTTTTATGAGAAGCCTATTTACGTGACACTCAGAACCATTAAATGGTAGAGATAAATAAAGGTAAAATAAATTTAAGGGATTGCCGAAGACCTCCAGCATGCAAACTGTTTAAAAATAACAATGTAAATTTTCTCATGATAATTTTCAGCCTCACTTATATGCAACCCATCCAGTCTCGCTTATATGCAACCCATCCAGTATAGACATAACTGTCTCAATTGTTGTGTATTTTTACAATCTTTTCATTGTGCAGGTGACATTCATGCATAGGGCAGAAAAACCCTTACAGACCTTTATCTGCTACTCACAGGCAACTATTAGCAGATTTGTTTTTGTTCCAAAGATGTGGCTATAAAGTTTACATCTTTCCAACACTCAGGGGAAAACAGAAGAGAAAGAAATAAGAATTTGATGGAGAGGACTTGTTTTGATTCTCTTTGGGAATAGTTGCCCAAATGATCTCTTTAATTTGCATTTGCCCCAGGAACTAGATAGACTCAGAACCTCACGCTTGGAAAAACAACTGGCATCACCGAGTGGCCCCAGAGACACAGTGACGGCGTGACCAGTATAGACGGAGAGCAAGAGTGGTCCACTTACCCAGAGAGAAAGATGTGACCAGTTAACTTACTTTCACTGTGGCCAGGCAGCCTACATGGAGTGTTGACAAATTAGGCGGACTTAGACTTGCTTGGGGCTTCGATTTGCAAAGTGCAGCCTCAGAAGAACACCTGTTAGAATCTAAGCCTGGCATTCAAATGGGGAAATCATTCTTGGAGGCAAAAACATGAACACATTCTCTTTCCCAGCTTTCCTGGGAGCTCTGCTATCTCCTTTTATTGTCTCTCCTGAAAACCTCTTTCTTAACTTTCCCTGTAGCTAACTCTGTCCAAAACTCTGTCCTCCACCAACGAGTGATTTCGTTACATCTTACGATTTCAACCTCACCTGGCTGACGGTTCCTAACATTATATCTATCTTGACGTTTTTGCCCAAGTGTCACATTTCAAATGCTTGCTAGACTTTTCCATCTGCCTATCCCACAGGAACCTCAGGGATGAGGTTCCACGTGAAATCTTGCCCTCTGAACCTATTCCTCCCTTACTACTGTCTATGTCGGTAGTCATAGAAAGGCATGGGGGCTTTCCCTTGCTACTGTCTATGTCAGTTCCCCCAGCTACCATGTCACCAGAGTTGGACATGTAGAAGTCATTTTTTACCTGCTGTTTGCCACCTCCACCTCACCCCTGTATCCACTCAATGGCTGGTTCAGGCTAATTTGCCTTTATCTATCCCTTCCTTGCCACACCTACTATATGACGCTTTAGTTGATGCCCATACCACATCTCCCCAGGCATTACAGCTCCCTAAATAAAATCTGCCCCCAGACTTTCCCATTCTCTGCCGTCTCCACCGTAATGGGAAAAAAATCTGGCCATGGCACTTTACTGCTTAAAGTCTTTCAAAGTCTCCTCATTAGCTACCCAGCATACAGCCCAAGCTTATGACCATGAGGTACAACATTTTTACTCCTGCCTACATTTTCAGTCTCATTTATCATAAGACCTACTTACTTTTCCCTTTATAAGTTAGACAGAAAGCTTATAGAGTGTTCACCATTGCCAAGTCCTGCGCTAAGCACTTTATATACATTAATTCACATAATTTTCACGGAAACCCTATTAGGCAGGTCCCGTAATTACCTCAGTTCTTATAGATGAAGAAACAGGCAGAGAGAAGTAAGCTGCTTGCCCAAAGTTACACACCTTGACATGTCAGAACATGTGGTCCAGGTGCAGACTCCATGCTGTACCCCATTATGCCCTCCCTTCCTGGGAGGAAGCCCTGTTCTTATTTCCCCATGACATGGCCCACCTTTACCGTATGTCAGAAAATCTTCTGTCACCCCAGTGCCTGGTCAATCCTACATATCTTTTAAAGCTCAATGCAATCATCATAGCTGATAGCGGCTCAGTCACTACCAACTTATAGGAGTTCTTGCCTAACCTTCTTCCCTTCCTCACAGGGGCCACTTCTGTGTTTTTATATTGTATATAAAACATATATATGTGTATATATTCTGTGCTTCTAAATGTTGTTAATGTTTATGTTTGAGAGAGGGGAGGGACAGAGAGAGGGAGACATAGAATCTGAAGCAGGCTCCAGGCTCTGAGCTGTGAGCACAGAGCCCAACGTGGGGCTTGAACTCACAGACTGTGAGATCATGACCTGAGCTGAAGTCAGATGCTTAACCAACTGAGCCACCCAGGGGCCCCTATTTTATGCTTCTATAGTAGGCTCTGTATATTCCCATCACAGCAGTTAACCTCTAATATAATAATTATCTATTTAGGGGCTCCTGGATGGCTTAGTCAGAAGAGCATGTGACTCTTCATCCTAGGGTTGTGAGTTTGAGCCCCATGTAGGGTGTAGAGGTTCCCCAAGTAAAACAAATTTTAAAAATGTATCTATTTAATGAAGGGGACCTATTCCTTGAGGAATTCTCTTTAATTGAGGCCAAGGAATATGTCTCTCTCATTTTTATATTTGATATTTTATATTTTGCACAGCAGTGTCCAGACATTAAGAGGCATTTAATAAATGTGTGCTGAGTGAAGAATTAGTTAATACGTGGAGGAGTAAAGGGCACCCCCACCAGGAACCAAGAACCATTCCTGATAAGAGTACTACAGTAACTGAACTTTCAGTACCTACAGAGTGAGTTCAGTAGTCACTGCAGTTGATTTACAAAAACCTTATGAAGCCTGAATGTGTGTGTGTGTGTGTGCGCGCGCGCGCGGGCGCGTGCACATGATGCAGGGAGAGGGACAGATCAAGGGAGCAAGCGACTGAAAAGGATGGTATACACAGACAAAGTAAAACGAAGCACCTTTCTAAGACTAATGTGTGTTAATGGTTCGACAAATCTGTATACGGTTCCCTCACAATGTTTTGATTTCAACCATCTTTTTAGTTTGTTTTAAAGTTCTAATTTAAAAAGGCCTTAAAGGGGCGCCTGGGTGGCGCAGTTGGTTAAGCGTCCGACTTCAGCCAGGTCACGATCTCGCGGTCCGGGAGTTCGAGCCCCGCGTCGGGCTCTGGGCTGATGGCTCAGAGCCTGGAGCCTGTTTCCGATTCTGTGTCTCCCTCTCTCTCTGCCCCTCCCCCATTCATGCTCTGTCTCTCTCTGTCCCAAAAATAAATAAAAGTTGAAAAAAAAATTTTTTTTTTAAAAATAAAAATAAAAAATAAAATAAATAAATAAAAAGGCCTTAAGGTATCATAAAATATATACCTGAATCCAGGCAGACACCAGAGCAATGATACAGCAAAGCAGCTCTCCTTTCATAAGTCACAGTGAAAGACAGCTCTGGTTTCGTAGCCCTAGTATAACACATTCTCATGAAGCATTTGATAGTAAATACCAGGAAATTGGCTTTTGCATAATATCTTCGCAGATAAAAAGTTGGTACCTCACTTGGTGTTTGAAACATAGCTTGTCCTCATTGTCAAGCTGGCCCACATGTCCTTCACACAGCAGACATTAGGGACATTTCTGATGCTATACCTCTCAACATCAACACTTAAATTCTTTCTCACTGCTAGGCTTTATTGCTCTTTTTTTTTTTTAACGTTTTATTTATTTTTGAGACAGAGAGAGACAGAGCATGAACGGGGGAGGGGCAGAGAGAGAGGGAGACACAGAATCGGAAACAGGCTCCAGGCTCTGAGCCATCAGCCCAGAGCCTGACGCGGGGCTCGAACTCACGGACCGCAAGATCGTGACCTGAGCTGAAGTCGGCCGCTTAACCGACTGAGCCACCCAGGCGCCCCAGCTTTATTTCTCTTTAAGATGACCTCTCAGCAATAAGAAGATCACTAGGAGTCAGGAGATGTGAAGTCTAGGCCCATGTAACTGCTTACACAATTTTGGCCAATGTGCTTGACTTCTCTGGGTCTCAGTTTCCTCATGTAACATAAGACATCTGAATTTGGAAATTTTAAGCTAATTTCAGCTCTATAAGCTTACACTCTTGAGGTAGGGAAGCTGAAGGGACTCCATTTTAGAAAGTCCCTGTCTCTTCTGTTTTTCTGCTAGGCCGTTTACCCATGTTCTGTATTCTGCCCCTGAATAAGCCATAGAAGCTATGTTCCCACTTCAAGGGGGGAAGCAAGAAAGTTAATCATTCTCTGAGTTTTGTCCTAGACCCAAAACACCTTATAACATCTAAGAAGATCCTGCATATGTTCTAGGACATTAGCCTCAAACAAGCCTCTGCTGATGCTGGCATCAATACCCCTAGCTTGGATAATTTTGGAATAACATCTATTGTTCACCTGACACTCGCCTTTGATAGAACCCTACCCTAGATCCCCAAATCTAGGGTGCCTTTCCGACATAAATCCCTAACCCCAAACAACCACAGGACTCGTTCTCTTTTCCTTTCCGAGTCTCCTAAATACTCTGCTATTCTCTGTCACTCATGCTATTCAATAAACTCTGTTTTTACCTTCTCCACCTTGTGTTTGATTTCTATCCTATGTGAAGCGAGGGACCCTTTTGGCTGGTCCTGTGGGACCCCCTCTCTGGGTCCTCAGATCCAGCCTGCCTGTATCGCTTTCAAAGAAAACTAGTGTTAATCAAATATCAAAGTCACCTGTGTGTATACACGCTCTCACATGCATGAGAGAGAGTACACTCATATATTTATATTGACTGCAATAACAAAATAATCATTGCTTTTATTAGACACATAGGATGAGTGATACGATATGTTTCTGTAGAATTTGAGAGGTACTGTGTTTGTTTAAATATCAAATTTTAACATTTTTTACTTGTTGGAGGTTCTACAGATGTACAAGGAAGCTAATTTTTAATGCATGGCTTAAATCACAGAAGTTAACTTTTCTTTTTTTTCAATGTTTATTTTATATTTTCTTCTTGAGAGAGAGACAGTGAGTGTGCAAGTGAGGGAGGGGCAGAGAAAGAGGTAGACAGAGGATCCAAGGCGGCCTCCACACTGACAGCAGAGAGTAGATGTGGGGCTCGAACTCACACACCGTGAGATCATGACCCAAGCTAAAGTCATACACTTAACCGTCTGAGCCACCCAGGCGCCCTAGAAAGTTAACTTTCCAAAGAACCACACAAGGCCACAATTTTCATAAATAGTCTGGATTTTCTCAAAATGGGGTGGCGGGAGAAGCGGCAAGGACTAGAAAGTACTCTGTGGCAAGGCACATCACCACAGACTGAGCTCCTAGAGTGAGATGGGTAAACTGGTCTGGCAGGTGGGGAGGTAAGGGGTTTCAGTCATGGGAAAAACAAAAGGTGGCCAATGCACCACAGAGGAATGTAGAGCCTCCTCCTTAATCCTAGCTGAATCCTGCCGAGTACCACCTGCTGTTATGTATAAACTCCCAGAACAATTGACTACCTGCATATGGGAAACATTACTGAATCAGACACTAAATCCCACCATCGTGATAAACCACACAGAGTATTCTTATGGGAGCTTAGTCTGCACTGAGAGATAATGAGGTAGGTAAAAAGGACTTTTTCTCCTGTTAGACTCCCAGCAAAAGGCATTTGTGTCATAACCAAATTCTAAAGCACTTCATGTTCTAAAGAATTAACAAGGCAAAATTTCTTTAATTTTTTTTTTAATGTTTATTCAGTTTTGAGAGAGACAGAGACAGAGCGTGAGTGGGGGAGGGGCAGAGAGAGGAAGACACAGAATCTAAAGCAGGCTCCAGCTTCTGAGCTGTTAGTTAGCACAGAGCCTGACACGGGGTTCAAACTCAGAACCCTGAGATCATGACCTCAGCCGAAGTCGGACGCTTAACTGACTGAACCACCCAGGCACCCCAAAATTTCTTTAAAATAAGTGTCCAACACCTCATTTCAGCTCAGGTCATGATCCCACAGTTTGTGAGTTGGAGCCCCACATTGAGCTCTGCACTGGATTCTCTCTCTTTCCCTCTCTCTCTGCCCCTCCCTTGCTCGTGCTCTGTCTCTCAAAATAAATAAACTTAAAAAAAAGTATTCAAAATAAAAATAAGCTAAAATAAAACAATATAATATAGATCTTTTACACCTAAAAGCTATACAGTTTCAATTGGACCATGTTACTGTAAATTCCAAACACAACTTTCAGTGGGAAGAAAGACGTTTGTATATATCTACTGAAAAAACAGTTTGTGTGTGTGTTTATGAAAAAAAATTAAATTTCAGTTTAATGTTATAGGTCAATTCGAAAATAAAACATTATGTTAAAATAACTTGGGAGGTGAGCTTCCCATAAGTAAGTTGCCATTTGAGGCATCAAGTGAAATAAAGAAACAGAAAAGTATGTTTCCCATTGCAATCTAAACAAATTCAATGTAGTTAGGTGAAAATTAGCAAGAATTAACACAATGTCTACTCAAAATAGCCCTCAAATGTGTTTTTCAGCCTTACTTTTATATTTGCACAGTCAAGTTTCATACATCTTAAAAAGTAGAAATATTTTTATGTGAGAAAAAATACCATTTTTCGTAATTCAACTCTTTGACTTCCACATATGCTGTTAATTTGCAAGAATTTTTAATTATAGTATAAAAAATACCTACCTATAACCGCCAGCCAACAAAAATAATCTGCAATTAATATCATAGATGTGGATTCTACTTATCAGTCTATTTGATCTCTCATCTTCTGCCAACTGAGAAAGCAACCACACAAAAACAATGTTTTCTGATTGTAATAAAAAGCAATGCATTTTACACTGAGAAAGGATATATCTGCATCATCAAAGAAATACACTTTCACTAGACACTACATAGAAAAAAGCAAATTCAAGAACTACAATATATTTTTTGAGAAAGCAGTATTGAAATTTACCTCTCCCAGAATTTATTTTACTAACGACTGTTACCAAATGTTATGTGCAATACTGGCTGCAGGGATAATTTGAAAACTTTTACTAAATGATAACCCAATACAATTCATTTAGGAAACATGGCAAATTTTGTGGCGTTTTTGCTATTATTTGGAAATATCCAAAGATAATATTTGTTATGCACACATACACACATATATGAGTGATTATGTATAAGTGACTATGTATAGATACATTTATATTCAATTTCATATTCTATCTCAGAATTTTCAACTCTAAGAAGATATTACACTATAGAATTTGAATTTTGGTCAGCTATAACACAGACACTTGTCACCTGTTAGCTAAATTGGTATAAGCACCTCATTTCCTTGAGGTCATCTTAGGGTCAAAAGACATAATTACTTGTCATCATGATAGACCTAGGGAAAATAATCAAATTAGTACTGTAGAAAGAAGGGGCAAAATATTAATCATACCCATAAATATCTGAGCTGTACAACCTTGAAATTACTGGACAAATAGTAAATAAATGTGTACTAGACAGTTGCCATTGAAAAGCTGCCAAGAATCCTTCTCATATTCCAGAAAATTCAGTATGTTGAAAGATGTAGTCAGCTGTACCTGCCTAAGTATCAATCACCCCTGTGATGTACTCATTCGTGTCAAATATATTCTAAAAGTCCCATGTTAGACCACATATTCTCAATTTATCAAGTTATTGACACTGTTTACTTCTGCAATTCATATAGTATTGAACAATCTCTATTTAAAATAAGGCTCTTATGGATGTTAAAAAAAAGACACTGCAAAAGGTTGATATTTATTCATATAGAAGTATACAAAGAACTGTATAGCAACAGATATAAAGAATATACTATGATCCAAACTCATTGTTCACTGATGACGTTAAAATAAATTTGAGAAATCATTCTAAATAGTAAAAGTTCCCAAAATATTACTTTTATTTTAAAGTATGAAATGGAAATGTACGTGGTATTTAAATTATAGATTAGGCCATCCTCTGATAGTGTTCACATGCCCCTTGATTCTTGGGTTGGAACATGAGACTACCATCATAGGTCCTGACATACACACACAGAAAAAGAGAGCCAAACTCACCTTAGGGGGAGGGAAGCCTGTTTGAATATTTGGAAATTCAATTTATGACTTCCAAATTAATAATCCAGCTTTATACAAGGATCTAAAATCTGCATATGACATGGCATTAGGTTTTTAGAGGGTTAGTTATCATTATAAAAGCTTTCTATGGTGATGGTAATAATGAAAACACTTCAAACACCAGGAAACTATGAATTAGAGCATGATTAAGACTATTGTTTTAAAAAGTCTAAAGTTTCTAAGCCATTTCCAATAGTATCATATCTGAAACCGAGAATAATCCAAGTGTGTATCTATGTGTGTATATAATTTTTCCTAAACTCTTGACTTTGTTGTATAGGCAATCTATAAGAAGTATCTCCCAATTTCCTTTTTGAAAAAAGAAAATTTTAATTGCTCTGCAAAGGATGAATTATTTCCATTCATAAATCATTTTCTTCATATGTGATAAATTGTAAAGTTTTAAAAATAATCATCCCTTAAAATTGTTATCAGAAAGAAGCAATAAGGAGCCAAACTTCACTCTTCCATTGGACTCTGGCCAGCAAGTGATTCAGAAAATTGTTGCAACAACAGTTTTTTTATCTGATCAAGGCATTTTGTCAAAATAAGAGTAAATTCCCAAACCACCTCCAACCTGTTGCTATTGCCAAAGAACTACCTGCACAAATCAGGCATGGAAGCCACTTGGGGTCAGGTCATCTGGAAGAGTTTCCTGATGGAACAGACCTCCTACCCACTCAAAAAATAGTTTAGAGTGCATGTTCCTACATGGGCCCGTATACAAATGTCTGATTGCCCCCATGTAATGGCCCAATCACTCCTACTGATTCTTTAACAACTGGAAAGAAGTTCCTGCTGTGTAATGAGATTATGAAGCACATGATAGATTACTGACCTTTTGAATTAGGACAAACAACATGAACTCCCCCTTATACTGAAGAGGCTATGTTAAGAGTGTCAGCCATTTGACAAAAATAGTTGAAGTGCAGATGGAAATATCAACATATAAGGCTTCATTCTTCAGTGTTCTAGTGCTAAGACCAAGAACTCACATCTGACTTGAATATTATGAGCGCATCTGATAATTTTAATCAATGGCCAAATTAAAAAAAAAAACATTTTCCTATTTGGATTTATACTTCAGTTTTGAAATATATTTGAAAAAAAAAACAATCAAAATAGCTTTTTAGATTCATTGACTAATCAGCGAGGTGTATTGGGGCCAATGGGTTTTGAACATAAAGAAACCTCTATTTTTTGAATTCTCGATCCTATTTTAATTGTTTAAAATGTTGCTCTATCAGCATAGCACAGGGGTTTGGAGACAGGCAGGAAGGTGATTTTGACTTGGGGTAACATCTTGGGTCCATCATTTAGTAGCTATGTGAATTCAATTATGGAAGTTTTTCAATCCCTCTAGACATCAACCTCTTCCTCTTTAATATGGGGATAGTGCCAATTCATTGAATTATTGTGCAGATAAAATTAGATAATCTATGTAGAACTCTTAGCACAATGGGTAGTGCATAATACAATGATAAACTCTCAATATGTATTATTTTTTGCTTATTATTCAAAAATGTTGTTCCTATTATTATTATAAAATGTTTTAATGAGGTAAGCTATTTTTCCTAATGAAAAATATTTCCATAATTAAACTGTTCAGCTTATTAGAAAAAACATCACTTATTCAAACAAGTTTGAATTCAGTTAACTTCATCATGAAGCCATAGAAGACCTCCATTTTTACTTTCATTCTATTACTATTGTTACCCCTCATGTGGACCTCCTAAAAAGGGACTGGGATTCCTTTTCATATTGAAGAGATAAGTAATTAGGGGATAATCTTGACACATAAATATGTGCCTATAGAATGTCGATTTTTAAGTTTATTTTTGTGGGGTAATGGATTTGGGTTTGTACACATCTAGCAGTATTCTCCTGTACTGTCTCCCTTTGATCAGCTACTCTGTGAGCTTAAGAATGAAGCTTATGCCTTTGAGACTAAATGAAGATAATTGCCTTGCGTGGAATAGCAGTGGCTAGATTAGCACTATGTCCTAACCAGCTGCGCAATTCAAACCAAAACCTCGTCACCACTTATCCTGAAACCTCACTACACGGACTTATTCTGAGTCTCAGAATAATGTGTTACTTATTAACATTTTATTAATGCTACTCAAATGTGGTTTTCAAAAGAGTCTAAAATCATGAAAACAAATGGATAATTCACATTAAGTCTCTTCACAGTCACTACTGTAAACCGTCAACTGCGAGGACAGTGTTGCCAATTTCTGAATTCTCAAAGTACAAATACAAATTTCTCAGAAAAGAATTTTACAGGTGTACTTTACTTTGCCCCTGTCACTTGTTCTGTACGTTGTATTGGGAGAACCATATCCCTTTGGTATAGTGGGGGGGGCGGGGGGGAACTCTACAGGTGAATTCTACTCTAATATCAGATTTATGTTCTCAAATCGTCACATGAAACACAAACAAAACCATTCTGCAGGTAAACCTCAGATGTGAATGTTTTTCATACTTCTGAATCCACAGACTTACGCACGGCTTCTGAAATGAATGGAAGAGGAGCTGCTACATGGTATTTCCTTAATCCTTCTCCTCACCTTTTATCCTTGTACTACACAGGATAAAACATTGTCATTAGGATAGAGCAGGAACCTTGACTTTCTACACAAGGTGGGAAGCTGACAACCATATTGAAAAAAACATACCAGCTTTATTTCATGAGATATAGAAGAATTATCACAACCCTGAGTGTGACAAATTTGCCTTAACTCTGTCACAGACACACATCCCCATTACACGCTGTGTGACCCAGCAATGCACAGATGTGTGACATACAGCCACATCAAAGTACCATGACAGAAGAATGACCTATAAGAATACAGCATTATGCTAATCTTCTCTTCATGTTGAGGCAGAACAGAACTGATTCCTATAGGGTACTTAGAAAGTATCTTCACTGGCCATTTAGATATGAGCTTTTGAACAACTTTTCTACACAAATGATACTATGTGATAGATCATACTAAGTCTAAGTTGCAGAGACAATTACAAATATATTTACTACAGTTCATACCAACAACATACACCTATCAAACTCTTAAGTAAACCTACTCTTTTGAATTTGGCTGATTCAAGAGGATACCGAAATGACTTACTGTGACAACTATATGGAAAATACTAAACAATCATATGCCAGTTTGATCTGATACAGGTCTGACTGAATGTGAACAAATTAAAGCAGATATCCATGCCAATTTTAACAACCCAATAGGATGAATAGATCTACTAGTTCTAATGGCGTCTCTAAACTACCGAATGCAAAATGTCTGTACTTGTTCTAGTTTTTCGCTTCCTGGTTTTCACTCTAAAATACTGGTCTTGGGGCGCCTGGGTGGCGCAGTCGGTTAAGCGTCCGACTTCAGCCAGGTCACGATCTCGCGGTCCGTGAGTTCGAGCCCCGCATCGGGCTCTGGGCTGATGGCTCAGAGCCTGGAGCCTGCTTCCGATTCTGTGTCTCCCTCTCTCTCTGCGCCTCCCCTATTCATGCTCTGTCTCTCTCTGTCCCAGAAATAAACGTTGAAAAAAAATTTAAAAAAAATAAAAATAAAAATAAAATAAAATAAAATAAAATAAAATAAAATAAAATACTGGTCTTTATCTCTATTGCCACTCCCCACTTCCACCCCTCACCCCCGTGCAATGATTACGAGACAATACTATAAAATAAGAGAGAAAGTCAATCTGCCGTCACACCCCCTGAATTCAGAGCAAACATTGAGAACATCTGAGAAAAGGAATCTTTAGGGATAAATATTATGTGAAAAGGGAACTAAAATCATGACGCAGAATATACCAAACTTCCCATCCATAATTTTCATGGTGTTTCAATTTTTTTAAGTTTTTAGTATTTTTTTGTCCAGTTAGAACACCCTCACCTAGACTGGCTCAACTTTCACAGAGAAATATTTATTCTTAAAAATGTTGTTAAAGATCAGCAGTATGATAAATTACTACATTATTATATTAAAATACTTATAAAAAGATATCACTTACTAGTACTTGGTAAAACATTCTAGAATGGTCCACCTTCCATTTTTAAATTCTTCAAACTTCCCAAATCAACACAGATCCTGACACTTATTTCTGTTTCCATAGTTTTACTTCTAATATGCCCCCCCTTACTTTTTTTTTAAACCGTGAGTATTCTCTGAAGTACCAGTGGCTACAATTGTTCTTATGGATAAAAAGTTCAAGGCAGCCAGAGGTAAAATAATTGACCCTAAGTCACTCTGCCTGCCAGCGAAGATGAACAAAGACCATACGCGGAAACCTGTGGACAGACCAGGAAGTGGAAAGGAGGGAAAGTCATGAATTTCATGTTCAAGGATCTGAAAATTCAACAGGATTTAGTCACTCAGAACAAACTCAAAAGTATGCCAATACATAAAATGGGCCAACATATAACAGATATAATGATAACCAAATGAGAAAAACCATTTTTAGCTAACATGTAAGTGTAAAGTCTTGGGAGTTCCTATGTAAGTTTCTAGACAACTACAGTCCTAGGGTAACCATAGCAGTTTCTCTAAAGGCAGAGGTTGATTATTTGGATAATATAGTAGTAGACTGAAATGCCTTATTAATTTGGAGTCTTATTTATTGGAATTTACTATTGACAAAAGGAATAATTTATAAACAAGAATATATATGGGGGAAGGCTTCAGAGATAAGATCAGTGATTAAAGAAATATGCGCTTTAAGAAGGGCACAGGATAAGTCTCCCAAACAAGATGAATTCTAAAATGTGAGCCTAGAACTGACCAAGACTCAGAGCATAAGGACATGTCAAGGAGAATTCACCCAAAAAATGTATGATGATAAACCACAACAAATTTCTCAACAGTTTCCTAATCATTAATGTGACTTGTGATTACATGGCTGAGGTCGTCCCATCTAGATTGCCCATCTATCCCCATCCTTCATACTCCAGTATTAGCCATAAATCAAGGCCCAGGGCTATTTGCTCACCGCCTTGTGGAGCTTAATAATTTAACAAAATCACACTGATCTCTTGCTCTTCTCCAGGATCCTAGAGAATTTATTTTGGGCACTGCACAACATAATACTTACAATCCTTGTTAAATAATACTTATAATATTTCTGAGTTGCTCATTACCTTTTTTTGATAGAAATGTCTACTCCATCAGATTATAAACTCCATGAAGGTATCAACCATTGACTTTCATCCCTGAAATGCCATAACAGTTAATTCAGTGCTATATGCACCTAGCAAACCAATACAAAATTATTGAGTTAGGGAGGTTTCCTGTGTGTTAGGAGGAAACACTTAAGTTAAACTGAGTTAAACAAGTGGATTCTTGGAAACTAAAGCTCATTAGGCAAATGTTAGAAATCAAGGTCTTTTTCTTAATGAGTACAAACACAAATTAGTGGGTAGAAGATGATAATTGTGAGTTAACAGAAAGACATGAATAAAAGCCAGGTTTGATAACTAACTATAAGCTCACCCTCTAGATTAGGTGTATCATTCATGAAAACATATTTCACTCTCTCCCTCTGGCTTTTAAAAATTGACCCTCCAAAACGGGTTGGCAGGTATTAATGAATTTCAAAGAAAAAGAATATCCTATCATATTTATTTGGTCTCAAGTTATAAAACAGTTAATTTTTTTTCTATCAAAAGATGGTCTCATTTGGTAGCAATTCCAACTCGATCTTTTCAAGTGAAAGGAAATGGAGATGGTAAGTTTATTTGTTGTGATGAATCCTGCCAGTGCCCACTGAGATAAAAATAGACAGTGATTTTGTTTCTGCTACCAACAGGAATTTGAACACATTACAAGCAGGAAAGAAACAAAGCTGTAGGCATATTTATAATTTAGTATGCTCTAAATCAGGGCGAGATAGTAACAAATACAGATTTAAAAATCTTAATTCTATTTCAATATGCATTCACTTGTCTCTTTAGAAACTTTATTGAGAAGGAAAAAAAACCCACAAACACTTTAGAAAAGAGTACAGTAAACCTTGGGCTGTGAGTAACCTGTTCTGTGAGTGTTTCACAAGATGAGCAAACATTTCTACTAAATTTTGACTTGATAAACGAGCAATGTCTTGCAATACGAGTAGTATGTAATGCTGAATGTCACATGATCACAACCATTTCAATGGTTCTTGAAATTTGCTTTGATATGCAAGTGCTTTGGATTACAAACATGTTTCTGGGATGAATTATGCTTGCAAATCAAGACTTTATGTGAAAACGAATCTTTCATACAACAATTGCTGAGAATATCATACTAACAAAGTTTCTCAGGCAATTAGAATAAAGTTGTGAAAGTAGGATCAACTTTTTATGCTAGCTTAATTTGATACACCTAAACCACAGAAAGATACCTGTTTACTTATGTTATCCCATTCATTTTCGTGGATTTTTCAAAGTCCAGTACATGTCTGTATAGACTGAAAGAAACAGCTACCCCAACATATCACAAAATGTAATAGGAGCAAAAGGAGAGGAAAGGGGAGGCCTGAATGGAAGAATATTACAAACATCCAGGAAATAAATCACCTTTACATATATTATTCCCAGATTAGAGTCAGCATTTTGGAGAAAGTCACCAACTGGTAGAAGATAGGAAGCAAGACAGGAAGCAAAACTGGGGGAAAAATCTGGAGGACATCTTGTAGCAGAAGATGAAGCCATAGATACTCTAGAAGCTTTGCAGGAGACACAGAGATATGGGTTAGCACCTGGTTTCTGGGGGAGAAATGGTTCAAAATACGTCATTTGGTGAATAGTAGGAAAAATGTCTATCATTTCTCCAGCGACATCCCCACATAAAGCCTGAGTCTCCAGTTCCTCATCTACAAAACTGGCGTAATAATACTCACGAGAGTTATTTTGGAGATTAAAAGAGATGGTGTATGTGAAGTAATTCTAGGTCCTAGACATTGAATAAGAGTAAAATAGGGGAGAAATGCTGTCTATTCTCTTGTGTCATTGTTATTGCCATCTAGACTTAAAAGAAATAGATGTAACTGTAAGAGCCAAGTAACAATCTAACACATCTAACTGAAATTAGAGACTCTTCTTTCTAAAATAACTCCACTTCCTGTCTGCTGACCACATTCTAAGGCAATGTTTCTAAACTCTAGTGTACATAAAAAGAGTTAGAAGCCGGTAAAAAAATCCCCAAAAGTGATTGAGCAAATCTGAAGTGGGTCCTAAGAATTCTCTTCATTTATCAGGCAACCCAGGGAATTCTGATAGTCGTGATCAGCAGACAGGACTTTACTCTAAAAAGGGTATTTTAGGTTTAATATGTAGCTACTATTTATATATGAAATTATCAGTGAAAGAATCCTATTATGAAGGTACGTAGAAAGCTGGAGAGACATAGAAAACCACAGAATACCACGTTGTAAGGGATTCTTCTTTCCAATAAAAAAATTTCCATCACCTCTGACAGATGGTTATCCTAAACACCTTCAGTGACGGGGAATTGCTGTCTTCAGGCAACACGTGCTATTTTGGGTTATAAATTCATATTAAAAAAAAAAGGTAAATCATAACTTATTTGGAAGATTGAAGAAATGGGGATATTATTCAGAATGAATTATACATGAAAGCCTTTCTAGACTTGACTGAACTAGGTAAGGCACCAACTAAATTCAAAACTAATTTGCCTGCAAGAAGATTTGAACACCCAAACATTGGCTCTGCTACCTGATTGTACTAGAAAAGCCATACGTTCTGTGGCTGCTGGAAAATTAACCTTTTTTTCTGTGTCTCTCATTCACATTTGAATGGTGCAACATTTCAATCACACATCTGGTATCACTTTCATCTCCCTATTTAGCCAGTGACAAGTAAACAGCAATAAAAATATATATAACCAAAAAATTTTGCAACGCTCATGAATATTTTAAAATAATGGTCCAGAACAAAACATTGTAAATGAATATAAAATATGCCGCAAAGCCATTTTATCCTACTACTCGATTGAAAACAGTAGGATTTATATTTTAATCTTTATATAGGTATTCCACCAAATGAGTGAATAGTTATTAAGTCATTTGGTTGTTTACTTGTTTTAGAAGAACTCACAAAGCCTCATGGTTTCAGATGGCTCTGTCATGTGTGATTGATGCTTGGGCATTTCCATTTTCATTTATGTAAATTATCAGAGGCTCCTACAGCCTTGTCACTGACACAAAATTGGGAAATGTGAGGTGCTGCACAGTAACATGGTCTTGAATTATTTTAATCTAATCTGCCAAAATATTGTCTGGAATAAAATATTTATCGAGTTGTCTGGGATTAGAATAGGCTAAACACTCCCCTACAGTGATACAGTATGGGTCTCTGTACTTCCTTTTAGTCCAAGATTCCCGCTGGGAATTAGAGTATTTCCCATTTCCTCTTTTCCACTGAACAACCACTAGAATATCAACCCCAGATCTGTACCTTGGGTAATATTTGTTTGCGTGAAATAACTGGGCCTTAAGTAAACTATTTGCTGAAGTATTACATGAGAAAGATTTCTATGAATACTTTAGCAACAATATCTGATTTATTTTCCTTGAACACTAAAGAGCATCCAATAATAAATCTCTGTCTCTCCAAAAGAATCTTTGTGTTCAAGCTTGAGAAAGAGAAAAGCAGTCACTGGCACCCAGGAGTGAACCGGGTACTATCAACTTGGCCTTTGTGTTTTGCTGAACATAAACAATTTCCCAGAGCATCATCATCAGACCAGGCCACTCTGGGACTAAGATGGAGCAGGGCAAAAACAGCACCAGTCCCTTATCATGTTTGAACACAGACAAAACACGAACATTGTGTCCAAGCCACAAAATACCAGATAGGCCCCTTTCTTACTAAATGAGAGATTGCTAGGAGTTTTTCTTTCTTTCTTTCTTTCTTTCTTTCTTGCTTGCTTGCTTGCTTGCTTGCTTTCTTGCTTTCTTGCTTTCGTGCTTTCTTGCTTTCTTGCTTTCTTGCTTTCCTGCTTGCTTTCTTCCTTTCTCTTCCTTCCTTCCTTCCTTCCTTCCTTCCTTCCTTCCTTCCTTCCCTTCTTCCTTCCTTTCTTTCTTTCTTTCTTTCTTTCTTTCTTTCTTTCTTTCTTTCTTTCTTTCTTTCTTTCTTTCCCAACTATAGCTTTAGTCTGCATTCTTAGAGCTAAGATTTCTTGGGATAAACAATCATAGAACTGTCCCTGCTTTCTGACAGCACTCAATCCAGAGTGAGCTCCCACTTTCTTGGACCCTCCCCCAAATCACTCATCCAAAGCCCAAATCCTAGGAGTCCTTGCTAACTCAGCTCCTCACAATGTACATCCTCCCTCACTGCAATGAGTTGTAACCCCGACACATTCAATCACAGGTGTGTTCTTTTTTATTTTTATTTTTTAATTAAAAAAAAATTTTCTTTACATTTACTTATTTTTGAGAGGCAGAGACAGAGCACAGGTTGGGGAGGGGCAGAGAGAGGAGACACAGAATCTGAAGCAGGCTCCAGGCTCTGAGCTGTCAGCACAGAGCCCAACACCGGGCTCAAACTCACGAACCGTGAGATCATGACCTGAGCTGAAGTCGGACGCTTAACCGACTGAGCCACCCAGGCGCCCCTAATTTTTTTTTAATGTTTACTTATTTTTGAGATCTCTCTCTCCACCAGGGGAGGGGCAGAGAGAGAGAGAGGGAGACACAGAATCCGAAGCAGGCTCCAGGCTCTGAGCTGTCAGCACAGAGCCAGACACAGGGCTCAAACCCACGAACCATGAGATCATGACCTGAACTGAAGTCGGGTGCTCAACCGACTGAGCCACCCAGGCGCCCCCAATCACAGGTGTGTTCTTAGTGGTCTTTGCGTGGAGGGCAATGAGATGCTCAATTATTAAAAACAGAATAGAATTTTTTTTTCTTTACTAAAGGTAGGATCATTTCTATTTTCAAGGTACTCACTAAAACTCTAATATAAAATAAATTCCTTTGCTTATTTTTCCACATTGTGGGTTTTGTGGCAAAAGACCCTTTCATTCTGTCCCCGAGAAGAACCACTTTTATGAGATGTGGAATAAACAAGTGTATTACGGCTCATCTGTTAAATATTTACTAGAGGAGGAAGAATGTTTTCAAGGAATATGATTCATCCTATTGGATCAGCACCCGGGCCACAGTGAGCTTGGTGGTCCACAGTCCTGGATGCTCACACAGAATCCTACCAGGCATTCAATGTGAACCTCTAGTAAAAAAACAGACAATTGGATTGAAGTGATATGACACTGACTTTGCTCCAGTTCTTGCTTTGCTCAGATTTTATCCTTATTAGGGATGCTTATCTCTTGATTATTATTTCCTCATCAAAGCACATTTAATGGTCTAGTTTCTAAATATGAAAATTTAAGTCGCCTGCTATGAAAAAAAGACGTGAAGCAGTAATCTAAAGACCTGAGGTACATTTATGTGGATCTCAATAATTTGTATGAGATCACAAGTTTTCAATTATAGTATATAACTTCTGGCCTTTTGAGAAATGAATACTAGCCTTTGCGAAGTACCAATATTATATTCTGCCTCTCTTAAGAATATAAACAGACTTTGCTTCTATAGGGCTTATTCTCATAAGTAATTTCCATTCAAGGGAATTGTAACAACACCTAAAAGTCATTGCCATGGACTATATATTAAATACTGCCCAAAGAATTTGATGCCCATTATTTCTAATCCTCACAAAATACCAATAGGTGTATAGAATCATTCACCTTGTAGATGAGAACCTAAGTCAGAGCAATTAAACGATATGCTGCAAACACACTATATTCAGAGATAGAGCTAAGATTCAAACCCATTTATGTCTGATTTGACAAACTAAAGGTTGGTTACTTGTGCATGCATGTGTGTGGATGTTTTCCTATTAGGTGCAATTACTCCTAACCCTCAATATTCACTGTGTTTTCATAGCTCATTTAATATATGCTTCTGAATGTATGTAAAAATACACACACATACGCAAAGCTTACAATCAATTGCTATCATTTTGAATACAAGTTTGAAAATACTTTATTCCTAAATAAACATATTTGAGAAAATAGAGCTGAAAAAATATTATAGTTCTCACATATGATGATTTCATCTTCTCTGCCACCTCAAATACTTTAAGATGGCTTTGGCCATGTGAATTTAGTATCAACCCTCGGAGCTTATAAAATCTTCGTGATACAGATTCTCCACCCCTTTAGTAGTTCTGAGTATAATGTTTCCAATGCAGCACAGGGACTTCAGAGAGAAATTAAGACGAATTTGAAATGATACTGTGAATTCAAACAAAAATTCCTTCTTTCTTTTTCCCTATCACTTGCTCTCTTTTTCTTTTCCATTTGTTTTTTCTCTTTTTAAAGGTTAACCAATTAATTAGCTAACACTCTGCAAAAATGCCATCGAGGGCTGGAGGATCCAGAATCCTTAGGTACAAAAGGATTTTCTGCCAATGTTCCTGCCTACCCTGAATTATCCTTTGCCTTTATCAGACTGCATCACTATCTTTACACTATTATTTTTTTTAAACTCATATGTGGGCATGCTTATCTTTATCAAATTACGCGGCACCATACAAATTTACTAACCCCTATTTGCTAATACAATGATCTTTTAAATATCAGAGGGTTGCTTCAAATCATTTCTAATTCTTTAGATTATGAGACATTTAGTACCAGAGACCTATAATTTTGAAGTGCAACGCAATTTCAAAATTGTCAAAATGAAAAACATTCATTTGTTCATGGTAATTTTTTCAACCTGCTCATTCAAAATGCAAACCGTCTAACGTCGGAATGCATTTACATTAGAATCATGTTACATTCTGCCCGTCTTACTGCCTCAAGAAATAAACGGATTTTAGGAGAATTTATTTAAGAGACATCTCTGTCAGAGGTGGGGCTCACATGGCTCTGTGAGGCTGCAACAGTTTACCAGAAGGAGTCAGGCCATAAAGAAAGAAGTGCTAGCATTGGGTGGGGCTGAATAGTTTGCATCTTTTCCCACTGTTTCTCACTGGTATCGTTTCCATGAAAATCAAGGGTGTGGGAATGTATGCCAGGCTAAAAAAACCTACACACGGCTTTGTGTCCCCAACACCCCCGACCCATAATATCTTTAGCTGTTTATCTTAATCAATGAAAGAGGCATCACACTATAATGTCTGAGAAAACTGTAGAGGAGCTAAGCAAACCAAAGAAATACCATGCTAGGGATCATATTTCTCCTGTCACAACAGTCTTTTCTCCTCAGGAAGAATACACTTAGCACGGAACCAAAAGGCGTTTGCTGTCTAGCTGTCTCAAGATCATCCCCGAGCAAACATCTGGCCACAATCTTCGTTTTGCTTCACAATCCACCTTGCTTAACATTTCCTTTTAAACTCACCCATTCTAAAAATAAAATGACTCTCTCTATACCCAGTTCACACCAGAAGCATCCATCGGTGGCCACAATCCTCAACAATTCACATACAGAACACACCTTATCTCTGCTCACTTCACCGTGCTCTAGTCAATGAATCCATTATGAACCTGGGTTCCTTTCCTATTCTCAGAAAGCAGCAGTGTGCACCTGCCTCTTTAAAAAGCAATGTTTGGCACTGCTACAGTCTACAGTCACTCGCAAGGCTCTACGGGTTCCATAATCTCACTGAGATTACACACTAACACATACACACACATATCGAGATACAGACATTCTTAATTCTGCCAATTTACCTTTTTGGGTCTTTTTCTTCTCTGACTACTGCCATTGAACTTCTCTCCGCTGTCGCTTTTCTGAGCTGCATCTTCGTTCATCATTTTGAACAGTTTGGAAAGAAAATAGCTCTGCCATTAAACCCTGCTGCCTGCACAGACCACTAGCGAGTATGCACTTACTGGAGGAAAGCAGGAGGAGGAGGAGGGGTGGGGAAGGGGCGCGCGCTGGGAGGGTAAGGACGGTGACGTTGCCATGGCAGCAGCTGCCACAACTGTTTATCTGACTGCATTGTTAAATCTGATTCAACCAATTACCATCGGGACCGGTTACAATGCAGAAAGCCTGGAAAAAAGAATACCAGGGACTCGGATGATGTGGGGACACTGCTGGTTGGTTCTTGACACACCTTCAATTCGATCAGCTCTCAACCCACACACAAAACCTGCACTTAATTTTCTTCCTACAGGTACTTCAACACAGAACAGACACAATGCATAATAAGAAAACTATAACAATCTTGATGTCTCTGAAACTGAGGAGATACATTTCAGCCAGTGAAGAGGCTACTCAAGGGAAAGGATTAGCTGTTAATATCCTAAAGTGCATGTAGGAAAGTTACAGTTTTAAGATGTTATTCACTTGGTTTCAAATGATAATCTTTCAAAACTCAGCTTAAGAATGACTTTTGTCATGGAGACTTGAAAACAGGTTCCCCATCAAGCAGGTAACACAGACCACTCCCGCCCCTGTGCCTCCTCTTTCCACTGTACCCTTCTGACAAGGCACCTGTAACATATCACACAACTGTATGTTTACCCAACAGAAGCGTCTTAAGGCCAGGGAAAGTGTGTGTGTGTGTGTGTGTGTGTGTGTGTGTGTGTGTGTGTGTACATGCGTGCTTGGGTTGCATTTCCCAGAACCAAGCATGATATATTGAAGGCAGTTAGTCAAGGTTTGTCAATTTATATGTAAGACACTGGGTAATAGAAATACAAGAAATTCATGCAGTTAAAACATTTTGTAAGTAATCTTAACCTAATTCTCCTTATTGACTGACAAATAAAACACAATCCCAGCTTTTAAGGAAATTATATATATAAAGTTCCAGAATTATTCTTGATAAGAAGAAAACAGAGTTGGTTTTTATCACAAGAAACCCAATTTCATCTTTTGGATCAAGGTGACCATATCTGTATATTTGAACATATTAAATTGTGGATGCAACCAGTATTTTATACTAATACATATGCTAAACATTCATCTCTATTCCTAGAAAACAAACTGAAAGTATAATACACAGAATACTTAAATGCAAAAATAAAGTAAGGATCAAATCAGTGAGATAATGTATTTAAATACACTTTGAAAACTGAAGGTGCCTATGTCAATGTGTTATTGTCGTTGTTGATCCTACCATTATTTTTACAAATACAGGTAATTTTCAACTTAGAAAAATTGACCTTAAAAAATGTTTCTAACATGAAAAGGGCTACCAAAATTGGGAACTCATCTTTTTAATAGACATGAGAAGAAAAACTCACCTTCTGTCCAGACTGCTACTAGGATTAATCTTCCTCTCTGGCTTACCACCCTAAAGACATTTGTCACATCTTCATCTCGAGTCAACTGAGTCTTGCTGCCCCTTACTCTCTCCACCCTCCTTCCTCTCGAGCAGATGCACCCACCACCAATGGTGTCTTGGATCCCACAGCCAGGCAGGGGCACTGGGCCTCTTTTTTATGAAACAAAATCCTACAGGGACTTGTACAAAAACCTCGGGAACTCAATTCCCACTGTTGTCAGAGCCCTGCCAGAAATCCCCCATGGTATCCTAATCCTCTGCTAGCCCTTCAGCTATTCCACTTATTCCCTCACCCATCCCCACTGGGGCCCCCTTACTCAAGCTTTCTCAGGAGCACCCCCAGCCTGGAAACTGGATTCATCTAAACAATAAATATCTATTGAACATTTACCATGTACCAGGAACTAAGCACCAGGGATAGACTGTCTAACCACTGGGGGTATAATGATCAACAAAACTGGTAACATTTCCACTATCATGGCGCTTATATTTTACAGGGGAACTAAGACACTGGTAAGTGGTAAGTGCTACTGGGAAAAAAATTTAGGATAAGGAGTGATGGGAGACAGGTGCTACTTTAGGTATGGTGTCCAGGAATGTTCTTTAAAAACATGAATGATTCGGGGCGCCTGGGTGGCGCAGTTGGTTAAGCGTCCCACTTCAGCCAGGTCACGATCTCACGGTCTGTGAGTTCGAGCCCCGCGTCGGGCTCTGGGCTGATGGCTCAGAGCCTGGAGCCTGTTTCCGATTCTGTGTCTCCCTCTCTCTCTGCCCCTCGCCCGTTCATGCTCTGTCTCTCTCTGTCCCAAAAATAAATAAACGTTGAAAAAAAAAATTAAAAAATAAATTAAAAAATAAAAATAAAAACACGAATGAACTCAGGGACCAAGTCAAGCAATTACCTGGAGTAAAAACACTCTAGCCAAGAAGAACAGCCCTCCAAAGTTCTGAAATGGGAATTTCTTGGCACATATTTTGGGGAAAAAGTGATATCACCAAAAGGGGAAAAGAAGGAAAAAGGAAAACTTTTCTAGCAACTGGATCAATAGAAGAGATGTGTTACTAACACCCTTTACTCTCCAGTGACATCAAAATGTGTTTTTTAATCAATGGGTTTGGTGGACCAATTAGGAGCCCAATCACTGCAACGTAAACTGAAAATAAATGTACTTCACATTTCAATACTTCATGAATTAGAAACTTCTGATTAAGATGAGACAGGCTCTTATAACAGTGTCTTCTCTGCCAACACCCAAATATATATACATGGCTTTAAATAGTCAGGTACAGGGGTGCCTGGGTGGCTCAGTCGGTTAAGCGTCCGACTTCGGCTCAGGTCATGATCTCACAGTTTGTGGGCTCGAGCCCCGTGTTGGGCTCTGGGCTGACAGCTGGGAGCCTGGAGCCTGCTTCACATTCTATGTCTCCCTCTCTCTTTCCGCCCCTCCCCTGCTCACACTCTGTCTCTCAAAAATGAATAAATGTTAAAAAAATTTCTTTAAATCGTCAGGTACAGGCCTCCAATTTTGACAATGAGTTATAACCTTCTGGATGCTCGGATGCTGTTCTGAAATATCATGTAGGCTCTTAGGCAATATATTTCTATTACAGAGTGAGAGTACGGCACAAACACTGTACCAGCATACCACAGACGTCAACATCTACATTCAACGTGTAAAATGAAATCGCAGTAAGTAGGTAATTGAAACAGGTAGTAGGAGTGCTATGTCCATCACAACAGTAGAAGGTAAATATTTTACATATAGAAAATGTCAATAAGACATTACAGTGTTGCAGGTGTTTAGGGTCGTCTTTTTTTTTTTTAATTTTTTTTTTTCAACGTTTATTTATTTTTTGGGACAGAGAGAGACAGAGCATGAACGGGGGAGGAGGGGCAGAGAGAGAGGGAGGCACAGAATTGGAAACAGGCTCCAGGCTCTGAGCCATCAGCCCAGAGCCCGAGGCGGGGCTCGAACTCACGGACCGCTAGATCGTGACCTGGCTGAAGTCAGACGCTTAACCGACTGCGCCACCCAGGCGCCCCATAGGGTCGTCTTTTGAGGCTTTCAATCAATTTTTTGGTGCCTCACATTTGGGCACTATTCACTTTCTATCCTCACAGTGCAGGGTTTTGTTTGTTTGTTTGTTTGCTTGTTTGTTTTTTGTTTTGTTATATTTTTTGAGAGAGACAGAGACAGTGCAAATGGGGAAGGGGCAGACAGAGAGGGAGAGAGAATCCCAAGCAGGCTCCACGGTGTCAGTGCAGAGCCCGACACAGGGCTCAAACCCATGGAACAATGAGATCATGGCTTGAGCTGAAACCAAGAATCAGACCCTTATTGAGCCACCCAGGCACCCTCCCCCCAATACTGCAGGTATTTTGTGGGCATGTGTTTCACTGGACTCTATAAATTCCTTGAAGACAGGATTAATGCCTATTTTCACATTCCACACAAAGCCTCATTCACAACATATACTAGGGGTCCAAGGATTACTTTTAAATGCAATAAAGAAACATTTTCGATATTTACCATCCAGTTTATATTTGTAGTTAAACTTCTAATGGGTAAATACTTCATTTCTTACATTTTCTTTTTGTGTACTTGATATCTAGGAGATACGCATAATAAGAGTTTTAAAGACATTTGAAAAATTAGAGCTGCTGCTGGCAAGATAGCAATGATGATAATACCTTACCTTTGTAAAGCATTTTATAATGTATACGATTTTTATCTCCTAGGATAAAAGCTCCATGAAGACAAATCTTTGTCGGGTGTCACTGATACATCTCATGCACTTATAACAATCCTGGCATATGACACACACTCAAATATTAAGTGACTTTATAGGATTCTCATAACCACACAGGGAAAGGGTTAATATCAATCACAGTACAGGTGAAAACATTGAAGTAAACTCAGTAACTTTTTTTTTTTTTTGGTGACTTGCCCAAGATAACAAAGTTAATAAAATACAGAGCTAAAGTTCGGATTCTAAGGCCACTGTTCTTTTATTAAATCATGGCTGACTTAACAAAGTGCACACTTTAATAAAGTGCGGTCAGATGAGCAAAGACCAAGATGGAAAATGCCAAGAGCAGAAACCACAGTCAGATGACAGTGACCCAAGTAGAAAAAGGAAATCTTTATTGTTTTATGCTAAGCATATTTAATAGGCACGGAGTTTTAGAGGTGCTTATATTAATTTTAATATGCCTACTTTTACTTTATTGAACCTTCAGAGTTAATATTATTATGAAATATGACACATACTACTTTAAAAAAAACTTGCAACATTATTTGAGTGGGGTAAATTTCCCTGAGGTATAAGCAGTTATGTCTTAGAGGTAGGTTAACTTCCAAAAGTTCCTTTATCAGTCAGAGTTGCCTGGTGTTAAATCCAGTTAATCTAGAAACAATGTGATAAATAAAGGCTTAGTTCTCTAAAACCTTCAAAAACAAAACAAAACAAAACAAAACCCTTCAAAAGGCCTTCCTATTCACCATTACTTGTGATAGAGTATCTTAACAGCTAGGCAGAGAGAGATTGGAAAATGGTTCACCAGTTCATCTTTTCCTCTAGGCCACTGTCATACTTGAACTGTGTACCACAACCCTTCTCCCCCCAAAATATGTTTAAGCCCTAACTTTCAGTACCTGTATATGTGACCTTATTTGGGATTAGGGCCTCTGTAGATGTAATCATGTTAAGATAAGGTCATAATGGATTAGAGTGGGCCTTAATCCAATGACTGGTGTCCATATAAAAAGAGGGAAATTTGGACACAGAGACACAGAGGTAAGACAGCCATGCGAAGACTCAGGAAGAAACTGGAGAAGTGTAGCTGTAGCCAGTGATGACAAATTGCCAGCAACCCACCAGAAGCAAGGAGGAGGTAAGGAAAGAGTCTTCTCTAAAGTTTTCAGAGGGAGGCTAGTCCTGATGACACCTTGGTTTCAGACTTCTACCCTTCATAACTGTGCTGGAATAAGTTCTGTTATTTGAAACCACCCAGTACTTTGTTTTGACAACCCTGGGAAAGTAGGACAACCATATTTGCCAGCTACCTTTGCCACTGGGTGCAGCCTTGTGACTTAGTTCTGGCTTGTATAAAAGATGGAAGTGTATGCCACTTTCAGGGCTAGCTAATACAACCCTCCCATGAGTGATCTTCTTTCTTTACCCACCGACTGGCTGAAAACAGAGGAAGACAGAACCTAGAAGGTGGAAGAGTAACAGGTTGGAAAAAAGCCTGAGTCCTTGAGTCACTGTGTGGAGCAGAGTCTCTCTTCTTCCCATTCCCTCCTCCATTGACCCTCAGTAGACATGAGTAACTTTTTCTCATGAGTGTTTTGTCACTGAGACTACAGCACTATTTGTTACAACAGTTAGCTTATGGTACCTAACCATGTCTACCTATGTTTCCCAGGGAATATGTACTTACACTTCTATTTTGGGTTGCCTGTTCTATCAATGATACTCTCAGTGCATCAAAGCCTTTAGCCATTGGATATGGATCCTATGTCCAGGAGCAAAGGTGCTACTCTGATGAAAAAAAAAGGACCACAAGTAATTAGAGAGGAATCAGAAGAGATGAAGAGAAGAATATTATTGATTAGGGGTGGGTACAAGAAAGGGAAACCTGATAGGTCTCAGGGGATCACAATCTCAAAGCAGCCTTTGCCCACTCTCCTTTTTCTCCTATCTCTCTTCCTGGATAAATCCTTTCTTTTCCTATTTCCAGATGCCATTGCTTCTGACCCACTGAGAATGAAAACACAGAATGCTTGCTTATCTTTTGGCAAGCATATAACTTCTTGATGTCCTCTAATGATTCTTCTTTCTCTCTCTCTTTTTAAATAGTTTTTTTATCAATGGGAAAAACATGAAGGGTTGGGGTGCCTAGGTGGCTCAGTCAGTTGAGTGTTCAACTTCAGCTCAGGTCATGATCTTGCTTTCATGGATCTGAGCCCCGCATCGGGCTCTGTGCTGACAGCTCAGAGCCTGGAACCTGCTTCAGATTCTGTGTCTCCCTCTCTCTCTGCCCCTCCCCTGCTTGCACCGTGTCTCTCTCTTGAATCGCAAAAATAAAATAAAACATTAAAAGAATTTTTTTTTAAAAAAAGAAAGAAGACATGAAGGAAAGAGAGCAAAGGAAAAACATAGTTTCTCAAAGTTCACCATACAAGTCCTAGAATGCATTGGGGTATGTAGCCAGAGTTGTGCTCAGATCCACTTTCAGGCCTCAGGGCTGCTCTCTTCTGGTGCCTTTCTTGAATTGCTGTGTGTACTGCACAGGTCTTATTTGATGCAATCTCTCTTCCACAGGAAACCTAGGCAGACTCTAACAATTACACTTCCTTGGAAGCTGAAGTCAGGCTCATGGGCCAGGCAGGAGACTTTTTCTTTTTTACCTCACAGTTAATTGCAGTTCCACCATCAGCATCAGCAGGAAGTACTTCCTCTCCTTCCTTGTGACCTGTTCCTTCTTCTCATCTAGGAGTTCCCCTTCCACTGTTCATGTATTTCTTTATTCAAACAACAGATACTTTATTGGGTGACTGACTACTATATGTCAGGCCTCATGCTTGATGTTGGGGTTCTGTATAAATTAGACAAGTTTTCCCTTAAAGAGCTTAAAATCTAAAAGTGGGACAATCATTGAATTGCAAGAGCAAGGACTCTATCTACAAGGGATGTTAGGTGCATTATGGAAGGACCAGACAGGGATATCCAACCTAGTCTAAAGAGCAGGACATGTTTCTAAGAGGAAGTAACTCAAATATTGAGAAGATGTGAATGTTAAGTAGGAATTATCTAAATGGAAAGGAAGGTATAAGGTGGGGTTTGGGAGGAATGATCCAAGAAGGAACGGCAAGGGTAAAAGCGCTCCAGGAGGAAGGAACATGGCACTGGCATAACTGAGACAAGGTGCATGTGGTTGTATAGTACTCCCTAGGCAGACCTGCAGTAGTGACTCCATCCTAGGTCATAATGTAGCACCAAATGTGCCTGTCTATAGACTGGTTATTGTTCCATGTAAGTATCCATGTGTGATATCTAATCATTATTATACAACTTGCAAACCACTAGTAAGATGGCCCTGTTAGCTTATGGATGTTAAAAGCAAGTGGTGTGGGGGCGCCTGGGTGGCACAGTCGGTTAAGCGTCCGACGACTTCAGCCAGGTCACGATCTCGCGGTCCGTGAGTTCGAGCCCCGCGTCGGGCTCTGGGCTGATGGCTCGGAGCCTGGAACCTGTTTCCGATTCTGTGTCTCCCTCTCTCTCTCTGCCCCTCCCCCCGTTCATGCTCTGTCTCTCTCTGTCCCAAAAATAAATAAACGTTGAAAAAAAAATTAAAAAAAAAAAAAAAAGCAAGTGGTGTGGCCAGAAAAGGCTGAGTTTGCAACCATGTAACATATCATCTCCTTAGGTTCGTGGATCATGTTTGGAGATAGAAAAAAACCAACCCATACTCTGGACAGGAAAAATTCCATGACCACAAAACTGAGCATGCTTCCCAGGAAGAACTAGGACACTTAAGAAGCCATATCCAGCAATTTCTCTGTCTGACGTCACCAAGTCTTCAGGTAAAAGCATATCCATTGTGCTTATTGCAACACATTTATACCACAACAACGTATTCATATTCACTAAGCTGTCACCTCAATCTTCCGAGGGACAACTCCAGGCTACTGCAAACTGAAAGGCGAGGGGGGCAAGAGAAGTGTCAGAGGTGTAGGGAGGGACTAAAGAGCAGAAAGTTCAGTAAGCCATGTTGAGGGTTTGGGATTCAGACTGAAAAGCCACACGAAGCCATTTTTCATGGTTTAAGGAGAGAAGTGAAATCATAAGATCTGGTGGTCTTGTTTTTGTTTTAATATAAAGAACTATTGTGTGGGAACCAAACAGAGAATGGATATGAAGAGATGTGTTTAAGAGGCTCTATCAGCAGTCTGGGAGAAGAAAAGATGGTGACGGAGTGGACAGACGCACTGTTTAGTCTGTCACTGCGAACAGTGTTCCATTCATAAGTCCTAGGAAAAAGTAAGAAGCAAGCAGAGGGCAGTGGGGAGGTCTCCTGCCTAAATAGCAAGGGGAAAGAGAGTTCATCTTCATTAAAGTCTCGTATTGGTAAGAGGCCTCAAAGAAAATTTTCTGAAGTCCATTTCTTTTAACAAACGAGGAAACAAAATTCAGAAAGATTAGAGATTGCTCTCAAGGTTCCACAACTAGTTAATGGCATAGGGAAGTTTGGGATCATGCCACCTCAGTGAGCAGCCTTTCCACATGGGTGAACTTAAAAAGCCTATGTCAAATCTTATCTATTATTATTTGAAATTAAGGAGCCATCAGCTTTTGCATAAGGTGTAACAGACCAGAGAGAAATTAGTCCACTCCCCCAAGGAATGATTGGGAAGAATGACCCTTGTTTCTTATGTAAATATGGTGTGTGTCCTGCCAGGGATTGGAGTGAGCTCAACAAACGTTTCCTTGAGATAGATCTTAAAGTAGCAGCAACAATTGATTAGGGACCTGCTTCTTTCGCTTTATGCCAGTCTTACATAAGGTTTACAAAGGAGGTATTTGGTTGCAAAATGTACCACGCCCAACCCAAAAAGACAGTTTTGGGAACCCACAACATACAATTTTAGCACCTCAATCCACCTGAGACACGAAATTATTAAAATTAGCATAATGATTAATTATAATCTCATTTTACATAAACATTAGCAACAGTATTTTAGATCAAATGTAGAATTCCATGGGGGAATAATATAATGTGGGTAAGCTCACCATGTACATGTTCCTGTCTAGGTCAGTTTTTTAGGACACGCTGTTACCTGCTTGCTCTACTACAGGGTAGCTCTGTTCAGTCTCCAGTGATATTAGTTCTTGAAAATAGCTGTTATAATTGGGTTTCCCTGTAGATGCAAATGAATGGCACATTGGGGTAGGTTGTGTCCTTGACAGACATATTTTTTCCAGTGCAGCTGAACTTTATTACTGTAAATATTTTAAATCTTAAACCATCTTGAAAATGGCAAATATTTTTGCTTCTATTAACTATGAAGAGAGAGTATGTGTCCATTTATAAGTACCGAACATAGAAAGCATCCAGAGGCTCCATATTTAAGTTTTATATAAATGTAAAATCATATTTTAAAAAGATGTGTAACCATGGTGGTAATGGAAGTGACAGAAACACAAAGATTATGATGTAGAAGGTAATTTAGAGACCATGGCATCTACCTTTCAGGAAATGTAAAGTACCAAGTCAATTAAGGGCTCTGCCATATTTTACTGTTCAAGGAAGCCCCGGGGCCCATCTAGACTCAAGTAGTAAAGAAATGGACTCCACTTTTTTTTTTAATATGAAATTTATTGTCAAATTGGTTTCCATACAATACCCAGTGCTCATCCCAACAGGTGCCCTACTCAATGCCCATCAGCCACCCATCCTTCCCTCCCACCTCCCATCAACCCTCAGTTTATTTTCAGTTTTTAAGGGACTCCACTTTTTGATGAGAGGGGGTGGACAGGTCACATCGCAGAAGAACATATGGGATGGGAGCCATCTTGGAAAATGTAATCTGCCACAGATGGCTAGCAAGTAAAGTAGGCCATGAGGGAAATGAAGTATAAGGTCTGACTTTGCATACTATAAACACAAAGTCTTTTCCCAAATGAGCAGACTCTGCTAGCTAGAAATGCACCGTTCTGCATATTTTTTTTTTTTACAAACAAGGTTATCAATGTCAGTTTCTGAAATGATTTACTACATATTACTGGGTCAAACTCTACTATTTCCTCTCAAAGTAAAGTCTCTATTGATCTCTGAAGATGAGTTTCATGTATCAGATTTTCTGAACATGAGCCATTGTGTCTAATACATTCACAGGAAGTACTGTATATTTGAAGTATGGCTTCTTTTGCACTTTTCTCTTTACTCTCACCCTCTTTGCACTGTCCTCTCTTACCACTCTTGCACCCATTCTGTCCTTTAAACAATATAAATATGATTTTAAAACACAAATTCTACTGCACAAAAAGTTTTTTAAAAAAGCCTACAAAGGCAATAAAAGTAAAATAGGTTAGAACTAACTTGAAATAATGTCCAAAGAGAGACATACAGTGCAGCCATATTCATTGTTAGCTTTAAACCCAACACCAAGAAAATGATTAAACATACATTAGAGTTGGAGGCAAGATTATTAGCTTGTTAACCACACTGTTACCACATACCCACATTTAGTCTTTAGTAGTGATTTGTGTAGATGTTGGCTATTATGTTTCGGACCTTAGCAAAACCTATGTATCTGATGGGTTCCCTTTGTCATTCAATCTTTATGATGTCTTCTTCTTTGTAAGCCTCACATTTACTGTTTCGAGCTTAGAAACAAAACTAAAACAGACAATGTCTATTTTAATTATTCAATCTGCTTAACTCCCAAGTGCTGGAAGTCGAGCTATCCCAGCCTGAGTGGCAGGGCCCGGGCTGTGGACAGATTGGTGACTTCAAGGCGGCCCACCGACAGTGAAGCTTCTTGTACTCCCACTTTTAGGTAATTCGGCCTTAAAACTACCTGGGGTATTGTCTGTTGGGGAATTGCCCTTGACAGCCCCTCTGGGAAAAGAACCATTAGGAAAGAAAATAAGGTTCCGCAAGAAATTGTGCGGCCTTACATTTAGTCCTTGCCATCCCCTATGGAGACTCTTCTACTTACAGGAAGGATAGCCTCATAGATTTGCCAGCAAAGAGGACCTGTAAAGGAGAGACATATGGATTTGAAAGCCTCACTCCAGCAACTAAGGAGTGTATCTCTGGGCACAGGTGACTTCAACCCCTAGGCCCACCTGGCCCCCCAGAGGCATTCCAGATGATGACTGAATCTAGTCGGTTAAGGTACAGAATGGTTCATTGGTTCCTAGGTGCATTGTCTCTCTGAGAATGTATGAGGCATGGGTTTCTAAGGCTTTTTCAGCCCCTTCCTGGCACCTCGGACCGAGGCAAACACATTGTTCTTCTGGCCTCATGTGGTTAGGAGGTCATGTCCCTGTAACTGTTCCACTTGAGGTATTGAGAAATGGAGGGCCTTTGACGCGAACAGCAAAGCAAATGCTTTATAGACTATAGATAATTATAGATAAATGCAGATGCATAATGGAATAATGTAAGAAATTAATCAATAATCAAAGGGTATGTGGGAATATTACAGGAAACTCACCATGTTATTTCTTAAAGGTTGTTTACACATAGGAACATTTTCAAAATTAGGTAATGTTAGAAAAACATAGATGATGTATGCTACAAGGAAATCACTAGCATATATAATGCCACGTTTACTACAATAAATCAGCCAGTTCAACACTGCTGTTGTCTGTGTCCATTTTTATTTTAGTTTTCATTTTTTATTTAGTTTTTTTATTTTAGTTTTGTTTTATTTTCACCGACGCCATTCTTCCTTCAGGAACCCCTGGTTGCTGGAGCTGGTCTCCGGCAACCAAGAACAAAATGTTTGGAGCCTTGATAATATGGTAAGAATCAGACCTGGAAAGGAAGTTTCCAAGTTCAGGTAGGAAGAAGCATCTTCCTCCAGGAAGTTCTCCAACTCACACAAGCAAACTTCAGGGACCAAAGTATGGTGAAGCCATCCATTTTGGTCACATTGACTATCTACACAAATTACTACATAATATGTGTTTACCAGCTTATCCTGCATAATTGTTCCCAAAATAACCTTTTCCACCCTATAAATTTACAAAAGCAATTTAGAATATAACAACAATACTATATTCAATGCTGTATAGTTTGTCATGGATGAGAGCAAGTACTACTTCACAAATCCTATCAGTGAACCCCAGGATAGTAATACCACACTCAGATCTTAAGCTGTTCAATCTAAAACTACAGTCTGAGTAAAAAATGATATACAGCATTTCGAATTTTATTTCTACATAGCCAATTATCAGCTTTTTTCCCTGGCCCATAAACCTCTACACCTAGTATGTGTCAAGAACCATGAAGTATCTGAGATCCTACTTACAACCTAACAAGTTGGTCTGCTGTATTTTTATGGATACTGCCAGAAGATATGAGACTCCTGGGTCAGAGACAAAGAACTTCATGACTCACAGCATAGCATGGCCATCAGCATACTCATGTCAGTTTTCCTTTCAATTCTCACAGAATTGAGATGTGGTCCAGAGGGATATGGTCTAAATGGATGCGTGCACAATCAGTGGGTTGAACAGAAAAGAGGAACCCTGACTTTAGGACACCTGAATCTTTTATAGTAGGCAGTAAACATATCTGTGCTTTGCTACAGAGGAAGCCATTACCTTTATTATACTGGATAGTAAGCATGCTTCTCTATCTTCCAAGGCTGTTTGCTATACTAACTTCCTTGAGAAACTAATCTGGAACAAAGTCAGTGCCTTGGCTTGCAAGATGTACAGAAATGTAAGAAGCCCACAGATAATTCTCTCTTCAACAGGAAGTTTCAAAAAATACAGGTTATCCTACAGTTGAAGAGATAAATGCCAAAATGCCCTTCGTGACAGTCTAAATTTAAATGGAAACTAAGCAAGATTTCCTGCATATTCTCTGCAGTCATACATATATGTCTGTGAGGTAAGTTTTAACAGTTAGCTTATATCATTTGGAAGATTTCACACATTATCTGTAGTTTTGCCAGAACCACTATGGCATACAATAAGGAAAAAGAGTTTGAAAGTCAGTACATGTAGGTTTAAATCCCCATGTTGTCATTAACAGCCATTTATTCACAACATGTCCTATAATTTACCTGGGCTTCACTTTCTATATCTCTCCCAATGTGTGATCATTCTCTTATTTTTCTCTAAGATACTTTTCTGTATCTTTTTTTTTTACTGCTAAAAGTCCTTGAATCTACAAACCTACACTTTATGGGGGAAAATAACTCAAAGAGAATTTAATGAGCAGATTAAATAGCCAGTGATACAACAGCAAACAGAACGTCATATTGCTGTCTTCATTTTCAATGGGCTTTTCTTTTTCCCACTAGAAGATGAATGATGCTACAGAATCTAACTTTTCTCAAGGTCAACAAATGAAGTTGGAAAATGAGGAAAAGAGAAATACTAACATTTATGGCACAAACTATTTAGACCTTGAAAGCAAATCTGGCACTTGTACAAATGCTGTGGAGTTTTACCCACCAGTTTGGACAGAAATTCGAAAGTGTCCAGTAGGCTTGAAACTGTAGTCACCTTTCCCTTCTCTCTTTCCAGTCTCTCATACCCAGGAAACAAAACCTTTTGTTTCTACTTTGGAAACACATCTTACCTATTCCTGCCATTCTATTTCTATCACCGCAGCACCACCTCTTTCTCTCTCCTATCTGAACTATTTTAATCAACAGGATTTGCTGTCTCATCACCTTCAGGTTTCCTCCTCAAATCTGACCTCCAGACTGTTGCACTTTTATTCTTCATAGAACATTTTTTTTCCACTCTTGAATATCCTCAGAATAAATTTAAGCATTCCAATTATTGCTCAAATTCATTTATACATTCCTGTCTCCAAGGTGGCCTATGAAAGCAGATAGGTAAACCAAAATATAATGTGATCAGATTTTTATTAAGGAAATGTTACCAGAGCTTCTGGGAGGAGCATCAAATCCTGAGTTGGTGGGTCAGTGAAAAATTCCCACTTTGAAAAAAAAAAAATACCTACTCTTACTTTTTTCCTTCTCTCTAAAATGTACACAACTCAAGTCCCAAATTGACCATGGAGCTTTTTCTAACAACAAACCACATCAAACTTTCCTTCTCTCGAGATCACTATGCCACTTCTCTGAATTAATCACACAAACTAGTTAACTGCTGAATATGCATCTGTTTTGTATGCCCAACTAGACGCCTTGCAACATCAAATAAAATAACCATGGATAATCCAAGACAACCTCTCACCATAAAAAAGATATTTTTTGATAAGTATCTTTTTATTCTGGGTGCAAGGTGCTGTTGGTATTTGTTGTTTCCTCTACAAACTCATAGTAGCTAGAACAGTAGAACAGTAGAAGAGTCTATCTAGAAAAAACAGGTGGACTGACTTCTTTCTCTTAGCATAATACTCTCCAGCTCCACTCATGTTGTTGCAAATGGCAATATTTCATTCTTTTTTATGGCTGAGCAATATTTAATTATATATTATTTAAAACATAAATATAAATACATTTTAATATATTTATTAATGAAATAAATATAAGTATAAATATATTTTAATATATTTATTAATAAAATATAAGTATAAATATATAAATATCTATCTATCTATATATATATATATCTCACATCTTTATCCATTCATCAGTCAATGGACACTTCAGCTGTTTCCATAATTTGGCTATTAATATGTTAATAATGTTGCTATAAACATCAGTCAGAGAAAGACAAATACCATATGATATCACTCATATGTGGAATTTAAGCAACAAAACAAATGAGCAACGGAAAACAAGAGAGAGAGAGAGGCAAATCAAGAAACAGACTCTTAACTACAGAAAACAAACTGATGGTTACCAGAAAGGAGGTGGGTGGGGTGATGGGTTAAATAGGTGATAGGGATTAAGGAGTATACTTATGATGAGCACTGGGTGATATATGGAAATGTTGAATTACTATATTGTACACTTGAAACTAATATTACACTGCATGTTAACTGGAATTTAAATAAAAATTTTTTTAAAACAAGTGGGTATGAACCTTAGAAAAATGGTTGTATTCCAAATTTTGAATACATTTGGTCCTAGAAACTATGTTAGATACGACGTGATACGTTCCTAGATAATCCACAAAGTTCCTTGTGCTCCCCAAAACAGTTTTCAATATATCTAAACTGCCATTTTAAATATGTCTTCTCTAGGAAAATGAAATTCATACTCCACTAGAGATTCCAAAATACATGTCCTCATCATGGTAGTGGAGAAAAGTGGAGAGAGGGATTTCATTAGGTGAAAAAGAATCTAGTAATTTATTCATTCTCTACATTTACCCAGAAAGATTGTCAATACTCCTTCAGCAAACATTATTGTATATCTGCTAAGTGCCAGGTTCCTTTCTCCATTCTAGATACACAGATAATTAAGACATGATGCTTACCCTCAAGGGTATGCATGAGAAAGCATCCTCATTGAGAACTCTCTGTTCGGCCTTCACTTTAACCTAGGAAGGTTAAAACCACCCCCAGGAGATTCCCTTATATTGGTTGCAGTCTTTTCTTATCAATATTTCTGGTAGTACTCATCACACAGCAGGCAGTGTATATTTCTTAATCAATTGAATAGATTGCAGATAAATCAAGACTATTCAGTTATTATTAGTTGAATTGGAAAACTCCATCTGGTTATAAGTTAAACAAAAATACAAACAGCAGAGATTCCTCTTCTTGGCCCACCTAAAGAATATTTGTGACATAATTTAAACTGATCGTGACTCCCTCTCGTGGTATAATTTTCATCTTCAGATATACCCCATCTTCAAGGTTTTCCTGTTCTACCATTCAACCTCAGTCTTTTAAAGCCTCAGGGCACCTGCGTGGCTCAGTCCGTTAAGCTTCCAACTTTGGCGCATGGTTCATGAGTTCAAGCCCCATATCTGGGCTCTGTAATTACAGCTCAGAGCCTAGAGCCTACTTCAGATGCTGCGTCTCCTCTCCTTGTGCTGTTTCTCTCTCTTTCAAAAATAAACATTAAAAAAAGAGAGAGCTTCTTCCTCTTGAACTTTTTTGATGATTCCAAGCAAACTACTCATTCCATTCAGCTAGCTAATATGGCATGGCAGCACACTCACAGAAAAACAGAACCAGTAAGAAAAGAGATGGTCTCCCAAATCTACCTACCAGGTCTGGAGATTTGGCCGGGAGTGGAGGTCCAGCCAGCACGCCACAACACACTCTTCAGGATCATTAAGACTGCCTTTCCTGTGACTCAGACAAATCAGGCATCCAAGGTGTGGAAAGAAGACAATGTGGGAGAAAGAATCAAGGCACGTGACTGCTGGAGGTTGTCAATACAGGGGTCAGGTGCTAGTAAGAAATGGGCAGTTAGATTGTCCCTAAACTGCTGCCTGTCACAGAACCTATACTCCTAGAACCAACGGAAAATACCCCCTTAGTTTGTTTTTTATCATAAATAATCACACATATGGCTGGGTTTCTTGATAATGTTGGATAAGGCAGTAGTGAAAATGACAATGTTCATCTAACCAAACTTAAAATCAAATCCACAGACTTCTTTTTCAAATCGTCAGTTAACATTATTAGAGAAAGAAATCTCTCTTCTCCAAAAATGTAATAAGATCATATGATAATATCACAAAGTGAGCATTTGATGTGGAGAAGTTCTGTTTTATTTTTTTAGGTATTTCTCTATGTTTCTTAGATTTAATTGCCTAAAGAGAACTGTTTTGCATATCATGCCATTATAGACCATGAGTTTTTGGTTTGTTCTATAGGATGAGTCGTCAGGACACAAGAATCCCATTCCTGGATGGACCACAATTACAACTGTGGGCAAATCACCTGAATCTCTGTGCCTTTATTTCTAGAAAGTTAGACTACAGGTATGATTTCCAAGGTTGTTCTACGAACCTATAATTCTGATATATACTCAGCCATCCTTACCTTATATAATACAAGATGGTGATGTCATCCTGTGTTACATTGGTGGCCACATGTTGTTCCTTGGATCTTTATCATGTTTCTCAATTCCAGACAATAAGCGGCTTTCCAAACACAGGAAAGTGTAATCTAATTTAAATGGCCCAAGTGGACAAATAAAGCAGTATCTGTGATTCCACAAATGTGTATGCATATGCTTTCCCTGATACTGGACGCTGTTTTGTGGTATAGTGAATGTCAGCTGGATCCTCTTCTAAAACTCTTTCCAAAATTTGATTCTTCGGGAGGAACTCATTACTTTCACAGATCAGAAAAGAATGTTTCACCTGGCTGCCAGTAGATGTTTTCAGAAAGGATATATCTACAAGTATTTGAATGAGTATTCAAATTCAGCCTAGGAACACTGTCCTATCAGAAAGAGAACATTACAGGGTGACTGTCTCTTTGGATAATATAATACAAGTGAGATTACTCAATTATAAAAGAGAACCTTCCTTCTCTCTAAGCTGATTCTTAGGTCTTTCACTAGTATCATTGACAGTGGAAAATAGAAGAAACTACCTTAGGTGATATCTCTTAGTTATGTTACAGTCCGACTCATTGCAAAGATGAAGGTGGGAATAAAGAATAGTTGACAATAGAGAAAAAGACTCAAACAAGAAAGATTGATATTGCATTTCTCTGGGATCCCTTTTATGCTCACTAAGAAAATGGAGTTCAGTTCCCCAATGAGAAACCAAACTGGTACCGTAGCACTTAACATGCAAAGGTGACTTTACCTAGACTATTGTCCTTAATGTACACCATAAACCTCTATGAAGAGGTTCTCCTGTTTCATATGGGAGGGGACCTGTGGCTCCAAGAGGTTACTAATCCAGGCAAACCCCACTTGGTGGGGGGAAGGGAGGGTGGGGAGAGGCTGCAACGCAGACTCTTTAGTTCCCATTCCGACTTTCCACATGCTCCACATTTAACCCATGCTCTTGACTCTCCACACCGTTTGTGCCCAGGTCTGGGACAAATTCGTGGAACAATAGGTTTTCCATATGTAGAAACCAATTGGAAAAATAGAAAAAGAGAGAGAGAGAAAGAGATGAATTCAAAACAGTCGTCGTTTTTCTCCCTCCAAAAACTGCAGACACATGATTTAAGTTGCATATATTTATCAAATAGTGTATGTATGTAGCCAAAGAGTAGTACAGTAAATAGAACTATGAATTAGAGTCAAACATCATACTTTGATTTATGTGTGATAACACTAACATTCCTGCCATGGATGTCTGGGATGCTTTGGTTTCAGAAGTTCTTTATTTTTCAAGTACTCTATCGGGCTCACAGAAGAGTTCAACTACAACTTGATAATGTAGTAACCGCATCCAATTGTGACTACCTCAAAACATGCCGTGTCTAACTTCAGTAAATGCAAATGTTTTGTTTTAGAAAAGAAAAAAAATTAAGAAGGCACACATAGGTTGACAGCAGTTTTTGCATACCCTTGCATTTGATATTAAAAATTTCCCTGTTTTATTCATCATGCGTCCCCCGTGTACTAAATAATGGGAGGAGGGCGTTCAGTTGGGATTTCCCAATTCTTTTTTAATGAGAGGCTTCTCCTAGCTACCTAATGCTGAATCCTGCAGTTACATCTGTGCAACTCTGATAACAAAAGAACAAAAGAACAAACCACTGGTCTGTCTACTTAAGGTTTCATCAGGGATAACACCAAGTCATCAAGCCAAACCAGAATACCAAAAAAAGAAAAAAGAGAAACAAGGTGGGGGATGGGAGAGACAAAATAATATCTTTATTTTTTAATTATATTTCCATGATTGAGCAAACCTCATTTTAAGTGGCTCCTATCCCTTAGGAAGAAGTTGATAGTCAAATCATTCCAGCTTACTAATAAGCAAGAAATCAGCCCATCTGCCCATTATTCTGCAACAGTCCCCAGGGCATTCTCTCTCCTTAAATAAATAAATCCAAGGCAAGATGAATGGATGGTTCAGAGAAAGACAAATATCTCCAAACAAGATGAAATAAAGAGAAATATTGAACTAAATAATAAATCAATTACAAAATTAAAATTTTTTCTAATGTATCTCTATAGAAGTCTCAACATTAACAATGTTGCCTAATTCTTCTTTTTGTTTATTTTAGTTAAAATTTACAATTCATTTCAAAGACGTTTTGGCAAACTTCAAAATATAGTCACAGAATTGGCAGACTAGACAATTCAAGTCATCTGCTAAGTATTTTTCAAGCAAGTAAATATCTCAAGTCTTAAGGAAAAACAACCATTCATTATCTTAGTCAAGCTTTCCAGGATGGTAATTTCACTATTCTCTTTGTCTTTCTAATATTTATTACTCACATAGTCACCAAAAATATCTTTTTACGTTCACTGAACCCATTTTCTGTTCATCTTAGTATAAAAAGGAAAGGACCAACCTCTCCCTCATCCAAAACCAAAAAAAGGGGGCGCCTGGGTGGCACAGTCTGTTAAGCGTCCGACTTCAGCCAGGTCACGATCTCGCGGTCCGTGAGTTCGAGCCCCGCGTCAGGCTCTGGGCTGATGGCTCAGAGCCTGGAGCCTGTTTTCGATTCTGTGTCTCCCTCTCTGCCCCTCCCCCGTTCATGCTCTGTCTCTCTCTGTCCCAAAAATAAAATAAAATGTTGAAAAAAAATTAAAAAAAAAAATAACTCTTCCTGTGCTTAAAAGCATCTACATGATTAATTTTTACCTTACCTTTTTTTTTTTTTTTTAAATTTTCTGGCTAGAACCATCCTAATTTCTTAAACCTGTACTCATGAGTGACCTCCTTTTTCTTTCTTTTCTATCATTTGGATTACATTTTTTAAAGTTTTGTTTATTTATTCTTTTTTTCTTTTTTTTTTCTTTTTTTTTTTTTTTTTTGAGAGAGAGAGTGCGCAAGTTTGCAAGGGACAGAGAGAGAGAGAGAGAAGCGGGGCTCAGCTGGGGCACCTGGGGCTCATGTTCAGCAGAAGCAGGGATTGAGCTCACCAGATGTGGGACTAGATCTCATGAACTGTGAGATCATGACCTGAGCTGAAGTCAGATGCTTAACAACTGAGCCCCCAGGCACCATGGATTACATTTTAACCACTCTGGAGTTTTACCTTTTAGTTCGTAAAGCACTTTATCAATTCACAAACATGGAATTAGTAAAACCACAGTCAGCATGGTGCAGGCATTTTTAAACAATGGCAACATATTGCTAACTCATATTCAGCTTTTTTCCAGATTCATTTCTTATGCTGAGTCCAATCCTGTATTCGCATTATAAAGGGCACCATACTTCTCCGCATATAATTTTTATTCTGTTTGCAAAACTATTTGAATTTTTATTTCTATCCTTTGGGGTTTCACCTAATTTAAACATTAATACAAATCTGACAGACATATTCCAGATTCTTTTTTCCAGGTCATCTGTAAAGATATTAAATCAAGTGACCTCAACCCCCATCCCATTACTTGATATCTCAGAAGAAGGGAACTGAACTATGGAGAACTGCCTAGGTGCTTACTTCAGTTCTCTTCTCTTCTCAACAGGTCAGCCAGGCTAGAGATGACCACCTTGTTTAGAAAACTATCAAACGAGTCAAATATAAGACTTTCCATTCTCCGGATGGCTGATCCCTCCCCTTATAAGTTATCTGATTTATTTTATTTTTTATTGTAATATGAAGAATGTACTCTCTTCCAATTTTTAGTTCTACAGATGAAACACATCCTTCTTTTTCAAAATTACCCATCTATACACCATCATTCTGTTGCCTTTTGATTCACATAGTACACTAGATTATTTTTTTATTTTATTTTAGAGAGAGAGTACTCACCTGAGCCAAAATCAAGAGTCCAACACCCAACCAACTGAGCCACTCAGGCACTCCTAGATATTATTTTTTAATAATATATTTTATCCTAGATAATAAATATCATTATTTACTTTCATTAAAAAAGCGTACCTCAGTAGCAGATAAACCAAAAAGTAAACCAGATTTTACATTTCAATTTCAAATAGAGCAATGAGAAAATCATGTAAAATTGTGTGAATATTAAGTAATAAGGTATACATGCTGTATTATTTCTCTTACTTATAACTTAAGAATAAGCCAACAGGTGTCCCCATAACTCTACCTCCTTAATTTACCAGGGAATTTTGAAAAAAAAGTATTTGAGCTGTTAAGATAAGTTTGTCAGGGCCCCTGGGTGGCTCAGTCAGTTAAGCAACCAACTCTTGACTGGGGCTCAAGTCATGATCTCATGGTTTGTGAGTTTCAGCCCCGTATCAGGCTCCATGCTGACAGCACAGAACCTGCTTGGGATTCTCCCTCTCTTTCTCTCTCTCTGCTTCTCCTCTGTTCACACTGTTGCATGCTCTCTCCCTCTCTCAAAATAAATAAATAAACATATAAATATATATGTAAACATATATATATTTTTTTCTTAAGATAAGCTTATCATCCTGAGGCATGGAGCTACAGAGAAAATCACAGGCAAGAATGAGGAGAGATGCACAGGTCAGGCTCTACTTATGGGTGTATAATTCTGAGCAGATCACTCCAACTCATTGGACCTCAAACCAACTAATCACTGTGGTCCTTGTAAGCTCCATATGTCCATTTTATTTTAGAGAAACCTCTGCCTTGTTCATTTGCAGTATCTTTTTAAAAATACCAAATCCCCATGTATCCTAAAACCCCTTGCTTGAAAGTAATTTTGCTTTCTTAAAATATTATTTTTCTAGGAAAACTGACAAGTAATATATAATCTACTCTTATTTATGTGTTAAAATTGCCTGGAGTTTTTCCAATTATTCTGAATCCAGGTTTTTATTTCAATCTTCTAAATTCACTCAACTGTGTTGACATCAAATATGATCAAGCCAACAGAAACCGAGTTGCACTAACAGAACACATAGCAACATGTCATTCCAAGATATTAATGTATATTAAGACCCAGTACTTGTATTCACTTACTACTTCAATCCCCTATCTGAGGAGACTATGCATATTTGGTTCATATAAAGCAATTTACGATAGAAGTCGAAGGCCTCTGAGGTATCTCCTGCAACCTTTGAGTTAGCAAATTGTTCTTCTCCATCATGGAAATAACACATGTTTTCCTTTGCCCTTAATAGGATTTATGGACACTCCATAAGCATCCTTCTCATTCATTCTAGGTTTCTTATTCTGAAACCTGCTGTAAAGCAAACACCATCTTGGCCGCACAAGGTTAAATTCTGAATTAAGCCCCAAAATAAAAACCTAACAAAAGGTCCCCTTACATTTGGGTTGCTGTAAAATAAATCTCCAGCCTTCCTTCAGAACTCCAAACATAATTATTTTTCCTCTGTTCTACCGCACCCTTTGTACATGCCTCTGTTCCAGTTCTTATGCACTGTCCTGCAATTATTTGCTAATGCATTAATGCCCAGTTACTTCCTGCCTACATAATAAACACCATGAAGACATTTGCATTTCATAACTCCCAGCGCCTAATCCAATGCCTCTCTTTCTCTCTGATGAAAGAGAGTTAACAGATGTTCTCTGCATTTTTCTGACTTGCTGTGCCCTGACTTACGTCTTGGACAGTACCACCGGCCTTTCCCTCTGGTCACAACTATACTTTTGTTTGGCTCCCCCTTATGCCTCCTCTGGGTCTTATTCCAAAGGTGACTTCCTAAAGAAGCTCTGTCCTGTTAGATCAGCTGCTTGTCCACTCTGTGCTCTCATTGTACTTTGCACTCCCCGGCCATGGCACATGTTACTCCACTGCAATCATTTAATTGGCCATGTTTCCCGCTAAACAAAGTAGGCATGTGCAAACTGCTTACCATCACCACTAGTGCAGAATCCACAGATGGTCCCAAATAAGTGTTTTTAGTATGGGTGAATGTCAGTCACCTATTTTAATAGCTGTACCAGAGCAGAAGAAATACATCGAAATTTGAAATTAGAAATAAATAAATGGACTAGCTAGAGGAATGCACATTTTACACCATCATAATTTTGTTATTTATAGCATCCACAAAACTGTGCCACCACATTACACAACAACACGATAGTGTATTTATTGTAAGCAAAGAAATCAATCATTTCACCCAAAGCCACCATTTCTAAATAAATCCACTAGTCTCCCTACTGTATATGAGCTATATTTCTGTTTTTTAGGGAATTTCAACAAAAACAAAGACTCCTATTTCTACTTATCTCCTGAATACCTCCCAATACAGGATTTATGTTTAATTTTTATGAAACAACGGGCTAACAGGAATTTTTAAATTCTTGAAAATAGTAATGTACCATACCATTCAAAAGAGATCAAAGAAAATGGCTGTAAGACACCTGGGGACATGAGCTTTTCCTTAAGCTCTTGGCAACCTGATATAATGCTAGAGTCCTAGGGATATGAACATGTGATTCAGTTCATGTAATGGTAGCCCCAGGAAGGGAACAGACAGAATTCAGTAGAAGTGTTGCCTGTAAACAGGTAGAGATCAGGTTCTGTATGGTCAGCACAAATACTTGGCTCAGGTTGGCTCCACAGTGGTATTATTTGAAGTACAACCCACCTTTAAGGAACTAAGACCATGAGTCTAGAGACATTATTACATGCTAGAGTGACTTTCACACATAGGAAATAATGAAACCTGTATCTTAGTGAAGGTATTAAGCTTCTGAATATATGCTGAATATACTGAAATAATGATTCAAAATTCTATTAATCATTCCACCCAGAAGTTACCAAGAAATGCTGTTTCGACACCATAGAGGACTTCACATTTGTCACCAGACATGCAAGTCAAAAGAAGTCACTTACTCTCCAAGATACCAACGGCAATGAAGACAGTGTATCACCATCCAGCTTCAGGCAAACACAGACACTCCCCATTTTCAATGCACTGTCTTCTCTGAAACCAGTGGATTCCTTCACTCTCATCCCGGTCCCTTTTCTCTTTGTATCCAAGCTCTTGGAAAAGTGGCATACCTCTGGAGCTTCCAGTTTCTCACCTCTAACTCCATTAACCTTCTCCAGTCTGGCTTCGATCCCAACTACTGCAAAGGGCCACCCTTTCCAAGGTTTCCAATAACCTCCTCTCAGCCAAATCAAACTGCTTCTTTCCTGGACTAATCATTTTATTTCATTCCTCCAAAAAGCCAGTCAGCACAGTCCACCACCATGAATAACTTCCTTCTCCTTGATTCTGCACTTCCAGACATTTCCCTGCACTTCCCGACATGATCCCACCCTCTTCAGTCATTTCTGTCATTTTTCTTTGCATCCTATGAGATCTTTTAAGCCAGATTTGACTATATTTCACGGCTTCGCATTTGGACCCTTTCCTATAAATGGCTGCTCTCAGGATTATCAACATTCTCTGTCCACTGAAAATACCTCAGTTGGTCAAATTTCTCTATAAAAATTCAATCCAATGAAAGTTTTGATAAAAATATTTCTGATTATCAGTTGTTAATCCACAGCAGCAGTTAAAGAGGTACGAGTAGACACTTCCTGACCCCAAGGAACTTAGAAGAGAGCTCTCTGGCACAAGAAGAAATCTTAGAGATAGCCTAGTCTTTAGGGCATAGATCACAGCAGTCCTTGGGCTGAAGATGGCTTCACTGCGTAGCCTCATTATGTTTAGTTTGGCCCACACAGTTTTTTGCTTTTGTTAGAACTCAACTTAAAATGTCAGGAAGTTTGGGGGCACCTGAGTGGCTCAGTCAGCTAAGTGTCTGACTTGATTTCAACTCAGGCCATGATCTCAAGGCTTGTGGACATGATCTCGTGATTTGTGAGTTCGAGCCCTGCATTGGACTCTGTGCTGACAGCGTAGAACCTGCTTGGGATTCTCTCTTTCCCTCCCTCTCTCCCTCCCCTGCTTGCTTTCTCTCTCTCAAAATAAAAAAGTAAATAAATAAACACTAAAAAGAAAAGTCAGGAGTTTTGGTATCAACATTTTGACTTCTTACTTCTGAAAACTCAGAGCTGGCAACACGGATCTCACATCTCTACATGGAAACAGTAAGTAGAGCTAAATTGTAGCAGTCCCTTTTAGAGAGAGCTTTGCTTTCCACATCTCAGGTCCCAAGTGCCAGTTGCCATATATCACAGCACTTGTGTTTGTAGGTGTTGTTTTTCCTTAAGAAATCTATCTTATATTCTGTGTCTATCAATGTCAAAGTGCAAAATAACCAAGAAACCAAGCAATTCTTATGCCCATCCTGCTTCATTCATTTACTTAACCTGTCTGTTCCTATTTTAATCTATATCCCTGGCCTCCTTGTAAGTTAGGAAATAAAAACACATAAAGATGAAATAGTCTAAATAAGTTTACCTATGTATAATTTCTCACTATTTAAAATTATATAGCTATTAGTTATGCCGCCCATACAGCCACACCTCACAAAAACTTACTTTCCACAAAATAATTCCCTTCCCCCAACCTTTAGCAATTTGCATTTACACATTTCACATAGAAAAAGAAAGAGATACTCATTAACCATTCACAAGAACCCATGGGGGAGAAAAAAAAAAACCATACAAAGCTGATTACAACTGCATAAGGAGACGGCATTATTCACTTTGAAGAAATTTAGGTACGATCCAAGAGAAGCCTAGAAAATGTCACAGAGATTAATTTTTAGCAATGTTTTGAATAGAAGAAACATTATATACCAGGAGTTTGGAGATTATCCATAAAGGAACAAAAGAGAAAGAGAGAGGGAGGAAGAGAGAGAAATTTACGTTTGTTTGGACAAAGTGAAGAATACAACTGGAAACGGTCCTATCAGGAAATAAATATGTGAGGAGGGGGTGGCAAGAATGAAGTAAAGTATATAAGAATAGCCAGGGAGACTCCCAATACCCACATATATACCTCCCGTGCTGCCACCATTCTTACATCATGTGAAGGGTCAGGGATGGGGGAGTTCGTGCAGGGAGTCCCTCTATATATGCTGTCCTGTTTTTTAAAAAAAAAAAATGCAATGTGATTAGAGTGGCATCTAAGGATTGATCCTGGCTGTTATTTTTAGGACAAAACAGGGAATAAGGCAGAAAAGAGCCAACGAAATAATTAGAACAGAAAGGAATAATGAGGGGTACTTTGTACAAGGATTACAAGTGTAAGAATTAGGAAAAAAAAAAGATAATGACTTTCAGAATTTTAGTTTCTGGATAACTAATGAGAGAACATTCCAAGAGTATCAATTGTATGCTACAGAAACCAAGAGGTACAAAACTAACGTGAAATACAGTTTCTAAAACTGTAGCAATCTGATTAACTATAAATGTAAAGATAAGGGGGTGTATGGGAAATCTCTGTACCTTACTCTTAATTTTGATGTGAACCTAAAATGACTTTAAAAAAATAAGTCTTTTTTTTTTAAATAAAGATTTCTTTTAGTTTAAAACCTAAAAGAAAATATATGCTGGAAGAGATTAATCTTTAGCATGTTAATAGCACATTCTTCACACGTTTTACTACTACCACAGGGCCTGAAATTTTGCAGCTAACACATACTTAGAACCAATAACCTAGACTGTACTATCGTCTAGGCTCTAACAATAATTTGTACACGGTATTCATTTTACGTTCTTTGTAAGGCTGGGAAGTAGAGGTTTATTTAAATTTGCAGAATGTCCTTGGAGTCCTTAAGATAAAAGCTCTACAGTCCTTACAAAGACCCAGGAGAAATGGGTTTGTCCTGGAGTAGTTCACAATTATCATGCTGGCCACAAGCCACGTGACTATTGCTATAGTTACACAACTCCTGGCAGGGACAGTTAGGAGTATCCCCTGGAGGGTCTTGAATTTGCATGTGTGTGTTTCATTTGTGTGTTTTTGTAGATCAAGAAAAATTTTTGCAGCATTTTAAAAGTGCTTTTTGTGATCTGAATTCACTCTATTTTTTGGTCCTCATTTATGGACTGACTCGCTCCTGTTTTCCTCCCGCCCCCCATACTCCAAACTAGTTTTGAATATTAGACACCCCTAGAACTGTGTGCATATTTTTTAAAATCAGTTTTAACATGTATTACTTCTATAAGAATTTAAGTAATGGAAGGAGAAATCTTCCCTTTTGCTGTCACTTCATTGTACTGATTATGCTAACCTCTTGAAATTCAGCAGCACTGCTCCCATCAGGATGGAAAAAGCATAATGAGGCAAATTTGGTTAATTTTTCAGGACTTATTGCATCATCCAGTCAATGAAAGGTGATACGAAGTTTCCGCTAAAAATAGGCCATAGTTCTTATGACACCAAAGCCACTCCCTTAACTCCCTCAAGGTTAAATGACTCCATGTCAGCCACACTGACAGAAGCAGTAGCAATTATATTTTTGGTCTCTAAAATTTTTATCATGTTTAACTCTAATGGATGCAATACACCCTAAAATTCCACATATAGTCAGTGCCTACTCACTGGCAACGGTCAAGAGCCTGTAGAATGTGACCGGGGTTCTAGGCCTACCAAACACTAGGTAACTCTCTGAACTGTTCTACGCCACTGTGAAGAGTGAAGGGTTTGTACCAGAGCCCCTTCCAGTTGGACAATGCCATTATCTTAGAGCTGAATATCAAATACAATTCAGATGAGAAATATGCAATTTAAGGAAAAGGAACTAGAATACAATTTAACAGAAATAATGGCTTTTCCTTTTAAGCCTGTTTGCAATCTGGTAACACATACACTTCATAAATAATGGGAGCAATAATGCTGAATTTGCTGTAAAATAATGATGTGTAGATTTATGTGTGTTATCACATACATACAACCTGCAACATTGCATGCACAGATTGATAATCTGCCCTATTTTCTCTTCCCATGGGGGAAAAATACACACAAACATGAACATGTGCACACACAATTCTTTTTTTTTAATGTTTATTTATTTTGGGGGGAGACAGAGAGACAGAGTGCGAGTGGGGGAGGGGCAGAGAGAAAGGGAGACGCAGAATCTGAAATGGGCTCCAGGCTCTGAGCTGTCAGCACAGTGCCCGATGCGGGGCTCGAACCCACAAGCTGTGAGATCATGACCTGAGCTGAATTCAGGCACTTAACCGACTGAGCCAACCAGATGCCCCCACACACAATTCTTTGTAGAAGCAAACTGGCCAGATTCCCTGACCAGCAAAAAAATTCCAAAGTTTTGATGTATTAATATAAAATTACCTAAACAGGAGAAACATTTAGAAGTTTCAAAGATTTAGGGGAAAAAAAAGGGGGGGAAGTAGGAGAGAACAAGAAAGCTATCCAAGGACTATTGACTTCAAAGTGGGAAGCTTCATGTTATATTAATATTTTAAAGCATAGTTAGTTACTTCTCAAAAGTTTTATCTAAGTGTTTTTTCTTTCCCTTAGATTCCAAGCTCCTCAAAAGTTGTGAGTCAGATTACCTAATACATACTTGTGTGTAACACAGATTTAACAACCAATCACATAGGGAAGTAGAGGGGTTGCCGTAAATACATAATAAAATATCTCAGCCAATGAAGTACAGATACGTGTATATATTTCAGAAAGTCATCTGCTTAGAAAGATGGCAAAGTTTTTTTCCAAGATAATGTTGCTTGACATTTAAAAAATCATACAAGAGAGATAAAATGGGGTCCAATCCAGTAGACGTAAATAAAAAGTGTCCAAAGAATTTAGCTCTCTGCTCCTCAGGAACCCAGTCTGGATTTTTTCCCCTGGTTCTGCTAGGAATATGCTTTCTCAACTCAGGATCAATCACCAGAGGCTCTTTATATCATTTTACCCCATACATTTGGGAAGCTCTTCTACTACAAAGCTGATGTGAATGTTATATATTTAAAGTTTATTTTAAAAAAATAAGAAGAGGAATGAAACATGAAGAATCACCTACGGTATCAATAGTTGCTTAACTGAGAGGAGTATTCACTATTGTCAGAATTAATACAAGGCTTAAAGTTTGTGGGTTATATGATCTGAAAGCTTTGCAGTCCTAAAAGAAAAGCTTCTTTGAATTGTATGAGATTTCTCCCAGATAAATCTTTTTTATATTACAGACTCCTAAACTTCAGTAAATACATTGGAAGAATTCTTACTTAAAGCCATATGACCTTAAAAGAAACAACAATGGAAAAGGAGAGAACTTATTGGATCTACTCACTGGAGTAAATGGTCAGTCACTTTGGCTGACTTGGTCTCATCTGGGTCACTAGAAAATCATGAAGCTGTTAAACAAAATCGCAAGTGTTTTCAGTGCTAGTTTTGAGTCAGGTGGGGCTGAATCATATGGGTGACTAATGATTACTGGACTATGAAAAAAATTAGAAAGAGCTGCATTATTTGAACGTTATATCACAAAAGGAGAAAGAATTTTCTGATAGCCCACACTGCCTTCATTTTGACAAATCAAGAAACTTGCCAAGGAGCTATTGAAATTCAGTGATGCGTCTACATCTGGTAGATAGCAGAGTAAGGTGCTTTCTCTATGAAGATTTGCCTTAGGAAGTGAATTCACATTGTCTTCTGTATTAGAGAATGTAGTTTTAAGGAACAAAAGAGTCAAGAAAATCTAATAGATCTCTGTCTGATTCTAAATTGTATCACAACGGTCTCTTCCTCTTCTGAATAACGATTATTATTTCTTACCTAGTGCTTTATTGTTTACAAAGGTTATTCATATTATTTCATTTGATCTTCTCAAGAGCTCAAAGAGGTGGGTGGGTTTACACTAGCAGCATAGGGAAGCATTTGAAAATGCAAACACTTTCTTCTTTCCGCTCTCTAGAATTCTTCAATCCTTTCAGGTTTTACCCTCAAAATGCTACCTTTTGCCATGAGATCATCCCTGGTGACTGTACCTAATATTACAAATCATCCCACATGTTTCATGCTTTCTTTTTCTTTTTTATTCTTCTTTGCACTTATCACCCCAATATATGCTACATTTTCTTTTTAAAACACTTGGTTCATTCTCTTCTCCTGTTAGAACATAGGCCTGTAAGAGACCCTGCTGTTGCCCTTTTTGTCTATGTTTTCCATGGCTACATCTCCAACTTCAAGAAAAAGTGTCTTGCACATAGTAGGTGTCCTGTAGGTACTCTTCAAATGAATGGAATCAGATTTCTCTCTTGTCCCTTCCTCTGTATAATGTTGTAAACAGTTCCTATCACTTAAAGTTGTTAGGATGATTAAATCAACTAAGACATGCAAAGCACTTAGCACAGTACCTAGCATGTAACAAGCATAGAATCAATATAAGCCATTATTGCCTTCATTTTTCAGATACATCTACTGAAATGTAGAGAAGTTAAATGAATTTTCTAATTTTTTTAAGTTTATTTATTCTTTAGAGATAAAGAGAGACAGAGCGTGAGCAGGGGAGGGGCAGGAAGAGAGGAGGAGACACAGAATCTGAAGCAGGCTCCAGGCTCTGAGCTGTCAGCACAGAGCCCGACACGGGGCTCAAACTCACGAACCGTGAGATCATGACCTGAACCAAAGCCGGATACTTAACCGACTGAGCCACCCAGGCACCCCTAAATGACTTTTCTAGATCATACAAAAAGTATTTAGTAGTGTCTGACCAGGATCTCCTTGATTTTCCTTCCAGTATGTTTTTAAACAGATCTTTCAATACTGTAAATGTTACCTACTGTACAATGAACCTATTGAAAAATGCCTTGGAATAAAATGAAAAATAGCTCCACATTCATTCAGTGTTTACCAGGAGCCATTTTGCTTTACACAAATCTTTTCTGTTAATACTCATTAAGGACCCTTTAAGATTGATCCTACTATTATTATCCTTGTGCTATTGATAATTTTTTCTTTAATTTTAAAAATTGAGGCATAGAAATGTTAAGTAACTTGACCAAGTTCCCAGAGCTAAGAAGAGGCAGAGCTGGGATCTGCTCTAAGGTCCTTCAGCTCCAGAGCCCTTATGGGTCACACGATAGCCACGCCCAAGCTTCCCTCCACTTGGCACTGCTCTCCACCCTCTCGCTGCAGAGCTTTTACAGGTGTTCATGCTAGGGAGACTCTAGAGGGGTCTGGTTCTGAGTGGTTTATGGGAGAATAGAATAGTCTATGTGACCAGAAACCCCTGGAACATCTCACACTCAGAATCTAGTGGAATAATGGGAATGTGCAAAGGGAAGAAGTGTTATGCTCAAAAAGTACAAGGCTCTTTGAATTCTCTCTTTGTGTATAAAAGCTTCTATTCATTGGGATTTAAGAGAAAAAGAATCCCTTGACTCGCTATGCTTTGAAGAGTTTACATCATTGCTTCTCACATTCCAATAATTCAGCAGAAACAGCTGTTCTGCTGTCCTGGGCAAGAAGCCATGAACTGCATTCCAAAGAACATGTTCCATGCCATTATTATTTATTAATTAATGCTATATAGCTCCTGCCTTATAATAAATGAGTATCTGCTGAGAAGAGTAAAAAGAAAGAAAAAATCATTTATTATTTCTATTTCTCTAACCCAAAGCAATGCCCTGAATTTATACTCCTATCCTCTAAATGAACTGCTACGCTATTCTCTCCATTTTTCAGATAAATTCATTAAGAATCTCACTTCGTCTTTTGGTAGAATACAGACCAGAAATATTTTATCATTAAAACTATGTCAGAAGCAAAAGTGAAGGATTTCTTTGGCTCAGGGGGTCAAAAACTATAAGCAAAAAAATCCAAGACAGCGAAAATGGGATATGTCTTGCATATAAATTTTTTAGCTGATAAGTACTTAAAATAGAAAATTCTGCACAGCTGGTATCAATCTAATGACTGAATAACCAGTTACATAGGTCTTCTGAATCACAGCAAGACCAATATATCGGTAAAAAAAAATTTTTTAAAGCTTTATTGATTTTTTAGAGATAGACAGAATGTGAGCAGGGGAGGAACAGAGAGAGAGAGGGAGACACAGAATCTGAAGCAGGCTCCAGGCTCTGAGCTGTCAGCACAGAGGCTGATGTGGGGCTCAAACTCATGAACCATGATGTCATAACCTGAGCTGAAGTCGGATGCTTAACCGACTAAGCCACCCGGGTGCCCCAAGACCACTACATCTTTGATGCAGTAAACAACATCCAGTCTTTGAAGTTTGCTCCATCATCTATACAGTTGCACTACATTTATTAGACAATAGGGAATGCCTCCTTCATGTACACTTAGTTTAGAAACAAAATCCACAAATAAATACAGTCAGTTGCATTTAGGAATATGGACACTATTTTTCTGGATTTTTATGATCATAAAAAAATAGCTTCGCTATTTCAGATTTTAACCTAGTGAAATAACTCTGCTAGAAAATAGAAAAATGGGAGCTTTCTCCTTAAAACATAATAATGGTCCAAAACGACATTCTCAGAAGAAGTACTGAATTTTGTTGAGTACCATTATAATTTTCTCATGTACAATGGCATTTAGACTTAAAATGATTGTGAATCTGTGTTCATAAATAACATACCTCTTAATTTCTTTTTAACACTGAATCCATTCTTTCAAAAAATTTAAATACTAACAAGAACAAAAATAGCTAGATCATTAGATCACTAGATCATTAAGAACCAGTACAATTTTTTTCTGGAATATTTTGTATGTGTTTTGTTTCACCTGATTTATTTCTGTCCATAAAATTAAAGAAAAAATAAAGAACATTTATACAAGAACAAATAAAAACATTTAACTGAAAGTCTTTTGCTTGGAAGGACTTTTATAAATCTAGGGGCAGATTTTAGATACAGAAAGTGTGTTCACAACTTTATTTACAAGTGTAGTTAAAGTAACATGTTCTCTGTGTATCTATTTTACACTGTATGTGAAGTGACAGAACTGATGAGCACTTTTAACTAGATATTAATGAGAAATACAAAATACTTTTTTAAAAATGTTTATTTTTGAGAGAGAGTGTGAGCGGGGGGAGGGCAAAGAGAGGGAGACAGAGGATCCAAAGCGGGTTCCAAGCTAACAGCAGAAAGCCTGATGTGGGGCTTGAGTTGACAAACCACAAGGTCATGAAGTCAGATGCTTAACCTACTGAGCCACCCGGGCGCCCCAATACAAAATGCTTTTGACAGGGATAGTTTAAATGGAATAGATAGGGATAGTTTAAATGGAATAGAATAGAGACTCCAGAATTGGACCCACAAAAGTATGGCCAATTAATCTTTGACAAAGCAGGAAAGAATATCCAATGGAAAAAAGACAGTCTCTTTAACAAATGGTGCTGGGAGAACTGGACAGCAACATGCAGAAGAATGAAACTAGACCACTTTCTTACACCATTCACAAAAATAAACTCAAAATGGGTAAAGGACCTGAATGTGAGACAGGAAACCATCAAAACCCTAGGGGAGAAAGCAGGAAAAAACTTCTCTGACCTCAGTCACGTCAATTTCTTACTTGACACATCTCCAAAGGCAAAGGAATTAAAAGCAAAAATGAACTATTGGGACCTCATGAAGATAAAAAGCTTCTGCACTGCAAAGGAAACAATCAACAAAACTAAAAGGCAACCAACAGAATGGGAAAAGATATTTGCAAATGATGTATTGTACAAAGGGCTAGTATCCAAAATCTATAAAGAACTCACCAAACTCCACACCCCAAAAACAAATAATCCAGTGAAGAAATGGGCAGAAAACATGAATAGACACTTCTCTAAAGAAGACATCCAGATGGCCAACAGGCACATGAAAAGATGCTCAATGTCACTCCTCATCAGGGAAATACAAATCAAAACCACACTCAGATACCACCTCACTCCAGTCAGAGTGGCTAAAATGAACAAATCAGGAGACTATAGATGCTGGAGAGGATGTGGAGAAACGGGAACCCTCTTGTACTGTTGGTGGGAGTGCAAACTGGTGCAGCCACTCTGGAAAACAGTGTAGAGGTTCCTCAAAAATTAACAATAGATCTACCCTATGATCCAGCAATAGCACTGCTAGGAATTTACCCAAGGGATACAGGAGTGCTGATGCATAGGGGCACTTGTACCCCAATGTTTATAGCAGCACTCTCAACAATAGCCAAATTATGGAAAGAGCCTAAATGTCCATCAACTGATGAATGGATAAAGAAATTGTGGTTTATATATACAATGGAATACTATTTGGCAATGAGAAAGAATGAAATATGGCCTTTTGTCGCAACGTGGATGGAACTGGAGAGTGTTATGCTAAGTGAAATAAGTCAGGCAGAGAAAGACAGATACCATATGTTTTCACTCATATGTGGATCCTGAGAAACTTAACAGAAGACCATGGGGGAGGGGAAGGAAAAAAAAAGGGAGGGAGGCAAACCATAAGAGACTCTTAAAAACTGAAAATAAACTGAGGGTTGATGGGGGGTGGGAGGGAGGCGAGGGTGGGTGATGGGCATTGAGGAGGGCACCTGTTGGGATGAGCACTGGGTGTTGTATGGAAACCAATTTGACAATAAATTTCATACTTAAATAAATAAATAAATAAATAAATAAATAAATAAATAATTTTTTTAAAAAACCTGGCAGATCAGAATCTATAAGTATGTATATCTTTAAATGTAAGTATACACATACATCTTTAATTGCTAATTTAAATTAAAACCCTTGAAATCCTACCATAAGCACTCAAGAATAAGAAGGTGACATTGTTCCCCTAAACTTGCTAATTTTGGGAGAAGTCCAATAGTTTAGTAGAATTGGCTTCACCTTGGATTTATGTGTCAACTTAGATGAAAGGAATAATAGATAATCACAGAGAATTATAAAGTTAACACAAGAAATTGATATCCTTGCAAGAATCACCAACCCAAACTCTGCTCATTCACATCCCAAGGAAATGGGGAAAATGAAAACAGTGGTGCCAGCCAAAAAGTAGCCCTTCAGGAAGAATGGGACGGCTGCAGTTGCCTGTTGGTGGCTGAAACAAGGCCAGGGACAATCTGGAGAAACATCCCCCAGGCCTCAGGCTCCTGTGATTCTGTAGGACGACAGGAAGAGAAACCATGTCGATGCTAGAATTGGTATATTCTTTACAGTTTTGCTGTGGCTGGCCCTGGCTATGGCTCCGAAAAACAATCATCTCACTTACCACATACAGCACAAGTGGTAAAGAAAGCAGCCTTTGGACCCTATTCCTCAACTAAATTTCTCAACTGGTAACCTGTCAAATAATAAAGAATGATTTAACTTATCTTCCATTCACAGAGACTTCTCTCCTAGAAGAATATGAGCAACTCCTATGACACCGACTCTTAACACAACAGTTCCTTAGAGATTTTGCTACCAAAGTTAAACCCATGCATTTTAATTGTAAGCTGGTGTTTTGATTGATGGCCAATGACTAAAATCCCTCAAAGTACGGCCCTTACTCCAAGATAGACTTAATTTCACATCTTCTCCAAGTCACAACCACTAGCTTTGTAAAATGACTTGCTGTCAAGTTGCCTGTGTTTCATATCATTAATTTCAGCCAGTTGCCTCCAGCTACAGAATACTGGTCTCATCAGTCTGAACAGGCAGATGTGAGACTGACTGACAATGAAAGCACTCTTTAAAAACCTAACGCACAAAACATTTCATCTTGTTATTTTCAAGGGAAATATCATCAAGAAGGGTGATAGATTCCCATTGTTTTCACACATATTACTTTGAGCTTTTCTTCTTTTTATCCCATTAAGTCTACATAAGAAAGAGTATCTCAGCAGCCCTTTTCTTTTACACCCACCACATCCAATTATTTGGAAAATGAATGTTTTCAACATCTGAGGACCAGGCCTCATGGGTCATTTGACACTGAAATAAAGGTAGAGAGAAAAAGCTTTTCAGAACAATTGGTATGGATCTCATTGTATCATATACCATTGGCTCAGTGTGTCTAGTTGATAGGAGCTTCCGTACAAACTGCATGCTGCGGCTAAAATTCACCCTTCACCAGCCAAGGTTTTCTAATCCATTTTCAAGTGCACTTGAAACAACTAGAGCATTAAAGGTCCATATGAAAATCTGCATGTTAATGAGAGATGCAAATCCAAGGTTTGGATGGAACCCAAATAATATGGGTTCCTAAAAGATTTACAGTTGTAGCATATTTCGTAAGAAAGAGTCCATTAACTAAATTTTAGAACCTTCAGAAAATGTATTACAGTTCTCATTTCTGCAATGTTGGCTTTAGCTTTTCTCTTCTGTGATAGGCCAAAGTAGAGACTTCAGTCTTGCCAAGTTTTCTCTTTAAAGAAAAAAACCCAAAAACGACTATGCTTACTACCAGGTATTTACCCAAAAGATACAAAACTACTGATTCAAAGGGGCACATGCACCCCAATGTTTATAGCAGCATTATCTACAATAGGCAAAATTTGGAAATGGTCCAAGTGTCCATCGATTGATGTATGGTTAGAGGAGATGTGGTGTGTATATATGTATATATATACATAGACAAATACCATATGATTTCACTTATAAGTAGAATTTAATAAACAAAAGAAAAGAGCAAATGGGGAAAAAAGACAGAAAGGCAAACCAAGAAACAGACTCTTAACTGTAGAGAACAAACTGATGGTTACCAGAAGGGAGGTGCAGGAGAGGGAATGGGTGAAATGGGTGAAGGGGATTAAGGAGCAGATTTGTCGTGATGAGCACAGGGTGATATATGGAATTGTCGAATCACTATATTGTACACCTGAAACTAATACTACACTGTATGTTAACTGGAATTTAAGTAAAAACCTAAAAAACCAAAACAAAACAAAACACTACCTTGTTCAGACATACTGCACACTGGGCTTCACCCTTTGTTTTTTCTATTTCTACTTTCTGCAGAGTTCATATTGTCAGCCACCATGCTGTTCACAAAACAGAAAACTGACCAAATCAGACTTTTCACACATCCAAGACATTTTCCAAAAGTCAAATGGGTGCTTAGAAACATTTAAGCTATATAAGGTACTCAAGGAATATGAAATACGTTTAATATTTAGCTAAACAAAATAGGAAGATAAACTTTTGCAAAAGACAATCCAGCAGCATACACTGAGGTTAAAAATTAGCTACAAAGCCTTTGAGACACTTTTAAAGATTAAGAGCTGTTAGGGAACCCAGCTGGCTCAGTTGGTAGAGCATGAGATTCTTGATCTCAGGGTTATGAGTTTAAGCCCCAGGCTGCATATGGGGATTACTTAAAAATAAACTCTTTAAAAAAATTAAGGGCTGTTTATTTGCTGTGGGTACCCACAAAATTTTCAGAAGTTGGGAGCCACATTTCTAAGGCTTAGAAAAAAGTGAAGGGAACAGTAAAGAGTGCTAATGGCAATTCTCCTTCATCTGCTGGAGAGAGGAATCAGGCTGAGGGTATGGAGACATGGCCCCCAAGCCCTCTAAGCTGATGTGAGGTGGGCAGTGAGAGACAATCCACACCCTTCTGAACCTTAGACTCAGCAGAACAGGGAAGAACAGTAGCAAAAGTAGGCCTTTTGAACCTTCCCATCCTCACTACCTTCCCACAATCTCTCCATGACAAGTCTCTCTGGCAGAATGTTGTACATACTCACTAAAAAATCAGAATCCTTTCTTCACTGTTGCCCTGGAGCCATTTTCCTTCTCTATAATTTTCCATTACTTTGGGTCTTGTAAAAAAAGCACACATCCTACAGTGGTGGAGATTTGTCACAGCTCTTGCCACAAGAGGTGAAGGGAGGTATCACATCAGCTAATGCCTTCAGCAGAAATTTAGCCCTTTGCAGGGCCAAGATGGCAGCCCAGTGAAGAAGGTGAGACGTGGGGAAGAGCATGCCAGAGCAGGAAGAGATAGTAGGGACTCTGAAAATGAAAAGGGTAGTTTTCAAAAAGAACGTGACAATTTTACCATTCCATCAAAACTGTCTTGCATCACCATTTGGCACATGAGCTATAAGTTGCTGAGCAGAAACTTGGTAGGTGAAGAACCTAGAAGAGTTTGTGCTTCCCAGTCATTAAAATGTCCATAAAAGATTCTACGGCCCACACATCAGATGAAGTTTCTCTCTCTTTAGGCCTCTCTCCCTAATTGTCCACAATGATAGGAAACCTGTCATCTACCAGGGAATTTGGAATAAAACAAGGCTACATGAGGGGCACCTGGATGGCTCAGTGGGTTAAGCATCTGACTTCAGCTCAGGTCATGATCTCACAGTTCATGGGTTTGAGCTCCAGTTGGGCTCTGTGCTGACAGCTGACAGCTGATAATTCTCTTGAATGTTTCTATATCTTTTTTTTTTTTGTATCGTGATAACATTTGTGTTTTGATAACACTGACTTCTAAAGACCATACCGTTATCTCCTTATTTGCTCATCTCCCCAAATGTACAAGATGCTAATCCTTCAACCTTGAGCAAGACTTTTTGGATTTATGCTGAATTGTCTTCAATCCTCTAGGAAATAAACAAGCAAAAATTCAAGGAAGTAAAAAAAACATGATGAACAAAAGAAAATATACACAACTGGGAATTCAAAATCTGTCAGGTTTCATGATATTTCTGAATTCTTTTTGTGAAATGACACCCCACCTAACTCTAATCATTAGACCATGTAGTTTGCACTGAAAAGGGAACATGATTCAATGTGATCCAACAATCCACATATTTTTTATTATTCATGAAGTAGAACTAAGAGCAACGAAACTGTAGGTAGAAAAGGAATAAAAAAAACCCAAAAATACTGATACTGTGAACAACTTTATGAACATGTTAAGTCATAACATTTAGTTCAACAACTAAAAATGTAGTTAACAGTGCATAGAGAGCTACAGGTTAGATGTTCTCAAAGTTTGGGCATATGATCAGGAAAGTAAGACCTGTTAAAATTTCAACCAGTCACATTAATAAAAAGTAGTCATTAGCATTTATTTAGGGCTCTGAGCTAAGTCTCTTTTCATCCTAACTTTAAACTTCATCACAACCTTGAAAATAAGGTATTATTATAACTCTCAAAGATAGGGGGAAATTAAGGCTTAAAAGAGGTTAGGGATTTGCCAAAAGCTACACATTTATAAGGTGCCAGAGCTATTTCTAACAATTTCTTTAAACCTGCTCCATAAACAGTAGACAAAATGCTATATGATCCCCACTTACAGAAATGATGTCTCCCCAGTCCAATCAATATGAACAGAATATTGGCTTCCAAGCAGTAGGGTATTGACACAGCACTATGCACTTTATATACATTTCTCATTTATTCTGTACAGTAACTTTAAGAGGATGCCTTAGTCCCTTCAGACTGCTATAATAGAATACCACAGACTAGTGGCTTATAAGCAACAGAAATTTATTTCTCACAGTTACGGAGGCTCGAAGTCCAAGGTCAGATTGCCAGTGTGGTCACTGCCAGCGTGGCCTCCTCGAGGCTGCAGACTGTTGACTTCTCATTGTACCCCCCACATGGCAGAAGAGGCAGGGGAGCTCTTGGGGGTCTCTTTTGTAAGGGCATTAATCCTATCCATGAGGGGTCCACCCTCATGATCCAATCACCTCCCAAAGGCATCACCTCCCAATACCAATAGGTTTTCAACATATGGATTTGGGTGGGAGGGGAACACATTCAATCTATAGCAATAGAGCAATAGTTACTTATTATTTCTATCTATCTATCTATCTATCTATCTATCTATCTATCTATCTCTATCTATCATCTACTTTTTAGACACAGAGAACACATGAGCAGGGGACAGGGGCTGAGGGAGAGAGACACGGAACTGGATCTCACAACACTGGGATCATGACCTGAGCAAAAATCAAGAGTCAGATGCTTAACCCACTGAGCTATCCAGGTGCCCTTATTATTTCTATTTATAAGGATGAGATAACTGAGGCTTGGAGAAGTAGCTTCTCCAAAGGGGCATAGCCATTAAGTGGCAAAGTCAGGTTTGATCCCAGTCTGTCGGCCTGCAAAAGTTATGGCCCTAAACCAGTTGGCAATATTGCCTTAACCTCTTCAAGTTGGTCAGCAAATGAAGAAGTAAATTGGCATTTATCAAAACATGAGGCAAGCTAAATGCATGAAGAACAACCAATTAATACCAATTGGCTGGTTCCATCAGTACTGCTGTGAAGAGAAGGTGTTTTGACCTCAGATGACCTTTTTTTCCTTCACATAATATATTCCTAGAATTAAAGAAAATCAGATACAATGAAAATGAATATTTCTCAGGGCTCCTGGGTGGCTTAGTTGGTTAAGTGTCCAACTTTGGCTCTGGACACGATCTCCTGGTTCAGGTCACGATCTCATGGTTCATGGGTTCGTGCCCCGCATCTGGCTCTCTGCTGTAAGTGTGGAGCCTGCTTGGGATTCTCTTTCCCTCTCTCTTTGCCCCTCCCTCTTCTCTCAAAAATAAATAAAACATTAAATTTTTTTTTAATAAATTTAAAAAAAGAAAATGAAAGCTTCTCTTGAGAAATACTTATTCTCATTCCATTTTCATCAGAACTCTTTGATTTGTAACTTGCTTCTCTAGTAGATTTATACAAAGAAAATGATATATGCTCTGTGGAGATTACTAGTCTGTGTATCTGGGTGAGTTGTATCTTTCCTCGTAGATAGTTTAAATGATTTATAATCCATACCCTGTGCATTGACTTATTGTGAGCAAACCACTAAAGATAGTCCACCCCCTGGATAAACCAACAAAACCAAAAGCACGTTTCTTGACCAGCAAAACTGTGGATAAAATCATGGGCTGTGAATCCCCAACAGAAAAGCTTAGCTTAAACAGCCACCCAGTATTTTTCAAAGCAAAGTACTGTGGTTTTAAAAGAGGGCTCTGCAAGTGAACTCTCAGTTTTAAATTCTGCTTCTGATATTTACTAGCCATGTAACCTTGAGAAGCTGTTTACTCTGCCTCAGTGTTCCTATCTATAGAATGGGAATAACAGAAATCTTATAGGGCTATCATAAGTAATAGAACCTTTATAGGGTATCCTAAAGCCTACGTGAGTTAATAATAATGAAATCTTTATAACAGTGCCCGGCACATATGTATTTCTCAAAAATTGTTAGTTATTATTATCTCTTAGGTCCACAAGCAGCTCAGTCCTTATTGATTAGCCAAGCCACCCCATGAAATCTTCAAAGATTTTCTGTTTTATTTTCATTTCTGGGTCTCTGTGAGGTGACCAACAGCAGAGAATACTACTTATAGTTCATGCCTCATTTCTTTTTTTTGTAAATTTTTTTTTCAACGTTTATTTATTTTTGGGGGGACAGAGAGAGACAGAGCATGAACGGGGGAGGGGCAGAGAGAGAGAGAGGGAGACACAGAATCGGAAACAGGCTCCAGGCTCTGAGCCATCAGCCCAGAGCCTGACGCAGGGCTCGAACTCACGGACCGCGAGATCGTGACCTGGCTGAAGTCGGACGCTTAACCGACTGCGCCACCCAGGCGCCCCAGTTCATGCCTCATTTCAACTACATGTTCAGCCAACCTAAAACTAGCTTTTCAGATCTCAGTGCTCAACCTGTTAAAAAATATGTAGTAATTTTAGGGATGCCAGGGTGGCTCAGTCAGTTAAACGTCCGACTTCTGCTCAGGTCATGATCTCACGGCTCGTGAGTTCGAGCCCCATGTCAGGCTCTGTGCTGACAGCTCAGAGCCTGGAACCTGCTTCAGATTCTGTGTCTCCTTCTCTTTCTGCCCCTCCCCTGTTTTCTCTCTCTCTCTCTCTCTCAAAAATAATAAACATTAAAAAAATGTAGTTATTTTAATTCTTTAAACTGAATCAAATTCTATATTATGAAGCTGAAATGAAACAGTCATACAATGTCTTTCCCTCATTTAAAAGTTTAGTGACTAAAACAAGAAAAAAAATGCTGGCTTTATGTTCCATTAAGATGGTGATTACCAAAATCCTTAACCAAATATTTTGAATACTTCTTAGAATAGGACAGAGCAGATATGTAAGAAACACAGAGGCTTTCCACTCTGAGACTAACCCCTAACAATTTCAGTGTTTTGAGTGTATTTATGAAGGAAAAAAAAAAAGTGTTCAAAACTACAATAGACCAAACATGAAGACAATTTTAAAGCAGTTTAAAAATCCAGTGTAAAGTTACCTTTGAAATAACACACTGCCAAGGAAACATATACATGCTTTATATCTATTTATTTAGCAAATATGGATATACATGATTTTTACTACAAGATGTTAAAAGTAGTTAGCTCTAGATTTTTAACTATCTGCTTTATGCTTTCTAAACTGTCTGTATTTTAGATAAGAAGTATGTCAACTATAATTTTAAAAAAAGCGATTTTCATTTTGGAAGTGAGAAAAATGAACATTAATAGAAATTTTTTTTGGCATTATCAACGTTCTGATGTATGACAGAAATGTGAAATGATACTTTTCCTCTCAAATAATTAATGTGTGATAATTGATGGTCTGGCTACTTTGTGGGCCCGTGGAGGAGTCAGGTGGTAATGCCCTTGAATTAGGTAGTGTCTGTGAAAGAGAAACATTTTTAAAAACAGGCTGTTAGATTATCACCCTGGTACTGCAGATTATATTCTCTGAACTAATCATAAAATAGAGTGCAGTTCTTTGGGGGCATCATTCCTTTCCAAAGTATGGGATTCCTGCCTTATGCTAGCCAGGATCACTTTAAAATACCACTGAGATAAACAATGTCTTTCACTTATGAATTCCAACTGATTGCAGTGGAACTTTAAAGTCCTAGCAACACTGTTGCTATAGCAATGCAACCTGATTAGATATTCTTAGCAACCAGCCACAACTCACACCCACAATCCCTTCATTTATTCCAAGAAGAATAATGTTGACATTCCAATTTTTAAAATATTCAGATCTCAGTGACAGACATCTATGCTTGAGAAGCCTGTGAGATCCAAAGGAATCGCGAGTTAATAATGCACTTGGGTCTTGAACACACCCTGTATGCATACAGTAAACCCATATAAAGGTGTATTGCACAGTGTAAGTAAAGAAGAATTTCATTTGGCTCTTGGAGCACATATGTGTAAATAATGGCAGAATCCTTGAATTTCATATTGTAGTTGCTAAAGTTTACATGGTCTTCAAACAAACTGTATACTCTTTCATAGTGAATTGACAGAGATGATAAAATTACATTTGCAACAAACAGCAACAATTTGACATTTTGATTCTAAAGTTTTCATCAGAATTGGCACCACACTTGAAAACCTCCAGGTACTTTTGAGAGAGAACCGTATGGCTCATAATGAGGGTGCATAGCAGAAATGCGGCCTTGATATCACACATGCTTAAACCAGAGCTGATGTGAGGAACTTATTGAGTTACTGCTTTGAAAGGAAGGATCTGTCACATTCTGAGCAGAATAAGGTTTGAATACTAAATTCTGGAGTTCTCCCCAGGCTGATCTTAATCAGGAAGGTCAGATGCATGATCAGATCCATAAAAGCTCAGAGAAGACAACGACAGCCCGGAAATCTGCAAACATGACCCATGCTTCTATAATTAAATGAAGGATGCTTTTTCTATAAGCACAGATCCTGAATCATTGTTTGGATATAGCAAATAAACCAAGTATACTCTCCCCTTCCCCTCAGTGGTGACATTGTAGTGGTTAATAATCCAATCTCTCTCTATATATGGTTTCTGTTACAAGTGGAGGAGTGAAAAGGTATCAAGGTGAAAACCAACCAGAAGCAAAGATATGCTTTTTGTTGTTTTCATTGCCTTTAAAAGTTATTAAATTTGATAGGGATGTGATATTATGAAAATAATTACTCTCAGCTAAGCTTAGAATTAGGAAGCTCTTTTGAGGAGTCCCCAATTTTAGTACGTTCCTTTAAAATATCAAATCTATATAAAAATCTGCATTAAAATGTTTTTTGCACATCCCTTATATAACGATTTAATGCTTCCTAAGAAAATCATCAGTAATGTGCACAAATAGGTGGGTAGAAGAATGTTCATCCCAGCAGGCTAAAATAACAATTAAGTGGAGACGATCTAAATATACAAAAACATGGCATTAATTATGATTATTTTCTTTTTAAAATTTTTTTTAACATTTATTCATTTTTGACAGACAGAGCGTGAGCAGGGAGGGGCAGAGAGAGAGAGGGAGACACAGAATCTGAAGCAGACTCCAGGCTCTGAGCTGTCAGCACAGAGCCTGACGCGGAGCTCGAACTCATGGACTGTGAGATTATGACCTGAGCAGAAGTCGGATGCTTAACTGACTGAGCCACCCAGACACCCCTATGATGTTTTGTATTATGGAATACTGTTCCACAGTCCCCTTACCTATGATCTTGAAACCTAGAAAGTACAAAAAGTCAAGTTTATATATAAATTATTTGGCAGAAAAACCGAATCTCGCTAGAACTCATTTGACACCAAAACCTAATTAGAAGGGAGACTATTCAGAGGCTTTATTTATCTCACACAGCGTGATTATTCTTATGCTTCATTGCAGAAATAGTCATGTGTTTGATTACAGGGTGCTGCCCAGACACTGCTGAAAATGTTACCAAATATGCGTACTTAACCATAATATGTTTCAAGAGTTCAAAAACTTCTGAATTCCCAAATATCACCACAAGAGATGTCTACAAAGAATTGCGGACATTTATATTTAGTGGAAAAGGGCAAGATAAAAATTGTGTACGCATCGAGTGTCCTCTCTACCTGAAATAGTCTCTCTCTCTCTCTTACAAGGCTTGTTTCTTCTTATCCTTCGGTTCAGATCTGGACTTACGAATCTCCTCCTAGAGTCAGTTCCTGTCTGCCATGTCTAAAGAGGACCCTTGCATTACTCTCCATCTCACATCGTATGTGCTGTTTACCTCCCTCATAGTACTTATCACAAGCATCGATGATCCCATTTGTTTCTTCGCTTACACATCTAGTGACTGTCTGTCGCTCCCAGCTAGTGCCAGGAGCACAGAGATCTTATTTGTCGTATTCACTGAAGTGTTTACAGCATCTAGCACAGTGTCAGGCACCTAGTCTGTGCTCAGCGTATATTTGTTGAATGAATAAATGAGAAAACAGAAGAGTTCTTGTAAATATATGTGCATTAAAAGATGAAAAAAGACCAAATTTAACAATTTGGTGGATGCAGGGGTGCTTGTTTTTTGTTTTTGTTTTTGTTTTTCCTTTGGGGCTTATCTTTATGTTTGAAATTATCTATGAGAAACCACGTATTCCTTTTGGAATAGAGGGAACAATTTTTAAATGATCAGTATATCAGTGATTGAATTGACTCACATTACACCAAACACTCCTCTCAAAGCACTTATCATTACAAAAAGTACATAATCTTCCTGCTATCAAGAATTTCTTCAGTCAAGATCACACAGAGCAATTCTTCCAAAATGAGAAAGCAGGCAAAATAAAAGTGAAAGATAAACGTAGTCCCAGTAGAGGATCCACATTACTTCTTTTGCCCTCCACCAGGTGTGAATTATTATGTTATTTGTTCTTCTAATTCCCAAACCAAAGTGCTGTCATATTGGACCACAAGCATAGTGGTGTGGATGTGTGTGAGTGTGTGTATATGGATGGGGTGTGTGTGATCTCTCCTAACAATGAAGCCCTGGAAAGCATGGAATCTCCCAAATCTTTGGACTTATTCATGAAGATAAGATGAGAATTAGAAGCATATGACTACTTTATAAAGGTAAAACATTTTTTTCAATATACAATTAAGCATTTCCAAAAATGATTAATCACAGTGATTAATGTAGATTACTTTACAAAGGACATATGACAACCAAATGCTAAAACTTCCAAATTCATTCCTTAAAGCATTTTTTATCCTCAGGAGTGGTCCAGGCATCCTCTGATGCGCCTACAGTTGCATCCAACTACAGTTTCTAGAACCACAGGGTGTTGGGAAACAGAAGAGTATATTAGTCATATTTACACAAAGCATTCTCAATATGTTTTTCTTCAACCTCCAGACATGTTTTCAGGTGAACTACCTCTAAATTTCCTGGTGTTTGCAGGACTTTTTGCATACGCTGTTTTGTATTTATTGTATCTCTTCCAGATTAACAATTGGGCCCTTTGCTTTAAATTTGGAGGTACCTCAACAACAACAACAAAAAAACATATCTGGAGAATGAAGAAACATACACTGAGCACATAAAATTTAAAAGTAACCAATGGGGAGGAGGGGCGCCTGGATGACTCAGTCAGTTAAATGTCCAACTTCCACTCAACTCACAATCTCTTGGTTCTTGAATTCGAGCCCCGCATCAGCCTCTCTGCTGTTGGCACAGAGCCTGCTTTGGGTCCTCTGTCCCCCTCTTTTTCTGCCCCTCCCAGAGTTATGCTGTCTCTGTCTCAAAAATAAATGAACATTAAAAAAAATAACTGAGGTCGGGCACCTGGCTGGCTCAATCCATAGAGCATGAGACTCTTGATCTCAGGGTCATGAGTTTGAGCCCTACACTAGGCATAAAGCTTACTCACAAAAAATAAAAATAAAAATAACTAATGTATATTTAAAATGGGTCCAGACTTTTTGAACACTGTAGTTTTCAGAATACATTTAAACCAAAGAATAGCATGGATTTGCCATTGTTCTGAGGAATCCACTTGACCCCACATCAGTGTCACTTGCTCTTGCTCTAATCCCAAGAAACAAAACAAACAAGCAAAGACCCCACCAACCAGAACGGTGTTCTCCTTTAACTGCATCTCCACATGTTTATAATTTAAAATCTCTGGTTCAGGCATGGTGGAAGAATATTTCTATGAGCAGGTGTGTTGTAAGACAAATTGAATTCTTTCTCTGAGGCCCCTTCAGTGAGACAGCTGACGATCAGCAGCTGCAAGTTTTTTGTTTTCTTCCCCAGCTTGTCTTTGTTAGCTCTGGTCACTGAGCCCTTTTCCCTAATGAACAGGCTGAGGCTGGGGGGCAGCTGGACCGGATTGCTCCTATTCACCACTCAGACATGCAACGCCGAAATGTGCCCCCAGCCAGCAAGAATTGTGCTTACTTAAGTAATGCAGGGTCTGAAATATTAGATAACAAAATCACTCCATTAATGACACAAAATGGAAAATGACCATTTGATCCAGTAAATTTCTCCCTATGCTCTCCACATAGTACTTGGATACATTTATTCCACATTAAAACCCCCAATAACAAAGGCCTATTTCAGGGACCCCAACTTTGTAACAAGCAGGAATTAAAATGAAATTCTTACACCACCTATTCTATTTTTTTTTGTAAGTGATTTTCAAAGTCATAGACTAAAAGTGGCTTATGATCAGAGGTCACAAATATTCTTTCTGGTATGAGAATTAAATTTCCTGTCTAAAAACTCCAGTCCTGACTAAAACTAAAATAACATTTCCGTTGGCATATCTAAACTAAATTCTAAGGCTACTCTTGCAAAAACAAACAGATGGTAATCATGTGAGGCTTTTCTCTACAAATACAAGACTTCTGTACAATAAACTCCACTCAACTGCCTTTGAAAGGCAATAAAGTGTAACACACAACACTTTATGCAGTGTTTAGAGTCCTATGCAACTGAGAAATCCTAAAATCACAACCTGTGTTTATTTCCTCTAAAAATTTAGTTCAAAAGGGAAAACAAGGGAATTCCATTCAGAAGGAGAAAACAATGAAAAACCTTAATAAGTGAATAGTGTGGGTACAAAATTAAACCTGCACATAATGGTGGCTGCAAAGATGAAAATGTATGCTGCTCCTGAAACTGAAAGATTACGGAGGAGGTGAACTGGAATGCTTGAGCGCACTAGCCTGGATTTACACGGTGTTCGGAAACGGCACTTTGCAATTCCTGAATGCTGCATTTTGATTTTTCTGATGCCACGTTACAATTTAGTTTGCAACCCACTCCAGTACTGGTTTTCATCTTAGCCATGCCTGTGCTTGTATAACATTGTCTTATTTATTTACCTGTATCTATCTGCTTCTGTTTTAAAATCTCAATGCTGTATCAAGGCATAAACTTCTTCGCCACCAATAAATTCAGTGTGCGTGTTCTCTGTTTGGCAACGCGTGTCATTAATTAAATGCAGTGTGATTCTATATAATATTTCCTTATATCGAAGTCTTTCGGAGTTCTTTCTCTGGGGAACAGTCTTCTTCTGAGAAGGGGAGGAAAAAACACTCTCAGTGAAGCACATGGGAAAAAAAAAAGACATCCCGATGCGCTTAGCCACATGGTACTCCGGGTATCCTATAATGGAACTATTGATTATACAGTTTCCCTGTGTGGTTGGCAGGTAAAAGTAAATCTTTGGGGACTCTGTGGCCAGGGCCAGACTTAGCCACCTGCTTCTCCAGGACAGCAGAGCATGTAGCCATATGCGTGAGATCTCTATTCTGAAAAGCTTAAAGCTTACTCTGCTCCCCGGAGGCCCAGATGAAGGTCAAATATTTATAGGATAGCTCCACAAAACCATCGAGTCAGGTAATTCCATATGTCACACATATTTTTAATTTTTCCTCTCAGTTAAAATATGCGAACAACATTTGATCAAAGCATCCACCCTAAAAGACATAATAGATTTTTTTTAATGTTATGAAACTTTTTTTTAAATTTTTTTTTCAACGTTTTTATTTCATTTTTGGGACAGAGAGAGACAGAGCATGAACGGGGGAGGGGCAGAGAGAGAGGGAGACACAGAATCGGAAACAGGCTCCAGGCTCCGAGCCATCAGCCCAGAGCCTGACGCGGGGCTCCAACGCACGGACCGCGAGATCGTGACCTGGCTGAAGTCGGACGCTTAACCGACTGCGCCACCCAGGCGCCCCAATAGATTTAAAAAAAAAAAAAAAATAAGTGTTTTAGAAAAGCAGTGGATGGTATATAACCAATGTACATTATATCAATAATTTTTTAAGACCCTTTACTTTCTCAGGCCAAATAAAATGCTAACATTTCAGTTTCAAACTTGAAGATACGAAGAGTAAACATTTTCCTTCTAAATTTTCTACTAATTTTTACTAAGTTTTAAAGTATGTAGTTTCTAGAGAAATGTATTTGTCAGAATCACAGTGGATGCATGACAAAGTCCTAAATGTTTGAAACAAAATGTAGGGAAAATCTGGGCCAAAAGATGGTGAAATGAAGGCTTTTTTTAAACAAAAGTTCATTTAATCTTTATTTTAAAAATTTGTTTATATTTTAAAATAGGAAATACCTTAACACAGTCCCAAATATACCTGTCAATTAAATCCTTACATAGAGAATGGTGGGATCAAATCGTTGGATTTCTAATTTTCATACATGTTGCCAAATTTCCCCCTGTAAAAGTTGTACCCATTTACACTCCTACCAACAATCTCTGGGAAAAGATTGTTTTCCCACATCTTCTGACACAAATTATTAGCAAAATGTGTTCATATTTGCTAATCTGAAAGACAATAAATAGTACCTCAACGTGTTTCAATGTGTACTGCTCTTGTGAGTAAAGTCATGCTCTTTTTCCTACACTGAAGAGCATTCATACCTCCTTTTCTGTTAACTATCTCCTCATTTATTTTACCTATTTTTATTTGTTCATTGGTCTTTTTCTTATTGATATGTGAGAGCCCTTTGTATATTAGGTAGATTAGCCCTATGTCTGTGGTGCGAGTTACAAAGACTTTCCCCTAATTTGGAGATTATTTCTTGAACTTATTTATGGTAATCTTTGCATGCAGAAATTCTTTACATGTAGTTGAATTTATCAGTTTTTTTTTTCTTATGGCTTATTGTTTTTACATCATATAGTGAAGAAAGCTTTTCCCTACTCCAATTTTATCAACAGATTTCCCTATGGCCTATTGAAGTATTTCTTTTAGGCTTTAATTGTTCACATTTAAATCTTTAATTCAATGCTACTTACTGTGGTGGCACGTAAAAATTATTTTTCAAAATTGATCATAGTCCCTATAGCAATTGTTGGTCCCTACAGACTTAAGATGCCACCTTAATCATACATTCACTCTTCATATGTATCCCAATCTATTTCTTGGCCTTCTATTCCCTTCCATTGGTTTGTATCTTTTTCTATTCCAATACTATGTTCTATGTGTTATAGTGCTATAGTGTTTCTTCTTTTATTTAATATTTATTTATTTATTAGAGAGACAGAGACAGAGCATGAGTAGGGGAGGGGCAGAGAGAAAGACAGGGAGACACAGAATCTGAAGCAGGCTCCAGGCTCTGAGTTGTTAGCACAGAGCCTGATGCGGGGCTCGAACCCACAAACCATGAGATCATGACCTGAGCTGAAGTCAGACGCTTAACCGACTGATCCACCCAAGTGCCCCTATAATGTTTTTAAATATTTAATGCTTTAAATACCTAATACAATATTTTTAAATATTTGAAACATCCAGGCTGGTCCTCTTCCCCTCACACATTATTCTCCTTTTCCAGCAATTTTTGGTCATTTTTTTTCTTTCTTCTTTTTCATTTGAATATTAGACTCAGCTTGTATAGCTCAAAAAAATAAAGAAAAACATCAGTGATATTATTTTTGGAGGATGTTAAATATTCAGATAAACTTTGGGAAAAAATGTATGAGATACTGAATTTTCCTATGTGAAAACAAGGTATGCCTTTCCATTTGTTCATGTCTTCTTTAAGATATGGGGAATATATATAAAACTTTTTCATAAAAAATCATGTACTTGTCATTTTGTTCATTCCTAGTTATTTTATCTTTTATGTTGAAACTGTCATTGAGCGTACAAAGAGCTGCAAGGTAAGATTTCCATACGCAAATAAAACACACAGGTCTCCAAGACCACTAAAATATACTACGATGCATGTCATAAAAAAGTCTGTGAACACATTCTACAGGACTGGGGTCATGAAGATGACGGCACAGAACAGTGTCACCTGAAGGATAAATAGGTGTCTCTCAAAAGACAAAGAGGCACAAGTGCTTCCGATGGGTGGAGGAGTTTGTGCAAAACTGCAGAGGCCTGAGAGAAAGAGGTAACTTGATGTATTGCAATAGTTTCCCAGAACAAATCTGTCAGCCTCGGACAGAATGGGGGGAGATAAGGCTGAAAAGGTGGACAAGGGCCCAATCACAACGGGGATTTATGTCCTGCCAAGGGGTTTGGATTATACAGATACTGAAGGGTTATAAATAGACGAGGTCCAAAGTGCCCCAGAAAGGGGCTAGCCTGGTAATTAGGAAAATAGAGGTTATTTCAATTTTCAAGGTAAGAAATGACAAAGGTCTGAAATAAGATCAAGGAATGGATTAAAGAGATGCTTAAGAAGTAGAATTTTAGGACTTATATAATGGTGTATTTTATCTATTCCTTTAAAATTTATTTTCTTATTTTGAAAGAGACAGAGCACAAGTGGGGGAGGGGCAGAGAGAGAGGGAGAGAGAGAATCCCAAGTAGGTGCCATGCTGTCAGCACAGAGCCCGACGTGGAGCTCCATCTCATGCACCACAAGACCATGACCTGAGCCAAAATCAAGAGTCTGATGTTCAACCAACTGAGCCGCCCAAGTGCCCCAAGAATTTTAGGACTTATAAATGATAGAATATGGCAAGTAAGAGAGAGAATTCTAGCTTTTTGGCATGCACATGTTCCTGGCCAGGATTAGAGAGAGAACTTCAAGGAGATAGACAAATAGAGATAATTAAAACACACAGTTACAGTTAACTTACTCATTTAGTGGTGGTTTATTTCACATTCAACCTGAGAGCTAAGGGAAAGGACAGAAGCCTGACAACAGAAAACTAGGAAATCTCAAATAAGTGTCAGGTGGAGAAAAGGAATCCTTGCAAGACTGACTGAGGAATGACCAGAACAGTAATCAGAATTTATTCACTGGTATCCCAGAATCCAGTATAAGATCAAATTCATAAAGAATGAATGGTCACTAGAATCAAAGGTAAAAATAATATTTGAATAACTCTTACCTAATCAAAATCATAGGGACACTTGAAATGCTTTGAATCTGGGGTGGAAGGGAGAAATCTTAGTTAAATATTTATTAATCTGACACATGCCTAGAATATTCAAGAATATATCAACCATTGATCACAGTCTTCCCTTTGGAAGTTTTGCTTCATGATTCATGTTTTGTTTTATAATAAAGGTATTTTTGGAGTGCCTAGGTGACTCAGTCAGTTAAGTGACCAACCCTTGATTTTTGCTCAGGTCATGATCTCACGGTTCATGAGTTTGAGCCCCACAAAGCCTGCTTCGAATCCTCTTTTTCCCTCTCTCTCTCTCAGCCCCTCCCCAGCTTGAGCTTTCTCTCTCTCAAAAATAAACATATATACATGTATGTATGTATACACACACACACACACACACACACACATACATATATATAAGATATTTTTAATAGCCAATTATAAAAGTTTACATTATTGTTAAGAAAAAGTGAAAGGGAGCAAGAAAACGTTGAAAAGGAGGAAGATGTTCAACATTTATCTCAAAGTTTTGTAGACATTATTTCTGTGTCTTTTGTAAAAAAAACAGATAAAGCAAAATAAAAAAAAAGTAGTCACTCTTCCTCACAATTTTGATGGTTTGGATAATGAGGAGGATGATAATGAAATCAACAATCCTAATGTCATTGTTCAGTCATTAAGACCTGTAACAAGGACCTATGTGAAGGTACTGGGAGTTTTTAGTGGATTTACTGGTAGTTGACCTGAACCACCCACACTTTCTCCCCAGAAGCAGTTTTCTTGATTTACTCAAAATATAACTCTATCTTTAGCTAATATATTCAGCTTTTCTCAATTTCTATTCTCACGGATTTTTTTCCTATCATTCTACATCCCTGAAAACTTTGAAACTCACTTATCAGATTATCGTCCTCCATAAACACATTGATTCAACAGTGAATTAAGAAACATAATCTTTGGGGCACCTGGCTGTCTCATTTGGTGGAGCATGCAACTCTTGATCTCAGGGTTGTGAGTTCAAGCCCCGTGTTGGGCATAGTGCTTACTTAAAAAAAAAAAAATTAAAAAAATTAAAAATTAAGGAAGGAAATTAAAAAAAAAAAAAAGGAAAGACAAATGTTACTCTCAATTGCCCCAACTTTAGCATGTGTTACTGAATCAACTCCCTTTATCTCTCTAGACTTCAGTCATTTCTTAGACTCTCCAGATACCACATTCCAAAATTAAAACTTTGCTATGATATTTGTGAAGAAAAGCCAGAAAGAATTCTAGGGGCATCAAATAAAATTAAAATCGACAGCAAAACACTTCATATTTGGCATTCTGACAGTGAATATGAGCTCTTACCTTTATCTTTCCTTTTTTTTCTTTAATGAGTTTCTTTCTTTTTTTTTTTTTTTAAGTTTATTTAGTTTGAGAAAGAGAGACAGAGAAGGAGCCAGGAGAGGCGGGGGGGGGGGGGGGAGGCGGGGGGGACGGAGACAGGAGATCCAAAGCGGACTCCTCACTAACAGCAGGGAGCCCAATATGGGGCTCAAACTCACAAACCATGAGATTATGACTTGAGCCAAAGTCAGACAATTAACCAACAGAACTGTCCCTTTTCTTTCCTTTTCTTTTCTTCTTTTTGAGGATGATGGGGTAGGAAGGTGGTGATGAACAGAGGCACTTCACTAGAAATCTACTAATTTTGTTGTACAAAAGTTTAGATGTTCTTTAGTAAATGTTGCAGAGGAAAATTGTAGAAGTGTGACGCATGACAGGAAGTTATTCATTTTAATATTTTAAAAAGGCAATAATGCACACATGTGGCAATTTGTATAATATATGTGTTGCAATACTTAATATATGTATATACTTTATACATACACAAGTATGAAGACAAATTTATTTGCTAAATTTATAGTCATTTTTCTATTTCTATTTTGGTTTTAATTAAATTATTAAATTATTTTATTTTAAATAAATTAAAATTTATTTTAATTATTTGGTTTTATATTTAATTAAAATATATATGAAAAGCAGCAGATAGAGAAGGATTTCTCCAAATTAATTTTAAGTGTGTTCATGTTCTGCAAGATGAAAATTAGGCATTTTTGAATTTAAAAAAAGGCGCTGTGATCAGATATGCTTAGTCAGTACTGTGTATTACGGGTTTATCTTAGGGATTAAAAATTCAGTGGCTTGGGGCACCTGGGTGGCTCAGTCGGTTAAGCGGCCGACTTCGGCTCAGGTCACGATCTCACAGTTCGTGAGTTCGAGCCCCGCGTGGGGCTCTGGGCTGACGGCTCAGAGCCTGGAGCCTGTTTCTGATTCTGTGTCTCCCTCTCTCTCTGCCCCTCCCCCGTTCATGCTCTGTCTCTCTCTGTCTCAAAAATAAATAAACATTAAAAAAAAAATTTTTTTTTTTAAATTCAGTGGCTTATGAAAGGTTCTGAGAAATCCTGCTGCGGAGGAATCTGCTCAACTTTATTTAACACACAGTTTCCCAAAATTATTTTCTTTTCTTAAGTTTATTTATCTATTTTGAGAGGGAGAGAGCATGTGCAAGGGAAGAGCAGAGAGAGAGTTGGAGAGAGAGAATCCCAAGCAGACTCTGCATTGTCAGCACAAAGCCCTACGTGGGACTCCACTCACGAGCCATGGGATCTTGACCTGAGCTGAAATCAATAGTCGGCTACTTAACCAACTGAGGCACTCAGGCACATTTATTTAATGGGACATTTTAATTTTTTTAAGCAACCTCCTATTAATATCTCATGAACCTCTAGTGTTCTCATAACACAATTTGGGAATAGCTGACCAATGCAGTGTGCTTCAGATATGCAGCAGCTATTTACAAAATAAAAGATACCTCCTCAAAATATAAAAAATAAAATTAATTTAAAAAAGCAAAGACCCTCAGCACTGACTGTACACTAGGCTGGCTGAGCACTTTTTTTCTCATTCACTAACATTCCCTTTCAACCTAAAAGTCATCCTGGAAAACCCGGCAAATTCATATGATGCATGTGGCTGAGACTGAATGAAAGGCAGGGGACACTTCTGGCAAATGGCACCAAGTGTTACAGTTGTTAAAGACCATCACTCATTTTGGGCACAAAACCTCTTCTGAATTGTACCCTAAGGGCTCAGTGAGTGAGGGGAAAATTGCACCTACAAGGAGGCAGGCATAATTGACTTCTGCTTGAAAGAGTCCATTTGCCCTTGGCAAAACCACCAAATGTACCTTGAAAATGGCAATTATTTACTATCACTGGATTATCTTAAGATTGATGAAACACTCACAATGCATCAGACCCTGTGTAAAAATATTAGTCCAACTAATAGAGTTTGTATGATTCCAGTAGCTTTGAAGAATAAAATATGAAGAATTAAGACCATCACACTTAGGACCACAGCTCAAAAGATGACCTTTGTATACGGTATTATGTCTCACATGCTATCTAATTAGACAAAGTAGTCAATGGTAGCAATGTTTTGTCAAAATTGACCCTGCAATTAGAAAGATGGCCAAAATATTTGTGTACACATAGACTCTAAAAAAAAAAAAAAAAAAAAAAAGGATACATTCTCCCCAAACAGGGGAGTTCTGTTGTGTCTTTTTAAGTATTTAACTAGCAACGAAAAATCCAAGAGATTTGATGAAGGCATCACCTCTGCATTTGAAGGGTTTGAAGTGAAAAACCGGTTGTGCTGGTTGTGTTTGCTAAGCATATTTGATACCAGTAGTTTTGAGGAAGGGGAGCTCCTCGAGTTGGTCTGTCAGAAATTCCACAGAACAGGGATGTAGGTGCAATCTGAAATCTTTACGTAGTCTTACTACAGGAAAATTCATTTCACCATAATCTCAACCATAATCTTAACATACCAGAGAGCACAAACACACTAGCAGAGAACCCTAAAATGTATGTGGAGTAAAATAGATGAAATATTATGAAAGTTAAGTGAATGGTGCAATAAAAGGAACTGTTCCTATTGCCTTCTACAACCATAGGACATGTTTTAAGTGAGTATATATGTTTTCCTTTTTTAAATATAGTTTCATTGAGGTAGAATTGATACACAATAACCTGTGTATAAAGAGAAAAATTTTATGAGTTTTCATATATGTACGTACCCGTAACCACAGTTAAAATATTGAACATTTATTACTTCCTGTCAAGTGACAAAACTAAAACAATTTAGTAACGAATTTGATGTCCTTTATTCAAGGGGAACCACTCCATGGATTTGGGGGGGTGCGGTGCCTCACAAGCAGTAGCGTACTCTTCCCAAAGGATTTTGGGTAAGAGCAAGGTTTACAGAGCATTAGAAGAGGCGTGGAGAAACAGGGCATGATTGGTGAGGAGGTGAGGATTTCCTTATTAGACTAGCAGGTCCTATTTTCTAAGTAAGGTAAGCTAACTGAAGCTGAGCTGGAAGATTGTGATTTGTGTGTGTTAGGTTTCCTTGACAGTGAGGCGTTTGTAGTAACTGCAGACTGACTTAGGTTTGGATTTGTGACATGGGCCCAGCCACTGGAACCGCCTCCATAATGTAGGTTCTAATGTATAAATTAACTTCATCTTTCCAAAAGCTTCTTCCCGGCCGTTTGTAATCTGTCTCCCTACTCTCATCCTTGTCCCCGGGAACTCACTTGATCTCCTTTCTATCACTATTGATTAGTTTGCATTTTCTAGAATTGTGTATAAATGGAATAATACAGTATGTGTTTGTTTTATATCTGGCTTGTTTCACTTAGATCATTATTTTGAGATCATCTGTGCTGTATGTATCAATAGTTTTTCTCTCTCTCTCTCTCTCTCTTTTTTTTTTTTTTTTTTTTTTACCCATTTAGCAGTTGATGAGTTGTTTCAAGTTTGGGACTATTACAAATAAAGCTGCTATAAATATTTGCATACTAGTCTTTGTATGGATTCATGCTTTTATTTATTTTGGGTAAATATTTAGGAGTTGAATGGCTGGATATGATAAATATATGTTTAACTTTTTAAGAAACTGTCAAATTGTTCTCCAGAGTAATTGTTCCATTTTACATTTCCACCAGCAACATATGAATTTGGAAAGAATGTAGAATCCTCACCAATACCCCATAAAAATGGATCATCCTATCAAAAACCCAATGTATATATCACAAAGAATATCTTTTCTAAACATGCTTCAATTTTTTATTACATGTAAATATAATTCCATTATGGGCTCCTACATTTTCCATCTTTGAATTATTACATATGATGTAGGGAAGATAATCAAGAATAAATACCTCTTTGTTTCACTTTGACTTTCAAATTAGAATTCATTTGTGTAAATAGTAAAATGTTAATATTGAAATCCAGGTTCTATAGAAATAGGCAAAGGTCTTCCAATATCTAAAGTTTATAATTACACACCAAGAATAAGACTTGGGGAGTATAAAGTATACTCAGAGGAACAAAACATAAACTTCATTCTGATAAAGACTTTTTCAGGGAGGATATATGATAGGCACATGCATGATATGGAAATGCATGATATGATGTAGGGAAAGTCCCTTCTTATGAGATATGGTAAAGACTATTTAGGGTGGGTGGGTGTGAATTGGGGGAGAGATGAATAAATGAGGTAGAGAAATGAAAATGTTTAGGAATACTGAAATAAGTATTCTGACTTCCCATTACAATCCAAACCTCAGGGGAATCGAGAGGAAAGACACCCAGATAGATCTGGGATAATCCAAGACTACTTGAGCAAGTGTTCTATTTCCCTAATCATAGAACAGACTTCATTTCAGAGTACAGTCTCAGGACACCATGGACCAAGCAAAGTGAACAACTTGTTGAAGGCATAGAGAAGACAGTAAGCACGAAAATGATCCTCTCCCCACCAGGGCATGTGTGTCTAGACCTCTCATTTCAATGCTGGAGGGAAGAAAGGAAGAGAATATGCATTGACAGAGAGGAAACAGCACTTAATGGGAGGTGAACACTGAATTGACTGAATATCCCAAAGAGAATTTGAAGGTGACACCAAGATGTACTGACTGACTATTCATTGGCAATTTTTGTCTTATTCCTGATCTGTATCATTCCTTATTTCCCCCAGTACAGGTGCAGAAGCATCCACGGACACTGATACACCAGCAAGCAGGAATGGTGTTCTAAGGAAAGGCAACATAAAATATAGGAGGGACGCCTGGGTGGCTCAGTCAATTAAGCTTCCAACTCTGGATTTCGGCTCATGTCATGGTCTCATGGTTCATGGGATCAAGCCCCACATTGGGCTCTGGACTGACAGCTGGAGCCTGCTTGGGATTCTCTCTCCCTCTGTCTCTGCCCCTCCCCCACTCACGTTTTCTCTTTCTCTCTCTCTCTTAAATAAATGAAGGTTTAAAATACAGCAAATAGCTAAAACTTTTTTCATATCTATCTCACAGTGTATACATTCCACACATCCTAAATATTTGTCAAATTCATTTATTTCTCTCCATTTCTGAACCCCTAGCCTAAGCTACAAACATCTCTTATCTGAAATAACACTACAGCTGTCTTCTGAATTATTTCCCTGAACCAATTTTTCCCTCGAGAAGAATTATTTAAACTAATGGAGACCTGCCCATGAAAACTTGCATTCTCAGTGCTGCCACAATTTCATTAGTAGAAGGAACTCCCTAGTAGCTCTTAGCTAATTCTCCCATGAGTTATTGACCTAGCCTGCATGTAAGTATTTAAATTTTGTAAACAATCACAAGAATTTTCTTTTTGCTATTAGGCGCAATGAATTTACCAGAGAAGGATATTATGTCTACTTGTTTATTGCCATATGTGGCAAAACATAAAAGAAGAAATGTCCTTTCCTCAAGTGTCAGTGAGAATCTGTAAAAATGTTGCTCTCTCAGAAATTATGTCAAAACTCTTACAAGAAAATCAGTTAGATCCAAATGTGTTTCAGTTAATCCATTCACTATTCCATTCAGGTCCAAGTGTCAGCATGCAAACCTACCTAGCAATGAATAAGATGTCCCAGACTGTCAAATGGAAACATGTTTGTGTGTATAGATGAGCTAAGGAATGCAATTGTCACCAGAATGTAGGCTGCATGTACCTGGGAACTTCGCCTCGTTTACCTCTATGCTGCTAGCACCCATAACAATGCATAGCATATAAAAGATACACAAGAGGAACAGAATTGGTAGGAGGTGCATATTAAAAGATTTATTGCAAGGAGTGGCTTATGCAATTGTGGGGCTGGCTAGGCAAGTCCAAACTCCATAGGGCAGGTCATCAAGAAAAAGGCAAGCTGGAATTCTCAGGTACAGGCTGAAGCTCCCGTCCACAAGACAATTTTTTCTTCATTCAGAAAACCTTGGATCTGTTTTTAAAGGCTTTCCGTTGATTGAATTAGGCCCATCCATATCATTTGGGTTAATGTCCCTTATTTAAAATCAGTTAATGGACTTTAATCACATCTTTTTTACAGCAACATCTAGATTAGAGTTTGATTATATAATGGGACTGTAGCCTCATCAAGTGGACACATCAAAAAGACAGTCACACTAACCATGTGCATGTAGAGGGATGGGACAGGAGTGAAGGGAGAGCAAGAAGGGGACAGGAGTGGAGTGCCTGGGGGGCTCAATCGGTTAAGCATCCGACTTCGGCTCAGGTCATGATCTCACGGTTCATGAGTTTGAGCTCCACATCGGGCTCTGTGCTGACAGTGTGGAGCCTGCTTGGATTCTCATTCTCTCTCTCTCTCTCTCTCACTGTCTCTCTCTCTCTCCTTCTCTGCCCCTCCCCTGCTCACACTTGTGCAGGCTTGCTCGCTCTCTCTCTCTCTCTCTCTCTCTCTCAAAAATAAATAAATAAACATTAAAAAAAAAAGGAGGGGGGGGATAAGGGGACAGGAGAATGCTGGTACTCTAAGCATATTCTGTCCCAGGATGAGGATAGATTTTATACATATAAGCAATGGATCATTGTCTACTATGTTCCATCCCCCCACCAAATTTGTGTCCTCTCTTTTTTTGCAGTGGCTATCACTTAAAAACATGAAATGTTTATCTACATGGGTGCATTAGAGATGATAAAGTGGAATCTCTCTCCCTGGAACAAACCCAAGCATGGATATGTAGTTCTTAGATACACCAAGACAGGTATAAAAAAAAAAAATCCCTCTCGCAAACATGCTGGACATTAAAGAACAAAGAAGCATCTGGGATTAATCAAAGAATAATGACTCAGAGTGGAGTGTTGTCTAACAGCTGAGAGAAGGGACTTTCATACATTGACTATTAGAGATTCTGATTATGCCAGCCTTGTTATGGCCTCAAAACTATTGTTTTGGCTCAATACCTACATTGTTTTAGAAAATTATTAATTTAGTTTGCCAAAACACTGTAATTTCAACAATTCCTATTGAGCTATGAAATTAAATGTTAATTTTCAATTTCATCTTGGAGGGATATAGTTATGAACTACCCGAAGTCAAAAAACGCAAATGCACTCATGTATATGTGTGCTTCCTTATAATTAGTTGGTTTAAAAGCATTTATTACTTTTGCAGTACGAAACTAAGCAGCATATTAACATAATATATATTACCATTAAACCATCAGGCTCCCTGACCTCCCTCCATTCCTTTTTAAACTCTACTCTTTCCAAGATCTCTGATGAATTTCCACCATTTTGGGGAGCTAACAAGCCTACACCACAAGGCTACAGGATATTTTCTGAAACTATTCACTTAAATTTGGCCCACTGTGATGTATCTTAACATCTGGTAATCCAGAGACTTACATTATGAAATTATAATGAGAACATACTGTACAAGGCTGCTGAGGCTTTCAGAGGCACAAGAGCTTATTTTTATCCCCAGAATCAATTAGCTACAATAAATATAAAACACCACTACAGATAGAAGGAAATTTGGTAGGTAAATATTATGGCTAAGAGGAATCAATGAATCAGTAAGACCACATGTTTGATCATCTGTTTGTGTCTACAGGCTTCACTTTCATCAATATTAAAATGTGAATTGTCTTATTAAAGTTATTTATAATATGACTTTCTGCTATCTTAGTAAGTAAGAATTTTTAACTTGGGAAACTGACAACCTCTTTGTGTCTCAGTTTTCTCATTTAAAACATGATAACTAGATCTCTAGGGTTACCTCTAGGCCTAGCATTGGTTTTTATCTGCTTTAAGAGAAAAACAACTTGGAGGTCTACCTGCACATAAATTAAAGTAGCATTTGTGTCCACAGAGTCCACAGAATCATCCCCGTGGAACCTGGCACACTAGAAAATCTTCCTCCTTGAAACGGGAACCCTCTTGCACTGTTGGTGGGAATGCAAATTGGTGCAGCCGCTCTGGAAAGCAGTGTGGAGGTTCCTCAGAAAATTAAAAGTAGACCTACCCTATGACCCAGCAATACCACTGCTAGGAATTTATCCAAGGGATACAGGAGTACTGATGCATAGGGCCACTTGTACCCCAATGTTCATAGCAGTACTCTCAACAATAGCCAAATTATGGAAAGAGCCTAAATGTCCATCAACTGATGAATGGATAAAGAAATTGTGGTTTATATACACAATGGAATATTACGTGGCAATGAGAAAAAATGAAATATGGCCTTTTGTAGCAACGTGGATGGAACTGGAGAGTGTGATGCTAAGTGAAATAAGCCATACAGAGAAAGACAGATACCATATGGTTTCACTCTTATGTGGATCCTGAGAAACTTAACAGGAACCCATGGGGGAGGGGAAGGAAAAAAAAAAAAGAGGTTAGAATGGGAGAGAGCCAAAGCATAAGAGACTGTTAAAAACTGAGAACAAACTGAGGGTTGATGGGGGGTGGGAGGGAGGAGAGGGTGGGTGATGGGTATTGAGGAGGGCACCTTTTGGGATGAGCACTGGGTGTTGTATGGAAACCAATTTGCCAATAAATTTCATAATAAAAAAAAAAAGAAAGAAAATCTTCCTCCTTGCTTTATACTGTTTTAAGACCAAGTTCCTTTATTCTCCCATCAGATTTTTTTTTTTTTTTTTTTTTACCATTTGAGTTATCCAGCAAAAGCTTAGATATTGGTGTCTGCTTAAAAACTGTCACTACATTGAAGCACGTGGGTGGTTCAGTCGGTTAAGTGTCTGACTTCGGCTCAGGTCATGATGTCGAGGTTCATGGGTTCGAGCCCACATCAGGCCCTGTACTGACAGCTCAGCCCCTGGAACCTGCTTTAGAGTCATGTCTCCCTCTCTCTCTGCCCCTCCCCTGCTCACGCTCTATTTCAAAAATAAATAAAAATTTAAAAAAATTTTTGTTTTAACTGTCAGTACATTAAAGACTCTAACCTCCTACTAGTCCATCTATCGGTCCTCATGCACACAATTAGGCTAATACTACCTCTCCTATGGACCCAATAGGAGTACATCTTGGTTAGGTTACAATAAGATACGCTAGCGGGGAAGAAGATTGTACATAATGAAGCATTGTACATATTTTAGCTGTTGCTATTTAACAAAAAGAGATGCAAACACACATCCCAGATTAGTCATCGTATCTCCAGGTACTATTCTCCCATTTCCATCCCTAAATCTGGAGGCTGGAAGTAACTATATTTGATTGGCCTGTAGCAAATAGCTTCCTTCCTCTCCCTTACAGAGTAAATGCATGCTGACTTCTTCTCAGCTCAATCCTTCTTTCCATTGACCTCCTAGATACTTGCTTCTACATCTCAAACCTTGGGATAACAAGTCTACATAAGTCAGAAGCGGATCACCCACTCAAGGTACTTCAGTCATTATCCTGTAGGGGACACTCCTGATGTGGTCACCAGGATAACAAACACAAAGGTCTACTGAGGACACTTGATTCCCACGAATGTGTTTAAGTACCAAAAGGGCAAAGGGTTTTCTGTGTTTTGTTTCATGTTGCATCCCAGTTGCCGGAAAAGTGCCTGGCTCATAGTAGATGCTCAACAAATATCTAATGAACAAATTCACTGGCTTTAAGTATGCTTAACAGTTTCTAAAAGAGTTCTTCTTCCACAAACATACAGCTGTTATTACTCTGCAGTGTAAACCACTGATTTCTTTAGTGAAACAAACACTGAGGAAATGTTAGAGTATAACCCACATCCTAATTTGCAACCCATTCCTCCTTTGTCATACTAGATCTCCTCTGGTATCTGAGTCACCTCCCCTGCTTCTTTATCCTTTGCTGTTGCCTACTTAATATTGTCACTTCCTAGAATCCGAAATGACAAATATAAAATTCCCTATTTTCATATGTAATGTATCTATGAAAAAAAAATGTTACAACATTTATTGTCTCAAAGTTGGGCAACAGACCTTCATGTTACAGTTGTTCCCTCAGAAATCAAGCACAACAAATAATTCCTGAATTAAATTTCTTTCTGGCCCTCCCACAGGACCATGCAATCTAGCTGGTGGGTGATAATTTTCACAGTTGTCTGGAAATTGCTGACCTGGGAGCCAACTGGTCATTTCCATGTCCTACCACATTGAGTCAGGCATTCTCTTGCCCAAAGACCTGCCACCTTCTATCATAGGCTTGTCAGAAAGCCGGCCTTCAAACTGAATCTGGTTAGTATCAGAAGCAAAGGATCAAGGGCCATTGTTTATCTCTTGTTTATCTCTTGCCCCCAACAACCAGGAGAGGTGAACTCAGAGAGCATCACCCGGCTGTACTGCCACCTGCTTACAGCCCCGCACTGCCCACAGCACTGAGGCAGAGGAAGTTCAAGCAGAAAGGCAGATAGATACTCACCCTATACGCCAACATAGTATGAACAGACAGGAGGATAGGACTGTAGACCCGTGGAAGACCTTGAAATCATTAGGTAATGGAAACGTGGAAAAAATTGACTTCGATATATGCAACATGTGTTGAGGTCTATCTAATGTGCTAAAGTGCAAATTAAGTGAAATTTGAACACAAAAGGTGGAACGCTGCACAACCTCATCGGCAAGCACCCAGTGCTCACGCTAAACAGCTCCACCTATTTCGTTACCCATTATGCTATTACTCTAGTGATTTTTTTCCCATTTGATATTTCACGTATCTAAAATACTGGAAATGCTTAACAGTGAAATGCCTTAAAAGCACTGTTAACTGCTTTCTGTAAAAATGTCACCTACAAAGACATCTGTTGCAGTCACACAATATACGGCATCTCAGTCATGGTGAAGATTTTCCAAGCTGAATGTTACCAGGAAGATTCTTCCCCAGAGTCAAAAGCCATTTCTTCTATGCATGTGTTTCTTCTACCCTATTCTCAACAGTTCCCTGATTGGAGTAATGTATTGGAAAACACTCTGCTGACTACCTTTCTGGGGTTTTTACAATTTGCATTTTATGCTCATGTGGGTTACCAAATCATGTGCCTTCGTATAAAACCAGCAGCGTACTTCAAATTCTGTAAGTTTGTATTTTTTATTGATGAAGCTTCTACTATGTTTTAAATCCTTAAATATATTTGAACTGTACATACAGACATAACTTATTCAACTAGAAAAAATTTGGCTCTGTATACAGAGAAGCTACACAGTTCTCTAAATGTATTGCACCGGTCAGTTATAAACAGGAACTAGAGAGCTAAACTGAATTCACCTGGATCTTCATCCCTCTGATTCTGTTAACCTGGACCGGAGTATACTCCTTTAATCAGAGCCTAGGGTGTCTGACTCTTCCCCCCCAAATTATGCCTTCTAGGGAGAGCTGTGGACCCTAATCAGAGCGTCCACTAGACAACTTGATAATGAGACTAAAGGTAGATTTCTATATTACTAAAACAATATACACATGTCCTCTAAAGCTAGTTTAACATTAAACCAAGCACATCTGTATGGAATAGCAAATGTCCTCACAAATCTTCGGAGGAGAACCACTTTACAAATACAGTCAAACCTTGGATTGCGAGTAACTTGTTCTGCACATGTTCCGCAAGACGAACAAACGTTTCTAATGAATTTTAACTTGATAAACGAGCGATGTCTTGCGATACTAGTATGTGATGCCAAATGTCACATAACCACGACTGAGCCAATGGTTCTTGAAATTTGCTTTGATAGACAAGTGCTCTGGATTACAAGCATGTTTCAGGAATGAACTATGCTTGCAAATCAAGATTTTACTGTACCAAGAATAAGGTCTATCCTCAATAGAAGCTCGGGAAGAATTCTCTTTCTGTTAAAACCACAACCCAAATAGGAAAAGCACACTCCTACGAGAGCCTTCCTAGAACCTTTTTGCTCTCACTGCGTGTTTTTCACCCTTAGGAAAATGACTGGAGAGAAGCAGAGAAGATTCAGGCTGAAGTTAGCATTCTTAGTGCAATGGCACAGGTGGGTGTTGTGGGGTAGTCTAAGTTGTAATGCAGATCTCTCACCTGTCAGAGTCAAACATGACAAGTTTGCAGACACACTTGATTAATACCTGGAACTGAATCTCATTGGAGTGGCTTCGGCATAGAACAGTGTTTCAAAAGTGAGTATTTTGAGGGAGGCCCAGAGATAATGTAATAGACAGATTCGAGACATAAATAATTCCATCTTCATGTCAGCAGATACAGGAGTGCGGTCCCGTTTCCAATGACAACATCGCCATTATTTAAAAGCAAGGTACAGGGGCACCTGGGTGGCGCAGTCGGTTAGGCATCCGACTTCAGCCAGGTCATGATCTCGCGGTCCGGGAGTTCGAGCCCCGCGTCAGGCTCTGGGCTGATGGCTCAGAGCCTGGAGCCTGTTTCCGATTCTGTGTCTCCCTCTCTCTCTGCCCCTCCCCCGTTCATGCTCTGTCTCTCTCTGTCCCAAAAATAAATTAACGTTGAAAAAAAATTTAAAAAAAAAAAAAAAAAAAGCAAGGTACATAAAAGTTTAATTGTAGAATTCAGGTAGTGGATCTATAAATATTCACTATATAATATTTCAACTTTCTGTATATTTGACCTTTTACTAACAAGATGTTGGACAGGGTAGGGCAGAAATCAAGCCATAGAGGAGTTGGTTCACTGAGCTCAGTTTATCAGTTACTATGTATGGCTACAACACATGCTGGTGACCTAACTGCAAAGCCTAAATCCAGAGACCATCTCAGTGTTCTCCCCAGAGTGGGGTGCATGAGCTCACTCTTGACTGCTGCTATGAACTTTAATCATAGTAACATCTGGGACAACATGGATGGACCTTGAGGGCATTATGCTAAGTGAAATAAACCAGACAGAGAAAGAAAATACCACATGGTATCACTTATATTCAAAATCCTAAAAAATGTCAAATTCATGGAAACAGAGCAGAAAGGTGGTTGCCACGGGGTGGGGAAAAGAGGCAGAAATTAGTAAAAGGATACAAACTTTCAGTTATAAATTAAATAAGGTCTGAGATCTAATGTAAAACATAGTGCCGACAGTTGCTAACACTGTATAGTATAATTGAATTTTGCTAAGAGAGGAGAACTTAAATGTCCTCATCAAAAAAAAAAAAAAAAAAAAGCAAGAAAAGAAAAGAAAAGATAAAAATGTGAGACATTTCCTGTGTTCATTAGATGGAAGGATCCACACTGTATACACATATCAAATTACCGTGATGTGCTCTTTAAATATCCTACAATTTTATTTTCAATTATACCTCAAAAGAGTTGAAAAAAATTTACATAGTAATCTACTAGAATTGGATACATTTCCAGGGCTCTAAACACCCAGTCCTCTTTATTCTTCACACAGGAAGCCATGAGCCTAGTAATAAAGACCTGCTTTGAATCAGTTCAGATCCTAACTGACCTCACTGCTTATACTGATCAAACTTCCTGATCTTCTCCTCATACATCAGGAAAACCAAGATACTAACTTAAATTTTACACAGTTGATGCAAACCCATTGCAAAAGACCTTTGGTTATGATTCCATATTGGCTAAGCCTTTGTCCAGGCGAAAAATTGTCTAAAACTTTAAAGTTGTTTTCAGGGGCACCTGGCAAACTCAGTCGGAAGAGCATGCAACTCTTGATCTCGAGATTGTGAGTTTGAGCCCCAGATTGGGTGCAGAGATTACTTAAATAAATAAACTTGAAAAAAAATTAAAATTGCTTTTAGGCAGTAGGATGTCAAATTATCATTATTATTTTGTCAAGAATGCTAAAAATATAGATAAATTCTGTTAAGTAGACTTTGCTTCCTTAACTTCCATACATCTAGAATAAAATACTTGGGTTGTTGAATGGTTGACCCTGAAGGCCTGAAAATTCCTGAAGTGTCTACTGTATCATGGGAGCGTATTGGAAGAGAGGAAAAGAGAAAGATAGCAGTTTAGTCTTCTTCCAGAACTCAGCTCCTACTGCCTTCTATTTTACCCATTAAAATATGGAGAAAGACAAAAAGAAACACAGGAGATAATTTTTTTAATTTAATTAATTTATGTTGGGAGAGAACGAGAGAGCAGAGGGAGGGGCAGAGAAAGAGGGACAGAGAGAGAATCCCGAGCAGGCTCCATGGTGTTAGCTCACAGCCCTATGCAGGGCTCAATCTCACAAACTGTGAGATCATGACCTGAGCAAAATCAGGGGTCTGACGCTCAACCGATAGCCACCCAGGCACCCCCACGAGATAAATTTTTAGAGGGAGTTCAATTTCTTTTTATTTACTATTTAATGTTTGAGAAAGAGACAGAGCACAAGTGGGGGAGGGGCAAAGAGAGAGGGAGACACAGAATATGAGGCAGGCTCCAGGCTCTGAGCTGTCAGCACAGAGCTCCACCTGGGCTTGAACCCACAAATCGCAAGATCATGACCTGAGCTGAAGTGGAATGCTTAACTGACAGAGCCACCCAGGTGCCCCAAGGGGGTTCAGTTTCTTAATTTTAGCTCCCGTTTTGCACAATGATGTTAGAAGTCCAAGCACTTCAAATACATAGAGATTTAATGCACCCAAAGGTCAAGAAAACATAAACATTTTGTCACTGTCTGAATAATGATTTTATAATATGTGTACATGAACTAGAAAATAATAAAGAATCTAATATGTTGAATAAAATGAAATATATAACAATGTGAGGGAATAAAGCCATTATATTCAGAAATGCATATCATTTTGAAAATCAGACAGTTTTTCTTCAGGCAATAAAAGGGAATTTTGTCTTAAAAGATGGCTAAATATACTGCTTAGAGTTAATGAGAAAAATGAAAATGATTACTATTATTAGTCTTGTTGGGGTGGCTGAAATGGCATATGGGCCTGGTGCACTGGTTGCCATGGTGTATACTGTTGCGTTCTTCAAATAGAGGATAATACAGTTCTGCATTCAATAACAAGGGTTGAAAGAATGAATTCTACTGCACGGATTGCAAAACAGCTTTTTCATTTCTGCTTTCTCCTTCAACTACCAGGAGAAACCATACAACATATACTAAATGACGGGTTTTCTAGAACTGGTTAACAGAAATTTGTAAACATAGAATGTTCCAGGTGATTTAGTTTCGAATTTGGTCAGCATTTATGTCATTTCTGCCCCCCCCCCCACCACCGCTCCATTGAGCACAGCTTTCAACAGGGATTGATTTGTCTCATAAGAATCACAATTCATACCATGATGCCCTCCATCCTCTATGAACTTTCAAAAGCCCCTCTCTAGGGCTGTCCCCCATGTTCTCTATGACTTTCCCCCTATGACAGAGGTCCTAGAAATTCCCCATGGACTGAAGATATTTCACCAAATGACTTTTTAATATATATATTTTTAAATTTCTTGTATCAACTCAATTATATTTTTCAAAAGCACAGCTACTAATATATGCCTTTTTTTCTCCTTAAAAATATTACTGACTATATTCACTATGCAGTACCTTTCATCTCTATGATTTATTTATTCCATTAATGCAAATTTGTACCCCTTAATACCCTTTATCTATTTCACCCATCCCCCCCATATCCCCTCTGACAACTACCTGCTAGATCTCTGTATTTAAGAGTTTGTTGTTTTGTTTTGTTTTTTAGATTATACAGATAAGTGAAATCATGTGGTATTTGTCTTTCTCTGACTTATTTCATTTAGCATAATACCCTCTAGGTCCAACCATGTTGCTGCAAATGGCAAGATCTCATTCTTATGGCTTAGTAATATTCCATTGTATATACACCACATCTTCTCCATTCATCTATCAATGAACACTTGAGTTGCTTCTATATCTTGGCTATTGTAAATACTGCTGTAATAAACATAGGGGTGCATGGCCAACTAATCTTTGACAAAGCAGGAAAGAATATCCAATGGAATAAAGACAGTCTCTCTTCAGCAAGTGGTGCTTACACATTACACAAAAATAAACTCAAAATGGATGAAACACCTCAATGTAAGACAGGAAGCCATCAAAACCCTCAAGGAGAAAGCAGGCAAAAACCTCTTTGATCTTGCCCGCAGCAACTTCTTACTCAACACATCTCCGGAGGCAAGGGAAACAAAAGCAAAAATGAACTACTGGGACATCATCAAAATAAAAACTTCTGCACAGCGAAGGAAACAATCAGCAAAACTAAAAGGCAACTGACAGAATGGGAGAAGATCTTTGCAAATGACATATCAGATAAAGGGTTAGTACCCAAAATCTATAAAGAACTTATCAAATTCAATATCCAAAAAACAAATAATCCAGTGAAGAAATGGGCAAAAGACATGAATAGACACTTCTCCAAAGAAGACATCCAGATGGCCAACTGACACATGAAAAAATGCGCCACATCACTCATCATCAGGGAAATACAAATCAAAACCACAATGAGATACCACCTTACATCTGTCAGAATGGCTAACATTAACAACTCAGGCAACAACAGATGTTGGCAAGGATGCAGAGAAAGAGGATCTCTTTTGCATTGTTGGTGGCAATGCATGCTGGTGCAGCCACTCTGGAAAACAGTATGGAAGTTCCTCAAAAAACTAAAAATAGAACTACCCTATGACCCAGCAATTGCACTACTAGGTATTTATCCAAGGGATACAGGTATGTTGTTTCGAAGGGACACATGCACCCCCATGTTTATAGCAGCACTATCAACAACAGCCAAAGTATGGGAAGAGCCCAAATGTCCATCAATGGATGAATGGATAAAGAAGATGTGGTATATATATACAATAGAGTATTATTCGGCAATCAAAAATAATGAAATCTTGCCATTTGATACTACATGGATGGAACTGGAGGGTGTTATGCTAAGTGAAATTAATCAGAGAAAGACAAAAATCATATGATTTCACTCACATGAGGACTTTAAGAGACAAAACAGATGAACATAAGGGAAGGGAAACAAAAATAATATAAAAACAGGGAGGGGGACAAAACAAAAGAGACTCATAAATATGGAGAACAAACTGAGAATTATGGGAGGGGTTATTGGAGGGGGTATGGCCTAAATGGGTAAGGGGCACTAAGGAATCTACTCCTGAAATCATTGTTGCACTATATGCTAACTAGTTGGACATAAATTTTAAAAAATAAAAATAATTTTTAAATAAACAAATAAATAAATAAACATAGGGGTGCATATACCTTTTGAAGTTAGTGTTTTCATTTTCTTTAGGTAAATACTCATTAGTGGATTTACTGGATAATATGGTATTCCTATTTTTAATTTTTTGAGGAACCGCCATTCTGTTTTTCACAGTGGCTGCACCAATTTACATTCCCACCAAGAGTGCATGCGAGTTCCTTTTTCTCCACATCCTCGCCAACACTTATTGCTTCTTGTGTTTTTGATTCTAGCCACTCTGACAGGTGGAAGGTGGTTTTGATTTGCGTTTCCCTGATGATTAGTGACGGTGAATATCTTTTCATGTGTCTGCCATCTGTACATTTTCTTTGGAAAAATGTCTTTTCAGGTCCTCTGTCCATGTTTTAATTGGATTATTTGTGTTTTTAAAATTAATTTTGATTTTTAAAGAAGAATTCTCCATTGCTCTCTAGATTTCAGAATTTGCTGAATTCATATTCTTAATACAAATTAGATTATTGCCTTTCTAATTACTTTAAAATTGATAGTTCTACATAAAATAACAATATGACCCTTCAGTGGCTGTCAAAGATGATCATGTTTCAAAATTTAATGTTGGAGATCCCTAACAAAAAAGTAACTAAAACCTTTTTTTCCTCCTTCAGCTTCTATAGTCCATCAAGTTTATGCTTTTCCTTCTGCCTCTTAAGGCTCACGTTGCCTGCATTCCACTCTTTTTCTATCTTTTCATTTAAAATAGACACTTTCTGAGGTCCCTGGTGGCTCAGTCAGTTAAGCATCCAACTCTTGATTTCAGCTTAGGTTGTGATCTCAAGGTTCATGGGTTTGAGTACCACATTGAACAGAGCAGAGCCTGCTTGGGATTCTCTGTCTCCTCCTCTATCTGCCTCTCTCTCTCTCTCTCTCTCTCTCTCTCTCTCTCTCTCAAAAAGAAAAAAAAAACAGACATTTCTTGAAGTTTCTTCCTTTGATCAATTTTTTATCTCTGTACTCTTTTCCTCAATGACCCCATCCTTCACCAGGCTTCATAAATGTCCTCAACGAAGATGCCTACCTCATTCTAAGGAAATGATAGTTCCCAATCTTTCCCTTTAACATCCCTCACTACTGTATATATTGTATTGTGTTGTATTGTATTGTATTGTATTGTATTGTATTGTATTGTATTGATCACCTAGGACTGCTATAACAAAGTACCACAGATAGAAGAGCTTAAACAACAAATATGTATTTCCTCACGCTATGGAGGCTAGAAGTCTTAGATCAAGTTTCCCCGTGAGGGCTTGTGAGGGAGGGGTCTGTTTCTGGCAACTGTCTTTGGCCTGACAGTAGCTGTCTTCTCCCTGTATCTTCACACCATCTTTTCTCTGCACATGTCTGTATCTAAATTTCCTCTTTTTATAAGGATGCTTGTCATATTAGATTAGAGACCACCTTAATGGCCTCGTTTTAACTTAATTATCTCTGAGTACAATCTCCAAATATAATCATATCCTGAGGTTCTAGGGGTTAGAACTTCAACATATGAATCAGGGACAGGGGGACAAATTCAACCCATAACAAATATTGTACAATTATATTGTATTGAAATGTAATTACTCAGTTAAAACTTACAAAATTAATACTGCTTCATCCTATCATGGGGAATAATACTATCCAAGTGAGGTCAGCTTTCATGTCAAAGACCCACAAAAGAGGCAGATCCATAGACAGGAATCAAGACAGGCCCCAGTTTGGAGGGAAAACAAGATTAACCTGTCTGTCTTGATCAAAAGTCTTAAGAGAAAAGATGTTAGGTTTGGAATCCTGGATGGTGGGTTTGAGGATGGTCACATCGAGAAAGACTGGGAGCTAGGAAAAGAAACACACCTGTAGCACATCCAAGATAAAGGGAAGTTAGGAATATTTTTATCTCCGTTATGCTTAGGATTTTTAAAAATTATTCTCTATTTCAAAATCCCTCAAATGTTCAGCATTCTATAGTTTTCTCTCAATGATTGATGGTGAATATTAGTAACTTCAAAACCAAAGTCCAGTCAAAATGAAATGAAGCAAAATAAAACAAGATTTTATAATTTTCAAAAAAGGATTTACCTTTGGTAGCTCCAGCATTTCCAAACTCTTTTGGCCTCTTTATTTCTCCATGGACCAATGATTGTTGTGTCACAGAACACACTGAGAATGGTTCAGTTTGACAAAGTTTTGCTGGGATTTTTAAACTTTGTCCCAGATGTTCTCTAAGTCAAAGTGAAAGTTTTGCTGTTTCCACAAGCATCATGTTGCCAGAGACAAGTGACAAAAGGCAGAGAAACGCTGTCACACCCCCACTCCCAAGAAAATGCATCTTATGATTTTTGAAGAATAAAGTTAGAATCACACAACCTGGCCTCTTCTCAATCTTAGAGTTTAAGGATTTATTTCTAAGGAAAACACACTACTTTGCAATCCCAAATTCCTATCTCTAACCCAGAATCACTTGACCTTTCTTTAGCACTAAAGTTAGTGTTCTCCAATATTCCTTCCTTAGGTATACCAGCAAAAGGATTAATTGTTAGATTCTTCAACTCAAACTACCCCAAACAGAATTCACCCCCGCCCCCCTTCTCTCCAAGTCACTTCCTCCTTCTGATTTTATTAATCCTGCTCTTGGAACCATCATATCCCTGAGAGGCTATAATAACTTATTAAAGGTCACATGGTTAGTGATCTGCAGAGTTAAGACTTGAGCCCATTTAGGGCCTAACCATACACTGTGGTCTCATAGTGTAAAAGGTCAAATGACTACATAAAATTCATATTTGTTGAAACATTTTCAAATTGCTAAAACTACAGTCCCAGAAGCATCACATTACTGGGAAAAGTTTTTTAGTGGATGGAAACAACCCAAATGTCCATCAATGGATGAATGGATAAACCAAATATGTTATATACATACAAGAGGGTATTATTCAGCTTTATAAAGGAAGGAAATTCTGACATTTGCTACAAAACAGATGAACACTGTGGACATTATAAGTGAAATAAGCCAGACACAAAAGGACAAATACCTTATGATTTCGTTTTCACTTACATGAAGTAACTAATCAAATTCATAGAGATAGAAAGTAGAATGATGGTTGTCAGGGGCTGGAGGAAGGGAGAAATGAGAAGCTATTGTTTAATGAATATGGAGTTTCAGTTTAGGACGATGCAAAAGTCTAGAGATGGAAGGTGGTAATATTTGCATAGCGATGTGCATGTACTTAATGCACTGAACTATACACTTAAAAATGTTTCAATTTTACATTATGTATATCTTACCACAATTTTTAAAACTGGAACAAAATTTTGTTGCTAACTCAGAGTAAGATGAATTTTAAATGAAAGTGAAAACAAGGGCACCTGGGTGACTCAGTTGGTTAAGCGTCCGACTCGGTTTCGGCTCAGGTCATGATCATGGCTCATGAGTTTGAGCCCCTGACAGGGTCCCTGACCAGCCCTGTGCTGATAGTGTGGAGCCCGCTTCAGATTCTCTGTCCCCCTTTCTCTCTGCTCCTTCTCTGTTCATTCTCCCTCTCTCTCAAAATAAATTTTAAAAATAATAACATAAAATAAAGATTCTCTCTCCCTCTGCCCCTCTCCCTGACTGCATATACCATCTCTGTCTCTCTAAAATTAAAAATTAAAAAATAAATAAATAAAAATTAGATTTGTATAAAAGGAGCAAATAGTTGGGATTAAGCTGTATCCATATGCCTTTGTTTCATCTTTATTTATAATCTTTGTTTATAATCATCTTTGTTTATAATCTTTAAAGAAATGAGTTGTTGTGTTATATTGCTTGACTATTTCAGTATGGAAAAAATTATTTTTAAGTTATTTATTATAAACAATTACCTTTCTTCCTTAAAAAATATTGTTGAAATGAACAATAGCAGCATATGTTTTTCTCTTTAAACAAACCACAGACTTGTTACAAAGTACTTTGTAGGCATTTGAGAATAGTTTTATATTAATTTCAAAATGTAAAGAAATTTGGAAAGTAAGTTTATTATTTTTGAAAGTTGATTTATTTATCTTGAGAGAGAGAAAGAGAGAACATAAGCTGGGGAGGGGCAGAGAGAGAGAGGGAGGGAGAGAGAAACCCAAGCAGGTTCTGTGCTGTCAGTGCAGAGCCTGATATGGGGCTCAAACTCCCGAACCGTGAGATCATGACCTGAGCTGAAATCAAGGTCGTGGGGGCTTAACCAACTGAGCCATCCAGGCACCCTGAGAGAAAGAGAGACTCCTAAGCAGGCTCCATGCACAGCACAGAGCCCAACACAGGGCTCAATCCCACGACCTTGGGATCATGACATGAGCCAAAATCAAGAGTTAGACACCTAATTAACTGAGCCACCCGGGTGCCCCATAAAAATCTAATTTTTAAAATAAACTTGGATCAGTATAAACTTTTATTTTAGAAGGACAAACCTCCACTTTAAGAAAAGAAAACCAGGTGTAAAAATAGAACATAAAATCCTGTTTGCTAGTCTTCCACATTTAAATCTAATTCAACAGTGACTTGCAAAAGCTTACCATTGACAAGCCCCAGTACGTGATGCTAGAGATACAAAAATGATTAAAACGCTTTCTCCCTGCTCTTAAAGAACTGAGTCCATGGGAGATATAAACATGTATGTAAATGCACCTCCATGTTGTGGGCAGAGATTCAAGGAAGCAGACTTAACAAAAGAGGTAGATTGAACGTATAGTAGGGACACAAAGAAGTAGTTAATTTAAGTGTGGTGATTCTGGAGCTCTCTTGACTGGAAAGAAAGAAAATTACAAGTCTTTCTGTTCTGGAATGGGTGTCTTTAGAAAGAAACCAATATCTGCATTAATATCACCTTACATTTCTGATATCACCTTATCCTTCATTGTAAAATTTAGTAAGCAATTTCTCATCCAGTACTTTACTGGATGTGACAACCCTACAAGGCCTCTTAATTATTCCCACACTGCAGATGAGGAAGGTATCTCCCAGAGAAGCAGCCAGCTCAAAATTATGGAGCTAGTAAACCCAGGACTATTTATAATAAACTCTTTTAATTTCTCAACCGCTTCCTCACTAAACTTCACACTTTTGGCTAACAAAAGAACGGCATAAAGAATTTGTGGATTTCAGAAAAAAATAACACGAAATGAAGAGATGTCAGAAGCATGTGTTGGCATATTAAATTTTCAAATTGAGAAACATCAACTAAATATAACTACTCAGGCATCTGAGGCTTTCTGAATAATAATGGGGGGAAGAAAACAACTAATGATTAACCAGTACCAGACACAGATTAGTCATATTCAAATGTATCCATAGATGGTACCCAGTTACCGATTTTAGAAAGTTCTCTAAAAAGTAATTAATTGGTGCTCTAATCTAATAATCTGATAGTTTAAATGAAATATCTGATAATCATGATACAAAGGAACTTCCCTTGAAAGATGCTACCTGATTATTGCCAATATTAAGGCGGGCGTTTGTGCAAAAACAGAGAAAAGTGGAGAACTATAAAAGGAAGTTTATTTGCTTCCAGTCCTGCTGTATACTATTTATAAAAGAAATAAAAATTAGAGTGGTTGATGGTGTTGGCTTTCAATTCACAGTTCACATTAAATAAAACTATCAGCCCTTCCTTTTGATTTCCTCCAGTTTATTTTTTTTTAATCTTTTTTAACATTTTATTTGTTTTTGAGACAGGGAGAGACAGAGCATGAACAGGGGAGGGTCAGAAAGAGGGAGACACAGAATCTGAAACAGGCTCCAGGTTCTGAGCTGTCAGCATAGAGCCCGACGCAGGGCTCGAACTCACAGACCGCGAGATCATGACCTGAGCCAAAGTCGGCTGCTTAACCGACTGAGCCACCCAGGTGCCCCTATTTCCTCCAGTTTAAATAAACCCATTTTTCTGTATTACTAGATACAACAAACAATGAAAGATTACTTAAAGTTGTAGGTAATATTTTCTAGAATGTTGTTTAAGATCCAATAAGCATCTTTTTTTTGGCCTTCCAAGTTGATATTTATCTCAACTACACTTAACAACCTGAAAACTATGAGTATATCATTTTATTTAAAGGAGCAGTAGCATCTCCAAATTTACTCTAGCCAGAAAAAAAAAATCGTAAGACAAAATTATCATAAACTTAGGAAATTTATGACTTCTGCTAAGTGAATATAAACATCAACAGAATATACTCATTTTATACACGTAACTAAATGAAAGTTCCTAAACAGTAGATTCCTTTACAAAAGATAATGTCAGATAAGTAACTTCGATTTTTCTCAGCGGAAGGAAAAAGGATTTGAAATGACAAAAGGCAACGTGATATCTGAGAAGTGCTGGGCTGGGAATAGGTAACATCATTTTTTTTTAAATGTTTATTTAAAAAGAAGTGGGGTGGCACAGAGAGATAGGAAGAGAGAGAATCTCAAGCAGGCTCCATGCTGTTAGCGCACAGCCTGCCACAGGGCTCCAACCCATGACCCTGATATCAAAAGTCTGACCCTTAACCAACTGAGCTACCTAGGCGCCCCAGGTAACATCAGTTTCTAATCCAGATTTACTTTTAACTAAATGTTTCATTTTACTATCTTTAAATATAGCTACGCCAACCGAAAATGAAAATGTTGGAATAGGTCACCTGCCAAATTCCTTCTATGGCATTCCCACTCTTCTTTTGATAACCCTGCTTCCCCTCTTTCATGTAGGCAGAGACCAACCTGTGTTCACTTCCTTTCTTCTTTCTCTACTTTTGCCACAGGAGCTAAATTGGAGAGTGGGAGAGAAGAAACCAAAAAGGAATTTCTATGGGGAATGTGAGTTCTTTACAGAAAACTAGCTAGGGAAACGAGACTAATTTGTCAAACTCTCCAAATTCTACACTGGCCTCACCTATAAAGTGAAGTAGTAAAATTATCCTGATAATCCATATGGAGTCCCCAATGCATAGAAAGCACTTAATTAAGTCTGGCTATTAGTGCTGTTGTTTATTTATAGTGAGGAGATGGAAGGAAAAATAGACTACAGTCCAGGTTTGTCTACGTCTTCACTTCCTTCCTTTTATTGTATGTTCCCTCTCTTCACAAACATTTTATAATTCCACTTCACTCTGTGTGATGATCTATATGAAATATCAGGTAGTATTTTAATTTAGTAACGAGAAAGTACGCCTTTGGGATTAGCACTTTATGTTGCTTATTCGATCCCTCTTTATGTTGGACACAGGAAATTAGCAAAGTCCCCTTTGAATGGAAAACGTTTTCTTGCTAAATCTGTATTACTTCCTAATTTAGCCCTTGTCGTTGTGTTCCCACAAATGACACAATTTAACAGTGCATGGGTGGATTCTCTAGAGACTGCGAAGGTTCATGAAAATATTCATAAGAGAGGTGTGTCATTTTCCCTCAGCACTATGCACTGTGCCCAATTTAGAAAGACAAACTCTCAGCAGATGGGTCTCTGGCCTCTTTCCAATACATGATTTGAATTGTTTTTCAAACACACCACAAATCCAAAGCTGACTGCTGTAGCAAACAATTTTTATGTCCCAGGAAATCAAGAGGCAAGGTCAGGGTAAGGTACTGCTTTAGTTATTATACCTTTTAATGGTTTTCTTTTTCTATGGTGACATAAGTAGTTTGAGACTTTCCTAAGATTATAATGAAATATTTCTTATTTTCAGCTATCCATCCAGTCACATGGACAGTGACTGACCCCTAACAACAGTGCAGTGGCCCGTAAGAAATAAGTTTCTGGTTTTAATCTAGTTCCTTAATGGAGAACCACCTACATCACACAACCCATCACCCAAAGTGTGATTATTCAGACTGAAGGAACAACGGTCAGAAGTGGCCCTGAGCCTACATTATTTAAGATTTCAGTCAATATTCTCAGTGATGGCATAAGGAACACGCTCATTAAATCTGCATAGGAAGCCAGGCTGAGAGGAAGGCAGAGGCTAGGATCTGAGAAAACATTAATCAGCTCTGAGACTGTATCTAATTGGATCCTTTATCAAAAGCAAGGCAACAAAACTCGGCCAGGAGAGTAGAGATAAACATAATGGGGGAGGAAAGATAAGATAGAAAAGCCATAAACTAGCCAGGAGTTCTGAGGCCAAGACTTGACTCTGCCATCTATAGATAAATCTATAATATATATTTGTTAATATATTATTCTAGTTATATTATATAAGTATATATTTATACATATACGGTTAAATCTTGAGCATATCCCTTCACATTTCTATACTTTAGTCATAAATGGGGATAGAAATGTCCTACCACACCTATTTGCTAGAGTTTGGGGAAACTCTAACTACATCTGCTCATTTGATTTTTAAAATAAAAACATTAGGGGCGCCTGGGTGGCGCAGTCGGTTAAGCCTCCGACTTCAGCCAGGTCACGATCTCGCGGTCCGTGAGTTCGAGCCCCGTGTCGGGCTCTGGGCTGATGGTTCGGAGCCTGGAGCCTGTTTCCGATTCTGTGTCTCCCTCTCTCTCTGCCCCTCCCCCGTTCATGCTCTGTCTCTCTCTGTCCCAAAAATAAATAAAAACGTTGAAAAATAAAATAAAATAAAAACATGAAAGCTATGCATTCCAGAGAAAATAACCTCAACTCTCTGTTGTCCTACTCGTATCAAGCCTTATTGAGGAAATTATATTTGTGAAAGCCTGAGTACTATCACCCCCACATTCACTATTTGTACTATCATACTGACAAGGCCTTAACCTGTCTTTTCCAGTCCCTCCTCTGGCTTACAATAACTCCTGTACACTGGTAACTCTCGAACATTTATCACCAGTCCCCTTCTATCCTCTGAACTAGGGTCTACCTGACATGCCCACCTAAATATCTAAGGGGCATATTAAAGTTTATTTGGGGGTGCCTGGGTGGCTCAGTGGGTTAAGCACCCAACTCTTGATTTTGGTTCAGGTCATGATCTCACTGTACGTGGGTTCAAGCCCTGTGTCAGGCCCGTGCTGACAGTGCGGAGCCTGCTTGGTATTCTCTGTCTCCTTCTCTCTCTCTCTGTTCCATCCCCACTTGGGTGCTCGCTTTGTCCCTCTCAAAAAATTAAATAAACTTCAAAATGGTTTTAAAATTTTTATTTTATAATAGTAATAATTACAATGATGATAATAGCAGTTACAGTTTATCGAACATTACTCCATGCCAGGCACTATGCTAAGTAAGTTTACTTTATTTGCCTACCCTGGCAAGACTCCTCTCCCTTAAACTTAACACTGCTCTTGACATAATTGTGAAAAGGAAACCTTGAGTGATCCTTCTACATTCCTTTGATGAAGACCCACTGCTAGAGACGGATCAAACAGGCCATCTTCAAACCAGACTCCTGGACTATAATTATCATTTCCTCTCCCTTCTCACTCCACCCCTGCTGCACTGGAACTGGTTTCTCTGAGTGGATTTCAATGTTACACTCAAGGCTTCCATTACAATGTACTCCAAGAAAACAGCCCTCTGACGTCTGTTTTTTCATTTGCTGGATGGCTGTGTAAAGACTGTGAGATGTGAAATTCCAAGCCCCAGTATGAAGCTCCTCAGGTATATGTGTCTTTTTTCTGAAGAGAAACTTATCTTCCTTGAAGGAACTGAAGTACTTCTTTTTTCTATACATAAAATCCTCTAACCTTTCACATCTTCCATTCTGGGCTTCCACAGAACCTGAAACTAAATGCCGGTTTCAAGGATAGCAATTATGTAGGCCCTTACTGCCTATGTACCTAAATTTCATTTCCCACCTTGATCATGGTCCTTTACACAAATTTTAAGAATTATTTGTCAGAAAAATTATCCAAAATTTGGGAAAAGGCAAAAGAAATTATTAGGTATGTTTTCAGGGCAGTGCTGGGCTTGACATTGTATTTAGTGACAATTTACAATGTGTAAGGACAGAGGTTAACTTGTAGATTTGGTTTAATAGATATGCAAATAATCACTATCCAGTGGAACCCCAAAATTGTGGTTTATGGCCCTGTTGGACAATAGCCAATTTTGTATCTAATCTAGCAATCTAGTAAATTGCAATAAATCTAATAAAAACCAAATGTTCTTTGGATAGGTTTTTAACATTTTACTTTTTTCCTCATCAGTTAATAAGATGAATGAAATCTGCAGCATGCATTCATTTTATCTTTTCATGAATCAGGAGTTTTCATTTTTAAAATTATATGTTAGCATATTTTATGTAATCATAAATTTAAATTTCCATTTATATTTTCCCATTTTGTTATATGTATTTTTGTTGTAGGCTAGCCTGAATTATTTATCATTTATAGAATGAAGTCGGGTAGAAATAAATTAAAATGATGTTATATTTATATTTATATATGAAAGCATCATCTAAATATATTATCCACATATATGGATGTGTGTGTGTGTACATACGTATATGTATATATGGAAATTTAGTAGAGACAAATATATATATATACATATATATATGCAATATTATCAAATAAAACAGTATGAAAGGGGCTTGCATCAACAACAGTATTTAGAATTCGATACTAGCCCTCTCAGACTTACCACCAGTGAGACCATATTAAATCTTATGTGAGGGCTCAGCTATGACAAAATAAATACTCCTTATCAAATTTAAAAGGAAGTTGCTGAATAAATTGCTACCCATATCTACCAAGAACAGAAAGAGAGGATACAGGCTCATTTCACGGGACAAAAGTTGGGTTAAATGTAAGAACAAATATTCTATAGAGAAAATATCCTAAAATATTTTGAAAAAACTGACTAGATGAAGTTTGCTTGAGCTTTTCTCCTCCATAGCATTCAGTTCATATTCTGCCTCTTCAGAGCATTAGCCTTAAATTCACTTCTCCTCCTTCTCCTCCATTTCCCCTAAGCCTTCCCATACAAGAGTCCGAACTTCTTATGGAAACAGCATAAAGTGTTCAACTTTGAAGCCCTGAGCAAAGCCAAAGACTCTCTGAGAAGTCAGAAAGAAAGGCTGAAAGGATAAAAATTTCAGAGAGAGATTGGAGGTATGGAGGGAAAATGTGGCCAACACCTACACCCTGGATACTCAGAAAATGGTAGACTCTACCTCAGGAGAAATGAGATGCTGCATATCCAAAACAAAGAGTATTTAGTGAAGCTGAAGTAGTTCTCACTAACAGAGTGAGTGTGGATTATGAAAAGAGCTCCAGTGCCCGAAGTCTGAGAGATTCAGACACCATTTATTAACTACATGACCTTGGGTAAGAGCCCCTGTCTTCCTCCCATCTGTGGAATATGATGATTACACCTACCCTGCAAGTTTCATGTGAAGATTAAACAATGTATGCAGAGGCTCCAGCATAGTGCCTGGACCAAACAAAGAGCTAGCTAATTAATTCTAATCTATAGGTATTAAGATAGCATTTTTAATTCAGGTTGAGGAGACAGATCTGAGGCCAAGACACAAAAAGACCCTGTTTTTCCAGGGATCTACCACCAGCTTAAAATGGTGTGAATAATCAAGAAAGGTCAGTATCAGGAAAAAAGTGAGCAACTGAAGGGCTAGTAAAAATATTAAACTCTCTGGAAGAGATTGTTTAATGCTTTAACCCTACACTGAGCTAATTAAGTAATGAAAGAATGTGTCCTGTATGGAAAAAGCATGCAATTTCTAACTTGGGATTCCTTCCCACTGTAGTAAAAATTGCTTTGAATGTTGTGATGGTGGTTGCTATAGGCAACAGCAATCACAATGTGAAAAAAGATTCAAGAGAGAGGAAAAAAAGGTGATAATACTGTAGGGAATCAGTCTTTGAAGAAATTCTGTATTCCCATTTCCCATTCCCATCCTCTGTCCAGGATACATTTAGTACAGACAAATAGAAGAAAAAATCTGGCCTAAGGCTGCATAAACAATTCCTCAACTAAAAACACTCTTTTCTCTGGGATGGCCATCCTCTCAGCCAAACGCCTGGAGTAGGAGAGCTGAGATAGGAAACAGCACCATCCAGCCAGTCCAATGAGCCCTGTCAACAATGAGGTGATAAATGTCCCAGTGTGCCCTAACCTCTGAAAGTAAAATCTGTGGCTAAAGAGGATCCATTCATCTGACCATTATTCAATAGCGCTAATACCTCTTTGAACCCTGTGCAGTAATAAAACTTTCAGCTCAAGAAAAACACTAATCTACTAATAATTAATGTTAAATACTGATTAATGATTCATAGGAAAGACCTTCAAATGAATAACCAACTGAAAGAGAGTTCAATGTTTTTGAGATTTACACATTCTATAAATTTACTGGGTAAATGTCTCTGGAATAAAAAAAGGTCAGAGATGGAAAAAAAAAAACAAGTAAGCATTATCTAATTTTACCTAGTAGCATACGTAATCTACTATCAACTACTAGGGCAAGATGCCTGTAGAGTAGATGAAATGGATCAGTTAGATTTTTCTTTATGGGAGACAATAGATTCCACACTCTTCCTTGACATATCCACAAGCCTCTGTCTATTCACCTCAAGCTGAGAGGGGAGATGATTAAATATTAAAATAAGCAAGCTGTTATCTCCCCATTTTTGCCATCCTCACCAAGGATTTTGCATTTAAAATCTCAGTGTGATTACACAGCAAGAAATGAAGGATCTAACTAAAATAAAAACTAGTATAATATGAAATCATGAAATCATTAACACTTTTAGTTTACTTTGGTTTTATCTCTGCTCATTTTTATTCTTTCACACCTTTAGAAATGTACGCATCATTTCAGTAGCATTTTTCAGATTAAAAAAAGGCAAGAGCCATTATAATATGGGCGACTTCCGTCATCTAAACTACTGTTTTGATCATAAGTAGAAGGAGAGACTTCTGAATCTCTATACTACATGGTGGTGATCAAAGTAGGTCTTGCAAAGGCATGTTTCAGCTCTGGCACAGAACTGTGTGGGGATTATTAGGGAAGCTGTTTAGCCTCTTGTAGCATCATTTCACTCACTTACAGTTGGATTAATCTAGCCTTGACTCTTGGTTGGAAACAGTTGGAAACAGTTGGATTAATCTAGCCTTGACTCTTGGTTCCCAGTCCCAGGAAGAAATAGGAGCTAATCCGGCCATCCTTTGTCTCCGACAAGGGAAAGCTAAGGCCATACGCAAGCTTGCAAGTTGCACTGTCCTGGAATGTAGAGAGGACACTGCATTTACTTCCTTATTTGCAACTCGGTACAATGCCATAATATTTCAGCATTTAACATTTATAAGTACTTATTTCATGAGAGGTTCAACTGAGAAAATGTCTAATTCTCTGTAAAGAAGATATTCTCTCCTACAATTCAGAACTGTTTAATGTGTCTTAAGAACATCCCCAAATAACTATTATGGCAAAACAACCAGCAATTTTCCCTGACGTGCTACCTCCAAGCTCTCATCAAGCGTTCTTACATTTTCCTATATTTATTGACAGTGCTTGTTCAGGCTGAAAATGAGATTTTGCCATTCCAAGAAGAGGGGGTCAGAAGGCGCAACAATATCATTTAATAAGGTTTTACCCCATTTTATGCATTGTCAATCAAACACCACAGATCCAGTTTCTTAAATGTTTATAAAACAATTTCATAATAGATTTTTAAGGGCTTATGTAGAATATATTATTTTCTATATCTACCATCTTACATATGGTTATAGTTTTCAGTGATATTCAAATATGGACATCTTTAATTCTCTAAAAGTTTATTCTAGAAACAAAAATGTTCACTATAACATTAACCTGATATAGCCAAAAAAAAAAAAAAAAGAAAGAAAGAAAAAAAAAAGTGCAACACTGAGAAGAGAATATTTCCTGTGAATATTTACAAACATAAGAAATTCTTATTAAATAATTCAGTTAAAAATTAATTTTTAATATGATCACAAATTTGCTTTTAAAAACTGTATATGTATATATACATATTATTTTAAAAACACTAGAATGAAAAACCAAACATTAACATTAATTTATGTGATTAATGTGACTGTGAATAATTTTCTAAATTTTCTACTAGTAATATGGATTACATTTTTTTAATGTTTATTTATTTCTGAGAGAGAGAAAGCAGAGTGTGAGCAGGGGCGGGGAGGGGCAGAGAGAGAGAGGGAGACACAGAACTCGAAGCAGGCTCTAGGCTCTGAGCTGTCAGCATTGAGCCTGACACAGGGCTCGAACTCAAAAACTGTGAGATCACGACCTAAGCTGAAGTCGGACGCTTAACCAACCAAACCACCCAGGTGCCTCTGTGGATTACATTTATAATGAGAAATACATATGAAAAAAGTTATGCTTGCATTGCATTAATAAAAATTATTTTAGTATATTTTAACTTTTTAATGAGTCATATAATCTTTTAGGAAGAAGCAGAAGATATTATAAGTTTAATCAAACATTTATAATATAATTGGGTTTCACAGCATAAGTGTTCACAAGGCAATGGAAACATATCATTGTAGTTTCTGCCTAAAGTACTTTAACCTTAATTGATGCACATAGTTAACGTATTATAATTAAACATGTTTATAGATTTCAACTTTTAAAAGTTTTATACTTAATGTGACATATAATCCTATTTAAATATATTAATTTTGAGTCTTTCTGAATTTGAAAGTGTCATTAAAATTCTTTTTATGAATTTTGATGGCTTGGTAAAATTAGACAATAAGTATTATTATAAAATACAGTATTGCATAGTTTGCTATGAAGAAATATTTTAACAAATGTGATTCAAAATATTATCTAATGGGGCTCCTGGGTGGCTTAGTCAGGTTAGCATCCAACTTTTGCTCAGGTCATAATCTCGCAGTTGGAGAGTTCAAGCCCCACATCGGGGTCTGTGCTGACAGCTCAGAGCCTGGAGCCTGCTTCAGATTCTGTGTCTCCCTCTCTCTCTCTCTCTGCCCCTCCCCTGCTCGTACTCTGTCTCTCTCTGTCTCAAAAATAAATAAACTTTAAAAACAAATTTCAAAATATCATCTAGAGATAAAAGGATAGTAAAAATTGAAAATGTCATTCTTTTTGTAAATAACATAAGAATCTACAATAGAGATACAGTTGAACAACAATATAATGCAGGCATTAACATGGTAAATAGTTTGACTATATTCAATCATAGGAGTGGTTACAAAATACCAACATTATTAGTAAGGGTAAATAGTTGGCTACTATAAATATAGGCATAAAGACTGTAAAAGAACAGAAAACATCTAATTGTGTTAGTATTTGGGTGTTATCACTTGTAATTTTCATTTTGTTATTTCAAAGTTATGTTAGATATTTTGAATTATAACTGATTCTTAAAATTATCACATTCTATATAGACATATTTTTTTCCATATCTTATGAAGATTTTGTATGCTATTATTTTTCCTTGAGGGAAATATGTGAAAAGTTAAAAAAAAATGTTTTCTTATTTCCATTTTATAGACGCACCCATTGAGACCAAAAAGTGTCATGGAGAGAAATAGTGATTGAATTGGGAAAGCAAATTAACCCTGTTGCTTCTCTGAACATCCACAATAAATCCAAGTGCTACTCTCTTACTGTGGCCCATAGATTATTTTTAGTTATCAAAATTTTGAACTAATAAATTATTTCTGTAATTTCAAGAATGACTGAAATCTAAGCAATCTTACTAAAACCCACTCACCCGGGAGCTATAATTACCTTTGGTGGCGTGATATTTTGACTATTAGAAGTTAAGAGGTAATAGATGCATGAAGTATGGTGCATTCCCAGAAAAGAATGTTCTTCTTGCCTTGTACAGCACAACTATAAAGGTGGGAATGGCTTTATTATCATCAAGATCATTAAAAACTAAAAGAGTCCACCAAGATAACCAACATGTACTTGGAAATACACTTGGCTTTGAAAGAGAAAGAATTAAATCAAACTACATTCTCATATTGCTTTCAGAGGAGGGAGCAGCTCCAGATGACTTAGAAAAGTCAATCTCATTGCCAGGACAACAGAGACAGAACATGCCACTACCTATTAAACATTTCTCCTAGGTAATTGACTATTAAGCATTATAAAAAATAATTAAATGGTGGGAAACAAACTAAATAATCAGGAAATATTCATCTATTAGCTGAAGATAAGCTGGGGTATAAAAAGAAATAATACTTCAGCACACAAATGATTAGCAGTAACCTACTGGAGATTCCCAGAGTAAATGATTTCCTTTCCTATCACTGAGCAACTCCATATTTAAGTCTAATTAAGGTTTAGTGAAGTCATGCCATTCTCCTTTTGCCATAAATCAGTGATTCTCAAACGCTTTTAAAAAGATGCTGGCAGTCCTCTCTCCCTAGATTCTGATTCATTAAGTTGGGGTGGGACTTACGCATGTTTCCTTAATTAGTCCTCATTATCTACAAGGAACCAAGGTTTGAGGACCACAGACTAGATTAGTGGTTCTTAACTAGAACTGCACATTGTAGGTACTTTGAAAGCTTTAGAAAAACTCCTAAGCCCAGGCCCCATGCAAGATAAATTAAATCAGAATCTCTGGAGAGGGGCCCAACATCAGTAGAGTTAAAGGCCCTCAAGTCATTATAATAGGCAGACAGGGTTAAGAAGCACTGCATTCTTTTCACTTCCTGCAACAATTCAGTCCGCTCTAGTTGTTATAATTATGCTGGCAATTTTTATCTGAAGATCATCTGCACAATACCTCACATTAACTTAAGGAGACAAAATTGCTAACAAGAAGATGACCATAGACACATGGTACAACTGTCTTAAACATGACAAAGGGAAATGGAGCATGCTTTCATTCTGGTTACGATCTGTAGAAAGCCAATGGTTTTTCAACCTACGGTACCTACAGGTAAGCCAAGGCCCAGTCCCTAAAGCATTTGAAAGTACTGAGTTCATTAAAGAAATGGGGAATTTATTAAACACACACTTCTCCTTTCTCCATCCTGTGTTCGGAATCGTTATGTTTGCAGCTTTGTTTTGGTAATATTGAAGTGGAGAAGGGTTCTGTTTGGTAATCTTTTTAAGATGGAAACAAGTAACTATCACTCCATAGCCCTAAAAACTCAAACTTTAATTCAGTTCTCCTTTTCCTGTCTACAGTGAAAGTAGCACATAAGAGTTTTGCTGCTATCGTTATACTGACTTTTAGAATCCAGAGAAAGCGCTTGTTTTTCTTCACAGAGAATTCATTGCAACTAGATCAGACAAGCACTTTCTGTGGGCTGTCTGCCCAGACAACGAGGTAGCTTTTGTGCAACACTGTTCTCCGTAGTGACATTTTTGTAATGGAATTGTATCTGTAGCCCTATTTGTCTCTATTAAGCAGCAGTCACTTAAATAATTTACATACGCTAAAAAATTTATAATACACCTTAAAAAATAATAATGCTACACAAGATTGGTATGGAAATTGAGTATTGCAAACACCTCACATATCTGATTATTTGTGAAAGTGTCTGATGATTTAAGGCAATGTGGCAAACTGAAAATAATATGGAGGTTATGTCCTAAGGGAAAAAATGAACTTTCCAGAAGCTTGGTTTTATCTGTAAATTGAAGTGATGATACTTACCCTCAGTATCCTTGTAGGGATACTGTGAAAGTAAAAAGGGGGAAAAAGTATAGGAGGAAACTTGGCAAACCAATTATAAAAAATAAATTACTCTTATTACTATAAAAATGCTACTGTTGAGGAAAACAATGGCAGAGAACCATTAATTAAGAAGAACTGTCACTAACTTATTATTTTTAATTTGTTGTTTTTATTTTAATTCAGCATAGTTAACATACAGTGCTATATCAGTTCCAGATATACAAATAGTGATTTGACTAATTTATTATGTTAAAGAATAAATTTATCAAGACAATAGTGCTTGTGGGTTTTTTTTTTAATTGATTTAATTCTGGTATTGAATGAAATACAATCTAATTTGGAATGTTATCATTGCCCCAAAGTTTAGAACTAATGAATTCTTTTAAATTGAAGGATGTTTTTAAAACATTAATTAATTAATAAAGGGTGTTTTGGGTTCTGGTTCTTAAAAAACAAACACAGAAGAAAGCAAACTGTGCTTACATTTGGGAACCGGGAAAACTGGTTAGAAAATATGAACTTCCTGGGCACCTGGCTGGCTCAGATGGTGGAGCATGTGACTCTTGGTTTTGGGGCTGTGGGTTTGAGCCACAAGTCGGGTGTAGATTGCTTAAAAATAAAATCTTTTTTAAAAAGAGAAAATAGAAATTTTTTATGTCCCTGGTATAATACTCATCTATTTTCTGTCATTTTGAATGGTTTTGGAAATGAGATACCAGAAGAAAACAATAACATTTTTAAAAATTAAAGCAGATATTAACACTGTTACTTCTCTGGTTTACATCCACCCTACATACATCTACAGCCACCCTATAGGCAACCTTGCCCCAGAAGAAGGCTCTTGGACAGAAATACGGTGGCACCTCCTGATATCACTGACACAGGTGGGCTTAACTCTATTACAGTATGGTTTTCCCGAAAGTTTTTCTCCTAGGTAACACTATTCATCTGAGTTGTTTGGCTTGAATACACAAAGACTTTTGTCTCTACCTGGGTTATTTTAAGTAAATGATTATTATTACCAGTGTCACCATGGAATACCAGTACAATGAAAGGCTCATCAGAGTTATTATTATGCACTTTACTTTTTTGGTTTCAAACTACTTCAGCTGCTTAACATTAAGTCTGTCTAAGCCTTGGCCTCCAGGTTGTAGGAACATTTGCAATTGTTGACAGTTCTAAGTCAGATTTCAAAGGGGGTTCCTCCAACTGGTACTCCTCGGGGACTCCCCAAGTAGTTGGAGCTGGATCCGATAATTCTTCTCCAATCTTCCTGGGTCTGTTAACCAGTGTTCCTTTGACTTCTGCTCTTTGATCTTAACACCAGCACTTGCATTAGTAACACTGCTAGTTACAAACATAAAAACTAAAATGCACCTACATTCCTACATATGGACACATTTGAGGTAGGAATTTTGGTCATGAAAGACAATTATACTACAGAGACTGTCTCAGGTAGAAGAGACCATTATCTATCTACCTATCTATACATATGCGTGTCCCATAATATTTTCACAAGGTTACCAAACCTTCACTTTTCTACCTCTGCATCAATACAGTTAGGCAAGCATTGATTAAAGCACTTGAGACTTGAAAATAACTTTCAAAATCCCTAAGAAGCATCCTCTTATCTGTGGCAGTGGGGAGGGTGGCTCAGTCAGTTTAGCATCTGACTTTGGCTCAGGTCATGATCTCACGGTGTGTGGGTTCAAGCCCCGTCGGGCTCTATGCTGACAGCTCAGAGCCTGGAGACTGCTTTGGATTCTGTGTATCCTTCTCTCTCTTCCCCTCCTTGCTAGCGCTCTGTCTTTCTCTGTCTCTCAAAAACAAATAAAAATGTTTGAAAATAAATAAATAAATCACATAAAAAATTAACATATCACAAACTTTTTTCATCTGGAAAATCTGTTGCATTGGAGGTTAAGTTAGGGTTCCACTCTACCTTTTAACCTCCCTTGTCCCAATAAGATAACCATTATCATTGGATAGGGATAAACATTTGGCCCTATTAATAATAATATTAGTAACAATTATTAATCATTAATAATGCATCATAACATGATTTTCAAGTAAAGTCAACTCAAAAAGGATACCAAACAATTGATCTTATGTAGTATACATGAAATCTTTAAGATGAGGGCAATATTGCAGATTTGCTTTAGGGAAATTTAAAAGGCCATTTTTTAAAAACTGCATTAGAAATACATAATATGGACAGTGTCTTTCTATCTTTAGCCATTAAATTTAACCAAAACCCAGAGCACTCAATGTCTTTACGCATTGAATGGTCTTCATTCAATTTCAGTTTTTTCATTAAGAACTCAGGCAGTAATGACTGAGGGATTATCCACAATGAGTACCTTAGGGATGCCTGATACTTATAAAATGCAATGGCTCTTTTTGGAGGGAAGAATAAAAAAGCAATTATTTCTAATGTTTTTATATGTTTATACTAACCATTATTTCTCCTGTACTAAGAACAGCAATTGGCACATCATAGGTGATTTATAATTATCTACTAAGTGAACATGTGAGTAAATAAATGCCTGTACTTGCCAGAGAAAAAATATATTTAGGGAACAAGATGGCATCCACACAAACTTTCCTAACTAGGGGTATGAGTCCATTGTTTTTGGTTCTCCCTCAATTCTACTAATGACCAAATATTAGCACATAAATATTGGAAATTATATATACAATGTTTTATTATGCCCGGCATACTACTACATATATAATGCTTGTTTTTAGTAAGTAATATTTATGACACAGTAGTCTAGAATCCCATTGTATCAGGCTGTATGCGTACCATGTGGTAAATTGTAATTCCTTACATAATCAACTGAGCAATAATTTCATTTTCACTTTTAAAAAAATTACAAGATGTTTTGTGGTTTAAAATATTTTGGACTCTGAATTATTGTTGCACTAGATGCTAACTAACTTGATTGTAAATTTAAAAATTAATTAATTAATTAATTAATTAATTAATTAATTAATTTTAAAAAAGATTTTGGACTAAGAATTAAAAGAGTAGGGCTTTAGGGACACCTGGGTGGCTCAGTCGGTTAAACATCTGACTCTTGGTTTCAGCTCAAGTCATGATCCCACAGCTCACGAGTTCAAGCCCGGTGACAGGCTCCAACAGCTGGCATCACAGAGCCCACTTGGGATTCTCTCTCTCTCCTTCCCTCTCTGCCGCTTCCCCACTCACACTGTCTCTGTCTCTCTCAAGATAAACGTAAAAAAAAAAAAAGACTAGGGTTTTAGTCTTTCTTGTTACTAATGTTCACACATCTACATTCCAAATGGAAATTTAGAATACATGATCTCGAAGATTCTGGCCCTTTCACTATTAAAAACTCTTACCTTGAGCGTAATCTTAAATTATTATGTGAGTTAAAGATGGTTTATTCAATCATTACGCCTAGGTTAATCTGATGCCTCGTTCTGGGTCAGGAATGCAGCTTCTGAGTTTTCATATTTTTCATTACAAAGGCAATATGACCTTTTTAACTTAAAAAAGATGAAAAATATTCATCCCACAACCACTATTAATATATTGGTATTTTCTTCCATAGAGAGCTTAAATTGCTGCCCTGGTTTTAGTGAACTTTACGTGATTTTATCAAAGCATGATTTCCATCTCTTTTTTTTACTTACGTTGCCATAATTTCCATTTTACTGCCTTGTTTTTGTTAACATAATTGTAATGTGAGCATAGTTAAAGTATCTTGACACCTCTTGCCAAAGATTTACATTTTTCACAATTATAATCATATTTGGCCATGCAAGGTTGTTTGTTTGTTTGTTTGTTTTTGTATATTTAGGATTATTTGCTTAGGACCACTTCCTAAAAGTTGACTTTTTGCTTATGTACCTTTTCATCTGTTTAATACATATTTCCAAATTATTTTCCCCAAATATCATCCCATCTTACACTCAAACCAGCAAACAGACCCTATTTATAATGTTAGATCTACATACAAAAAGAAAAGATGGCCAGATAATTCTCTCAACTTTTTCATTTCTAAAATTAGCACCTTCCTAGTTTAAGAAACCAAAGTCTTCCTAAAGACTATATTTATATTTTGCTATCCATTTTGGTTAGAAATCAATGTTAACGGGTAGTGGCCAAATAAAATTAAATCTATTAAAAATCAATGGAGGATGAAAGCCGGGAATTACTGGTCTAGAGAGTTAATGCTATTTTCTACTGAATTAAGTCCCAAAGCCACCACCTGTTTAACAGTTCAGAGTTCTTAGTAGTGTGCTTGTATTTGAATTATGTGTTAGACATGAGCCATCTGGATTCCTAGTGCACAATCTCTTCCATTTAAATACTTTATCTCATTGTTTCCATAGACAGTAAATGGCATAACTAGAGTTCAAATAATATTTGCCTTGGTCCAGAAAATAATTTAATGGACGTGATTTTTGCCATTGTAATTTGGTAGAGGGAACTATGCTCTTCAGTGCTGACATATTACTGAACTAGCTTTTGGAAAAATGGAAGGAAGGAAGAGGGAGAGAGAGAGGTAAGAAAGGAGAAATAAGGAAAAAAAGGAGGGAGGGAAGGGGTGGGAAGAAAGGAGGGCATCATTATCCAGTGGTAAATTTAATTCTATAAAAAGAAACCGAATTATTCACATAGCAATAACAATTAGATACTGAAATCTCATTTGGGTTTAAAACATGGCCAGAAGTTACTGCATTTTTCTGAGTTTATAAAGAACCAACCTACCCTATTCTATATCCTACTTTGTTTTTTTGTTTGTTTGGGGTTTTTTTGTTTGTTTGTTTTTCTTTTTTGCCTTCACATTTATACAAAAGCAGAAAATATCTGTGCATGTGACTTCAACCACCTAAAAGAAACTGAAAAATTGAGATATTTGAATGGGGTGGATAAGCTCTCTGTGGCTAGTTATTTATTTGCAAGATGTATGAGATGTTTATTAGACCACCAAACACCTGATAATTTTACCAAAATTCAAAAGGCAAGCTTTTGTGACAAGCAAGCAAAAGAACTACCTTCTAGGGGCACCTGGGTGGCTCAGTCCATTAAGTGACCAACTTCACCTCAGGTCATGATATCAGTCTGTGGGTTTGAGCCCCCCCCCTTCGCCTCCCCCCCCCCTTCAGGTCAGGGTCTGTGCTGACAGCTCAGAGCCTGAAGGCTGCTTCAGATTCTGTGTGTGTCTCTCTCTCTGCCCCTCCCCAACTTGTGTGCTGTCTCTCTCTCTCTCTCAAAAATAAACATTAAAAAAATTTTTTTAAATTAAAAAAACAAAGAACTACCTTCTTGTAGAGTGGAGAGCCAGGGAAAAGTCAATGGCTTGACCTCTAGAGAATGCCAGAAGTTTAACTTCCTTAACTGGGAATAAATATCTATCAGAAAGAGTCCCATATGAGAAACTCTAATGTCAAAGCTCTGAAATTATTGCACACTACACATATGTAATCCTCTCAAAAAACTAATGATAGGATTCTCCCCACAGCCATATGCGGAGGCTTGGGAATAGTAAGCAGGGTGGTCCTTGCTGTGAACATCTCCCCCTTTGGAACATCAGAAAAGAATTCCAGCCTTTAAGTTTCCCATAGCACCAAATATCTGAATGCAGCACTTTACTTCTTTCTGGAATGATGCAAAATAGGAACATGTGTAGCTGAGAACAATGAAGCTGCACTACATAGTGGCTAATCGTTTAAAAATATGCAGTCCCCCAAATGGCAGGATATTAAGTTTATCCAGTTAGCAGAAAGACACACATTCAACCAAAATCAACAAACAAAACTCTATGTGGTATGATAAAGTATATTTGTTATGAGAAACCAGTTTTAATTATTTATTATTAAGAATAGCTATGGTGTATTCTTCTCCTAGGTATTAAAATATTCAAAGAAGAAAAATTACTACCATATGTTAATTCTTGGATGAGAAGACTGTCAGGTGAGGTCAAGGGTGATCAGGGCAGGTCAAAAGTGTCAGAGGAAAGAAAGGGAAAGGGGAAAAATGGGCACAAAGAAAAACAGTAAAACGGAAATCAAAATAATATGTATGTTTCAGAAATACTACAATTAGTTTCAGTTGGTATTATTTCTACCACAGATTTGGGGGAAAAAAAACTAATGTGATTCACCATAGTTTTTTTTTTTTTACTTATTTAAAGCAAAGATATTAAAATCCCTTTTAGGCTCTTGAAATAAGAGCAAGTTTAAGAAATAAAAAGGAAAACCAATCCTCTTTAAAGAGAAAGTTGGTATTCAGTGATATTTTTCTGAAACTATTTTCGCAATATTTAAGCTATAATAAAGTATACCTGCCTGAAAAATGGATAGAATATGACATTGCATTTTGTCTATATATGCATGGGACAGGTAAGGAATGGGGGCAGGAGATTATATTATCTCTTAGAGTTAGGTTCTGGGGTCAGACACACCTGGCTGTGAATCACATGATCCCCACTACTTTTATAATCTTGGGCAAATTGTTCTACCTCTCTGGTCTGGTTTCCTTACTTGAAAAATGGAGATTTATATGGTTCGTGAGAGGATTAAATGAAATACTACCTGCAATGTATTTAGAATATTGTTTAGCATATTTTCAGTGCTCAGCCAACCTTTCTGTTGTGACACTGTTGCTGTTTTATCATCTTTATAATCATAGCCCTCCTGGGGCACCTGGGTGGCTCAGTTGGTTAAGTGTCTGACATTAGTTCAGGTCATGATCTCACGGTTCGTGGGTTTGAGCCCCACGTGGGGCTCTGCTGACAGCTCAGAGCCTGGAGCCTGCTTCGGATTCTGTGTATCCTTCTCTCTCTGCCCCTCCCTTGCTCGCACTCTGTCTCTCTCTCTCTCTCTCTCTCTCTCTCTCTCTCTCTCTCTCAAAAATAAACAAACATTAAAAAAAATTCTGGTCATAGCTCTCCTAATCTCTCCTGACCTTGGTCAAGCGCCTTTACATCTTTGCATCCCTGTTTCCCAACATGTAAAATGAAAGGAATAATACCCCCTTTAATAGGTTTGTTAAGAGGGTTAAATGAGACAACGTGGAGAAGGAATTTAAAAGTAAAAAGATTACATTATAAAGTATTTCCAAGAGATATTTTAGTTTAGATAATTATATCTGTATAGTAATAATTTCAGTAAGTAATTGAGAACTTTGCATGTATCTTTTATGCTTTCTTCCTTTTTTTTTTTTTGCAAGACGCTCAAAGGCTTAAAGCACACGTTAAAGAAGAATAATCTCCATAATTAGTGCATGTTAAGGGAGCGATTACTCCTCCTTAACATGCACTAATGGCAGATAACAATAAAACATGCCATCGTATGCCATACAAATACAAATTAGAAACTCTAAGAATGGTGCTCTTTCATGGTTCTGCAGTTTTCCTAGAACAATAAAGATAACTCAGAAAGCAAAGATAACAACTATATTCAAGGACGTGCCGGAGCTGACTCACACAGGCTAACAAGAGCCAAGTGTTAAATTTTCAAGAACTTTGCAAGCCTGTTTTTAACTGTCATTTAAGTTATGTAAACTTATAATTAAATAAATTACATTAAAAATAAAGATAAATATACATTTAAAACTCATCACTTCCTATTTATTATGCTACATTTACTATATTTTACTATTATTGATGTTTTGAGGTTATTATTGATGCTTTTGAGGTTCTATCATACCTGTATGGTGAAAATACTATATGTACTTGTGTGCTACTGTGAGTCTGTTCCCAAATCCATGTGCAGTGATGTCACATTGGTAGACTGAAATTGACTATGGTAAGAATATTTATACAACCAAAATTTACAAGTGCTACACATAAGGGTTTGATTTAGTGCTAAAACTGAGATCTGAGTTTAATGAATACAATTTGTAAAGGGGTGGGACATAGTTATACAGTAGATCATATATAATATTTAATGATAATTGGGAAAAGAATTGGTGGATTGGAATATAACTCCGTGTGTCAATTGATGGTTGTACTGCAACCATAGATTGGCTACAGACACATAGGTTCAGCATAAATCAACGAAAGCATTTTCTGGTAATCAATTAGATGTATTTAATTTAAATAAAGAGTATTTCTTCCTTTATTATTACTTGTAAATTGTGTGTTACTTTTATATAAATTGTGTATACCCTTTATATAGGTAAAATTCACTAAAAATGCATGTTTGTGTGTATATATGTATGCATTTGTTTTCTGGAGAGAGAGCTAATTGTTAAACATTTAGTATACTTCCCTGCTTATTTTTTTAAGCTCTTAAGTCAAAAGAACTATCTTTGGGGGAAAAAAACAAGCTATATTCTCAAATAGTCAAAAAGTAAACTAACACTTATCCACTAGGTGGCAGTAACAAGAGTTAAGAAAACCTCAGGAAAGCAAACTGGAAATTTACAAAGATATTACTTCATCTGTTTTCTTTTCATTTGATTCATTAAATAATATTATAAAAGTAAACTATGACCTTTTAAAAAGCTAACTTGTGTATGGAAACCATTTCGACAATAAATTTCATATATTGAAAAAAATAAAAAATAAAAAAAATAAATAAATAAAAATAAAAAGCTATCTTGTAATGTCTGGTTATCAAAGTAACCCATGTTCAGTATAAAAAGTTCAGAAAATAAACAAGGGCATATAAAGTAAGCAAAATGACCCATAATATGACTCAAGAATTAAGTACTGTCAATATTTTGGTGAATAACCTTGTAGGATTATACTATCCATACTTCTTTATAATTTATTTTTCCCTACTGAATCACTTTTTTTCATGTCAAGATACATAGATGTTATAACATCATTTCTAGTGAATGCATAATATTTGGCTATTTGGATACACTACAATATATCAACTTTCTATTTATTAATAGACATTTCACTTGCTAATAACTTTTCCCTATTATAAACAATACTTTAATAAACAACCACATGCACTTATCCAATAATTTTCTTATGGTAAGATCCAAAGTGTAGAATTACTTGATTGAAAGGGCTCACATTTTATTTTATTTTTTTAAGGGGTGCACCTTTTAAAATGTGATGCAAACTGTCAAATCTTCCTGCAGAAATATTGTGCTCATTTACACCTCCAGAAATGAGAATACACTATTTTACCCATGCTGGGTAGTTTCAGTTTTTAACCTTTTCAATTCAATTGTTTTTATTTACTTGCTCTTAATTCTTTCATTCATATATACATTTATTCAATAACCATTTGAGAGTCTATTGGGACCAGTCACTAGATATATGTCAGAAAAAAGAAACAGAGATTAGGTCCCTGATCTTTTTTTGTTGTTGTTTTTAACTTTTTTTAATGTTTATCTTTTGAGAGAGAGAGACAGACAGACAGAATATGAGTGGGGGAGGGGCAAAGAGAGAGGGAGACACAGAATCCAAAGCAGGCTCCAGGCTCCAAGTGGTCAGCACAGAGCCCAACGCTGGGCTTGAACTCACAAACTGAAATATCATGACCTGTGCTGAAGTCAGACGTTTAACTGACTTGAGCCACCCAGGCACCCCTAGGTCCCTGATCTTAAAAAGCTTCTATTTGGGGTGCTTGGGTGGCTCAGTCGGTTAAGTGTCTGACTTCAGATCAGGTCATGATCTTGTGGTTCACGAGTTCGAGCCCCGTGTGGGGCTCTGTGCTGACATCTCAGAGCCTGGAGCCTGCTTCCAAATTCTGTGTCTCCCTCTCTCTCTGACCCTCCCCCCATTCATGCTCTGTCTCTCTCTGTCTCAAAAATAAATAAATGTTAAAAAAAATTTTTTTTTTTAAAGCTTCTATTCAAATGGTGGCAGACGGGGAGTTAGTGAGTTAAAGAATATTAGAGTGAAGACCTGATAAAATTTGTAAGAAAAGGGGAGAAGTCTGTAAGCAGACCAAACAGAAAGTTATCTGTGAGGACATGTAATTATAGGTATGTCTATTGATCAGTTGCATTTCTTTTATATTGAGTTGTTAATCCCTGATGCAGTAGGTCAGCAATATCCACAAATATTCTAAAACCAACCAGTAGATCCATCATCTTTACAAGAATTAAAAGACCATAAACCAGGGAACATATACAAGAAGGCTATCGATTCATTAGAAAGACTGTTTCTTTGAAGAGAATTTCAGGAGACTGCTCTGTGAGATTTTCTTTCCCTCAACCCCTGAAGGAAAAGGAGGGACCAAGAGAACCACCATGGAGATGGCTGCAAATTTTACCATTTTACCTAGCGGGGGAGATAACAATCTCTTCCTTCCAGATGACAACAATGAAAGTAGATTCCAGCAGTTAGCTAGACTTCTGCCATCTTGACTTGACAGGTATCCCCCAAGAAAGCTGCTGCCTGCAGGGGCCAAAAGGCCTAACAGGAAATGACTGGAATTGTGCTGCCCGGGGCAGAAGCTCAGGACGAAGAAAAACTCTCAGAGTCACTGGAGAAATTCCACATGTAATCTGGAAAGAACTCTCGTGACCTCACAAAAGAGACAGCATCTGAACACTTGAAATGAAAAGGGCATCTGATACAAGGAAAGTACCAAAAACAATAAAACTCATTATCCTCCTTCTCCTAACCCTAGCAGATATAAAAGTGGGAAGAATATGGGGCAAGAAGAGTGAAAGAACAGGTCATACTCTTCCTCACCCCCTGCTCATTCCAGAGTCAACCATAAGTCAGCCCTGAGCTGAAAGAAGGCAAAGGCTTTAAACTGGATATCAAAATAAAGTTTTTATATACCCGGACCAGACTTTTATTTTTAGTTTATTCTTTTAAGTGAGCTTAAAGCCACCCCAGGCATGGCTCACACTCACTACCCTGAGATCAAGAGTTGCATCCCCTACCGAGTAAGCCAGCCAGGCACCCCAGGCATTGTAATGTCTGAAAATGAGGCCATTTGGTCACGTGAGAGTGACAAAAAGCTATTGGATGACTTGAGATCATATCCAGGCCACTAAAGAGAGATGACAGAGCCTGTTTGAATGAAATGTGGGGAGAACAGTCAAAGCTGTTTCCTGTGTGTAACTCCTTCACTGAATGAAGCCAGTTACGCATTTATCATATAATTGGATTTCTTTCTGGATTCTGTTCTGGCTCATTGCTCTTTTCTCTCTTCACTAGGGCCAGTTTTAATGATGAATTACTGTTACTTTTAAACTATTCAAACACAAATAACGAATATGTTCGACTTTAATCAAAACAGTTACCAGTTTGTGTCAGTTCTCATAAAAATGAACCATAGACAGACAGTAGACATTCAGCTTCTGCAAGGTATTGATTTTTAGGAAGTAGACAAAAGTTAGCTGCGATCTCCTCAACCAGGAACCTTATTGACTATTAAGGCCCAGTGGCCCCAGGCAAGTGGCGCATACCTGATCCTCTGTGATAACACCCCCAAATCTGCATTTTCCCCTCTTTCCCTACTCTGATTTCTGATTTGGGCAGAAAAAAAACGTGAGGAGGAAAACGGCAATCATGGGCCTGCGTGCATACATTACACCTGCCTGTAATAAACTGACAAGGGAGAGTGACTCTAAGCACTTAGTGGGACCAGAAATTTTAAATCTTGTCGTAAGGCTGGCAGATACTGTAAGGTTCTCCATTTAGCCACAAGGTATCTCCAGAAAAACAGAAAAGATGACATCTTCATTCGATTCTCTGACTTATCAAAATAGTCCTGAGTGTTGGGTTTCAATGATGACAATAATAGTAATTACTGCTCACTGAGGTGCCTACTTAGGTCTCAATGTTTTACACACATTTGATCCTCAGAACATTACAAGTTAGAAATTACAAACTCTGTGTAATAAATCTTCTAAGTTTCTTTTTTTTTTTTTAATTTTTTTTTCAACGTTTATTTATTTTTGGGACAGAGAGACACAGAGCATGAACGGGGGAGGGGCAGAGAGAGAGGGAGACACAGAATCGGAAACAGGCTCCAGGCTCCGAACCATCAGCCCAGAGCCTGACGCGGGGCTCGAACTCACGGACCGCGAGATCGTGACCTGGCTGAAGTCGGACGCTTAACCGACTGCGCCACCCAGGCGCCCCATAAATCTTCTAAGTGTCAAAACGATTATCTGAATTGCTACAAGTGACATAGCTATTAGTGACAGAGCCTGGATGTGAACTCAAGTCAACCTGACAGACTGTGCCCCATGTGCTCTCCATTACTTCCCACAAGCTCTCTAGCTAATTACCATACATTGCATTGATTTTTTTCATTTTGTAAATCTTGGCGTTTATCAGTATAACATCTGTGTTAAATGTATACCCATTAGGGGCACCTGGGTGGACCAGTCAGTTAAGTGTCCGACTCTTGATCTCAGCTCAGGTCATAATCTCATGATTTGTGGGTTCAAGCCCCATATCAGGCTCTGCACTGTGAGGATCCTGCTTGGGATTATCTCTCTCCTTCTCTCTCTGCCTCTACCCTGCTTGTGCTCTCTCTCTCTCTCTCAAAATAAATACATAAACTTTTAAAACAATTTAAAAATAAATGTATACTCTTTACTTGTCTGGAAACAATAAAATTCTAACCCTCAATTGTGAGGATTTTAGTTATCTTCCCTCTGGAGCTTTGCTCCAGATGCCTGCATGCTTCTCTTTTCGATATTTCAAGGTTACAAAAATAGAGTTAAATAATTCTAGTCATTTTTGGCATAACTCAGAACAAACCATAAGCAACTTATTTGATAGCAAGATACCAAAGTAAAGATTTTCATTAAAATTATGGGCATGTATTATCAGTTAACGAGTTACACCAAGTGCCTAACCATAAAAAAAACTACACTTCATAAAATCAGCCATTAACCGAAGGGCACCGCACCAAGAATAATGGGAGTGAAACAACCGTGTGGCTATGGTTCCTACTCCCAAAGGGCATACAATATGATGGAAAGATAATATGGACTTAAGAAGCATGCAGGACCTATTCATGAGAAAATCCTGCGTGCTGTTTCTGCCTATCAGTGTTAATTGGGAAAGGTGGTTTAGACAATGCGGGGTAACAGCTTTAAGATACCATTCTTCAACTTGAAAGAATTGATCCCCTGAACGTCATCACCCTTGTAAGTGTATTCCAAAGGAAAGCAGACATCCGAGGCTGAGCCCCATCACTTTCCAGCCATACCACTTTGAGGAAATGACTTCATCTCTTTAGGCTTCAGCTGTTTACCTGTAAAATGGAATAATAATACCTGCCTTACAGGACTGTTGCGAGGAGTCAAAACAATCTGTATTTGGCACAGCACCTGGCACTGCTTCGCAACCAATTTTAAGAATAAGATTTTTACTGTTACAAATTCCAAAGTTAGTTGGACTGACATTATTCCTGTACATAAATTATATATACATGATATATAAATGATATAGGCCTCCTTTATAAGTTAGAAGCAGTGAATAATGGACAGCCGCGTCTGATTGGCAATTTGACCCTGCTTGCCTTTTAATTCTTCCCCAGGCGCCCTCTCCCTCGCTGGCTGATTGGCTTTAAACACTCCTATAAAGGTCCATTAGCTGTCTGTGCCTTAATCAAATTAGAGGCAGTCTTCAATTTACGAGAATCTTCACAGCCCACGCCATTTACACCCCTGTTCTGACTTTCGCAGCACTTAGGGTGTGGAGGGCTAACAGGACGGCCCAGCCCGTTCGTTTGCTCAGCACTCCGGCCCCTAACAGCCCACGCCACCCTCGGCCGGCCGCACCACATCCGGGCATCAGGAGGCCGCTCTGCCCGGCAGGGGCTCCTTTCCAGGAAGAGCTCTGGTCTTCATCTTCTGGGACATCCCTGGCTCCCAGCCTCACTCAGAGCTCTCCTCCCAGGCCCAGGAAACACAACAACAATAACTGAGCTTCTGTAGCGAAAGCACCGAAAACCACTAATTTTAAAACACTTCTATGTTCTGGTAAGATGATGAGCACGACTGCTGTGGAGTGCCAAGATCCCTCACTCTTCCCCCGGAGCTGATCCAGCTGCACCAGCTCTCTCCCCATCACTGTCTCCTGAACCACCCACGGACTGGGATCACGTACTGCCCAGGTTTGGTGCAAGCTATCAGAGCAGTGGCTGAGCACATGAACGTTAAGGCCAGACAAAGGTCAGTTGCTTCTGAGCTAAGGACTATGTGATACAATCTTGTGTATCTCAAACTAGAGTCCGTTGAACCAATAACTTTACAAAAGAAATAAACTTTTCCTTATTAAACATTAATAAACGTTTTTGGAAAGCAGCCTACCAGTTTCTTAGAGTGACTGCTGTGTGGTTACCAATCAGAAATGGTAGCCATGACCCAAGGACTTATTAAATAATTTTTTTTTGTAACTAGTCCCTAGGTCCATTTTTCCTGAACTAATTTATTACTTTAAAAATCTTGGGCTCCTGGGTGGCTCAGTCATTAAGCATTCGCTTTGACTCAGGTCATGATCTCTCTGTTCCAGTTTGAGCCCCACATGGGGCTCTCTACTATCAGCATGGAACCTGTTTGGGATCCTCTGTCCCCCTCTCTTTCTCTCTGTCCCTCCCCTGCTCACTCTCTCTCACTCCCTCTCTCAAAAATAAATAAAAACATCTTTAAAAAGAAATGAAGGGGCGCCTGGGTGGCTCAGTCGGTTAAGCGGCCGACTTCGGCTCAGGTCATGATCTCACGGTCTGTGAGTTCGAGCTCCGTGTCGGGCTCTGTGCTGACAGCTCAGAGCCTGGAGCCTATTTCAGATTCTGTGTCTCTCTCTCTCTGACCCTCCCCCGTTCATGCTCTGTCTCTCTCTGTCTCAAAAATAAATAAACGTTAAAAAAAATTTTTTTAATAATAAAAAGAAATGAATTGGCAAAATTATCCACACAATTAAAATATTTTGGAAAAACATTGATATAAATAATATTTGGAAATACTATTTGCTCTTTTTGATTGCAGTTCCCCAATGTTTCTGGTTCTCCTTCTGGGCACAAGGTTGGACTGCCCCTTCCTGCACTTGCTTTCATCAATAAAGTATGCGTAGAAGTAACATTCCTCTCTTCCGAGGAGAAGCCTTTTATAAGCAACACACATTCCATCCTGTTGCTTCCCAGTGCCACGGCAGACAACAATATTCCAGATTTCCAGATGGTGGAAACTCTGCCAGCCTGTGCCCTGAATGAGGACAAGGCAGAGCACAGTCCCCACCAACCCAAGATACACACATGGTATGAGCAAGAAATACATCTTTGTGGTTTTTCTGTCACTATGTTATACATTAGTACAACCTAGTCCATGTTGACTGGTACACAGATGATTAAATGTTATATAATAACTTGTATAAATCCTTGGATATTGCACTCTTGGTTAGAGAATGTTAGCTCTTACTACAGCATTGCCTTTTTCAATAAGGTTTCTTTTCCTAAAAGGTAATCAGCCCCGAGAAGGAGAGTTACCTGCGCCAAATCATATTGTCTCAAAGGCAAGGTATCATTTTCAGCAGTCCACCGAAGTCTGTGTTACCTCTCATTCCGTCTGATGTCCTCTACAAGCCATATTTTTATTCTGTGTTATCTGCCTCAGCTCTCTTCATTGTAAACAAACTACAGTCTTCTCATTTGTTTTTCCACATTAAATCTTAACCTCGGAACCACTTCCCAATTCCCGTATGCAAGCAACTACCCAGCTTGTCAAACCTCAGGGATCCACACATTAGAGATCCCCACCAACAGAAGAAGAAATGGACATAAAAGAGAAACTTAGGGTTTAGAAGGCCCTAGACTCTTAAAATTAAGGGTACCTTTTATAGGCTGTAACATTCATTAAATGTGTTCATTAATAATAATTTCCTGTTATCGTCATCCTATTCTATTCACAAAGAAATAGAATGTTTGCATTTTTTACGAACTCCAAACTACTGGATGATTTTCTTTACCCAAGTTAAAGAAAACACTATGTTTGGCAGGTCTGTCGACTGCAAAAATCATTTCCTCAGTTTATTAACTGGAAATGAAAATACTTCTGCAGTAGTCTGTGGATAAGATCACAGTAACCAGACAAGGCAGTTAATTCAATACATCATTTATTGTCAATTAGGAAAAGGCCGTAACAAAGAGATGCCTACCAAGACCAAATCCTACTAGACTGAAAAGCTTGTCCAGAAATGGAAGAGGGTTTCATAGCTGATTTCTATGCAGATAAGCCTTATACCTGTGTTTTCTAGTCCTTGCTAAATATAAATATTAATTCAGTGGGCTCAAAAATCTGCAAAACCTGGTTTCTCTAATCAAGGGCTGCCAAAACCCATTCCCATTTCATTTAAATAGTCTGAAGTCATCTAAATTATATCTGACATACAAATTAGGTTTGTATGTATAACCTTGTGACTAAATACCAACTCTGCTTTCCTAATTAAAAATTGTTACCCAAGAATGCCAGAAAACAAATTAAATTATATTCTCTAACAGTAATCTTCTGTTTCCACCACCCCTACTCCATCCCCCAAATGTTTACAGCAAAACAAGGTAGAGAGAAAGAAAAAAAAAATTATAAACTTCATTTTACTCTTATTTGTGTGAAACTTCATTGATCCTGACATTATCTTCTTACATACACAATATCTTCTTGCAAACGCAATCAAAATAGAAGGGTTTAGGGCTGATGGGGTCCTTGGATGCCTAATGCCATTATTGTAACAATGAGGAGACAGGATCCTACAGAAATCAAATCTAAGACCTGAATGGAGATTATGTAACTCTCAGTCAAGAGCTTCTTCCTTCACAGCACAATGGCCACAAAGTGAAAATAAACAGAAAGGAGAAGAATAACAGGAATCTGGTTCTCCCCGAATCTCTTTGTTCCAGCAGCTATCTAATCATTAGTTTGTTAACTGAGGCTGCCCAGATTTGCAAGTAGAAGAAAGAAAAAAGGGAGGGGGAAGGGAGGAGAGAAGGAAAGAAGGAGGAAAGAAGAGAGATGAAAAAGAGAGAGAGAAACTTTCAATTTATTAAGAGAGAGGTCTCAGAGAGAACTCACTTTCCTTTCACGTTTTACATTTGAGACATCGGCACCTATAGACCAAGGATGAGAATTAGCGACCTGCTGAGGCCTTTTCTTACTACTTAAATTTGTTCTCAGGGTCAGGGGTCCATTATGAGACTTGGGCTCTGCCCTGCCCCTGTTCACAGAAGTCTGGAGAAAGGAGAAAGATCAAGGGCTGTGAAAATGGTTACCAAGTTTAACCATTTATAGGTTGAGCAAGTAAAATTGTGTTCAAGGTAGCAATTTGTTTTGTTGTTAAAACTTCAGATTGCCGTTAGTTTAAAAAGCACCCCTCCACTGAAGAAGGTAGTATGTAAAAAATTAATGGAAAAAAGTATTTTCTTAATTTTATTTTATGAATAAGAGGGGATATAGAGCTACACCAGTGAAAAACAAAGTGGATGTAAATAATAATTACTTGTTTGGGAAATTATAAGGATAGCTTGTGAACACACACAAGCCCATTTGTAAAGCATGATAGATATGCTACATGTTCTTTTCTATTCCTCTCAGTTTCAGATTTGTTTTAAATTCCAATAAATATTTCAAGCATGTCCTATATTTTGGTGTAATTCTCCTAGATAGTATTACTTTGATATTTCCTCATTTTCTTTTAAGATTTTTTACTTTCAAGTAATCTCTATACCTAATGCAGTTCTTGAACCCACAACCCCAAGACAAGCTCTATTGACTGAGCCAACCAGGTGCCCCTTTCCTCATTTTTCTTATGGGTGACAGTATACTTTAATGAGATTAACTGGGTTCCAATTCTGACTTTAACTTTACTACTTGCTTGTTGTGAGTCTGTTTGGTATTTTCATTTATAAATTGGCGTAATAGGATTTAATGACTTAATGTATAAACTAAACCACAAAGTACTAATTGACCATGAATTACTTTGAATATATCCTTAACTTCCATTTATTCAGCAAATATTTATTAAGCACCAACTAAGAAGTGGAAAAGCATTAGTCACAAAGGAAACTAAAATCAGTAAGACTAACACATCCCTACCCAGTGAGGCTTACAGCTTCCTGGAGAAGACAATCCTCAAACAATTAATTAATTATAATATCAGCACGTGCTGCAAAGGAGAATGCTGGGATCCTATCCCCCCTCTCATGTTTGGATGACAGAGTTTGGGTGCTGAAAAAAAAATTCTAGAAGTAGATAATATATTTTTAAATAACTTAATTATAAATTTAACATGTTGGTTATAGAAAATTAGGAAAATGAAAAAACAGTAATCTATAAAACATTGTGCATAGCAATAGCAATAAAAACAATAATAGCTACCATTTATGCCAGACTTTGTTCTAAGCATATTGTAAGTATTATTTCATTTTACCTTTATAACAACCCTATGAAATAACTCCTGTCATAATCCTTTTATTTTTTTTGCTTTTATTTTAATTTTATTATTATTACTTTTAATTTACACCCAAAGTAGTTAGCATATAGTGCAACAATGACTTCAGGAGTAGATTCCTTAGTGCCCCTTACCCATTTAGCCCATCCCCACTCCCACAGCCCCTCCAGTAACCCTCAGTTTGTTCTCCATATTTATGAGTCTCTTCTGTTTTGTCCCCTTCCCTGTTTTTATATTATTTTTGTTTCCCTTCCTTTATGTTCATCTGTTTTGTCTCTTAAAGTCCTCATATGAGTGAAGGCATATGATTTTTGTCTTCCTCTAATTTCACTTAGCATAATACCCTCCATTTCCATCCACGTAGTTGCAAATGGCAAGATTTCATTCTTTTTGATTGCCGAGTAATACTCCATTGTATATATATATACCACATCTTCTTTATCCATTCATCCATCGATGGACATTTGGGCTCTTTCCATACTTTGGCTATTGGTGATAGTGCTGCTATAAACATGGGGGTGCATGTGTCCCTTAGAAACAGCACACCTGTATCCCTTGTATAAATACCTAGTAGTACAGTTGCTGGGTCATAGGATAGTTCTATTTTTAGTTTTTTGAGGAACCTCCATACTGTTTTCCAGAGTGGCTGTACCAGCTTGCATTCCCATCATTATCCTTACTTTTAAAATAAAGAAACCATGGGGAGCCTGGGTGGCTCAGTTGGCTAAGTGTCTGACTTCGGCTTGGGTCATGATCTCACAGTACATGAGTTCGAGCCCCATGTCGGTCTCTGTTCTGACAGCTCAGAGCCTGAAGCCTGCTACAGATTCTGTGTGTGTCTCTCTCTCTGCCCCTCCCCCACTCACCCTCTGCCTCTCTCTCTCTCTCTCAAAAAAAAATAAATAAATGTTAAAAAAAATTAAATGAAGAAACCAAAGCACAGAAAACACTTCTATCAAAATTTTGATGTGTAGATTTCCATTTTTTTCCTGTGTACATGTTATATACAGTTTTCTTTTTAAACAAATTAGGTTAATATAATTCATGTTCTTTTAAATATGCTTTAATATGTCCTTTCCTAATATGCTTTTTCACTCAAGAAAATAACATAAACATTTTCCAATACTATTAGCTTTTCTGCCATATGATTCTAGAGTACTTTTGAGTATATAATAGGATATTATATAAATAGCCAATATAAATATCTTAAAGATACATTTAATAACTTTCATGAAAAAAGTAGCCAAACTCCTCTAACAATTGTTCAGCATGTGTTTCCCCAATCTTTAAAAATGCCAAACTCTGGGGCGCCTGGGTGGCTCAGTCGGTTAAGCATTCAACATCGGCTCAGGTCATGATCTCGTGGTCTGAGTTCAAGCCCTGCATCTGGCTCTGTGCTGACAGCTCAGAGCCTGGAGCCTGCTTTAGATTCTGTGTCTCCCTCTCTCTGTTCCTCCCCTGCTCGCTCTCTTTCTCTCTCTCAAAAATAAAGGTTAAAAAAAATTAAAAATGCCAAAATCTTATCAACAATAGCATGAGGGGGTTGAAAGTATCTGTCCCTTCCTCCCACTGATCTTAACTTCTTAATGGCAGGGCAAGCATTGAAGCCTGTGCTCCAGAACATAAATAAATCATACTGCTTGACATAAGAATTCTTGTTTGGCTATGCTTTCACCAAGACAGAACGGATGCCTCAGGGACAAATCAATGTGCTTTCAACTGTCTCAACTAAAAAGGCTGCTTTTCCATGCAAAAGAAAAAACGTTCAAAGATTTTCAATAGATTCCACCACTTTGGGACTTTGTGCTCTTTATTTGAAATGTAAATACTGGGCTAGCATTAGAGTTATGATTCAGAGGCTGTTATGTCAAATGAAGTCCTATAACAGTTGTTTAACTGAGCATATGTCAGACAGTCCAAAGCCCAGCACCTAATATTAATGGGTATTCTCATTTTCTGTACAATGCCTCCAGCATTTAGGAGATTCTTGAAAATACTAATGACATCACTTCTCATTATAACCAAATATTGAAGGTGATCTGGTGCCAGTAATTGTTTTAAGTAATTAGACATTCCCTGTGTGTGTTCAGATAGAGCCAAATTTTTAAATGTCACTAGCTTCTTTTATTTTTATGTTCCTAAGTAGGGTTTGTCCCATAAATGCTCTACATAATTATTAGGTGATTTCTACAGTCTCTAGCATAGAGTATTTAAGAATGACTTGTCAGATGAATATGTATGTTCCTTCTCTCTACCATTTGCTTAATGGCAAAATAAAGAAATTGGACAAAAACTGGTCCAGCTAATAGATAAATAACATTTGATAAGGTAAAAAGCCCATAATTGTGTTTCTCTTGCCTGCCGAAACAATTGCAGCAAATTATTAAGGCACTGGGAACATGAGATGACGATTACAACCTGGTAAAACTGTCACCCAACATACTGAACATCCATGTGAATAATTTACATGCAAATGTATATTTATTATAAAAACAAACTTAAATTCACAAAGCTAAAATAACAACTACCATTTAAACATAATCCAGGGAATGCCAAAAGGAATTTTTTTCAATAGGAAAACATTGCCATTTTTGTCAAATTGAAAGCATATTATGAAGTTGAGACAACTCTAAACTTTCGATCAAATTTTGTTCTTTGTAATAATAGGTACATTCTGTATAGTGGTTCTTTATAATAAGAGGTATAATTTTATAGAAAAGCATATTCACTTGCAAACATTTAAGAAGTCTCAGGAAAGACACATCGAAAAATAACATTGGTGGGGCGCCTGAGTGGCTCAGTCGATTAGGCATCTGACCAGCTCAGGTCATGATCTCATGGCTCGTGAGTTCAAGCCCTGCATCAGGCTTTGTGCTGACCGCTCAGAGCTTGGAGCCTGCTTCGAATTCTGTGTCTCTGTCTGTCTCTGCCCCTTCCCTGCTCATGCTCTCTGTCTCTCTCTCAAAAATAAATAAACATTTAAAAATGTTAAAAAACATAAAATAACATAACTTTGGTGACTTCCTGGTAAGGGAATCAGGTAACTGGAGAACAGAGATAGTGAGGATGAATTTTCATAATACGTTTTTTTTGTACCTTTGAATTTTGAATTCAAAATTTTTACTGAATGTCCAATTTTAAAATAAAAATTTAATTTTAAAAATGGACTGTTCCCTTATATTATGCTTTTTAAATTTATAGTCTATTTAGTCTATCCTGAATTGGACTTAATATGCCTACTCGCTTTCCCATTTTCTACCAAGTAACTTGCCATTTCTCAAGCAAATTTAAATACTGGCCATGGAAATATTTCCACAAGTCTTATTTAGTTTTAAAACGGCATTTGTTTCAGGGCTCCTGGGTGGCTCAGTCAGTTAACCATCTGATTCTTGATTTCAGCTTAGGTCATGATTCCAGGGTCTTCGGATCAAGCCCCAGATCAGGTTCTGCGCTGATTGTGGAGCCTTCTTGAGATTTTCTCTCTCTCCCTCTGCCCTACCCTACTCATGCACATGTGTTCTCTCTCTCTCTCTCTCTCTCTCTCTCTCTCTCTCTCTCTCTCTCTCTCTCAAAATAAAAAAAAAAAAATTAAAGACATCTGTTTCAATTTCCACTAAATAGTAGCAAACTAACTTTACAATAGGAGCTAGGATACAAAACTATAAAGTACAAATAAAACTGACAAACCGTTTTCATATATGAAGTATAGAAAATTGTCCAGCAAAAGGAAATATATGAATAATATTTTTAATTTAAAAAATAAGTCATGGTACCTGGGTGGCTCAGTCGGTTAAGCTTCCAACTTCAGCTCAGGTCATAATCTCACCACCAATGAGTTCAAGTCCTGGGTTGGGCTCTATGCTGACAGCTCAGAGCCTGGAGCTGGCTTCAGATTCTGTGTCTTCCTCTCTCTCTGCCCCCACCCCCTGCCCCTGTCACGCTCTGTCTCTCTCTTTCTTTCTCTCAATAATAAACATTAAAAAAATAACTTTAACAATCAATTCATTTAATAAATATTTATTGAGCTCCTACTATTTGGTAGGTACTATTCTGAGTTTTGGTAGACATATTAGTGAATAAAACAGAAAAATTATGGCACTTACATTTCAGTGTAATATTCCACTGATGAGATTCTGATGTGGTGGTAAATAGACATTATGTCTTACATCGTTTATTTCAGCATTTTCCATTTATATGTTCTTGCTTCCTCTAATTTTTCTTTCATAGATCACCTATCTAGAAAAAATCCACTAGGTGGCATTGTCTCATTTATCAGAATAAAAGCAACTTTTCCTGTTTCTATGGGAATGTATTCTTTTTGTTTCCTTTGATTTTGTTTTTAACTTGCTTTTTCTGTGACCAAAAGACGGCTTAACATATGCCATTTTGGAGAACACAAGAAGATGAGCTAAAGGTCTGAGTTTGCTAGAGCACACCGCCTTCTAATCTAACAAGACGAGCTATAAGGCATGATCTGTCACTCAATCATACCCCAACACACATGACGCTGAACAGACTTCACCACCAGTGACTAGAACCCCTAGGAAGAAATGTATAATGATGGAACAAGAACCCTAGAGAAAGTGTCTAGAGTTATGCATTCAAGTCCTAGCTTTGTCTCCCCTTTGACCCAACTTGAAATAAGCAACCAGGGACAATTCACCTGATCACCATGAACTTTAAGTTTCTCATTAGAAAAACAAAGAGTAATATATCCTTACTCACCTACAAGGGTCTCATAAAGATTGAGTGATTTAAATGATTTAAAGTCTGCTATTTTGGACACGTTTAGCCGTGTGGGTCTAACAAGATATTTTGGCTAAGAGAAAACAGATGGTTTTTGGAATTATGAATACAATAAATAATATTTTTTATTTACTTTTTCAATTAGTGCTTACTATGTATCATGAACTATTCCAACTGCTTTAAAATAATAATTCATTTAAGAATGTAGACACCATTATTATCCTCATTTATAGCCGAGAAAACTGTTACAAAGAGATGGAATAACTTGTCAAAGGCCACACAGCTTTAAGCAGCAGAATTCATCTTTTCCCAAGGACCACCTCTTTATTATGCACCACATCCATCACATGAGCTGTCTGAAGAGTTCCTATACCACTGAAAACATCATAACCAACGGAACATTTGGGGTATGCTAGGACTAAAACATAGGAATTCTTTTCAGAGGACAGCAAAGTAATGAATATAACTGCTTCATACAAGGAAATGAAGCTAATCAGACCTAAAAATACCCCAAATTAAAAGAGATAAGAATTGTGATCAGTCAGATAACATCTATACACACATACAGCTTTATATAGCTTTTTTAATGTAGCTTTATAGCTGCTCCAACATAGAACCTGCCATCTAAAAGGTAAGAAATGAAAGATATGATTTTCAACACCTATCACTATATTATCCAATCCTTCAAGACCCTGTTCAGATACTTGAAAGCTCCTAAAAAACAAGTTTGGATCTATGCATTGGGATTAAAGAAAAAGTCGTTGAAATATAAGTAAACTTTATCAGGAGAGTAATTTGGGACATGATCTCTGTAGAATACAGACTGTTTGGGTTTTCCCCACTTGCCAATTAAAAGATTTGAGGAAAGTTATCAACCCCCACATTTGTAAAATAGGGACAGTAATAGTACCTCTATTGGAGGTGGATTGATAATGACCTTTAATGATGGAAAGAGGAAATGTGACAGCGGAATCTAATAAATACCATTGAATTGACTTAAATGTTGAAAACGCAGAGATGTTGGCTAAAAATTTAAGTAGAGAGGAATTAGGAGACCAGAGGGAGAAGAAAAGAATGTTAAGAGAGAGTAATGTCTTGGATAACATGAAAAACAGAAAGATATGGAGCAAGAGGGATCAATGAAACCACAGACAGCTGGAAGTTTTCTCAGGGCTCAGGAGAATCTAACTTCCCATTTAAAGACAAAAACACCTCGACAGGGCTCTATAGTTGGTCACCGGCTTCAACTGAAAACTTCAGCCACAGGAATAGTCTTATTTACAAGACAATTAAATTCTATTAGAAGAAAATTCTCATTAAGAAGTTCTTCCACATTCTGAACCCAAACCACCTACATCTCCCATAAACTGATCACAATTCTGCCTTCCAGAACTACGCTGATTCCATTTCCACAACTCTTCAAATATTCAAAACCCACTAACAGGCCCAATTCCTCCACCCATTACATGAGTCTTCCCTTCTCCAAGCTCAGTCTCCCTAGTGTCTTTGGCCATCTCATATGACATGGTTTCCAGATCGTCATCCTCTTAGTCAACCTTCTTCAGATCTATCCTAATTTTTCAATTTGCTTCTTAAAAAAGGTTATCGGCAAGGGATAGGCCCAGGTTAGGTGATTATGTTTACATCAATAATGTATACTTTATTTTAGAAAATAATTTTCTACTTTTTTCAGAGTTCTTTCACATGAATTATATTGTTCAGTCATCATTGTAGAAAGCTTTTTACCCCTTCAATTTTAAAGCTGGAAAAACTGAGAATCAGAAGGGTTAGTCGATACATCCAAAGCTACAGAATCTAGATCTGATATCAGAATACCTATATCTGGTTTTGTTTTGCTTTGTTTTTGTTTTTAGATTTCTTATTTTTAAGTAATCTCTACACCCAATGTGGGGCTTGTTCTTACAGCCCTGGATCAAGAGTCTCATGCTCTATCTACTGAGACAGCCAGGTGCCCCTGGTTTTGTTTTTGTTTAACTTTATACTATGAAAAATTTCAAACATACATAAAAGCAGAGAGAGATTTGTAAAATGAACATCCATATCCTTTCTCCCTAGATTTAACAATTATCAGCACTGGCTTCATCCAAGTTTTTCTTATCCTTTGATAAAATATTTTAAAGCAAATTGCAAGCATCCAGGAATTTTATCACTAAATCTTTTAGTATGCATCTTTAAAAGTATACGGACATTTGCTTATATAACTGTGAACTGGTATCACATCTAAGAAAATTAACAATAATTTCTTAATATTGGGGCACCTGGCTGGCTCAGTCGGAGGAGCATGCAACTTTTGATCTTGGGGTTGTGGGTTCAAGCCTCATGTTGGGCGTAGAGCTTACTTAAAAAATAATAACAATTTCTTAATATCATCTCCTACTCCACATTTAAATTTCTCTGTGTATGTCCAAAACAATTAGATTTTTTTGGAATTAATTTGTTCATGAGTTATCTCCTGTAACACCTGATCCATTCTTATTCCTACTATATCATGGAAATTATAAACAAATAAGAAAAAAATATGCTTAAGGAAATACAAGTGAAAGGAATAATTCTTTGTTGAAAGATCAATTAACTGATTTTTACATTTTCCTGACTATAGGAAAAAATAGAAGAATATCAAAGGTAACATGATATTGACTCCTTGGATTAAGTCAAGAAAAAGTATGTTTGCCATTTTATTAAAGTTTTTTACTAACACATCATTTTCCTTCAGCTTTATATTCGGGAAACTTTCATTTTATCTATTATGAAACTACTTTAAAAACTAATTGAAAGACATTTTTGAAGAGTAAAATTATATATGGTGACCTGGTAAATACTGTCAAGAAGTTTTCTTTCTCACTGGCCTTAAAACATTCTATGAAATCTGATTACAAACAACTGAAACTTTGGATCAACACTAAACCTTATATCTTTTGCCAGACAAAAGGCCACGGCTGCAAACAGAAAGAGGCTAGCTTTTTTAAGACCGTTCAACATTTTAGCCAAATATTTTATCTTTGTCACTCTTTCAGGCTAGAGGCTGACCCTTGCACTTATTAAAAAGCAAATTAACACTTGTTGATAAATAACTGGTTCTTAGTAGTAGGAACATTCTGATATTCTGTTGTCTTTTAACAGACATACTTCAAAAGATTCATTTTAAAATATGAATTAAATGGAAACCAGTACCTAGGTTATATTAAATAGTGATTTTTCCATTTTTTAGAGTTGCTATCAGCTTTCATTGTTTGATTTCATGACAACTCCCAAATACAAGTGAAAATTAATTTTGTCTGTTAAAAACATACAATTGTTATTATGATAATTAGAGATACCTGGATTGAGGATACGACTCAGTAGTGGATGCAGGTTGATGAAATTATCATGATTCTCTAATCAAGGCAGCAAGACCAACCTGCAGTTACATTAAGTGGGAGAGGAGTCTTTATGGAACTTATTAAGGTAGAGATCTTTGAACTGTATACAAAATAAGTTGTATGCAATGAAGCTTGTCATTAACTTACAACAAACATATGGCTCCTTAAATCCCTATATATTTATGCTGTGAGCATTTGAGGAAAGACCAATTTTTTAGGATGGCTGCCCTCTATTTCCAACACCTACTCTGGTCTCTATGGCCCTGCTCAACCACTTTGCCAGAAATGTCTCCCTGCCATCTGCACTCAGGCTTTTCCCCTAGCCATATGCAGAGTCTATAGTCGGTTTCATCATAAGAGAAAAGGATTAAAGGACATTACAAATCACCAGACTGCCTGCTGGCCAACACCTCTGATACCCTGAAGCCCCAATGTCCTATTCCAAGTGTGCTCTGACCAAACCCTGGTAGGTATTCTCAATCCTTGCTTAATTTAATTTTCCTCCTAAGGAATGTTATATTTGTAAATGTCTGGAGACTAGGAGACTTCATTTGTTATTCCTGTATTTGTCCTTTCTCACTTAGAGCCTAATCTTATACCTCTTCCCCCTCCCCCCCCCCCATTTGCAGTCTAATCCAACCTTCTCTACCCCTCATACCCTAACTCCCCTGCCTGGTATTCACAGGGAGCATCCTAGACAACACTTGAACATTTTCAACAACTAAGAAAATGACTGTGAAAAAGTAGAGGAATCCTCATTCTGATATGATCTTCCACAACCAAATATTCTATTCCTCTGTCCTTTCTGTACCTCCTATTCACCAACTCTATTTTATGGACCTGGAATCAAAAAGTGCATTATCCTTCTAGTGGTAAGACAATCACTCAAAGAGACTGCACCTCATGAATCAGAGACTCTATCCCAGTCTTTTCACTGGGAAACATCTAATTCAATGTAAACTGGGTTTGGGATATGCTTCCAATATCTGTACAGACCGCCATTTTCTGGGGAGAACAGGTTACTATGTCAGTCCTCACTCCACAGAGAGATATCATTAAGTTTGTGGTCATCAGAGAAAGAATTAAGGCTGTCTGTAGTGCAGATTGTTAGGGTGAAAACAACAAAGGAGGAGCTTACCTCAGGATGCAAGAGCAATAGCTCATTGTAATCCAGACCTCATTTATCTCAGAGTTCACCTAGAAACCAGTCACTGGAGATTAAGAAATGGAAGATTTCTTTGGGGAAAATAAGCATGACCAGCTGGCTAGTGCCTGTGTTGGCCATGACAGAAACAATAAAGGAAGATTAATGCAAGGACTGCTCAGGAACAGAATAACAGAATGAATCCAAAAAGAATAGGATAAATATTTGTCACAGTAAGTCTACTCATTTAGGAGCTTCCCTCCTGCAAAACTCTCTTCATTTCTATATTTTTCTATTCCCGAAAGCAATTTGCTTCATCGTTGTAAACCCTTATTAGAATAGATATATGTCTAAGGAATAAACAGCAGGTCAATCATTTATATTTTTTAAATTTTTTTAAGTATGCTCCACACCCAACATGGGCCTTGAACTCATGACCCTGAGATCAAGAGTCATATGCTCTACTGACTGAGCCAGCCAGGAGTCCAGGTCAATCATTTTTAAACTAAGAGATGTGCAGTAGCATAAATCAGCGATTTCCTAAAAACAGAGGTTGACTCTGACTCCCCTCCCCACAAAAAAGACAAATAAATTTTGACTGGTAATCACAAATTAACTTACTTACAGAATTTGATATATATGATTGCCCTATTTTATCTTGAACTCAATGGGGAAAAATAAAAAAAGCTTAAGATTGGGTGACTTAAACAATAGAAATCTATTTTCTCACAACTCTGGAGGCTAGAAGTCAAAAATCAAAATATTGGCAGGGTTAGTTTTTTCCAAAGCCTCTTTCCTTGACTTATAGATGGCTGTCTTTTCCTTGGGTCTTCATGTGGTTTTCCCTCTGGGTGTTTCTGGGTTCTAAACTTTTCTTTTAAGGACACCAGTCATATTAGATTAGGGCCCACCCAAAGACCTCATTTTAATTTATCTCTTTAAGGACCGTATCTCCAAATACAGTCACATTCTAAAGTGCTGGAGGTTAGGCAACATACAAATTTGGAGGGGACACACGTCAGTCTGTAACAATTACTATGGCCAAAAACTTCTACCTTAGATGTTTTAAGAAAACTGTACATTTTTATGGTTGTCAATGGAACGATCTCATAGTGCCTTGTGCTCTCTATCATAAGTGCTACTGACATGAGAATATATTATTTTTCTATTTAGAACATATCCTAATTGGGTCAGATTAGGAAAATGAAAATTACTTCCTCTATCAATTGCAATTATTTCCAAACTCAGTTCAAAAACAAAACAAAACAACCAGCGACTGTTTTAATCTGAAATCCAATAGATTATTTTTTCTCCATATTTGCACTATTTCAAAGCTGAAATAAATTATCATAAATTATTCTACTCTTTGGCAAATTATTTTTCTGATATTTTGAAAAGTGTACACATTAATTTTTCTTGATTTTTTTAAGTCAAAATGCAATTATTTTGATTAGAACAGGACCATTAGAAAATCAAAAATGCTTATAAATTTAATAGGCTAATGGCAGAGCAGGGGCTTTCTTAAGTATGGAGAGTGTCTAGAAATAGCGTTATATTGGCTATGATCATTTGGGATGAGAGAGTTTATTGGTTGTGAAAACAGGAGAGGATATTTCTGAATTGTTTCAAGAGCAAAGTCACATCTCCATGCACAGGTCAAGGAAATAAGTACAATTTATATATAACTTTGACATATTCTGACTGTTACCATGGTAGCAAAAAATGCTTCTCCAGTGAACACAGTAGAATTTATGACCATAGCTTAGCAAAAGCCATAAAAATGGTTATGATGTAATCAATAGCTACAAGATAGTTATTTGTCAACAAATCTGCCAGAATGTATTTTTCAGAAAAAGCCTGGGTAGATGATTCTATAATCTTTTTCTGTGTAATATCAGAGGAGGAGTCACCAATATATCATCTCAAATTATGAAAGAAGCACTGATGGTCAAGGAGGATGTATATCCTATCTCCAGTGGCAAGTAGTGATGAGTGAGAAAAGAGCCACTGCTTGAAATAGCATAAGGTGTAGAAATATCCCTGATTCAAAATCCATTCCAAAGGCAAGTCTAAGGCATGCCGATATTTATAGTTGTGAAATCACCATTTTCATCTAATTATCATTCAAATACAAGATGATACATGTCAAAGACATAATGTAGCTGATTAATGGGAAATGAGAAAATGAGTAACATGTTAAAACTAGTTTAAAGAATCTGAAGACCAAATTTGTATTATTTTTTCATTGAAGTAGAGCTAACAAAATATATTAGTTTCAAGTGCATAACATAGTGATTTGACATTTTTTATATATATTACAAAATGCTCACCATAATAAATGTAGTTACCATCTATCACCACACAAAGTTACTACAATATTACTGACTATATTCCCTACGCTGTATTTTACATCCCTGTGACTTATTTATTTTATAAGTTTGTACCTCTTAATCCCCTTTATCCATTTCACCCATCTCTCCAAAGTCCCCAGCAACCACCAGTTTGTTCTCTGTATTAATGAAATTGTTTCTGTTCTATTTGTTCTTTTGTTTTGCTTTGTATATTGCACATATAAGTGGAATCATATGATATTTTTCTTCCTCTGACTTTTTTCATTTAGCATAATACTCTCTAGATCCATCCATTCATTCTATCAACGGCTATTCATCTATCAATGGGTACTTACTTTAGTTGCTTCCATATCTTGGCTATTGTAAATAATGCTGCAATACACAATGGGGTGCATATATCTTTTTTATTCAGTGATTTTGTTTTCTTCAGGTAAACATCCAGAAATGGAATTACTGGACCATATGGTATTTCTATTAAAATTTTTTGAGAAACATCCACACTGTTTTCCAAAGTGGAAATTTTTATTCCCACAACAGGGCATGAAGGTTCCCTTTTCTCCACATTCTTGCTAACACTTGTTACTTTTTGTCTCTTTCTTCTCACACCAATTTATTTATTTATTTTTTCATCATGACAAGTGCACTCTAATCTTCATCACCTATTTCATCCATCCTCCCATTCCCTTCCCCTCTGGCAACCAGTTTGTTCTCTACAGTTTAGGGTCTGCATATGTGGAATTTGAGAAACTTAACATAAGACCATGGGGGAAGGGAAGGGGAAAAAAATAGTTTCAAACAGAGAGGGAGGCAAACCATAAGAGACTCTTAAATATGGAGAACAAACTGAGGGTCGAGGGGGGGAGGGGGACAAATGGGTGATGGGTATTGAAGAGGGCACTTGTTGGGATGAGCACTGCGTGTTGTATGTAAGCAATGAATCATGGGAATCTACTCCCAAAACCAAGAGCACACTGTATATACTGTATGTTAGCTAACTTGACAATAAATTATATTTAGAAATTAATTGATTAATTAATTAATTAGGTAAAGAGTCTGTTTCTTGGTTTGTGTCTCTCTTTCCTTTGCTTAACAAGTGTTGTTTCTTAAATTCCACATTTATTTAAATTTATTCCTAAGTATTTTATTTCTCTGACTTATTTTGCTTAGCATTATGCTCTCTAGCTCTATTTATGTTGTTGCAAATTGCAAGATTTCATTCGTTTTTATGGATGAATAATATTTCCATTATATATATACACACAAAAACACACATACATACATACACACACATACATATACACACACGCACATATGTCCCCACTTTTTCTTTATCCATTCATTTATCAGTGGACATTTGGGCTGTTTCTATAGTTGACTATTGTAAATAATGCAACAAATATAGTGGTGCATGTATTCTTTTGAATTATTGTTTTTGTATCTTGGGGCTAAAAACCCAGTAGTTCAATTATTGGATCATAGGGTAATTTCTTTTTTTAATTTTTTGAGGAACTTCCAGGCTATTTTCCAGAGTGGCTGCACCAGTTTGCATTCCCACCAACAGTGCACAAGTGTTCCTTTTTCTCCACATCCTTGCCAGCACTTGTTGTTTCTTGTGTTTTCTATTTTAGCCATTCTGACAGATGTGACACAATATCTCATTGCAATTTTGATTGCATTTCCCTGATGATGAATGATGTTGAGCATCTTTTCATGTGTCTGTTACTTATCTGTATATCTTTATTGGAAAAATGTCTACTCAGATCCTCTGCCCATTCTTTCATCAGATTGTTTGGTGGTTTATTTATTTATAATATTTTCATGTTGAGTTGTAGGACTTCTTTATATATTTTGGATATTAACCCCTTATCAGATATATCATTTACAAATATTTTCTCCCAATCAGTAGGTTACCTTTTCATTAGGTTGATAGATTCCTTTGCTGTGCAAATGCTTTTCGGTTGGATATAATCCCAATAGTTTATTTTTGCTTTTGTTACCTTTGCCGGAGAAGACACATCCAAAAATATATATATTGCTAGACCAATGTCCTAGAGTTTACTCCTTATGTTTTCTTCTAGAAGTTCTATGGTTTCAGGTCTTACATTTAGGACTGTAATCCATTTTGAGTTTATTTTCATATATGGTATAAGAAAGTGGTCCAATTTCATTCATTCTTGCCTCCTTTGTCATAGATCAATTGACCATATAAGCCTGGGCTTATTTTGGGTTCCCTATTCTGTTCTATTGATCTATAAATCTATTTTTGTGCCAATGCCATATTATTTTGATTGCCATAGTTTTGTAGTATAGTTTGAAATCTGAGTGTGGAATACCTCCAGCTTTGTTCTTCTTTTTCAAGATTGCTTTGGCCACTGGGGTTTTTGTAGTTCCATATAAATTTTAGGATTATTTGTTCTAGTTCTATAAAAAAATGCTATTGGCATTTTGATAGGGATTGCAGTGAATCTGTAAATTTCTTTGGGTAGTAAGGATATTTTAACAATATGAATTTTTGCAGTCTGTGAGTACGTCTTTCCATTTATTTTTGTCATCTTCAATTCTTTCATCATTGTCTTATACTTTCCAGAGTACAGTCTTTTACCTCCTTGATTAAATTTATTCCTAAGTATTTTATTCTTTGATGCAATAATAAGTGGGATTGTTTACTCGATTTTTCCTTCTGCTAGTTTGTTATTAGTGTATAGAAATATAACAGATTTCTGTATACTAATTTGGTATCTAATGACTACTAAGTTGACTTATTATTTCTCAGCAAACAGTGATAGTTCTACATCTTCCTTATCAATTCGGATGCCTTTTATTTCTTTATTTTGTCTGATTGTTGTAGCTAGGACTTCCACTATTATGCTGAATAAAACTGGCATCCTTGACTTGTCCTGATCTTAGAGGAAAAACTTTATGCTTTTTACTCAGTAGTAAAAAGCAGCTGTGGGTTTGCTGAAGAGCAGATTTATACAGACAACTAAATATGGAAATGATTTTGCCCATACATGAAAAACTGGTTAATATTTTATGTGGCAATAAAATATTATGTTTGCGATTATCTTTTCTACAGGTAAAAATTAATTGTATTCATACTGGGCAAAATTTATTAGTACTTCTATTAAAAAAATGTTTTGCATTACTGTTTTCTAAAAATTAACTTATACTTCCACAAAGTTGTAAAATGGTCTTGAAGAAGAATTAAATATGCACACCCTTATAAAAGCAGTAATTTCCTGAAGGGTCTGCGAGACAACACCCAGCACTCCACTGGACACACACCCATTAATCTCTTCTGCCCATTTTAGATCTTCGACAATTTATTCTGACATAATTGAATCAATCAATCAATCAGCCTGTTCTTTGCCCTTGTATTCCTGGAATGGTAGAACCTTTGACAATACACATAAAATCTATCAATATGTAGGTGGAGAGCTCATGACAGGAGATTATCTTTTGTATTAAAAAAATGAATATTTTACCAATGTGAAAGAGTAGAGACTGAACTGCTCTTTCAGAGAGTGCATAATATGAGGACTGGCCTGATATTTTATTTCTTTGTAATCCCAGCAACTTGCATATACATCCTAGTCATTCTCAATTTGTGCTACACATCAACACTACTAGATTTTTTTTAATGTTTATTTATTTACTTTGAGAGAAAGAGAAAAAAACGAGAGAGAAAGAGAGAGACTGAGTGAGTGAGTACAAGCTGGGGGGGTGGGGCACAGAGAGGGTGGGAGAGAGAATCCCAAGCAGGCAGTGCAAAGCCCAACACGGGGCTCAATCTCACGACCACTGAACCATTCTGAGATGGTGACCTGAGCCAAAACCAAGAGTCAGACGCTTAACCGAATGAGCCATCCAGGAGCCCCACGAGAAAAAGTTTTATGTTTTGTTTTGTTTAACTATAGTCACCCTGACTATACTGAAAATCACCAAAATCAGATTCTCCAGGCATAAAATCCATGTTTCTGAAGTTTTTAAACAATTCTGATGCATAGCCACAGGGGAGACACGTTGATAGTCGACTGAAAAGTAAATGTTCAAGGAAGTTATTTCTAAATTGCGTAGGGGTCTAGAACACAAACTAAAGCCTAACTTTATTTGTAACTATTCTATTAAAAGCAAAGTATCACTATATTTTCTTTTCATGATAACTACAAACTCTCTCCCTTAGCTAACCATAGTTTCCCTCAACTGTGGAAGAATGGATCAATTACCAGAGAAGTCCATGAAAGAAACTCATTTCATGCTGTATAACTTTAATTATTTATTATATTCTGTACCAGTTAGCTCCTCTGAATAATCTCTCAAAGTTCCTCCAAGTTTATTCCTCTTGAATAGTCCCCAAATGTTTATAGTATACTTGCACAATTTTATTTTATTAATTAAAAATTCCTGGGGCACCTGGGTGGCTCAGTCAGTTAGGTGTCTGACTCTTGATTTCAGCTCAGGTCATGATTCATGAGATCGAGCCTCAAGTAGGGCTCCACACTGATAGTATGGAGCCTGCTTGGGATTCTCTCTCTCCCTCTCTCTCTCTGCCCCTCCCCTGCTCATGTGCACACAAATGCTCTCTCTCTCTCTCTCTCTGTTTTTCTCTCTCTCAAAATAAACAAATAAACATTTTTAACAAATCCCTTTGAGGTACTTACTATCACTATCATAGTGTAGTAAGAGGTCAATACCAAATTCATATTGGCAGGGATCTACTGGATTTAAGCTATGATTTTCTTCCAACCATGTGAAGTTTTTCTTTCAAAACATAATTCATATAGTCAATGGGACCTACATTAGGTAGATGTATCTTTTGTACTGATAATACAATGAAAGTATAAGCATTTCTAAAAATGTTATATGACTTACTATGGCAGATGGAATACAGATGGATGTTATTCTTTTAAGACGGTGACTGCTATGCTTGGGAGGTGAACTAAAGCATTTGATGCTACTTTCAGGGTAACAGGTATTTTTTCATTCTTTGTTCTTTCTTCCCCACACATTTGAGCAAAAAGAAGATTTTATCATATGCTTTTGATAATGATTATTTTCACCACTGTAAGGAACATTTGGAATCAGTAAGTTTTTAAAAATGTAGCTCCTAATTATAAAAGTTATAAATATTCACTATAGGAAAAATTTGAAATGCAAGAAAAAAATTGAAGAAAAATAATAAGTATCCAGATAAAACTACTATTGATATATACATATTTCTTTTTTTTTATGTTTATTTTTTTATTTTTGAGAGAGAGAGAGACAGAGCATGAGCGGGTGAAGAGCGGAGAGAGAGAGACAGACAGACAGACAGACAGAATCCGAAGCGGGCTCCAGGCTCTGAGCTGCCAGCCCAGAGTCCAACGCAGGGCTCGAACCCACGAACTGTGAGATCATGACCTGAGCCGGGACACAGGCACCCCATGTATATATGTATTTCTTTTGCATGTTTCTCTACATATGGATTATATATTTGAGAGCATATTTGGTACATGTTTATGCTGAATTTCTAAATTAATAAATAATGAGCATTTTCATGTCATTAAAATTTCTTTTAAAAACTACATTCAGGGGCGCCTGAGTGGCTCAATCGGATAAGCATCTAACTTTGGCTCAAGTCAATCTCACGGTTAGTGGGTTCAAGCCTCACATCGGGATCTCTGCTATCAGCACAGAGCCTGCTTCAGATCCTCTGTTCCCTCTTTTTCTGCCCCTCCCCCACTCTCATGTGCTCTCTCTCAAAAATAAATAAACATTAACAAAATAATAAAAATAAAACTACTTTTAAATGAATGCATAATATTCCATTTCATGGATATACCTTAATTTATTTAACAACTTCTTTATTATGAAATATTTTAATTATTTTCAATTTGGGGCAATTATAAAAACTATGAGCCAGCGTTTGAAAAGCTGTTTTCTCACCAAGCAATAGCCAAATTATGCACTAATTGTCTAAGACAAAGTATTAGTCATGGATAAACAACTCAAATTTTCTGGAGATGCTTCAAGAACTCTAAAAGCCCTTAATTTTAAAATATCAATATGCACTCAGCTTTTTAAATTAATTTCAAAATCATTTTTATGCAAATTAAAACCATAATGAGGTATCACCACACACCTGTTAGAATGGCCATCATCAAAAAGATAAGAGATAACAAATGCTGGCGTGGGTGTAAAGAAAAGAGAATGCTTGTGCACTGTGGTTGGGATTGTAAATTGGTATAGCCACTACTACAACAGTATGGAGGATCCTCAAAAATTTAAAAATAGGGGTGCCTCGGTGGCTCAGCCACTTAAGCATCCGATTCTTGATTTCAGCTCAGGTCACGATCTTACAGGTTGTGAGTTGGAGCCCTGTGTGTGGTTCTTTGGGGGGCAGCACAGAGCCCACTTGGAAATCTCTCACCCTTTCTCTCTGCCCCTCCCCTGATCATTCTCTCTGTCTCTCTCTCAAAATAAATACATAAACAGTAAAAAAAAAAAAAATTAAAAATAAAACTGCTATGACCCAGCAATACCACTTCTGGAAATATATCCAAAGGAAGCAAAAACACTAACTCAAAAACGTAACTGCATCTCTTATTCTTAGCAGCATTATTTACAATAGTGGAAACAACCTAAGTGTCCATCAATGGGTGAATGAATAAAGAAATTGTGGTGTGTGTGTGTGTGTGTGTGTGTGTGTGTAAATATTATTCGACCATAAAAAAAATGAGACCCTACCATTTGCAACAACATGTATGAACCTTGAAGGTATTATGCTAAGTGAAATAAGTCAGACATAGAAATACAAATACTGTATGATCTCACTTATATGTGGAATTAAAAAAAAAAAAACAAAAAACCTCGTAGAAAAAGAGATCACACTTGTGGTTACCAGAAGTGGAGGGTTTGGGGAGGATGAATTGGAAGAAGCTCATCAAGAGATACAAAGCCCTAGTTACTAGATAAGTAAGTACTGGGAATGTAATGTGCAACATGATGACATAGGAAAGTTAAGAAAATAAATCCTAGGAATTCTGATCACATGAGAAAAATTCTTTCCTCCTTTTCTTTTTAGTATAACTATATGAGAAGATGGATATTAGTTGAACTTGTGGTAATCGTTTCACAATGTATATAAATCAAACCAGCACGATGTAGGTCTTAAATTTATAGTGACATATGTCAATTATTTCTCAATAAAACTGGACAAAATAAGTAAATTAATTAATTAAATTTAAAAAGCATTTTATATACAGCCTTTCATTTTTCATACCAAAACTTATAGAATTATATTTTGGGTCATTAAACCAGAGGTGTGACTAAAGTGTTTCACAACTGGAAGAATCATTATTTTCAAATGTGTGCTAAATTTCAGAAATCATTTCCTTTTGGTTTGAATCAAATTCCAAGAATTTGGGCGTTTCATTATATTCTTTTCCAAATTCCTCCTTCCTCTCTGTTCCAATATCTAAAGCTTAGCAATGTGCCAAAAGTGACCAATCCTTTTTTTTTCTTACAACTTTACTCAAGAGATTGCTTAATATTAATATTTTGGTTCCCATTTTGTTCAAATATCAACACTCGGCCCTTTGGGTATTAAAAATGAACATTCTAATTTTAGAGCAGTCATGAACTTTTTTGCTTGATATCCAATTCATATTTGCAAAAGATAGTCTTTTTTCTTTTCAAAAATATCTCAATCGGATTATTTTCCCCCAACTTCATATATTACTTGAGTTTGCTATTTGTTGGGATTTTATTAGCTCAGTGCTCATTTAAAACAACATAGCAACAATTAGCTTAATAATCAGCATCATTCCAAAAGTAATTCCATATTATGGAGTTTAACACACAGCACTCTCTACAAGACCAATTGTTTTAGCATTTTATTTCAAAAGACAAGGAAACAACAATATTAAAGACATTTTAAATAACTCTTCATATTATCCCTTACAGCAATTATTTAAAGTGTTGGAATATAAATAAACTTAATTTCTCTGATCTCTAGATTAGTGCTACAGGTTAAGTGGGGTTGGCTCTGAATCTAGTGCTATTAAATGCCAAAATACAAAAGAGCTAAAAATAGAATAATGTGTCCACTAGAGTACATTTATTAATAAAACTATACATCCATTTTGGATATATATATCTTGTGACTTTTAAATCAATGTCTCTCTAAAATTCAAAGCATTATTTTTTGTATGGTTAGAAAAGTAATCTTAGCATTACATAAGAATTTTTTTTCTTTTTTTTAAAGGAGCATTAAAAACAACTTATCCTTTATAATACTAGAAAAAGAGGAGACAAAACCTAAAATAAGAACTCTATTTCCTCCCCTAGTGCATCTTGAGTTTTGCTAGGTTAGTGTTAGTGACAATGAATATTACACATTTTTAATTATAGCTGTTCTTCAAGGTTTGACCATACTTAACTAAAATGCAACATTAATATCAAACTGTCTGAATTGATTAATGCATTAAGTCAGCACCAAAGTTCAAGACCTTCATTTTAATATTCCAAATATGCTCTTTATGAAATCTTTGCTCAAAATAAGTGACTCACCCCATCTCAGACTCCATCACACCAGGCTGAGTAGTTTCTGCTATTATCTCAAACACTCCAAAGCAAACACACATTATTTAATATGAACTTTAGTGTTATAACACAAAACATATCTATTGGTCTCTGCCCCTGAGCCCTGGCATAAAGCTCCTAAAAGCACTTGTAATATCCTAAGTGATGAGAGCACTTGGAGCATCGTCTATTCTAATATTTGGTCTTTAACCCTTGTTCCTGATACAGAGTTCCTAAATTCCTTGGAATTTCATGGGTCATACAGTGTCTTGTTCTGAAAAGGTGATCCTGGATCTTGGTGGGACTGTGGATGAGGACTGGGATCGTGAATGAGGACTTTTGGAAAAACCCAAAAGCTTGGAATTTTCAGTCTCAATTTTCAGAGACTGGGGGGAGAAGGGCTGGAAATGGAGTTAATGATGGATCATGCCCACATGATGAAGCTTCCATAAAAATCCCCAAAGTAGGGGGTTCAGAGAACTTCTGGGTTGGTGAACACATGGAGGCGCCGGGAGAGTGGAACACTGGGAGACAGAATGGAATTTCATGCCTCGTCCCACATACCTTGCCCTATACATCTCTTCCATCTGGATGCTCATCTGTGTCCTTTATATATCCTTTTAGAATAAACCAGTAAACAGTAAGTACACTGTTTTCCTGAGTTCTATGAGCTGCTCTAACATAATCATTGAACCAGAGGAAAGAATTATGAAAATGTCCAATTTCTAGTTGGTAGGTCAGAAGCACTGGTAACAACCTGGGCTTGCCATTAGCATCTGAGAGGTTGGGGCAGTCTTGCAAGACTAGGCCTTAATCTGGGGGATCTAACCGTATTTGCAGGTAAATAATACCCAGTTTAAGGTAAATTATAGGACACGTAGCTAGTGTCACAGAACTTCTTGGTATGGGAAAACCCCACACACATTTCGTGACTAAAGGTATCAAGTGAAATGTTCTGTGTGAGTAGTAAAGGAGAGACACACAGGTGAAGAAGTGAGTTTTTCCTACTCAAGTGTCATTAAATCAAGTTATCTTTCAATTCTTTGTATCACTTTGCTACAGAACATCAATTGAGAACACTTCAAAGTTTGCCAACATACATCCTAGTTGGGCTAAGTTAGTTGAACATGATTTCATAGTTGGTGAACACTGACAAGGAATACTAAATTTAAGATAAATAATATTAATCTTTTATCTTATGTATGGTTCATAGAGATGGTAAAGAACCCAGTCGCAAAACTGAATGTGGCATCATGAATTCATCTAGAACCCTTGGACTCCATGAAAAAGAGGACTAAACAATCACTCAAGAAAAGTACAGAGGTTAGTACAAGCTGACTCAGGTGCTGCCCAATACAGATCTACTCAAGAATTTCTTTCTCTTCTCAAAACTCCCAAAGATAAGAATCACTCTTCCCTCTCCAACTATCCAGTTAAAGGGAACCAAGGGTACTAGAGATTGATGCATACGAACACTCCCAAGATCAATCAGAGTAGCCCTACGATTTCATTATTTATATTTGAACTAAAAATAACCTTAAAAATTATTCAGTCCTACTTCTTCATTTAACAACTTGGGAAACTGAGGCCCAGAAATGTTGGTCAGTTGTTCAAGGTCACAAGATTAAATAGCACTGGAACTGGAACTAGCACGCGAGTCTTCTGACGTCCAGCCCAGAGTTCTACTCCCTCTGCTGCTGGTCAGGTGCCAGTTCGCAGGCACGTGTATTCAAGGACAAATGAACTAGAACTGAATTGCTGTGAGTTCTGAGCCTGACACACAGGAGCTCATGATGTTTGACATCTGACAAGAAACAAGTGATCAATTCTTCTTAGCTGCCATGGTAACAAACATTTAATTAAACACAAGAACAAATGGAAAAATGCAAACAAGTGGAACTATATCTCAAATTCACTCTTAAAAATTTGATAAAAATGACAGAAATGGTGTCTTGCTTTCTGAAAATACATTACTGTACCTCTGTATCAGAGCATATAACAAATAGCAACTATACAAAGAATTTAAGAAACCAAATGCAGAAAATATTCTCATAAGAAAATAATACATAGAATTACTCATTTGGACCAATCACCATTGAAACCACTTTGCTAACATGATGTATTTAAATAAATAGGATTCCCTGAATATTTCTTAACCAGAAATCCCTGAGTTATGCAAGCCAAAGTTTTAATTTGAGGTTGGATTTTTAAATATAAAATTTCACAACGTTATGTGGGGCATTTAAAGTAATATTAAACAGAAAAGGAGGGAGTATGGGTGGAATGAGAAATTCTTGATCATTAGGTATGTGTGTGTGCAATAAGGGATAGCCAGAATTAAAGCAAATCTACAAAGTAAACATGACAATTCAATTAACAAGAATAGAGCAGGGACTTCTGGGTGGCTCAGTCGGTTAAGCATCAGACTCTTGATCTTGGCTCAAATCTCATGGTTTGTGGTATCGAGCCCCCCCCCCCCACATCGGGGGCTCTACTGTCAGTGTGGACCCTGCTTAGGATTCTCTCTCCTTCACTCTCTGCCCCTCCCCTGCTCGAGCCTCTCTCTCTCTCTCTCAGAATAAATAAACTTTAAAAAATTTAAAAATAAAGGGGTGCTTGGGTGGCTCAGTTGCTTAAGCACCTGACTTGGGCTCGGGTCATGATCTCACGGTTTGTGAGTATGAGCCTCACATCGGGCTCTGTGCAGACAGCTTGGAGCCTGGAGCTTGCTTCTGATTTTGTGTCTCTGTATCTCTCTGCTCCTCCCCTGTTCACGTCCGTGCTCTGTCTCTCACTCAAGAATAAATAAACATTTAAAAAAGAAAGAAAGAATAAATAAATAATTTTTCAAAAAGAACAGACTGTCTTTGATGGTAGTATTAAAATCCATCCATACATATAACTATACATATATATGTATATACATACATACTCTGTATACATATATCTATGAAGAAAGAAAGCTAATAAATGGCTTCTCTGTGCCAATTTGTACACTACTTATATATAACCAATATGGTAAATCGTGTCAAAATCCAAGGAAATCTAAAATATTAATGCTTAAATTACATTAGTTATAACTGAAAATAAAATATAATTGTTATTAACCCAAAATCGTTGAAGACTGTTTTACTTTGTTCAGATTTTGAAAGCAGAGATCTTAAAAAAATAAAACGCATCTTATCTCATTAGTGTTACACTCTATATCCTCTGCCTATGTATGTAATATTTGGGAACATGTATTATGTCTTAACTATTGCTTTCCAATAGGGAACACGTTCTGTTTGGCTATGGGAAGACTATCTGTATACATTGACATTTCCCACTCAAATGTCGTGTCTCTCACCTGACAACCTATCCGCAACTACTAATATGCCAGCACACGATATTTTATAAATATTTGTGAGAAGAAAAACGAGTGGGGTCTCCTCAATATGGGAAGTGCAGACCAATTCTGTATCTTATAAAAAGCTGAGTGGATATCACCTACCATATAGGTCAGAGGCAGTGTAGCGTGGTGAAAATATTCTGGGCTTAGAGGCAGGTGACGGGAGTGCTGCATCTTGCTTTGCCGCTAACCGGCCAGGGGAAGAGCCTGTACGTCTACTGTACTTAAAATAAGATCGTTGGTTCAAATGATCTGTCAGGGCCCTTTCTACGACCTAAAATTCTATAATTTATTATTCACTACGAAATATGGTAAATTTTATTAGTAGCCGCATGAGTTAAACTATAGGCAGATTAACAGATTGATTAAAGTGATATTTATTCTTGTCTAGACAAAATAAATAATTTTCTCACTAGGATGTTCAACCTTCATTGATAGCAGACATTACAATGCATTTCAAGTTCACTTTTGTATTTTCCAACTGGAACTTTGATTTGACCTCACTTAGCCTCATTTGCAAGCATTAGCAAGACACTTAGTACACTAAAACAAACAGGATTATTCCCTATTACAGAAGTATTGACAAAATACCAGTTTATAAATTTTCTACTTTTTTGCTAAGGGAATTAGATGTAGTCATACACTAATTTTGTTTGTCTTAGGAAAAGTAAAGAGAATATTAAAAGCGCTGTGCAACTCAAATTGTTAGGATCTAGGTGTATTAAAATATTTCAACATATATTAAAATAAGTGTATTAAAATTAGTATATATACTAATTATCCTCCGTTGACCCTCATAAAATAAACTAATTGTTCTATTTCCTCATCTGAACGTTTGGACTTCAACCAACGTTAATGACCAGCAATGAGTGAGCTTATGTTAAGTTTTTAAACTTATTTTTAAAATATCACCTTTTTTGCAGTGACATGGATGGAGCTAGAGTGTATTATGCTAAGCAAAATAAGTCAGAGAAAGACAAACAGCACATGATTTCACTCATATGTGGAACTTAAGAAACAAAATAGATGAACATAGGGAAAGAGGGGGGTGGGGGAAGAGAGGAAAGCAAGCCATAAGAGATTCTTAAGTATAGAAAACAAACTGAGGGTTGATGGAGGGAGGTGGGTGGGGGATGGGCTAAATGGGCGATGGGCATTAAGGAGGGCACCTGTTGTGATGAGCACTGGGTGTTACATGTAAGTGATGAATCACTAAATTGTACTCCTGAAACCAATGTTACATTATACGTTAACTAACTAGAATTTAAGTAAAAACTTGAAAAAGAAATAAAATAAAATGCCACGTTTAAAACGTAGTTAATGCTTATAAATTAAAACATACGCATAAAGAAATGAAACCCAACTAAAGCTAATGGAAGTATAAACAGAAAAATAATGACTTCCTTAATGCTATTCCCTACTCCATAGAGCTGCTACAAGTCCTTGTTGTCACCTATGAATAGATGCTTCTGCCAATTTTCAATGTAGAGCTAAGTCTTGAGGATAATATTTTTTTTAATTTTTTTTTCAACGTTTATTTATTTTTGGGACAGAGAGAGACAGAGCATGAACGGGGGAGGGGCAGAGAGAGAGGGAGACACAGAATCGGAAACAGGCTCCAGGCTCTGAGCCATCAGCTCAGAGCCCGACGCGGGGCTCGAACTCACGGACCGCGAGATCGTGACCTGGCTGAAGTCAGACGCTTAACCGACTGCGCCACCCAGGCGCCCCATGAGGATAATATTAATATGCACATTCCAGTATACTGAAAAATTTCTGTTAAGAAATGAAGAGCTCCACTGTAGCCCTAAAAGGTTTTGCATGTAGAAAATGAGAAATAAATTTTTATTATTAAATACAAAGTGGAATAATTTTGTATTTATGGAAATTATTTCCATTATTAAATGGAAATTCAGTAGAGAGTCTACGTGATCAAGGGTTCATTAAAGCAGAGTATATTGCCACCTCTGATTAACAGCATAGAGAATTTTAACAACCATGCAGAAATGATGATATGCAAACACAAATCCTAGTTTTAGAGCCAGCCTAGTAAACAACAGCCAAGTAAACAAACAGGTGGGGACATAGGAAAATAAATGGCCATGGGAAAACTTCTAACAATTTTTCAAAAGCAAAACGTAATTAGCATGAAAATTAAAGGTTTCAAAAAATTATTTGCAATCCAAAACCCATAATCCTGTTGGTATGCCAAACAACAGAGATATAAAATGCAAAATACTAAGAAGATGGTGGGTAGTATCATTAATATTATTGCCATGCTTTTTGATTTTATTTGTTAGAATGTGGCATAATTTTCAGGTCAAGAGGTTTTGAGAGAGAATGTAAATACTATCAATTGAATTATGCCCTACAGAATCCTTTGGGGGAAAACAGCACCAATAACACTCAAATTAATGTATTTTGCAAACTGTATTCCCTCACATATGGTCCTATGTAGTTATAATGACTGTAGGCTGTGTCATTAAAACAGACGTGGGTTCAAATACAAAGGTTCAAACGTCATTTAAACATCGCTTTTAGCTGTCTAACCCAAACAAATTATTTGACCTCTGTTCCTTATAATGTATATTGCAAAAGAAAATATTAATAATGCTCCCTCAAAGATTAGACATGGGGATGCAAAATTACATCCACAAAGTGTCTAGCACATAAAAAGCATCTGGCTCATAAAAGTCCCAAGTACACTCATTTATAGTTACTTGGAAAAATAACCACATCTTAAAATAAATTATATCCCTAAACATAGTGCCTTATATAAAATATTTTTAAAATAATCTTTAACAGGAAAATGAGACTCTAGTCATTAAAAAGTCTGTTTCCTGGGGAAAAAAATGCTGTTCAAGAAAAGTTCATAACTCTATTAGTGAGGTATACACCCAACTCAGGTTATAGTCATGGACTGCCTAACCCCACCTACAGCAATGTATTGAAAGTGACTATCAATCAAAGTTTCTTATCAAATTGATTCTGTTTATTTATGAAATAAACAACAAACAAAACTATAAATCTTTAGATGTGAGCACAGAATTATGGTGGTAAGCATTAAAAGCACTTAGCAGAAAAGTCTGAATAATACTAGGTAGTGTTCAAACAAAAAGGCGCAAGAAGATTTCATTAATAAAATATGATGCCCTGATCTTTGAATCAGACATTACTGAGTAATTAAGCAAGAATTTTCTGCTTTATACTTAAGGAGTCTGGACTGAATTTAAAAACTCCCTCAATTCTGCTCAACAAAACAAAGATATTTTATATCTATTTCTCCTCATTCTTCGGACAGAGAAAGTAATATTCACTTGGACAAGAAATACATCGGCCACAGAGAAAGCAACCATAGAAAACCAGTGTCTGGAATTAAATGTTGCTGCCATACTTCTCAGCTACCCCCGGTCAGATAGCTTACACCCAGAGCGATGCTGAGTACCACGAATCTGGGCAGGTGACCTGATTTGACGTGATCTTGTCCTTCTCTAAGTGAAAACCTGTAGATGCCACTTTCCTGCTTATGCTCTTTCAGGTGCTCTACACAATCTGAACTACTCACGAAAGGAAGGAAAATCCAGTGAATTATTTCCATTCCTCCCTAGCCGAGTGCAGTCTTCCAGTACAACCTCCCAGGTACTCTAGCCCGCTGAGCTTGTCTGAATCTCAGAGTCCTTCTCAAAACTGCTCCAGGCAGCCACATCCAATCCGTCAGAGATGGCCCATAAAATAAAACCTATACACCTTCTGAAGATACTGGTAGTCAAAAGAATGATCTGACCAGAGGAGGGCCTGGGCATCCCTGGACTCACAATTAAACAGATTCAGGGAGGAGAGATATTGAGAGTCATCAAGCCAATCCAAGCAAGGGAAGTGATCCACAAGCCCCACATCTCCTACGTTCCAATCCTAGTAGCCAAATAGTCCTGTCTTTGTTGTTAATGTTTTATTTATTTTTGAGAGAGAGGGTGCAAGTAGGAAAGGGGCAGAGAGAAAGGGGGACAGAGGATCCGAAGTGGGCTCCATGCTGACAGCTGACAGTCACAAACTCATGAACCATGAGATCATGACCTGAGCTGAACTCAGACATTCAACACTGATCCACCCAAGGCATCCCCAGATAGTCCCCTTAATGCAGATGGTGCCTCGGGATACTAGGCCGATGCCATTGACAATCAAATTATAAATTTATCTCCTCTTTCATGCAAAAAACCTTCTGGTTAATATTTGTTCCCATATAATTTTATTTGCCTATAAAGTTAGAATACCACACTCATGTTGACCCTACACACCTTATGTGACAATACATTGGAATTCTGTTTTACTTAACTTTCTACAAGGTCAGTTAATATGAATTCACCTTAAGAAATTGCTTGATGTGCTGACAAACTTAGTTCCTGGGCTATAAAGTCAGGATTCAGTGTAAAACCATGATGAATTCCCCAAGATCTAGATCATCTAATAATATATCATAACAACCAAATAGCTGGAGTTTATTGCTAAGGCTACATCTTTCTCAGAGGACTCTCCACATGTAACATGCAGAAGAAAAGTCCCTTGTGATTTGAGCCCCACCCTTTATATTTTTCCAATTTTACCTCCAATATGATGGAACAAACAGTACCAACAACAGGAGTGTCACCCATGGCAGTGTTGGTGGTGGAAGACAGGATGTTGCTTCACTATCAGATCTAAAGTTGAGAAGCAAAATCTAAAATAGAAAAGTAAGAAACCACATTGGAAGCTGGGAGCATGGAAAGCTTGTAGAATTGACCTGGATATAATATAATATGGCAACTGGGTTTGGATTCAAAAGGGACATCACTGGGGTGCCTGGGTGGCTCTGCCGGTTAAGTGTCCAGCTTCGGTTCAGGTCATGATCTCGCAGTTCATGAGTCGGAGCCCCGTGTCAAGCTCTATGCCGGCAGCTCAGACCCTGGGGCCTGCTTCAGATTCTGTGTCTCCCTCTCTCCTTCTGCCCCTCCCCCACTCACACTCTGTCTCTCTCAAAAATAAGTAAACATTAAAAAAGAAAAACTTCAAAAGGGACATCACTAAAGAGATTGTGATGAGTTCTTCTGTGGTGGTGCTTGGTGCTTTGGCAGAAATAAGGTCGTTGAAAGCAGCTGTGTGACCCTTGAGCCTCACTACTCAAACCTACCTTGTGCACAAACTCTGAGCTGTAGCAACCCCAAATTACTGGATGTTCTGGAAGTGGCATATTCCACACACTGCTGTACCTTTGCACACACTCTTACTTCTTGCCAGAACGCCCATGGGCCTTTGCTCAAGTCTTGCCTCCTCTCTGTTCCCATAGCATTTATAGCTTTGGAATTAAGTTGTCACTATATATTCCCTTTTTGAGTACAAATTCCTTAAAAGCAAGGTCCTGTTTAAGTCATGTTAATTCCATAGACGTGCTTTTCTTATTTTTTTTAAAGATTTTATTTTGTAATTTCTACACCCAACGTGGGACTCAAACTCGACCCCAAGATCAAGAGCCACACACTCTACCAACTGAGCCAGCCTGGCGACCCAGAGGTGTTTTTCATAGTACTTTGTATATAGTAAGAAGATAGGAAATTGGATCACTGAATTACTCATTAAAATACATTGAATGGAAATCCTGATGCTATTATAATAGTTGAAGATCTTCTCATAAGTAATCATTTATTTGCTCAACCTGACAAATGTGTAATCAAGATTTTTGCTTTTTACTTTTTTAATGTGTCAGGCTTTGTTCTAGGAATGGAAAAATGAAAGTGACTCAATCTTGACCATGAAAGAGATTATAGTTTTAGTGAAAGTTGACACTTTCACTCTCAGTCACATTGCTATCCAAATATGCCACGAAATATGCATAAACTACAGATATTTCATTGAAGTGCTTAAATATTTAACAGATTAAAGGGGGAAATTCTAATTTATGCATTAGTTATTCATCAAGTCTTTATAGATCAATTTCCTCTGCTTCATAATTATAGCTTAGGTATATAATTATAATGTATATCAAAGATGACTTTGATAAATAACCCCACATTCTTCTAATTTTCCATTACTGAAGCTCACAGACCTGCTCAATGATAAAGATGCAATTGTACATTTACTGCATTAACCTTCAATAACCAAATCGAAAGCAGATTTTTATTATGTATATTCATAAACTATTGGGTTTAATGTTAACCCATTTTCTTTGCAAAACTGCATCAGAACACAAAAATACTAGGGATTCACGTGACTGGTTTATTAATTCAGAAATTATAACATTTAGAGTCCATGAGCTAAAAGTATTGTTTGATCTCTAAAACAAACATGTTTAGTAGATAATTTAAGAAAACTTTCTTGTCTTAATGAATCACACATATCAGCTTCCTCAATGAAACATCTAAATTCAATTAAAAACATTAAAAAGTAGGAGGAAAGAAAAAAATTGCATATATTAATCTTTGATATTCTAGATATCAAATTTGGTGATAATAGGCAACTGTTATACTAAGTATACTTATACTTACTAATTACACTAAGCAAAGTCATGTGCCTACAAACCAAATTGCAAAGCCTAAATAGCAAAAGCAAACACAAAATTGAAACCCAACACAAACTGAAAAATAATTCATAGCATCTTGTTACAAGTTTTTAAAACCCCAAAATATTATGCAAGACACACTCCATCCTGTATTTTTCTTTGAGAATTTTAACTTATCCTTAAAAAAAACATCTCTTTTGAGTCTTATTGCCCTATAAGGTCTTATGTTCTCAGTAAGGATTTCATTAGATCAGGTTCGGCATTTATCATTTGTATGTGTATCCCAGGATGTTTACTGAACTCTCCCAGTGTTTCACTGAGGATCCTGAGGCTAAGAAAGCAGAGAAGGCTCTTGCTCCGAAGGAGTTCTCTCTAGAAAACACACAAGGAAGTGGAGAGAGCAATAATAACTAGAGAAGAAATCAAAATCTAATTACTATAACTCAGTTCAATTCAGTAGAAGTCAAAGACTTATTATCTTGGGAAAATCAGAAAATATGAACCCTAAATTTAGCCACAAACTTTACTCTAGATATATTTTCCAGTAACTATTTAGAAGAAAGCAGCAGTCATTGGGATTCAGAGGCACCAGTCATTACCATTAATATTAGACTGTGTTGCCTTAAGGTTTCCAAGAGTAGATTTCATCTTCAAATTCACATGTTCATGTATTCTCAACAAATTTTTCCTCCAATGAAGGAAACATTATGTTCTTACCTAGACTATCACTTCAATCGTGAGACAAGAATTCAAATCAGGAGTTGAGATGAATGGATTAAGAAAATGTGGTATATATATATGTGTGTATATATATATATAATGGACTAGTACTCAGTGATGAAAAGAATGAGATCTTGCCATTTGCAACAACGTGGATGGAACTGGAGGGTATTATGCTAAGTGAAATAAGTCAGTCAGAGAAAGACAGATATCATATGTTTTCACTCATACGTGGAATTTGAGAAAACAGATGATCATAGGGGAATGGAAAGAAAAATAAGATAAAAACAGAAAGGGAGGCAAACCATAAGAGACTTAAATACAGAGAATTAGCTGAAGGTTGATTGGGGTGGGGTGGGCTAAATAGGTGATGGGCATTAAGGAGAGCACTTGTTTGGCTAAGCACTGGGTGATATATGTAAGTGATGAATCATTGGGTTCTACTCCTAAAGCCAAGGCTACAATGTATGTTAACTAACTTGAGAATAATAAATAAATAAATAAATAAATAAATAAATAAATAAATAAATAAATAAATAAATAACAGGAGTTGAACGAGTTCTCTAAAGCCCCTTCCATCTCTAAATTTTAGGAAATAGCATGTACCATGCCTTCTCAGTCTCCATACACATGTGCTTGGACCTTTTCTCCCTCAGCTCACAGAAAGAAAAGCAAGCAGGTATGGAAAAAATCATTTTGTAGTCCACATTAGATAGCTTATGCAATCATATCTAACTTTACCGTATGATGACTCTGTAAGTAACTGGATGCAATAACGGTAACACAAATGAACATTTCATCATTATGTGTACATGTAACAGTTTTCTATATATTGAGACAGTTTGATTTCATGAGTAAAATCATGAGTTTTGAAATCAGACAGGGGTAGGTTGGAAGCTTAGCTATGCCACAATTCATGTGACAAGTTATATAGCCATGTTCACCTCAACTTCCACTTCTACAAAATGCAAAATACAAAATATAAAAAGCACAAAATAATAAAACTCTACCTCCAAGTATGATGCACCTGAGGTCCTTAGCAGAAAGTAAGCACTAAAGATGTCAGCTAGTATTGCAATCAAACATTTCAATTGAAAAGAACACAGGGTGAACATCTGTGAAATGATCCCTAACATAAAACATAAATGGAGAAAAAATATCTTGAAGATGCAATTATATCTAAAACATATCTTGAAGATGCAATTATAGCTAAATTTCATAGCAAACTGTCCCATTTTTATATGCTTGAATTTCTTTTCAAACTCCACTATAGGTACTGTATTACAATTTCTTTATGGTTTCCAAGTAGGACTTTCAACTTACTAGACAAAAATAGTATATCTGTACAACTTTATGATACATGTCTAACAAATTTACATAAGAGGTCAATACAGATGAAGAGGACAGAGGATATGAAGAGATTTTTTATTTGTTTTTAAGTTTATTTATTTATTTATTTATTTTATTTTATTTTGAGAGCGAGATAGAGAGCAAGCAGAGAAGAAGCAGAGAGAGAGGGAGACAGGCAGGATCCTAAGCAGGTTCAGTGCTGTCCGCACAGAGCCCAATGCAGGGCTAAACCCATGAACTGTGAGATCATGATCTGAGTGAGCCAAGATCAAGAGTTGGACGCTCAACCGACTGAGCCACTCAGGCACCCTGAAGTGAATTTTAAAGCAATTAGAGAATTCAAGGTCTTGGCCTCCTATAGAATCCATAATCTAACTGGGGAAAAATTCAAGAATATATATTTTTCAAAATGTATTATTTTGAAATACATTCTAATAAAAAATAATTCTAATAAAAAACACAGTTTTAGGAAAATAGGTAAAAAGCACAAAATAAAAAAATCAATGTTCCAACCCTATAATATGCCATTTATATTATAAAGGATTAATACTGACTTGATAAAGTGCTCCTATGATATACTGAAGTCTCACTTTCTCATTCTTTCTCTCCCTCCATCTCTCTTTTCCTTCCTTTTTACCTCTTTTGTTTTTAGAATGATAGGGATTGTATTTATTTTTAAAAGCTTTTATTAAGGATATATTATATTGGACAAATCTCTTATCCTCCCAGTATTTTCATTACCTTACTAGAAAGTGGTAATGATAATGACTTTATTCAACAGGGCAAGGAATTATATGGCTCAAAAGCCTTTACAACAAGCTGCATTTTGCCATAAAAGTTTATATTGCTGAAGGATATTGAAGTGCCTATTACTGGCCTTTTATATAAATACTTAATATTACATACTCAGTTCAAGCAATGTTTAATACAGCATTATTCCAATGTTACAAATAATTTGAATAGTTACAATGGGAAGAACCTAACAATAGATGTGAACAACTATGTAAAGTACTATGCAAGCTAATAATAGTTCTTTTATTGTTACACAGGCAACCCTGGGCCTATGTAGTATGTCTTGGTCCAATCATTGATTGACACAACTTATCATGAAATTATAGATCTGGAAGAAACCTTAGAGACTTCACTGGATTTCCAGTCCAGTATTTTTTTTTAAATCATGTTTTTCTAGATGTAGTTATTTCTAGAAACTGGAAAGTATTTAATTTACAAATGCATTATCTCTACTCCACTTATGGTCACATGGCTGGCTTGCTCTTCATAATATTAAAATAAATTAGGCTATTTACAAATTCAGTCTTCTAGAAACCATAGTATGGGCCACCCACTATCCAGCTCTCTGAATTGTGGGATATTTTCCATGTTACTCTTCTAAGAATATACATTTTTGTCCTTTGGGAATCCCCACTGAAAAGACAAATCGCTTTTCATGGAAGAAAATGAGAGGGACAGAAAAAATAAAATCCTAATATAACCTCTCCCCACTCCCCTCAAAATAAATTGGCAGCTAAATGGTTTTTCTTACATTTGATATTATACCAGTGGAATTTTGCTTGGAAGCTGAAGTAGAAATGAGTGGCTTATAAAGCAATGCTTTTATATCAGGTATCAAAGTTTTTGGTCATCTCTTAATAGGAAGTATGTTTGGAAATTCTTTTTTTTTTTTAATTAAGGTCTATATACATCATGGAGCTTGAACTCACAACCCCAAGATTAAGAGTCATATGCTCTACCAATTGAACTAGTGGGGCAGTCCTGTTTGGAAATTCTTAGACCTTATAAGTGATTTCTCCTTTTTCCCAAATTTATGTTACTGAAAAAATATTCATTAAAAATGGTCTTTTTTCCCCTGAGCCATAAATACTGTGCCCACATATCCATAAAATGCCATATCCAAATTTGGTAACATGACATAATCGCTAGTACAGTAGTTACATAACTATGCTCTTAGCTAACTTGCTTCAGAAAGGTGAACTATTTTTCTAGCTGACTCAAAAAATTATTGACAAATTTTATGTACATATTGGTTTTCTTTTTTTTATCTGAATAACTTGGCAAAACAAATTACATAGAGACAACTTTAGCTTCTTTTTGGTGTCATTGACAGTATAGTAAGTACAAAAGTAGCGTTAGACTTTGTTTAAAATTGTATTGATAATGTTATGTGGTTTTTACCACAATAAAAAAAAAGTATTGAATTTCTAACCATGATTCATAGGATATATGATAAAACCAATGGCTTTTCTTGGGGGATGCTGAGACACAGCCCCTAGGTATGGGACATTTTGTAAAACGCACTAACTAAAATAGAAAGACGTTCATTACTGAGTTGTTCACAAAATACCAGACATTTGTGTCTACATTTTGAAAGCAAATATAAAAATCATATTGTTGACAGGATCAGTCAATTACTCAGTTGACCTGGTCTCAAATACACTCAGGCTTAGCCAAGAGCACATTTCCAACCAACTACACAAACACTCACTGAGAAAAGGTAATAGAACCACACAAAATTTAATATATCTAAGAGACCATCAATATTTGAGCCCATGTCATCCAAGTAATCTTAATCTGTAGGTGATTATAAGGCACTATCAAATGGTTAATTCAAAAGGAGAATCCCCACCCCTTGTTACTTACTTATCTGATATATACACTTCCAGTTTCCATCAAACAAATGAACGTAATTTTTTTTTTAATTTTATAGGAATGTGGGTTTGGCTGCTTTATTTTCGATTGCTAATCCGCGTAACCTACGTGAACTACAGAACTGTTCGGTGTCCCAGCACTTTTTAAAATTATAGATAAGACTTAAATGATAAATTCTAGAGTTGGATTCTGGTTTCGCTATAGTAAAAGAATCATGAAGTATACTGATGAGGTTTGTAATAGCATCCTAATGTATTCATTCCTCCAGTTATGCAACATTTATTAAATGCCCATAATATACAAGAGGCTGAGCAACATGATTTATTCTGCTGAAACAAAAAGGACATCAAGTGAATTGGCTAACTGCTTAATCCTCAACTTTGTTGTAGTTATCTTGATTGGAATAACTTTATTCCCTTTGTTCTCCACAAGGAAAATTTAAGTCAAACAATATACATAAGAAGAAAATATAAGGAGCGCCCATGGAAATATAGAAATGTAACACTGACAAGGTGGAGGTGGAATTCACCAGGGCTAGGCCAGTGCCTTGCAGTAGATGGCAGAAACTCAACAGTTATTCACACTATTGCGATATCCAGAGAAGACAAAGTAGTGTCACTCCCACACTCTTCTTAAAGGATTACTGGACTTCGAGATGATTTTCTAAATGCTCTGTTCCTCACTCTCCTTCTACTTGGTAAGTGGATATTGATAATTCTCTCATTTGGTTGTTACATAAAATTGACAAAAGTAAAAAGTTCTCACCAAGTTCTTGGTGCAATAAATAAATAAATAAACAATAAAATAAAATAAAAATCTTAATGTAGTGCTTCTATGATATTTTAGCTTTGCTACTACTTTGCCATTATTGTTCTTCATTTTTGTCTCTTGTTAATCAAGTTTGTTTATTCACTAAACTTTTCACACAGTTGATAACTTTACTAAATTGTTTCATCTCATAAATTTCATTAAGCAGAAAATAATAATAATAAAAATCAAATGTGAAATATTCATCAGCTAAAGGGATACACAGATACATACATATAGATATATACACACAATCTAGGAAGCTTATAACAGTAGCGTAAGAGTTATGCATGCCTGTACTATAATAAAAAATTTTAAATTAGCCGTATTCCTGAAGGATACAGGCTGTATGGAATGTTAATGTAGATTTATAGTAGGTGAAACTGATGGACCATAACCAGAATTTCACATGTATTATGGGGGTGGGGGGGGAGGGGGGGAGCAACCTAATTGCTATTTTCGTTTCACTCACTAACAAAGGCTAATGACATATATTTTCTAACTATCACATACAATCTTTTCTACCATGTGGATGTTTTTGTGACTCTCTAATTTCAATCCTTTCAGGACAATATTTACAAAAAGAAACAATGTTATGTCAGTGTTAATCTCATAACAACACTACCTTAACTCTATACTTTCTACAAAAGTCAACCAGATCTATTTATTCTCAGCCTAATTGTCTCAGTAGACCTGCTCCATTTTCTGGCTATTAGTGTTCATATTTAACAGCAACAACAAAAAAGAACTAATCTTCCCTTCCTCACTCATAATGCCAAATAACTCTCATAATAATGATATAAAATAAGCAGATCAATTTACTTTTGATGGTTAGTAAATTTCAAGTCAGGACCAGTAGTCTTTTTCACTGTGTTAGCCCTCTAAATATGTACACATACTGCCTTAAATAAAAATATGTGTGTGTCTGTGTGTGTGAAAACATACATATTGAAAAAAAGATCTAAACAGTATAAAATGCATTTATAAAAGTGAAAGTCTCCTGTGTCCACTCACAGAGTTCTATTTACCAAAGGTAACCACAATTAACTGTGTAGTATCCTTCAGATATTTTCTAGAACTATGCACAGATATTTATGATGGAAATTGATTCACTCACGGTGTTCTATCTCTTTTCTTTTCTTTTTCTTTTCCTTACCTTGACATCTTTCTACCTCAGAAAATAGAAATTTATTCATTCTATTTAAAAAGCTCTCTATCTACCAGTCCACTCTCAAAAATAAGTGTTCTCTTAATTTTTCTATTTTTAGCCGAAACATTTTATAATACCCCAATTGTAACTGAAAAATTTACAACATGTGAAATTCAGAGATTTACATTTTAAGTAAATCAGTTCTTTCTACTATTTTGTATGATTTCATTTTTTAAATAAAATAGTTAAAATACCTATATTTGAATTTAGAACACAGGGTCAAATTAGTTGTAATTGCTATAATATTTTATACTGAAAAACCAAGTCATCACCCAATTTATTTATATGCATATAATCAAATATAAAACATATACTATATATTAATATCAATATATACAGTACATTTTCACATGGCAATGTTTTCCAGAAAATACTTTTTGGAGATACGTTCATATATATTCCTCTATAGCTTGTTTTTCTGTAATGTAAATAATCTGAGTCAGTAGACAGGGTTTGTCTTGTACAGATACATACTTAGAAAATTGACTGCATTGATTCATTTCATAATGATAAAGCTACAGCAATAAGTAGCAAGAAAAACAAAAGATATTGAAATAGAATTTTCCTTTTACTCAAAAGGCAAATGGCAAAATATACAAGTCGTCAAATTATAAACCCATATGGCTTGGGCTTCTGTCAATTATGATAAATTATTTTGGGAGCACAAAGGGGTATTAAAAACATTTTTGAAAAAGGCTAAATATAGGTTTTTCTTTCAACATTTTTTAAATGTTGCTTCTAAAATCTCTTAGCAATTAATTGTCTTCCAAATATGACCCTCTTTCTAAGGTAAAAAAGACAAAGATAATTAGTTCCTCTGGAAGTCTCTATGTTTGCTTGATTGTTCTGAGTAGAAATATGCATATTTGTAGATCTGCCAAGTTCAACCCATTTTGCTAGAGAATTCCCAGTGCATTGGATTTTTGCCAAAAACCTAAGCTTGGTTATTCAAAGTTCCTTTTTATCCATCTGCAAAATTTCACTCTTTCCTTTTCTGCTGGCGGCCACAGACACCCTTTACAGATATTAGATTTAGACATGCAATGAAACACACATTTGTTCCCGTTAAGCTTTACCACAATGAATACTCCAGTACCTCCTTATCATAAGTATTTTACTTTAGAGCAGCTCTCAGTAACTGAAGTTCACCATTCTCCGTGGAGCTGAATAAAGCTTTTCTGTGATAGGCTCTTCCTATAAGATTTGCAACTCTTACCATTATTTGAAGAGTTCAGAAGCACTTCTAAAAGCTGTAAGCATTTTACAATGTTTTCTTTGCACCACTGAACAGCCCCAGCTGATGAAAGCAAAATGAAAAGGGCCAGATGCATGCTAAGAAGGGCATGCTCTTTTCTGTGAGATCCGTTTTTTCAGCTTTAGATCAGGGTAAGGTCCTGTTTTCCTCATATGCTTTGCCTCTAAGCATGTGGCCTCAGACATTGGAAATTGATGTGATTCATGTTCATTGGGGGGGGGGGGGGCGGTGAGAAACCCAAGAAGAACTTGCTTACTCTATTGTTTATTTGTTACAAAAACTTAAAACACTAAAGATATGGTTGACCACCAAAACTAACATAAATTTTACTGTTGTGCCTGTGGTTAATTACGTGACCAATTAATAACTGTAATAGTCACTAGCTTTGCTAGAATTATAATTTATACAAGTTAAATGGAGGAATTATGGGAGCAGGAGGCAAATTTTGCTTTGAAAAAAAGTAAGTAATCAATTAGTTTGTTAGAGCTTTGTTCACTTTATCTGATACCAATCCTTTCTACATAGTCTCTGTTGTACATAGACTGACCAGAGTGAAGGAGTATTTCCGGTTGTGAAAGAGGAAAATTTGTCATAGAGCGAACACTTCCCCCCCCAACACACACAAATTATGTTCTTTTCTTAGTATATTAGTAGTACTTAGAAACATTAGTAGTGCTTTGGTTTACTGAGTCTTCATTTTCTCCTTTTTTCACAAGAACAGAAAAAAGGGAGGGGGGGTGGTATGCCAGCTGTAAACAGCTTTAACCAAAACCAAAACATAACAAAAGAGGAAACAGCATGAAAGAAAAAAGCATTCTTTTCTCTGGTCACAAGAACTGAGAGGGAGAGACTATAAAGCCCCCATTTTTATTTGAAGGTTTGGTAACATTGAAATGGATTAAGATGCGCAAATGTAATTCTATTGTTCTCTCAATTATATATGTTCTTCAGGAAAAAAATACCCCAAAAATACAGAGCTTGAGAGTTTGGGGTTAACTAAATTTAAGCAAACCCTGTTACAATTGTTGATCAAAACAAAGGACCAATACTCCATTACCAGAGGAAATGTCTCAAATATTACATATGATTTACATGAACAGATACATTGGCACAATTTGAAGTATAAAAAAATGTTGACATCACAGGCAAGCAAAAATATACATATTATCAATAGTCATGTCAATGTAGGTTATTCTATTTCCTAATACCTGAAAAGATTAGTCTCTGCTATTTTCTCCCAGTAGCCCTACATATTTAAGTGGTTTTTTTTTGTTTTTGTTTTTTTAATTTAAGTAATCTCTACACCCAACATGGGACTCAAACTCATGACCTGGAAATCAAAAGTTGCATGCTCTTCCCACTGAGCCACCCAAGTGCCCCTTTTTAAAGTTGTATTATTATTATTATTATTATTATTATTATTATTATTATTAGTTAAGCCCTACATATTTAAACAAGCCTTGAAAAAAATGTAAAAACTCAGGACTGTAAATTTTATATTTGGCTCACATGATGTCCTATTTAACCCTTTTAATTATTCCCATTTCCTTTTGTTACTTGTTTCTCTATACCTAGAACAAGATTTCATGTACCAGTGTAGATTCAAATGTATGATTCAGGGATACACACTTGAATTGAAGATGTCAGGGACATAATCCAGAACTGAGCTCCTTCTCCTTCCCCAGGAAATGAATCTTGGAATGAAAGAAAGGACAATGGGCCAGACTTCCAAAGTCAGGGACACCACAGGGAGTCCTCAGCCAGCCAGAGCTCATCCCATTGATCTCTATATTCAAAGCTCTCTTTGGCATAAGCCCCAAGTGACCTGAGCCTTGAAGAGATAGTCCTCTAATCACCACAGTTATTTAGAGGGAGGACTGTTTGAGGCAATTAAAAAGGCAGTAGGTTCTAAGGACACAAACCCTCATTGGACTCTCAGAGACACTTCTTTCTCAGTGAACCACTGAAGTATTTAACTTCTTGGGCAGCACTCTCTGGCATGGAGGACCAAGCCTCTTCTTGCTATGTCTCTAACAGTTTTGAACTTTCCCTTCAAAACTTCGGCTACTTCTAATCCCAGCAGGCTGTTGGATCTGACTTCACTAGGCCACTTTGTTCTTGAAATAAAATGATCCAGCTAAATTTTGGCTCTACCACATTTGCTGGTGATTTACCGTGCAAATTGGACAAGCCACTTAACTTCCATGAGCCTCTGTTCCATCCAATATAAAAACAAGTCATAATATCGACTTTACTGGGTTGCTACAACTATTAAAAATAACACAAATAAACTATTCGGTATTGTATGTGTCACATATCATATGTTTAGTACTTCCCCAATTGGTTTTATTCGTCTGTCTTTATAATTCTCTTAGCAAGTTCACATACTCTGATTTAGCCTTCTTTTGACCATTTACTATATCTGTTTTATCCATGTTCTAGTTTCCAACTAGACAGGGTACTGTTATTCTCTCGAAAATATTCAATTCCATGTCTATAAATACTGTCAGCCCTAGGCAAAGTCATACCATAATGGAAGAGTACCATCTTGGTAACTTACACACTTTCATGGTGGCTCAAGATCAAGGCAGTTAAATCCTCTCTACCGTAGTCATATGTCCATCATTCAAGAACAATAAAGAACAGTTCTATTCATGAGCTTACCAAAGGGCTCCCCATTTACAAACTTTGGTCATCCGGACCAGCAAACGTAATTAAATGGAGTGCCTGGCATTTTCAACCGCAGATTTGAAACATAGTTAGAAATGGTTTTTATGGAATTTCTTTGGCCAAAATTAGTATCTATTATCACTAAAATTAGCATTATAAAATAATTATATGACTTGGGTCAAAGTAGGCAGTAACCTGCTTATTTGAATCAGAGAACAAAATTATCCGCAAACCACCATTTATCTTAAAAATTTTATATTTTAATGAAATTCAGTATAGTTGTGATCACCTAGAATTTTAATTTTCAATATTCCAAGGTTCAGTGGTGAGGTCTCAGAAGACCTACCCAAAAGTGGGATGAGAAGGAGGTGGTGACTATAGGTGGATCCAAGATCCCCCATGCCTAATGAAACCAGAACAGTTCTCTTTTTATCTTTGTTTATACCAAATTTTAATTTTCAAAGTGGTTTTGCAGCTAAAAAAACATTTGAAAGTTCCTGAACTAGAAGATCTCTTCAGTCTAATAAAGAGCTCTATGCCCTCAAGTAAACACTCTTAAAAACCAAAATGGGAAATGGAAATTTAGAGTTTCTAGTTAAATGTGCATATTAACATAACAGTCTTACAATTCAAAGTCAACAAACTGAAGTTTTTCATCTTCTGGACCCACTTAATACTTTCACAGTCTAATTGACTATCCAAAGGATACTCGCCAGAAGAGGAAGAATGTGCCAAGCTACTGACGCCTGAGTAGGGACAACAGGCTCTCTTCTGTCATGGCAAATAGTACACAAACTTTGGATTTTAAAAAAAGGAATCTTTTCTTCAAACTCAAATAGTGATCCTAGGAAATACACACCAAAACTGAGGACCTGAAAAAGAATAGTCACTATCTTTCTGATCCCTTTCCTTGAAGCAGAAAATCTTTGATTTCTCATTTTTTGAAAATAATATTCATGCATATAGTACATTTACAAATATACATAGTATATATATTCATGAAAATTAAGGGAAATGACCACACTTAGATGAATGTCCTCAAATATGGTTCCATCCTAATTCTATGGAAGAAGGTAATCATTTATTAGGTTTCAATAAATACTTATACCACCTAAGGCTTGTCACAATCTACAAAGGTTGACTGAATTGGCAAGTTCACAAATTGGAATCTTAAGACCACTGCAAAATTCAGAGAATCTGATAAACTACAAATTCTCAGTCATTGATACCAGCCTAGTCTAACAACCTAGTCTCCAACACAACTTTCCCTCTCCCCTTCTACTCTCTACAAACACTATTTCCAGGTTTCCTCTTTTCCTCAAAAACTTTCCTAACTGCACCGGCCATACCTTCTTCATAGAGAAAAGAGAAACCATGGTTAATACTCCTTATAAGTATTATACCAAGTCTATGAGCTTATCTGTATGTGTGCACACCCTCCTGTCCCTGCCTTAGTTATGTTGAAATAGGTATCCTCCCACCAGGTACGGGTAATCTCTTTTCCTGCACTGCCTACTCCAGCCCTTTCTTCATTCTCAAGAAACCCATACCTTCGTTTCTTCCCTTCTTCTGCACCATTCCCATGAACATTTAAACATGTTCAAGGCTCTCTCTCATCCCAACATCCCTGTCCAGCTACTGGATTCTCTCCACTTTTATTCAGAGACAAATTTTTCAAAGAGCTATTATTTTTGCCAACTCCATGTTCTTACTTCCTATTTATTCCTCAATCCACCTCCAATCTGGCTTTTGTCCTTACTTCACCAAAACTTCCCTTGCCAGTGTTACTAAGGACATTCACATGGGAAAATCTAATGGGTTTATTGAAGCCTTCATGTTTCTTGACCTGTCAGTAACATTTGACACTCTGTCAACTCATTAGTCTCACCTTTCTTTCAAGTATTGGAATTAGTCCTCAAATCTTTATCACACTATATAGTCTCTACAAAAGTGGCTTACTTATTTCAACGGTCTTAGTTACGAACTGTGAGACAATGATTCTCAAAATCCACCACAGATCTCTTCTCTGAGTTTCTAAGACTCATCAATCCAACTGCTGACTTGGCATTTACACTTGGAAGCCTCACTGTACCTCAAGTGAAGCAAACTGTATCATAACATATTACTATAATATGACAGGGTAATATCTGCCCTTTCTAAAAACAGCCCAAGCTGATTAGTGCTCTCATTATCAGTACTGATAAAATTCCCCAGATCTCATTTGACAAAAGAATAGTCACAAAGCAGAGAAAATGTATGCTAATTAAATGATCATTAAAAAAGTAAACTTCCTAGTATAAAATTGTTCCCCCAATTTTTTTTTCAAATTTCTCTTCACATTAGGCCTCTTCAGTGGCACCTGTCCTGAGATTTGTAAGATCCTTCAGAAAATTTTAAGCAAAATGAGAAGTTTTTTTATTGTGATTTTATATTTGAGTTCATTTCTCTTCTTCTGATATTCTCATGTATCTTCTGCTTATTGAAATGAATTGTTAATTTAGTACAAAGGGACAATACATGGTTCAGTGCATCTAAAATATCACAGTCTTTTGTGTGATTGCCAATGTTAATGGTATCACACAGCTCGTCTAACAATTCATAATGCAATTGTTTCCCCTGTGACAAGGATAGTTTCTACAATATTCTAAGGATTTCTTCTAGAGAAGAAAGAGATTCTTCTAGATGAGATTTAGGACTTAAAAAAAATCAGATTTCCACAAACCATGCATGTGACAGATATTCAGAACTGAGAATTTTTATATTCTTTATTTCTAAGTGTAATATTTCCTTCTTCCCTTCCTCCCTCCCTTCTGTTTAAAAACATTTTTTTACATAAATAGAATCTGGAGAGTTCTCCACAGTGATTCAATCTATTTAAATTATCCAGAATCAAACTGCACTATTGACAAGCTTAGAGCAATCAATTTGATGAGCAATCCTGGAGATAATGTTCTGATAACAGACAAGAAACCATAATCCCTTAGAGAAAATAGATGACTCTGATGCACAAATCCCAATGTGTTCACTTTGTCTATTACACCAAAGTTGGTCCCCAACCTCCCTCTTTCCACCAGTCAATATGTTGACAAAATGATCAATCTTTATCTTTCTACTCCCCAGTAATACTGACAATATTACATTTTTCGTAATTAAAATATTATTAAAGCTCTAACATCTTTAAATCTGTTTACATAAAAAATTATTTTTGCCAAAATTGTACTTAGTTACTTTCCAACCTCTATATCTTTCGATAGGATTACTTTTACAGTGATATTAAAATACCAAAAGTACCTTTTGCAACATGGCTGTCATTTGAAATATCAGTTCTTCATGTCCCTGTTCAGTTACTTACCTAAAAGAACAAAAAAGGAAACGTAAGTTTGAAATCATTTTAATTTATTATTAAGAAGAGTTTTTCCATTTCTAATAAAAATAGGTTTGTAGTAGCACTTAAAAATTACTTTATAAGAAAACTCACTCTATTATAAATGCAAAAGAGCAAAACAAAAAAATATGTAAATATTTTAAGAGCCCAGAAAAGTAGGCAAACAAAGCTAGTGAAAAGATGGAAAAATAGCATATATAAGAAGAACAGATTTAAGAAATTATGAAAATATCTAATCATAGGGAACTTTAAGCAACATTAGTAGACTTGACATGCTCATGATACTTGTGAACAAGATGAAACTCTTGTGTTCATACTAGAGAACTGTCTTTATTGGTTCAAGTTTAATATGCCAAACAATACTTTGATGCTTTGGTCATATTCTACATAAAAGTTTACATAACCAATATTAAAACTTTTATTGTTAAAACAATATGAAAACAGTAAAAGAATTTTAGGAACAACAAAAATCATTCTTACTCCACTATCTGAACTCAACACTGTTCTCATTAATTCACGTTCTCTCTCCTTTAAATCTATGAATATGAATATGTACTCAGTTTAACAGGTAAATATAATCCTCGCATGAATGTTAAGTATGTACTTCTTTAAACCTAGCATATCTAACACACTGTAAATATAAACTATTGTATTCTTCTTCTTAATTATTATAATTTATAATTATTTTCCATGTCACTGCCTAGAGTTCATGCATGTCATTTCAAGGTCTGCAAATTTAGTTAGCCATTATCTTTTTAATGACTTTAAATACTGCCAAATTTCTATAAAAATAATTTAAGTATGAGTGTGTATTGTATGTGTGTACGTGTGTGTGTGTGTGTATTCTTTTTATCTCTTCAGCTCCACTCATCTTCAGTCCTAATTTTTGCTGATTTATGTGTTTTGCTATATCTGGTAGGATATATCCTTCTTTGTTGCTCTTTTTTCTTTTTCTTCCAGAATATAGTTTTAGATTCATGCCTATGTGTTTTCCAAATAAAGCTTAGTATCAATTTCTTGAGTTTAATTCCTTAAGGTCCAATAAGGCCTAAGAGGAGGGCATTCAGTCTATAAATAGATTACATGAATTGACAACCACAACAATTGTTTGCCATCTCATCCATCCCTTATTCGATCTTTCCTTTCATCTCCCAAAAAAAACATTTCAGTTTTCTTTGTATAGTCCATGCACACCCTTTCCTAAGCTCATTTCTAAATATTTAATACGTTTTCTTCTTCAATTGTCAACAGGATCTTCTTCTTGCGTTTTCTCTCTGATACATATTAATCTTATTAATCCCTCCTCTTTTATTTTGTGTTTATTCTCTTTAGGGTTTATAGGCTCTTTAAAGTTTCTGACATTTCTCTGATTACATAACAATTTTTAAAACTATAAGGAAAATGCACCAATTTTTCCTGAGTATCCCCACTATAGAAGTTAATAAAATTAGGCAGACAGACTATGACACGCAGAATAATCTGGAGTTGATGGCAGTGAGGACGATTAAGATGACTTCCTGAGCCACATTTCAAAAGCAGGCTTCAATCACACAGAATATTCAAGTATTTTATACCTTTGCCTTACGAGCCTGTATGAATCAACCTAAATAGTTTTCTTATACAGATTTGCAGAGAGAACTTACTACACAATCATACCCTTTGGCTTTTCTCAGAAAGCTATTTTAAGTGTATTTGTGCCTTATGGGAGAAAAGGTCAAAGGATGTGAACTGCAGTTTAACAGAAAGAGCCTGGCTTTGGAATCTTATTGGCCAGGCTTCAAGGCCTAACTCTGCCACTTGCTAACTATAGGCCCTGCAAAAATTGCTTAAACTCTGAGCCTTAGTTCTTCTCATGAAATGAGCTTACTTGGAAGATTAGAGATGCTCCTGGCATAAGGCTGGCACTCAAAAGGTGGTAGGTTTTATACTTTGTTGAAAGAAGGCCATGTCTTGACTTTAAACGTTTTACATACATTTATTCATTTAGTCTCACAATAGCCATGTGAAATATTACGCACTCTAAGCCCATGAGGAATGGGTTCAGAGTCTATATTGAACAAGTTCACAAATGATCAGTGCTGATCCATGATTCTAGCCATTGTCTCTCTGATGCTAGGTCTCTATTGTAACATCCTATCTTCTGTTTTCATTCCTTTTTTCTACTAAGATCCAGTTTTTCATAATATTCTAAAGGTCTCCTTTTAATTTGTAATAATTGGAAAAGAATGCTTTCAAATTTACATTAAAAATTCAGTGAATTAGGCCATCTGGGTGGTTCAGTTGGTCAGGCATCCAACTTTAGCTCAGGTCATAATCTTGTAGTTCATGAGCTCAAGTCCTGTGTTGGGCTGTGTGCTGACAGCTCAGAGCCTGGAGCCTGCTTCACATTCTGTGTCTCCCTCTCTCTCTGCCCCTCCCCTGCTCATGCTTCATCTCTCTCTCTCTCTCTCTCTTTCTCTCTCTCTCCCAAAAAAATAAATAAACATTAAAAAAATTATATAATACTGCTTTGGAACTTGATTTTTTTTGTCCTTGTGGATATTGGTCATGCCAGTATATACAAATTCATCTGTTCTTTTTTAAAAAATATTTTCTTAGCCTAACAGAAAATATGCATGCACCATATACCTATTTAATCAAAGAAAAGGCATTCTTTTCATCACATAACATCCACAATTAGTTTTAAAATTTCCTAGTTTTAATTTATATCTGCAAAGGCTACATTAATAATTATTTTTAGTTTTTTATTTATTTTTATTTTTATTTTTTAATACAAAATTTATTGTCAAATTGATTATTTTTAAATTTTTAAGTAGGCTCCACACCCAATGTAGAGCTTGAACTCACAACCCTGAGATTAAGAGTCACATACATGCTCTACTGACTGAGCCAGCCAGATGTCTCAATAATTCTTATACGAAAGAAACCTGAGGGATGAAATTTACTTCAGAGTCAGTCTAAAATCTGTACAAAAGCATTGGCTGAAATGGCTGACCAAGGAATGTCAAGTTGAATAAGCATCTTCCATATCATAGTTAAACCAAAATGAAAAAAAATTTATGAAATGAGAGATGCCTGTGTTCTATCACTTCTTCTTTAACTATCATTTAGTAAACATCTGCAATATATTAAAAGCTCTATATATTATCTATTTATTCTTCATGACATATAAGACAAAAATTACTGGGGAGCCTGGGTGGCTCAGTTGATTGAGTGACCCTTGAACTCAGATCTTGATCTCAGGGTTGTGAATTCAAGCCCCACATTGGGCTCCACATTGGGCATGGATCCTACTAAGGAAAAAAAAAGTTTAAAAAAAAGACATAAATTACTAAATCCCTTTTACAGAAGAGATAACTAATCATCATAAAGGTTAAGTAACTTGCCCAGGCTTTGTAAGTGTTAGAACTAGAATCTATCTATCTCCAAAGTCTTCTTTTTCATTATATCCTGCTACCTCCTTCAAAAGATTGGGTTTAATTACATTTTACTTAATAACAGGAGATTAGACAATTTTTTTCATGCCAAAGTCATGTTATATTTAAGTTTGGCTACATGCTTATCATATTATATCACAGTATCATATTTTCATGAGATGTGGCTTGGCCTATGTTATCAGTAAGCCATTAAAATACTGTAATGTTTCCATTTCATTTTCTTTTGCTCTTCAAGGAGATTTAGAACTTCACAGTCATTAACTGACATTCAAGCCATGAATGGTTATGACAACATGAAAAACTCAAATACCAAAGGGTTAGAGATGTTCCAATGGCTTAGAGTCCCTAGGCCAGTGTCCCTGGACCAATTACACCAGAATCACTAATGGTGTCTTTAATAACACCAGAGTCCTGAGCCTCACCAGTGTAACTTTTAAAGACTACATATTTTACAACTTCTCCAAGATGATCCTTCTGCATATTAAAGTTTGAGAAATACGGCAAGAATCATCGCCTTATTTCAGTGGATGTCAGACCAGCAGTATATCAGCATCACTTAAGAACTTGTCAGAGATGTAAATTCATTTTTTTTTAAAGTTTATTTATTTTTGAGAGAAAGAGAGACAGAGTGAAAACAGAGGAGGGGCAGAGAGAGAGGAAGACACAGAATCTGAAGCAGGCACCAGGCTCTGAGTTGTCAGCACAGAGCCCAACCCAACCGGGCCTTGAACTCAGGAACTGTGAGATCGTGACCTAGGCCGAAGTCCGAGGCTCAAATGACAGCCACACAGGCACCCTAAGGATGTAAATTGTTAAGCCCCACCCCAGACCTTCTGATTTAGAAATTCCAAGAATGAGGTCCAATAATTTGTGTTTTAGGAAGACTTCCAGGTAATTCTGATGTAAGTGAAAGTTTGAGGAGTACTGCCCTATGTGGAGCAATTTTCTGGATCTTTTGTACTACTTGCATTCTCTCATGGATGAATGTTCTAGAGCCGTTATAGAGCCACGCATTGTGGCTCTTCAGTCTCCCAGGAGGCTCTATGAACTGTCAATAACAGGCCTCTGGCACATACAGTGTTCAAAGCCCACCATTTCTCCATTTCTGCCTTCATCTTATTTGATCTACCCTATGTCTAGATTGGATGCAGTGTCCACCTTCACGTAGCCTTACTAGGAGCTACCAAAATCATAAACAGGTATTCAGAAGCTTAAATCAGACCCATCGTTTAAAACTCCCTTAGAATAGTATATGTAACCATAGAGATCAGATGGTTAGCATAATAGTCTTTTGAAAAAAGTCTTTCCATATTTCACTTTCTATGCTTTCTATGTAGTAAACAACCCTCTCTATGCCTTAGTAGCAATTTAGAAAGTACAACTTTTAAGCATTCATAAGAAGTGTTCATAGAAAAGGCCAATCAAATTGAAAGACAAATATTGCCTCCAGGTGTCAAAAGAGAAAAAAAAGTCCATGGGGCTCCTGAGTGGCTCAGTCAGTTAAGCGTCCGACTTAGGCTCAGGTCATGATCTCACGGTCTATGAGTTTGATCCCCGCATCGGGGTCTGTGCTGACAGCTCAGAGCCTAGAGCCTGCTTCGGATTCTCTCTGCCCGCCCCCCCCCCAACTTGCACTCTGTCTGTCTGTCTCTCTCTCTCTCTCTCCCAAAAATAAACATTAAGAAAAAAATTTTTAAAGAAAAAAAACAAGTTCACAAAAACGTTGCCCAATTAAAGTTCAAGGCAAATAGGCAATAACATCACAGAATATTAATTGTAGAGTTGCTTTCCAGCTCTTGTATTAGTGAAGGCACTAACAAGGACCTGATTCAACATCTCACATAACAATCCAGAACATAACAGGAAAATCAGCATTGTGCACTGCCTGCTGAGCAAAGTGTTCCATCTGACATTTAGAACTGGTTGCACTCAACTACTTTTAATTTTAGTCCCAATTTCAAGAGACTGCCAAAGACACAGAGCTACTGCATGAAGTCCTTGCTTCCAGCTCCCATTGGGCTGTTCGGTTGGGTCCTTGAATAATTGGAGCTCCACTGACAGAATACGCATTTTCCTTTTGACACTGAAAATCAGATCTTGGGCCTTTGCATACGTGTTTATTCTTCTCCAAGAGAATCGAGAGCAATTTAAGTGCTTTCTTCTTCACTATGAGCCTGTAACTCTCCCGGCTTAATGATGCAATGTCTTATGCTTAGCTAGGTTTAAAATGCTCTTTCTTGGCCTCCTTCAGACCCACAATTCAATTTGATTCTCCCGGACTCTCACCACCTTTCCGTAGTGAAATATATCATGCCTCTTAATTTCCTTCTTTCAAGGCAGAGTATTTTGCTTTGAGGTTGCCAAAGAAACAACACTGAAAACCATTTGCAACAAATAAAATATTAACTAGACAGATGCTCTCAGCATCAGATTCACAACATCCCTTTTTCCCCTAAACTTAATAAAGGAACTCATACAAAAATAAAGACTCACTAATTTCAATCACTTTTTTGGCCTAATTTTAGCAACTACTTAAGTAGTATAATAGGTACAGTTTCTTTCCCACATGTTCTAGACCATTTTCTGGGATGTGTGTTTCCATTCCTGCCTTAGTGTTGTCCACTCTCAAATGACTACTAAAAACCACATCTGAACAACTGGATGAATATTTAAATGACTGTGTGGGAACCCCTGGAGCCAAAAGCAGAAGATCTTAAAAACGACTCTTCACAAAACAATGTGCAATATCAACAATGTACAAGGCATTATTTAAGTGCCTTCCCATCTAATTGGAGATGACATAATTAGACAAAAATATAATTAATAATAATAATAACTTACCAGTTATAGAGTGTTTCCAAGTATCAAAAATTATATTGACTACATATATTATCTTAATTATTATTCAAGGAAACCCCATGAAAATCAACCTATGTTTACATTCTATAGACCAAAAAAAAGTGAGACTCTAAGAAGTAAACAGACTGGCCCAAGACCATATTGCTAATAAGTGGCTGGACTGAAAATCAAATCCAGGGCTTTCTGATTTATAAAGCCTAGGTCTCACCCACAGGTGGTTTTAAAAAAATTTTTAACGCTTATTTATTTTTGGGAGACAGAGAGAGACAGCATGACCAGGGGAGGGGCAGAGAAAGAGGGAGACACAGAATCTGAAGCAGGCTCCAGGCGCTGAGCTGTCAGCACAGAGCCTGATGATCGGCTGAAACTCACAAACCGCAAGATCATGACCTGAGCCGAAGCCAGCTGCTTAACTGACTAAGCCACCCAGGCGCCCCAACCACAGGTGGTTTTATATATCAAGGCAATGTAAATTAAGTGTCATATTGGTGGATTAGGCATTAAATGGCTTGGTGGTGTGTAATCTTTACAGAGGTGACGAAAATTAAGCTGAGCTTTAAGGAAATTAAGAGGAGAGAATAGAAAAGAAAATTGGAGGAAAGAAGGAAGGGGAGAGAAAGAGGAGAAGGTAATAAGTTAATTCCGGCCTAAGAAAGTTACAGAGCAGAATTAACTCAAGGCAAGTTCAAGAGATCAGCCTGGTTACAGTAAAGTTGATATAGCAAAAAGATAACATTGAAAGTGTAAGTGTAAGTGACCTTTATTGATAAGAATGACAAGTCATGCTTCAGCTGTTTTAGGAAGGCAATGACAAGATCAAAATGGAGTTTTACAGAGATTCATCCAGCAAGGGGGCAGCCTGGTTGGTGTAGAGGTTAGAAAGAGATAACTGTAATGGCAATAATGTTCTAACAAGGACCTGACAATTGCAAAACATCTCAAGCGTTAAGAATTAGATCCTAGCTCCTACATATCAAGTCTGCCTCAATTAAACCTTCTGGATTTATTCGGAAACTACCCCTCCTTACCCCAGCTCAAGTCTAAAGCGAACACGTGCAGAGGCTCCAGCCACTGGAACATAAGCTCCATGTTGTTAACTGTTGACTCTCTGTGCCTAGAACAGTGCCTAACATTGAGTAGGCACTCAATAAATATTTACTGAATGAATAACGGTGTGAATGAGCCAAAATGCTCAGTCATGCAAATGTTTAACTCTAGGCCTAATGTTATTAAATGTTTACATACATAGAATAAAGAGAAAACAAAGCAGAAATACATTTTTTTTTAAATTTTTTTTCAACGTTTTTTATTTATTTTTGGGACAGAGAGAGACAGAGCATGAACGGGGGAGGGGCAGAGAGAGAGGGAGACACAGAATCAGAAGCAGGCTCCAGACTCCAAGCCATCAGCCCAGAACCTGACGCGGGGCTCGAACTCACGGACCGCGAGATCGTGACCTGGCTGAAGTAGGACGCTTAACCGACTGCGCCACCCAGGCGCCCCCAGAAATACATTTTTTATGCAGGCCATCACTTATTTATCTTTCACATAAATGACACTCCCCTATATGTGAAGACTAAACAATGCCTCAACATAATCAAATGCAATGTACAGGCTTTGTTCAGGTCCTGATTTTAACAAATCAACTGTAGAAAGGCAGTTTTGAGGAAATATGGACATTAGATATTTGGTATTAAATTATGTTAAAGGGGGTGATAATGGGATGATGAAAAAAAAAACTTTACTAGTTAAAGACTTAATGAAATGTTTACAAGTAAATGGTATGACGTCTGGTGTTTGCTTTGAAATACTCCACCAAATTCAAACCAAAAAAAATGTGGGGTGGGAGGCAGATGAAACAAAATTGCAAGCTGATGTCGATTTTTGAAGCTGACTGGTTACATGGGAATTCATTATACTGTTCTCCTTACTTTAGCCTGTGTTTGAAAATGTCCACAAAGGATTTTTAAGAGTCTTCTAAAATGTGGGCTGTGAAACGAAAACAAACATCAACATTTTAGTCATGGAGATGTCCAACAGATAACCTCCAAATGTGGTTATACTCATTCATTTATCCAGCCCATGGTTACTGAGCCTACAGTGTGCTGCCAGTTATTCATAGGTGAATGGGACACTGTCCCTACCCTCAGAGATCTCATAATCACGTAGGGGAGGCAGGACAGCGAATTAGTGACAGCAATCCAGAGTCATCACGCATGATGTACAGATATGGACAAGTTACAGTGGAGACACAAGAGACATAATTCAATTTAGTATTTAGAAAACTCCGTCTGGTAGTAGAGTGGCTAATGGATTGAGAAAAGCAGAGGATGGGAACTGAACTAGTAGCACTGAAACTAAAGAAAAGGGGATAAATATAAGAAACTTTAAGGAAACAGTATGATTCTCCTACCACTTATAATTTACTTTTAATAGTATAACTACCTTTAATAATAAAATAACTAAAAGAAAATCATATTTTTGATCCTGTCATCTACACTAAATGGCTAAGAAAATTGTGTTTTTATATGTGAGCCAAAGGATAAAATAGAGGAAGTTGTATATGCATGCATCCTATAGCAATAATTAATACAATGAGGGGTGTCTGGGTGGCTCCGTTGGTTTAGTGTCCCAGACTCTTGATTTTGGCTCAGGTCATGATCTCATGGTTATGAGATCAAGCCCCACGTCAGGCTCTGCACTGGGCATGGGGCCTGGTTGGGATTCTCTCCCTCAGCCCTTCCCCTGCTCATGCTCTCTTTCTCTCTCTCTCAAAAAAAAAAAAAAATACTAATTACTAAGATGAGAAAAAATATGGAGAAATATATAAATAAGTAGTATAAAAATCATTGTGGACCTCACTAAGAAAATATGAAAATACACATTAATAATACACATTAATCTATGCAATGGGTTTTATTTAAAGATGACTCCCTTTGTTGAACTCAAATATATGTATTTAGAATCTAAACTCTGGAAGAATACAAATTAGAGGATATCTAACTAAGGTCACATCTGTATTTTGTTAAGGACGTTGCTAAATTTCACTAATATTAAAATTGGTGACAGGATAGTCAAGTAATGACATACCTGAGTTATTCTTTGTAATATTTCTTTTATTTATTTATTTATTTATTTATTTATTTATTTATTTATTTATTTTTAAGAGAGAGAAAGAGAGAGAGAGAGAGCGCGCGCACAAGTGGGGGAGGGGCAGAGAGAGAGGGAAACAGAATCTGCAGCAGGCTCCAGGCTCCAAGCTGTCAGAAGTTGGGATGCTCAACCGACTGAGTCACCCAGGCACCCTACATTTCTTTCAATTTTAAATAAAAATAATGAGCCTGAGCCTACAGGAAAGGCTTCACAATTCCATCAGCCTGAGTAGAGTAAGACTAGAAAGATTCAGACAAGGGTTAGGAAATGCTTCCTGAGCAAGGTGTTCTAAAATACTAAAAGTACCCCTGGATGGTCACTTCCTTAAAAGTCTCTCAGATGAGAAATATATGAGCCAACAGTCATGATCAACAGGGCAGAAATTCTTTCATGGAGCTGACACATCCCGGGGGGGGGGGGGGGGGGAATCATCTTCTCTTTCCTCATTTTTTATCTCTTGATGTGTCAACCACACACACACAAAATTTATCTCCCTAGGATAATGGTCTAAGTCACAGATAACTAGCTCTGTGTTCTTTAGACAGGAGAAGAAAAACAAATGTATTATATCCGATGTTTTCATTACACTAAAGGCCATTTCCTCATGATAATTTCCAAATAATCTTCCAAATCCAGAATCTAGAACTTTTATTTGAATAACTAGTCAACACTAGTTTAAAAATAGTTGGCTTCAGTAGAGAAACCTGACAAACACTATTTCCGGCAGATGACTAAGGTCCACGTCAACAGTAATAAGTTATGTTGACTTATCAGTTGACTCATCAGTACTCCCAAAACTCTCAAGGTCATCAAAAACAAGAAAGCCTGAAGAAGCTGCCATAACTAAGAGGAGACTAAGAAGACATGAGTATATGTGATGTGGTGTCCTGGATGGGATCTCGGAACAGAAAAGGAGCATTAGGTTAAAAACAAAGGCGCATACTATAACCTGTAACTATAATTAATAAAAATTTATTAACTTTTAAGAAATGTACTGTACTTGGGGCTTCTGGGTGGCACAGTCAGTTGGGCATTTGACTTCGGCTCAGGTCATGATCTCACAGCTCATGAGTTCAAGCCCCACATAGGGCTCTGTGCTGACAACTCAGAGCCTGAAGCCTGCTTTGGATTCTGTGTCTCCCTTTCTCTCTCTGCTCCTCCCCTGCTCACGCTCTATCTCTTCTTCAAAAATAAACACTAAAAAAAATTTTTAATAAAAAAAATGCATCATACTTTTGTAAGATGTTAATAATAGGTAAAATGGGGAATTGAGGGGGAAATATGGGAATTTTCTACTATTTGTTTAACTTTTTTTTTAAGTAATCTCTATGTGCAACATGGGGCTCGAACGCATGACCCAGAGATCAAGTGTCACATGCCATACCAACTAAGCCAGCCAGGCACCCCTCTCAACTTTTCTATAGATATAAAATTGTTCTAAATATAAAGTCTATGATTTTTTTAAAAGATTGGCTTCTCCCTTGATGAAATAAGTCAAAATATATTCTTACCTTTTTGACTTATATGTTAAGGTTTATAAATTAATATTGAATCTCTGTTCTTTTGAGATTCTTGAGAGGAATACACATATTTTCCGCATTACTCCAAAATAGATTAACCAGTCTCAAAGAGTGGATATAGAAGGAGCTAGCTCTTTTATTATTCTCGGAAATAGTGAGAAGAAGCAGCTCTTCCAGAGACAGGAGGCCTGACACCTTCTGGAGAGGCATTCTGCTGCTGCTAGCTGAAACACTGAGCAATGGGAATTGCAGTGTGTTGGTGTAAGAGGTCCCAAACAGATGTTCAACTCATTGATCAAAAAGATGTGCAGTATGGAGAGCTGAGCATCCATCTGTCCTCTTCCACAAGAAGACAGATCATCAGTGCATGAAAATTTTTAGGGCTAGGGAGACCCTTAAGAGATCATCTGCTCTAATCCCTTCATTTGCACTGAGGAGGAAATTTCAACAGCCAACTAATTTCTGATAAGCAATCCTTTTAGTACTTTTTTGAAATGTGAAAAATAAAGAAGCCGATTCTAAGAGTTAGAGAAGATCAGCTTAGGGGCACCTGGCTGGCTCAGTCAATGGAGCATGAGACTCTCGATCTCGGGTTGTGAGTTTGAGCCCCATGTTGAATGTAGATATTACTTTCTTTTTTTCTTTTTTTTTTAATTTTTTTAAATCTTTATTTTTATTTTTGAAAGAGACAGAGCACGAGCAGGGGAGGGGCAGAGAGAGAGGGAGACACAGAATCCAAAGCAGGCTCCAGGCTCTGAGCTGTCAGCACAGAGCCTGATGTGGGGCTCGAACTCACAGACTGTGAGATCATGACCCGAGCTGAAGTCGGACACTCAACTGACTGAGCCACCCAGGCGTCCCAAGATTAATTTCAAAAAAGAAAGAAAGAAAGAACGTCAGCTTATTTCTCTATAATCACGTACGCAGATAATTTTTGCTTGACACAAGTGATATTTTCCATTTGAACTCCTCTTACGGAGAAGGGGCCATTGAAAAAATAGCAAGGACAAAGGCACAAATAAGAAGCATTGAGCAAAGAAAGAAGACTGGTAGACTAGGTCAATAAACACAAGGCTCATGGGAAACCCACGAGAGGGAAGAAACATCTGTCATGGAGGACCAAAAGCTATAATCATACAAGGTTTTTTGAAGCAGATATGATATTCATTTTGCCTGAGTGAAAACCTGAATAACTGGATCTCTAAAAACTGGCCAGTTCCTCATGACCAGTTATCAGAGAAGCTCAGGGAGAGGGCCTGGCTAGTAGACAAACAAGACTTGTCAGATCAGCTGGAAGAGAGCTAGTGGACTAGGGAAGGGGAACCGAAACAAGGAGTTCATGACTGACGAAGAATCTTCCCCTAAAATCCATGAAGCTGCATTTTAATTAGCATGTCTGCAAATAGTTAATAAGCTGAGAGCTTCCTTACACTTGGAGGTAAGTGGTCTGTTTTCCTCTAAAGAACAGTTTTACTATGAAGTCAATGATGACTCAGTGAAAGGAGCTGTTCTTAGGTAAGTGGCCATGGTCATGTTTCCAAGGTTGAAGACAGAGAGAAAACCCTAATTTATAAGGTCTCGGGTTGGTGACAGCAGAAATGAACAACAAGCAAGATGTGTGAGCTCCGCATTTACAGCATTTATCCCAACCAGCCCCCTAGCAGCAGTAACAAACTTGGCCAAAATGTCTTTAACCCCCGTCGTAGCATCTGAGGTGAACTAAATGAGAACTCAAAGGCTGTCTTTCTCTACCTGGGGAAAAGGCTTACCAGCACCCACACATTGATTTTTCCTTCCTGCAAAGGAAGAGAGATCTCAGTAAACTGAGTTTTATGCTGTGTTCCTCAATCCTCTTTTTCCCCCCTCCTCTCTATTTTCTTCTGGTGAAGTGATTTGTACTTTCTTTCCAAGGCACACATATTACCTCTCAGAATTGTTACTTGCTTAGACACACCAAAGGGCTTGGCAACAGATTGCATGCAGGAGAAATTCATGTTTGCACTTGAGAATACGTCCCGGTGAATAAACAACTTGGGCTCCAAACAACTTTTTCAGACCATAGTCTATATCACACACATGGCAAAAAAAACAAAAAAGCTTTTGAAAGTGCATTTCAGCTCCTTCCCCTTGTAGCTGGAAAGCAGTTTGCAAACAGCTGAACTCTCTAAATAGCCAGTGGACATAAGTCAGAGCTTTACTCCAAGTCCAGCAATCCTGCTGACCCTTCAAAGCATTCTAACGTGAGATCCTTGTGCTCTGTTGGAGTCTGGGCACAGTGGCCTGGAGCTGAAGCAGTAGGGCGACAAGAGAATGAGAACAAATGCTTCCATTGTGTAGCTGTCCAGACAAGATGAGAGTCGGGCTCACAGACCCAGCCCAATTAGGGGCAATGCACAGGCCACAATGTGCCAACATCGAAACACACGGTTTGAATGCTTTCACTTTGCCACTTACTCCCAGAGTTGAACAGTTTTCTAGCTGGTTTCTGAAATTACTGCCAGCCAAGAAAACTATTTTTAAGTTGCTTTTGTTCATGTTTTGACTTTAGAATTCATAAATACTTAGGAAAATAGACTTGACTTGATGTCTTTCCTGGTTTGTTGTTGCTGTTGTTGGCATTTTTTATTTTTTTTTTATTTATTTTTTTTATTTATTTATTTTTTTAAAGGTCAGATGCCTTTTTTTTTTAAATTTTTTTTTTCAACATTTATTTATTTTTGGGACAGAGAGAGACAGAGCATGAACGGGGGTGGGGCAGGGAGAGAGGGAGACACAGAATCGGAAACAGGCTCCAGGCTCCGAGCCATCAGCCCAGAGCCTGACGCGGGGCTCGAACTCCCGGACCGCGAGATCGTGACCTGGCTGAAGTCGGACGCTTAACCGACTGCGCCACCCCAGGCGCCCCGTCATTTTTTTAAACATAAGAGCTGCATTACTCTCTAGTGTGAGAACACATTCTGGGGGTTATGGGTAGAATTTCGAAGTAACTGAACTATGTAATGCAGCTGCTTATGAATTAAAAGTGTTCCTTTGGGTTCTTACAATGATCGTATCACTTGTTTAGAAAACACCTAAGTGCCAGCATTCTGCAAGCCCATAGTAAAACTGTGACCTCAGTGCAGTCTTCTAAAAATCTATTTAATTTCCCAAAGAAGAGACAATGATAACTTTCTGCCACTCTGGAGAGAAACCAATGATACTCTTCACCTAAAGGATCATAAAATTGGTGGAGAAAGTAATCCCAGTCTTCATTAATAAATGAAAAAAGTGAAAATTCCTTTTGCAAATTCTTCTTTGAATGATTATTTCTTTTCATTTGAAAACAGGCTTGAAAGAGAAGATTCAAAGCCTTTATGATCAGTGTATTGATGTCTCCCCAATACTGATGTCATCCACTGTGGCATTAGGCTAATGTGCTGTTTTTAGTACCATCTGTATTTTTACCCAGATACATGAAATATGATAGCAATGATACTAAGTGACTCAGTGCTTATCACAATAAAAATTTCCATTAGGAAAATATGTTTAATAGCATTCAGGATAACTAAATTACCATTAGGTCATTTACCAGCACACGGATGCTTCGCTTCTGAGCGTCTCCTTTGGGAGTGGCCTTATAAAACTATTGCAACGAATGTATCTAATGCATCAGCATCCTGATGTCACCAAGTGGTAAAATTTGTTCATTAACCCTGCCAGGCATTTAGTGAATTACTTGAAATTTTATCACTTGCTATTCATAAAGATCAAGGAAAGAAAGAAATATTATACACCAAACCTGGCATTCAGATCATGCAACCTTATCATATCTATGAGTTCTGCTGTTCTAAAGCCTGTTTCACTGATATGACTCAGAGAAACCATCACTAAACATGAGTATAACAAACTTCCCTCTTGTTTTCATTCCTGTGAAGTCATGCTGGAATAGCTAAAAGATGGTGAAAAACTTGGGGCAGTGACTTAATCCAAGAGAATATCATGCTTTCAGTCAAGAACGATAGGGGGCGCCTGGGTGGCTTGGTCGGTTGAGCGTCCGACTTTGACTCAGATCATAATCTCCCAGTCTGTGTGTTCGAGCCCCACATGGGGCTCTGTGCTGACAGCTCAGAGCCTGGAACCTGCTTCGGATTTTGTGTCTCCCTCTCTCTCTCTGCTTCTCCCCTATTCCAGTCTGTCTGTCTGTCTCTCAAAAATAAATAAGCATCAAAAAATTTTTAAGAAAAGAATGATATGGATCTCTGAGTCTGTGTATTTCATTGTTTTCTATACCTCTTAGGCAATTATGGAACATTCTATAGCACACTCGGAGAAAATAGTCAAAAAAGATTTGATGTTAGCCAACAATTTCAATTTCCTTAAAAAGAAAAGACTAGCAGGTGTCTTCTATCTATATAAATGTATGGAGTCCCCTTTCCTGACTAGACTGAATTTCTCAAAGATAGAACCAGTGTTGTTTGTATTCACTTCTATATTGCCGGGCCTATGAGTTATCTGGTAAAGAGTAGGTGCTTAGAAATGAAATAATTAGGTTGAAAAAGAATACGCTTATGACACAGTAGAAACTGCACAAACTTTGGGGTCAGACAGGCTTGTATTTGCATCCTGATTTTGCCATTTCCTAGCTGTGTGACATTGAATAAATAATTCAATATCCCTGCAGATTTTCTCCATCTCTAAAAAGAGAAGAACCCTGCAAGACCATTATAGAATAGAGAATAATAGATGCAAAATGCAGAATGACAAATGATAATTATTATGATAATATGTCCTGAGGTTCTTTATAGCAAATTAAGATTTAAAAATGCACTATTATTTATATTCACCATAATAATGATATCTCACACTGGTGGGTATCATGTACTTTTCTAAGCACCTTAAAAGATTACCTTACTAACCTATCAACAACCTTGTGAAGTGGTATTATCTTCATTTTATACCTGAGAAAATTGAAGTTCACATTTCTGGGCATACTCACAAGATTTGATTAGAAAAATCAGAATGAGCTATTAAGGAAACATTAAAAATTTAACTAAAGAAAACTCAAACATTTAACCAAAGTGTAGTTGAAATGAAAATCTGGGGGACATGTTATCTGTTTTAGTGAATGACTTTTTTTTTTAATTTTTTTTCAACGTTTTTTTATTTATTTTTGGGACAGAGAGAGACAGAGCATGAACGGGGGAGGGGCAGAGAGAGAGGGAGACACAGAATCGGAAACAGGCTCCAGGCTCTGAGCCATCAGCCCAGAGCCCGACGCGGGGCTCGAACTCACGGACCGCGAGATCGTGACCTGGCTGAAGTCGGACGCTTAACCGACTGCGCCACCCAGGCGCCCCAGTGAATGACTTGTAAAAATATTTGAGTAAGATATTTGAAAAGCATATGAAAATGCATGAAGATTTACCTTAAAGGTACCTTAAGGTCCTCATCTTACCTTAAGGTCCTTACCTTAAAGGACACTGTCATGGCAGCATTAAGTATGTGGAGTCAAACTGTTTTTTTCAGAAATTATTATTAAGCTCAAAAGTACTAAAACCCCATAGCCTGTGACCTCAGGATTCAAAGGGGAGTAGGAGACTAAAAAGAGCAATCATGCTTTCAAGTTTAACCTCAATACACTCTTAGCATACACAGGAGTCACAACCTTTACTAAATTCTCGCTGCTCTGATCACATGAACAGGGAACACCACGATTTCATGATAGCAGCACACCTAAGGGCCAGGGCTTGTAACTGGGGCAATGTCAGCATTCACAGCAAGTCCCTATCTCTGCAAAGCACTTCATGTTCACAAAGAGCCATCAAATACCTTACTTCAAAATGCTACGAATCAAATATTATTATGATCCTAAAAAATTATAAAAGCCCCAATTTGCTGACTTTTCACCAAGAACATTATATACACGCGCACACACACACACACACACACACACGCTCACATGCACACCCATGCTTCATTCTAATCCTTATAATAGCTCCATAAAGTCAGTATTATTATCCCTAGCTCCCCAATATGAAGCTGAGGCTATTTGCCCAAGGGACTTCTACAAGATTAATAAACATAGTCTAATTTCAAGGGTCAAATTCTCTCACCCTGACAACCTATTTCTCTTTTCCTAGCACATAATGCCAACAAAATCTTTGTGCAAATACCATGTATCCGAAGGGCCTCTTCCATTTCCACCTCTTCCTTCCACCTGGTATCCAGAGAAGTTTCACTGGCTGAGAGCTGTCTAGAACATCCCACATCTATCCCACATCCCATCTGAGATGCTTTCCCAGGAATTCCATGCAATATTTCTCCTACGCAAACTCCTGTCTTCCCACTGCCATCATCCAAACTGTCCTAACCCATCTCTATTCGTTTGTGTCTCTTTGAAATACAAATTATCTTTGTAACGCATACGGATGCTAGCACATATTCATTTTTTTTTTAATTTTTTTAATGTTTATTTATTTTTGAGACAGAGAGACAGAGCATGAACAGGGAAGGGTCAGAGAGAGAGGGAGACACAGAATCTGAAGCAGGCTCCAGGCTCTGAGCTGTCAGCACAGAGCCCGACGCGGGGCTCCAACTCACAGACCATGAGGTCATGACCTGAGCCGAAGTCGGAGGCTTAACCAACTGAGCCACCCAGGCGCCCCACATATTCATTTTTTTAAATGAAAACTTGTTGAGAACTTATTATGTAGTACTTCTGGAAAACTAACGTTTTAATTCTAAGAAACAACGAAGCTATGTTTATCTTTGACAAATCTTTGGATAGCACTCAAAGAAGGTATATTTCCAGAAGTCATTTTCTTTCTACATATAACAATAGATAACATCAGTACTTATTCTGTTTTAATGCTATACATGTATTACCTCACTTAAAACACATGGCCTTATTAAACAGGTACTAGTAATATACTCCTGTTTTACATATGAGGAAACTAAAACAGTGGGGAGGCACTGACAAAAATCACGTAGCTCTTAAATACTGGAATCAGAGTTTGAACTTCACAATGTCACAAGAGCTGCTGTTCCTAGTAAGCTATACTACCTCAAGTTTTGTTTCTGTTGTTTTTGTTTTATAATCAAGGCATGTATGCATCCTAATTTGCCTGGAATAATTCTGGTATAAGCCTATTTTTCCAGAATAACTAATAGCACCCTTTCCCTCTCAAACAGTGTTTCCTTAAAGAATAATTTATATTGTCACCCTATTTCTATAGAAGAGTAATTGTTTTGCTGCTGTTGTTGTTGTTGTTTAAGTAGGCTCCATGCCCAGTGCAGAGCCCAATGTGGGGCTTGAACTCATGACCCTGAGATCAAAACCTGAGCTGAGATCAAGAGGTGGACGCTTAACCAACTGAGCCACCCAGGGGCCCCTGAAAGAGTAACTGTTAGCTGGACATGACAGGAATAGTCATATATAGAAACAATACAACAAGACTATTAATTTAGCTGATTTTATTATAACCAGATAAACTAAACCTATAACATATTCACTGAGACACAAAGAGAGTACGAAGAGGAAGGAAAAACAAAAAAACTAATAGTCAAAGGAAACTGATTCAAGACCAGGCTCTGCTAATGGTTATTTGTGTGTCATCAGGCAGGTCCCATAACCTCTCTATGTCTCAATTAATCTTACCTATAAAATAGAGTTAAAAACACTAACTCCCAGAGCTGTGGTGAAAAGCAAATAGGATTAAATAGGAAAAGTGCCTGGAACAGTAACATTACACCTGGCACATAGTAAGGTCTCAAAAAAATAGCTGTTAAGTTATTCTCTGAAAAACAGTTTCTCTTCTACTATACACGATTTTTTCCACTACTGATGAAAGTGAGCTCTTATAGGGATTAAACAGCCTTTGGATAGGCGCCTAACATTACAGGGCCAACAGAAATTTATAGCATTAATTTTTGCTACAGTCTTTATTCTTCAGAGTGATAGCACTGGGAATTATGTATGAAAATGAATCCATCCCATAATGCATTCCTTGAAGGCCACGTAATATTCTATGGCCCAAGTATCTAGTCATTGTAGGTGGTCTTACCACGTAGGTTGAAGTAGCAAAACCACACCATGCTTTGGATACTTATTTTCATTCTAGAATCTAAGACTTCAAAGACTGAGGAGCCAAATTTTAAGACTCATTTTGAGGGAAGAGGAAAGGAAATCCCAGAGCAGCAAGGTAGGATGAAGCTCTTTCCTATTCTCCCACTGTGAAAGAACAAAACTATTTGGCAAGGAGTACCGTGTGTGTACTCCCTTGTACTGTGTTTATAAAGGAAGAAAACGAGGTGGGAAAATGGGGACGGTCTGAATATACTCTAAACTACTCAGTATTATTAGTTTAACATTTCCTAAGCCTATTTGTTTATTTCATCTTTTAAGTAGTGTCTCTTCATAGCGTGGCTTTTTTTTTTAGGTAGTAATAAGGCAAGATGCTTAAGAATGATGTGTTTCCACTTAGCCAGCTATAAAAGCAGAAATAAATTTAAAACGGCACTCAACTAAGAAAACATCACAGTTCCACAGACCTTTGCTACCCTGATTCCTTGAAGAATGTGGATTCATCCAATACTGGCTAACACTACATTGTGGGATGATTGTGCTTCTTTAAACTCAAATAATTCACGCCAATTAAATAACTCATGCAACTCCCTATGGGTTTAGTAATTCCCTAACAGCTGGGATGTGAAATAAAGACCATAAACTCAGTTCTTTCCAAAGATAAATTAAAACATAAACCTATTGAATCATGACATGCTTTACTAGTAAATAAAATATCACGGTGTACTTCCATTTCTCACATTAATTTTGTAAACCAGAAATTGGTCATTTAAAAAAAAAGGAAAACAATCAGGAACCCACAAAAAAACAGAAGGAAAAGATAAAAAGAAAGTTCTAAAAAAAATATAATAGGATAGCCAAAAAAAGTAAAGTAGACATCTAACATAAAGTTGAGATAAGTGTTTATTCTAATCTACTCAGTATAGCTCTGCAGAATTGTGGGATCCACTGTACCTAGAAAGATCAAGATAGGCTGTGTAGAGCACACATCCCTAAATGTGCATCATAGTCGGTATATTCTATTCTAGAAACAATATCATGCGTCCTCACCCCAAAGAGAAAAGAAGGCAATATCTCCCATAAAAGCAATCATTAAGAGTAGGCACAGTGTTCAAGTGAATTTCAAGTTTATCTTTTTGAATGAGTACTTCAAGAGAAACAGCACTCATAGAATTCAAGAACTGTAAGTGAGGTAGTTTCCGCTAAACAGGCTTAATAAACTGGGAAACAAATATTTTAAGGAAACCTTCAAAAATTGAGATTTTAAGAAGAGAAACATATCATTTATAGGGGACTTAGAAATTGCAATTCACAATTTTGTCACACCACTTGATGTCAGCTAGTTGGTAAATTTATATCCATCAAAGGGACAAAATATAACATAGGGTTTATGCCCTGATTTCTTTTTTCTGGCCTTCTAGGAAACCATCCAAGTTAATAAGGTTCAGTGTACCCAGGTCAGCATTCTGAATCATCCTCCTCTTTGTTTGGCTGTCCTGACATGATACATGTTGGGACCACAACAACGACAGCTGACAACTGCTTTTCCCATTTGAAAAGACTTTACCATTCAACTTGGACCAAAAACATTTGTCATGTTGTAGGCAGTGGATTAACTATAATCAAACCAAGCCAGTAGCAGTGCCAGTGCCAGATTGAAAGAATCTGGTAGAACAAAGGCTGGATTTATCCCTTTGAGCATTGCTGGTTTGTTTCTTTTTTGGGGGTGGGAAGGTGAGAGGTTAGAAAACAGACAGGGCTCCCTTTCTGTAGAGTCGAAACAAAGTATCAAACTAAAAATAATTTAGAGCTAACATTGCTAAAACTTTAGAGTTTACATTGCTAAAACTTTCCCCAAAAAGTATATTTTTGATATTGGATATTTATCTTAGTTACATTTTAAAATGCAAATTTCTGTGTATTTTCAGAATGCAATAGATATAGATATAGATATAGATATAGATATAGATAGTGTGTGTGTGTGTGTGTGTATGTATGTGTATTTTTTCCTTGAAAAAAGTTTCATTAATTATACAAAATAGAGACTTATTTTGACTCTGCAAACCACTGTCCATAACTTCCTGGAACTCATTTTCAACATCTCTGGTGATTACATGATCTCTAGGGTCCATTTCAGCTTTAAAAGATGATGACATTAAACATTCTATTAACCACTTCCACCCTCTATATAACCAGACAATTCCCCACCAACTGATTTTTCTCTAATTTCTGAGTTGTTAACAAAGGGAACATAAAAATACTGTCAGTATTATATGTACAAATAGCAATAAAATGTACAGCTAAAATCGTCTTCAAAGTAACTAACAAGAAAAAGACTACTTATTTTTGTTAAAATATAGATTTTAGTTAATAGGCCTTATATTCCACATAAAATTTCTGAGAAAAACTATTTTAAAACTCTGAAAGCTTTTTTTTGACACTCAAATTGTTTAAAATAATTTATAATGAATGATAAAATGTCTATCATATTTAGCAAAGTTTGGCCAAACACCCAATGTTACGCATTTAATAAATATTTGTTGAGCATTTACTATTGTGTCAGAAAATGTTGAAAATACAGAAGATACAAAACAAACTTTCTGTTCCCAAAGAACTTGCAGTGGAGAAGATAAACATAAATAAATTTATGTTCAATATTCTGGGATAAAAACAATAAGCAATTATTTTTTCCATTTATACAAAGGAAGAGAAAAGCAATCACTTTAGCCAGCTAATTTGTGGAAACCTCTATAAAAACTCATGATCCACATAACATTAAAGATTTTCCATTCATATATATGTACATGAGTAAATACAAAATATAAAAATTTCAGAAAGTGAATATATATTTTTTAAGTTTATTTATTTTGAGAGAGAGAGAGAGAGAATCCGGAGCAGGATCCGCACTGTCAGCACAGAGCCTGATGGGGGGCTCAAACCTACGAACCATAAGATCATGACCTGAGCTGAAATCAAGAATCAGAAGCTCAACCAACTGAGCCACCCAGGCACCCCCAGAAAGTGAGTATTTTTTAAACAGGAGTATATAGAACACATACATCTTTTGCTAGTATATTCAAAAATAATAACTGAGTGCTTATTATATGATTTTGGTGGGCACGTCCAATAGTGACTAAAAAGATTTAAAAAACAAAAACAGGGGCACCTGGGTGGCTCAGTTGGTTAAGCAACAGACTCTTGATCTTGGCCCAGGTCATGATCTCATGGTTTGTGAGATTGAGCCCCAGGTCAACTGCTTGGGATTCTCTCTCCCTCTTTCTCTCTGCCCCTTTCCCGCTCGCACTCTCTGCCTCTCTGTCTCTCTGTCTCTCTCTCAAAATAAATTAATAAACTTAAAAAAATAGATAAAAATAAGAAGCTAAAACAAAAAACCTGACCTCCACCAGGGGGGGAAATACATAGATATGGAGATAACATTAGTATCATTTCATATCATGAATAAATTAATGTAAAATAAAATAAAATAATATAATATAATATAATATAATATAATATAATTAATGTAATATGGTAGCCTGGAAGAGACATAAACCAGAGAGAAGTCAAGAGAAATAAATTATTTCAAGCTGGAGGAATTCAGAGAAGCCTCTTGAAAATCTCCTACCATTTGAATAGGACTTTGAGCATGGGTTCAATATTAACAACAACAAAACAACAACAACAACAAATATGGGGAAAGACATTACAGACTTTTCGTGGGATGGCAATATCTGAATTATCTCAGGTACTGCTGCTATTGGCTCAACTTTTTTTCTTGATTATGGGTCTCATTGTTCTTGTTTCTTTGAATTTTTTATTCAAATAAATAGAAATGTTTTATTGTATAGTAAACATTGTGGGTGAGACATTATAGGAAGTCTAGATTATGCCATCTTCCTGCAAGAGTGCTGAGCATTTTTGCAAAAGGCAGTTAAATTATTGACAGATCTGTTTGGTCCCATCAGAGTCAGTTTTGCATTACTTGTTAGGGCAAATCTGTTTTGAACTTAGACTTAGAGCATAGCTCTTACTCCTTACTCCACACACTTACTGGAATGCAGCCTTCATAGGGTCTCAGCTGGACACTCAAGGTGCCCAAAGGAGTATCTATTCTAACTGGGCCATAACTTAAACAACTCCCAGCACTATGCAACCTCTGTATCTCATTCAGCTCTCATCTCTGTAGCAGGGAATTCCTTACAAATGTGCAGGTCAGCGTTTGGCTAAGGATACAGACTTCTGTGACTCTCCTCTTCTCCAGGACCCTGCCCTACAAATTCTAGCTGCTTCAGCATGCGTAAACAATGATCTCTGCCCCTTCCGCCCAGTGAGACTGTGTTCCATTTGGTCTCCACCTCCATGTGCCATGACTGGGAAGCATTCCCAGAAAGAAGCTAGGGCCCTGCTCATGTGTCTCCTTTTGAGTATCTAAAGGATCCTGAAAAAACATTATCTCAAGGAATAATTGAATTCCTTAACTCAATAGGGAATAGATGAGTATCAATGTTAATGGAAGATTCATTGTTATTGTTGCTAGGTTTTACAAAGAGAGAACTTGAGCATGATTATGGACAGAGAAGGAATTCTAGTGAGGGAAGACCAAGTGAAAACCCAGAGGGGGAAAAAAGAGCATATTGAGACCAAAGAGCCAAATAAAAGTGCTTTAAAACACAATAGAAGAATAATAAATATTGTATTTTGATAGCAAACATGTCATTCTAGTAAGTATTTATCCATCTACATGCCCAATATTATGCGAAGGGAATTAGAGGGACTATACCACATAGTCTCTGCTCTAAAATGTGATAATCAAAAAAATCAAAGCTCACATCTCTGAAATAATAAACTAATTCACACTAATTGTGTGAAAGAGACTGAAGGTACTTAAAAGAATTTGGTGGCAAGGGAGATACCTGAGGGCTAGCAGGTCTGAGAAATAATAAGGGAGGACAGAGAAGTCAGCTGATTTTTGGATTAAAAGAACAGAAGATATTCTATACAAGAAGAAATATGAGCCAAAAAATGTGTAAGCAAATATGAACACAATGTGTTTCTGTAATACTAACACAACCTGATTAGAAGGTTGTGAGAAAGGTTAACGGTGTCTAGATCAGGAGTTGGTAAATCAGGGCCTGAAGGCCAAATCCAGTCTGCCACATGATTTTTACAGCCTGTGAGCTAAAAATAGTTTTTAAATTTTTTAATGGTTGGAAAAAAATCTAAACAAGAATAATATTTCATGACATGTGAAAATTATATGAAATTCACATTTCAGTGCCCATAAATACAGTTTTATTGGAACACAACCATACTGACTCATTTACACCTTGCCTATGGCTGCATTTAGTACAAGAGCAGATTTGAGTAGTAACTATATGATCCACAAAGTTAAAATTATTTACTATCTAGTCCTTAAAAAAAAAATTGCAATCCCTCATCTAAATAACCAAACTCATGATCTATTCTATCACCTAAGGACCAATAAGTTTAATATTAAGTCAGAATAGGCCATGGGGCACCTGGGTGGCTCAGTCGGTTGGGTGTCTGACTTTGGCTCAGGTCATGATCTCATGGGTTGTGAGTTCGAGCCCCGTGTCAGGCTCTGTGCTCACAGCTCAGAGCCTGGAACCTGCTTCGGATTCTGTCTCCTTCTCTCTCTGCCCCTCCCCACTTGTGCTCTCTCTGTGTCTCAAAAATAAATAAGTATAAAAAAAAAAAGAATAGGCCAGTTTGTTTCCTTTTTGTGATAAGAGTACCTGAGTGAGTACCGTTGTCTATCACTTTTTTGAAAACCTTTTATCAGAATTTCAAGTTTTTCTGTAACTAAGAAACACATTCATAAATCTAAGTGATATTTTATACTCACTTGGGGGAATTTATGAAATGAGACCACATTTGGTTGAACCTTTATTGCATTATTTTTTAAATCTATTGAAAAACACTCACTCTCCTGTAACCTTATCTAGAGCAATCAGGTCCACGTGTTGATTATAAACTGAAAAAGGTAGAATCGAGAATCATAAGAAAGATATATAAATAGCTATCAAGCCAAATGAGAAGCAACTTGGATTCAGATCTTTCAAGATTTTTGGTGAATTTCTCCCCAAACTTTTAGTGTTCTAGCCCACCTTCATTCACCTTTATCAAGTCTTGACAAAGTATTCCATTTTTTATAGAAATAATTTTTTCAAACATGTTTCATCTTCCTATGTAATATTTAATTGAATTGCATAATTATAATAACAAATACAAGTGAGAAGAAACACAAGTGACCGTGAGTAGACACCCAACTCCTTGGCAAATCAGAAAGTATTCACTAGCTGCATACACTCAGCACATCACGGACCCATTCAATGAGGTCTCCTAGGGGAAAAAAGATAGAAGCTGATACAGCCTGGGGGCTTTGCAAACACTTCCACTGTATTTTGTTACAGGCTAATAAAGGTTTGGATCCTTTGTAAGAGACACAGTCACTTTCATGGAATTTACCTAGAAATATTTTTCACATTCTCAATGTTCCTAAAACAATATTAAATAATATATGCCTTTATTAAGGTATGAAATCAACAGAAGCCAGGTTTTTTGTTCTCTCTCTCTCTTTTTAATCTTTTATTTATTGATGCATTACAGCAGGTATTCCTGTATAATTCTGATTTGGAAAATTTCATTCTGTCTACATAAATTTTTCCACAGAAAGTTTCAATTAGATATGTCATCCTGATTCTAAACCAACATTCTTATTGTTCTGAACCATTGAACAGCTGCCACATTCCATTCCTCAGATCAGGTTTCCAACCATTGAAAATTAGTAAACATCATTCAGGATTTGAGATGGAAAACACATTTTAAACTACTAATGAATACTTCAGCAACTAAAAAATGATTTACTTTTTTCTGCTTTTGTAAACTCACTTGACTCTAATATTGCTGGGAATTCCTTCTGTGTATTTTTCCGTATATATGGGACTATACAAACAATTCAAGGCTTAAAGGAAAATAAAAGCCTTTATTCACAGCAGGTGATACATTCAAATATTCAGTAAACAATAGTATACAATTCCATCAGTTATTTAAAATTGCGCTACAGAACATATTTGATAACATAATACACTCCTAAGTAACATGAGTAAGTAACATAAGATGTAAAATATATGTTGCAATTTTGATTTTTATAAGGTGAATGAGAATTCTGTTCATACTAAAATATTAAGTAGTTATTTCTGTGTGATTCAGCATGGTCATGATTTTTACGTTCTTCTTTTAACTCATTTGTACATCTAAGTTTTTTTAAGTTTCTTTACTTATTCTGAGAGAAAGAGTTCATGCATGCACAGGTGGAGAGCAGAGAGAGAGGAGAAAGAGAATTCCAAGCAGGCTCCATGCTGCCAGTGCAGAGCCTCACGTGGGGCTGAAACTCATAAACCATGAGATCATGACCTGAGCTCAAGAGTTGGAGGCTCAACCAACTGAACCACTCGGACACCTCCTTTAAAAAAAAAGATATTCATTTATTCTGAAAGAGAGAAAATACATCTAATTTTAACAATAAGCTTTTCCATGGGCACCTGGGTGGCTCAGTCAGTTAAGCCTCCAACTTCGGTTCAAGTCATGATCTCATGGTTCATGGGTTCAGGCCCTGCATCGGGCTCTGTGCTGACAGCTTGGAGCCTGGAGCCTGCTTCAGATTCTATGTGTGTCTCTCTCTCTGTCCCTGTCCCACTCATGCACTCTTGCTCTCTCTCTCTCTCTCTAAAATAAATAAACATTAAAAAAAAAAAACAATATGCTTTTGTAACAAGAAACAACAACTGGAGCTATTCTCTAGGAAAAGACTGTATTATCCCATTTTTCCCTCAGTATAAGCCTCCATATGAAAAACTAAAAAATCAAATATGACCCTGTCTAATTCCATCAACCTCTTTGAGGGTTTATAGGGAAGATACCAACCCATGGTAAGCAGAGAAAAAAGGAAAAGGAACCAGGATTAGAAGATACAGATAGGGGATACTCTGGTCAGATTTGTATCTGATAATTAAATGGAAGGAACAAACTCTGGTTTTCCCCTCCCTCAATCAAAGACTACAAATTTCTCTCTCAACCTATAAAGCTACCTTTTCTAATTATAGTCAGGAACTAGTTTCCTAGAGGAATATGTTTCGCTATTGACATTTCACACTGCACAATGGTGTGAACTTGATATACCTCAGCTGATCTGGAAGGCAGATCTCTAAAAGCCAAGAACTATCTCATCAACAGCTGTCAATAGAATTGTTTTCCTGCACTACTAGCTTCCAACATGTCATGGGCTCTATAGACAACTAGTATATTAACTAAAACAAAACAAAATCAGGTATTGTTTACAAGACTTACACAAGCACTTTCCAATAAAACTTTCCATAATGATGGAAATGTTCTATAATCTGTCTAGATAAGTAGTTTAGGGCAGAGGAGACAAGGTGAGAGGAAGGAAAAGCCTACAAAATGGCCTGGAGGAAACTTTTAAGCATAATGTTCACTGTGTGTGTGTGTGTATGTGAGTGTGTGTAACACTGTGCTAGAAACATAGGGAATATCACTTTTGGTAAAAAGTGCTTCAGGGTATACAGTTGGAGTTTCAATTCAAGAACCTGATCTTTGTTGATCCTGGAAGTCAGAAATGTCAGAACATTAATAGAAGTCCAGGGGAACCAGCCCTAAGTGCCTCCTGGCTGGAGATGCTGAAGAGGGAAGCAGGAGCCAGATCACGTAGACTGGGGAGGTAAGTACAAGGAATTCTAAGTGTAATGGGAAACCACTGGGGGACTGAGGCAGGGATTTTATTTTCATAGCTCCCTTTGTAGTTCTGTTGCTGTGTTTCTTTATAGAGATAATACATGTCTAGAGTTCAAAAGTGCAACACCTATAAAATTGTATGTAAGGAAAAGCCCTCTTCATTAGTTATCTATTGCTGTGTAACAAATTAGCCCCAAACTTGCATCAACACATAGGGCTAGGACTACAAGCATTTGAAGTTTTGCTTGAGGTAGAGGATCTGCATCCAAGAAGGGACACTCACATGGCTCTTGTCTGGAGGCCTCAGTTCCTCAAACAATGGACCTCTCCACAGGCTGTTTGAGTCCTCCACACCATGGCAAGTGGCTTCCTCTAAAACTAGTGATCCAAGAGAATAAGATCGAAGCCACAATATCTTTCAGAAGTCAAACTTCATTATTTCAGCAAATTCCTGTATGTTCTACAAGTCAGCTCTGTTAGTACGGGAAGCTACTATACAAGATGTAAATATCAGAAGGTGGGTATCATTGGAGGCCATCTTAGAAGCTGGCTACCACAGTCACATCTATTTTTTCTTTTCCAAAAGAAAAAACAGTAGCATTTTACCTTTTATGTAACTTCTATCTCACTTGTATCTTTCCACATTTATTCACCTTTCAAGTTTTATTTCAGACTTGATATCTTTCCTAAGCTCCTTACATTGGTCAGAAAATATAATCTCTCCCTCAAAAAATATATATATATACATATTCTTGATAATTTTGAATAAGCAGTCTTGCATTTTCATTTTGCACCTATATATATACATAATATAAACAAATATATATATATACATATATATAATATATATATAATCTTTCCCTCAATGAGTCCTCCTTAGTATTTTGTGCCATTAAAAATAAGAATCACAGAGAAACAAAGTTTACTGTAAGAAATGGTATTAAGTTTGGTTTGAGATATGTTGAATTTAAAATATCAATTGATCATCCAGGTAAAGATATCACAGAGACAGAAAATCTGCATATGTGTGTGTATATGTGTGTGTAAAGTTAGAGGAAGACCTAGACATAGATTTTGAGGTCACCAGTTTACACATAAACCTGGAGGGATTAACTACGGTGAAGGTATGGAGTAAGTGAGGAGAGAGGACCCTGAAATCCAATGAGCAGGAGTCCAAGAATGGTCATTCATTCATTCAATAAATAATTTTCCAGCAACCACAATGGATGGAAGGAAGATGGGAATACATAGAAAGATTACGCTAATGCAAAAAGTTCAAAATAAGAGCTGAAAAATATCTACTGATTTTAGCTACATGTGAGCTTACATGGCATTAAAAAGGAGGTAAAAGATAGTCTGCAGTGGGTTGAGAGGTGAATGGGAATTCAGTAAGTAGAAATGAGGCATGTAGACCCAGAGTCAGCTTCATGGTGTGCAATCTAAGCAGTCACATGGGGCCCAGAGCCCACGCCTGGCTTACTACTCTACTGCTGCCATCTAGAAATTCTTGATAATTTTGAATAAGCAGTCTTGCATTTTCATTTTGCACCAAACTCTGCAAATTCTGTAGCCAGTCCTGGATAGAGTGTAATTTTAAAAAGCTTGACTAAACAAGGAAAGAGAGATGAGACAGTAAGCAATCAGACTGATATGCAGACAACAGAGAATTCTATTATTGTGGTTGTTTGTTATTTTTGGTTATTTTGGTGGTTGTTATTTTTATTTTAGGATGAGAAAGGCTTACAGGCTTAGGGAAAGGAGGCAGTGGTACAGGAGGTACCATTGAAGGTGCAGAAGAAAGAGGAGATTGGTGATAGAGTAAAATAGCATTGAGAAAGAAAGGAATGAGAACAGAGAGCAGGAGACACCTCTTCCCTGAGACTAGAGGGGGAAAAGTGAAAACAGAAAAAAGAACAGAGTTCTGGTCTGATGGTCTTATTTATCTCAATGAAGAAAAAAAAAGTCATCCACTTAGAAATAGGTGGAAAAGAGGAAAAGACTGTTGGCTAGAAAACTTGACAAGAAAAAGAATGTTTAACATCAGAAGGAACTGAAAAGAATGTTCACCAAAAGGAGGTAGAAGGGTTGAATGATAAATAGAGAGCCCAACTGCTATTTTAACATTTTACATAGATGAATCTCAAAATAATTATGTTGAGTAAAAAAAAGTCAATGAAAAAAGTAAATATTGTATCATTCCATTTATATAATGCAAACACAAATCAATCTACAGTAACAACAAGCCTGGCTGGGGGATGGGGGAGGAGAGGGGGAAGGGGGGGCCAGAGATTACACAAAGGGGCCTGGGGAAACTCCCAGGATGATGGGTATGTTCACCACCCTGTCTGTGCTAATGGTGTCACAGTTGTTCACCTATGTCAAAACTTATCAAATTCTACCTACTAAATATAATGCACATTAATTCAATACACCTATTAAACACTTAATGGATTGGGGCACCTGGGTGGCTCAGTTGGTCAAGGGTCCGACTTCAGCTCAGGTCACGATCTCGCGGTCCGTGAGTTTGAGCCCCGCGTCGGGCTCTGGGCTGATGGCTCAGAGCCTGGAGCCTGCTTCTAATTCTGTGTCTCCCTCTCTCTCTGCCCCTCCCCCGTTCATGCTCTGTCTCTCTCTGTCTCAAAAATAAATAAACATTTAAAAAAAGTAAAAAAAAAAAAGTAAAAAAAAAAAACCACTTAATGGATTGAGTCAATGGCTCTGCGTCATTTGCAGTTGTCAGTACAACCACACTACACTTCTGTCCAGCGTCTCTGCTGGTGGGGACAGGGGGACAAAAGTGATCTGGTACACTGCACTGTGTGGTACCCGATGTGTAGGTTCACGGGGAGATCAACTCTCACCCTCTGTAGACCTGTCTATGTGCAGTATTTCTCCTCAATGAAAAAACTACTCTCTGTTTGGCTAGAAGATAAAGATCCCTTCTACCCCTTAGCAGCAAACAGGCCTTGTGCAATCAGTGAGAATCCAGGACAAGAACTCTAGCCTCGTCCCAGGCATGCAACATGCACTTTCCCATCACCTTTTGGCTCCCATGTATCCACGTGTATCTCCATCTGTTTGTTTAGTCCCTTCCTGCGGGGTTGGAGGAAGTGGTACATCTCATTTCAAAGTTAAAGCCTACACCTGTGCCCTCCATCCCCCACATTTTTTTCTTGCTTTTAAAATATCTTCCATTCCCCTGGTTTCCTCCTCCTCTTTAGTTACCTCTGTAAATAGTTTCAGCATAAATAAAACCTCCTTAATGTATCCTATTTTGAGCATGCCAGCTGCTTTCTGTCAGAATCCTGATTGATAATGCTGCATAATCTCTCAAAATGTCCCCACAATATATGCAAAATTACATTGATTTAAATTAACTTGCTACAAAGCACACAGAAACTCCAAGCAGGACTCCCTATTTTAAAGAGATATTGTGATTATCATGGTGCTGAGTCCCTTTAAACTGCTTTTTTGCTCAGTTTATATATTGGCTTTCTGTTTATTCAAATTACAAACTTACTTGAAAAATAACATTGGCAAAGGACTGATTATCCTCATGAGAGAAAGCACTTCAAAATATAGGAAAGACACTGAATCTCCAGAAGAGAAAAAAATCCCAACTACCCAGGGACTATTTCACATTGGCTTTAATGATAAAAACAGAAATTAAAAGTAATTAGAGAGTTTAAACATAATTTCTCAGAATCGTCTTCATTCATCTATGTGTCTCTTGCCAAAAATTCCAAAAACAAACTAGTTTTCCTGACTCTGGTCCCTCAGTTTTTCAATCCACACTTCCAAATATCATCCAACATACATTTGCTGAGCTACAATCTAGAATGGTGAGGAAAAAGGAAAAATCATGACATAAAGGTTTCCTTTAGTCGGTTCACTTTTAAGAAAAGCTTAGAGTTTAACTTCAGGACCACAGCATAATGCTACCATCCCTTTAAAAATAATAAACACAAGGAAAAATATACAAAAAGTTTATACCAGTGTTAACATCAAAAATTAACTGTTGGGGTACCTGGGTGGCTCAGTCAGTTAAGCATCTGACTTTGGCTCAGGTCATGATCTCGTGCTTTGTGAGTTTGAGTCCCTCATCAGGCTCTGTGCTGACAGCTCAGAGCTTGCAGCCTGCTTCAGATTCTGTGTCTCCCTCTCTCTCTGCCCCTCCCTTGCTCACACTCTATCTCTCTCAAAATAAACAAACATTAAAAAAAAACTTTAAAAAAATAACCGTTAATTTCTGGATGGCTAAATGATAAGTGAACTTTATCATCTCATTTTGCTTATTGTGTTTTGTTAATTTTATCTTTTCTCTGGAATACCCAAGTCATTACAAAATAATAAAAAAGAACAATACTGTACATTAATCTTAGTTTGTTATGTAAATATATCTGTGTTTAATTTACCTGAAGAATATTCAACTTCATATCATTCTTATTCTATAGTCTGGATTTAGTCACTCAATCTTTTTACTGTCCTTATATAATCTCACATAAATGGTTCCCTCAGGTATATTGACTGAAACCTTAACCGGGTCTCAACTACGATCCAGATTTTGATGTCCTTACCTAGCAGCTGGATAAGAAGCAGCCATTCTATTATGCTGCTTTAAAGATTTTCCTATCTAGGTTTATAGCAGGTGGGAAGAACATAAACTACAGTCACAAAGTGGATACCCAATAACTGACAGTTAAGAGTACTTAATTCTTGGGGCACCCGACTGCCTCAGCCAGTTGAGCGTCCAACTTTTTTTTTTTTTTACTTTTTAAAAAAATATTTATTTTTGAGAGCCAAGAGACAGAGTGAGAGCGGGGAAGGGCAGAGAAAGGAAGACAGAATCCAAAGTAGGCTCCAGGCTCTGAGCTGTCAGCACACAGCCCAATGCAGGCCGAACTCACAGACCAGGAAATCATGACCTGAGCCTAAGTCAGAGGCTTAACCCACTGAGCCACCCAGGCGCCCCGACTCCTGGTATTGGCTCAGGTCATGATCTCAGGGTTGTGGGATCAAGCCGCGAGTCAGGCTCCACGCTGAGCAAGCATGGAGCCTGCTTAAGATTTTCTCTCTCCCTCTGCCCCTCTCCCCTGTTTGTGCTCTCTCTCTCTCACTCTCAAAACAAAAACAAACAAAATAAAAGAGTATTTAATTCTCCAAAAAATATCTTCCCTTGCTGCACCATATACTGACCCAAATTAAAAAATGGCCAGGGCTGGTACTTAAGAAAACTACAGTGTTGAGTCTTGTTAAAATAGAATGCTTCATAAATGTAGAAAAATGATCCACCAAAGAGCTAAAGTAAGGCCACATATGTGCATGTTTGTGCGTCCATGTGTGCAATTAATCTTAATTCCCTATAAAACATTATTAGAAAATTGAAACACCCATTGCTATGAAAAATAACAGGCTACTTAATTTTTTTAAAACTTGCAGCAATGATTATTTTGGAATGAATGCATAAGAAACCTACTAGACCATCCCTACCAGGAACAGATCTTAATAAAGCTGCAAGGAAATTTGTGAAATTCATCCATCTTCAGCATTTCAAGTATGTGTCATAAAATAAATCTTAGGTAAATGACAATATTTACATTTCTCAAGGTCATGGCATATGATTAGGTTAGATGTCTTGTAGTATTTCCTATTATCACACAGTTTATAAGTTGTAGTTGCCTCAAAACTTCTTTCATGCGATTCATCACGTTCCCCACCTCCACATCCCACACCACATTTCGTTTTGCCATAACCATTTTGTAAGTAGTTTATTTATCTATTTTTCATAGGTGAAACTGCCAGTAAATATATATCCTTTTTACATGGCAGAATAATGCTTTTTACGTCCTCAGGAAACCTGAATTAAAAACCATATACAAACACCCACTTTGAGACATTTTACGGTTGTGAGTTTGGTATAAACCAAACCAAAGTTCATTGTAATTGCAGCAACAGTTTTCAAAGGGTTGGGAGAAAATGAAAGACAGGAGGGCTATTTCCTTCACTGCCATTTTTTAAATCTCTCTGCATTAAGCTTCGTGACTGGCTATATTGCTTTTGGGAATTAATGACTTTCAATGCTGAACCAGAGCTCTCCACATCACTTTGACAGCAAACAGAATGCCCACAGCACTGGGTGGATTACACTCATTGCAACGCACAGGTCTTCGCCAGTGCCATTTCTAAGGCTAATGAATCCCTAGTTTCTACTCCTAGCAGCCACTCAAATCAAAGTACCGTGAGCATAGCATTTGGTTGCTTTTATATGATATCCAAACACAGTATGTGTTAATGAATCACTTTTGGCCAAGTAAACATCAAAAAAAAAAACAAAAAAACTTGGAGGTGTAGATTCCAACACTGTTATCACCTGTAGAACTTCCATGCCTTTGTCCCTTTTCCAAAACCCTTATAGAAGATACCGCCTGCTTTTTGTATTTATAGGCAGTATGTAATGGCAAGAGTCACAAATGAGAAATTTAATTGCCTCAAACTATTAATCTATAAAATAGGACTATAATGCAAAGTTATCTTAAAGAGGCAAAGTAGCAGAAGTTAAATAAAGAGAGGAAATACAAGTCTTGTGGGCCCAGGGGCTTTTGTCTGTGCTGTTCACTAGTATATTCCTCCTGCCCTAATCAGTGCCTGGTACCTAATGGGATCTCAACAAATATTTGTTGAGTAACTGAGTGACAGTCTGTAAGGTCAGTAACACTTTCAGACCTCACTGACAACATAAACACATTTAAAGTAAAAATGTGCTATTTTAAATTGGAATTCATCAGTATGGAGGAAACAAAAAGAAAGGTCATAGATGCAGATGCTGGCAGTGTCTTTCTTAAAAAATTTTTTTTCTTTAATCCTTACCAATATTTTAATTAACCAGATGGGGTAATTCCTTTACAGTGTATACATGTATCAAATCACCAAAATGTGCAATGTAAATATCTGACAATGTTATATATCAATTATACCTCAATAAAGCTGATTTTTTTTAATCCTTACTATTTAGTGACAATTTTACTGGTCCTTCCCCAAGGTCATAATGTCATAGTGATAAGATACGACACTAAGGACCAGTGATATGTCTGGGTAGGGGATATCTTGATCTCACCTGGAACAAAATCTTTGTTAAATGCTACATAAATAAAATATAGTCATGAATTAACCAGAATACTTATTTTAGTGATTTCTTATTATTTCAAATCTGTTTTCTTCTCTCTACAAGTAATTTTTGGCTTTTCTCCATAATCCCTCATCTAATCCTTGCTGCTTCTTCCATGACCTCTACATTGAGACGGTTTTTCCAGTTGTGTGTAGTCCCACATAAATGGAAGGCTCTTGGCGATCTCAGACTGTACTGCCTTTTATATTTTTTTATTAATTCTTTCAATAACAGTATTTTATCAATCTTTTGTTTATAAACATTTAATTATTTTCCTCATAGCACATAACATGGAGTTGACCAGTTATAGCCATCACCATATCAAAATAGTATAAAGATACTTTAAAGTCACATATTTCCCCTAATGAGTTAAAAACAAAAACAAGATTTTGTCATTTTTAAGATAATGCTGAAATCTCAGGCTATTGAATTTATCACATCTTACATAAAGTTGGAAATTATGACTTTTTAATTTAGGAGTAATACATGATCATTAAAATTTTTTAAATAAAAATATTTGAAAGATAAAAAACTTTAAATAGCCAACATTTTCATGACTCACAATTTGTAAAAAATGTTCCTCCTAGCATTTTTCTCTTCTGAAAGACCATTTGGGTTTTCATGGTTATAGTCACACTGACTATATAGAAATTAGTGTCTCAAAATCATTTTTTCAAAAGTGAAATACAGCATGTTTTGAGAAAAAAAAATAAGATAACTTCCTAACCTTTTGTTCAAGAAAAAAAACACAAAGATTAGGATAAATTATGAAATGGCAAAACATTTGATAAATTCCAAAAACTTTATCAAAAAAGATACGTGTAACGTTTTATGCATAAAAACTGTGTTTACAGGAAAATTCAAACACTGGAATTCCCTGAATCCTCTAGAGTAAATGGTTCTCATTCAACTTTTTATTTATAGGAAAAACATGTATCTCATGCTTTAAAAATGCTTACAAAATCAAATATATAAACTAATTGCAAAGAAAAAACTAATCTAACAATACAGTTATAAGCCGTGAGACCTCACATTTGAGTATTTGATTGACTAATTTTATTGCCATCTAATTTGAAGAGAAATAACCCTTTGCAAGGGATTGAGAGTCCATAAACACTTTTCCCACTAGTTTTGTTTCTGGACTTAAAAAAAAAATCCCATAAAAACAACTGGGACTCTGGAATACAGCTGCCCTTTTTAGCATTCCAAAAATTAAAACTCTGATCTGCCTTGGCCAGGAACACTCCAGAAATAATGAAGCCCAGTTTTCACGTGGAAGATTAGCCTGTTTAAAAATGTTGCTCAGAAGTGTTTTCATTGGACAAGCCCATCTATATCTCTTTAGAAATCAAAAAGTAGTAATTGCATGCTAAAAAATAATGAAATTAATATACTTTAAGGGAAAGCATTGTTCCTTAAATCTGTCAAACACCAGAATATTAAAGCTCTTTGTTCCTATTTTTGTACATGAGTGCTGTGCAGTTTCATGCCAGTCGTGGAGGTAATGATGGGGGCTTTTACTGGGCGGTGAGCGCATGCCAGGTATTTTCCTTACACCTTTTATTTCCCTTCGTCTTCACAACACCTCAGGAGTACAATTATCTTCACCATTTTTAGATGAGGACATGGAGGCAAAGAAATTAAATAATTTACCCCACTCAGCTAAGAGGCACACTCTAGATTTCAACCAAGGAGTTGAAGTGAAGTGCCAAACGTGAAGTGCCAAGTCTTTGCTGCTCTTAAAGAATAAGGAAAAATTTTCTTAGTTACGTTCTCCACCTAGTTGTGAGTCCCGCTCCCATTCTTTCCTCTTTCTTACTTACCATCGTTTTGTTTGCTTGTTTACTTTTAACGAAGATGAATTAGCTAAGTTCATGTTTACAATGAGATATTGCCACCCTGAAAGAGCCACATTTTAAATATTATACCAAGTAGGGGCCCCCGGGCGGCTCAGTCGATTAAGCATCTGACTCTTGATTTTGGCTCAGGTCATGACCTCGCAGTTTGTGAGTTCAAGCCCCGCATCCAGCTCCGTGCTGACAGCACAAAGCTTGCCTGAGATTCCCTCTCTCTCTACCTCTCTCTCTCTGCCCCTCCTCCGCTCTCTCTCTCTCCCTCTCCCTCCCCGTCTCTCCTCTCTCTCTCTCAAAATAAATAAATAAACTTTAAAAAATAAATAACAGCATACCAAGTAAGAATGAGAAGCCCTATCAGGTTGCTTGGGACACTAACAATGCCATTAAATTTTATTTAATCCTCCCAATAACAATGTGCATACCTCATTTTAGACATAAACTCAAGTAATTCAAATAACTACCCTCAAAGCAAATAGCTATTTAGTGGACAGCTGAGATTTTGTACAGCTCAAATGGAAACACACCTATTATTTACTCTGGAGTTTATGTTCTTTAACAGGCTAAAACAGGTATGCTACCCACCAAGCCTGCAGTAAAGAAGTTATTTAAGACAGCCCTCAGTCAATCAGAATAATCACATATTTAGTTTGGGTCTCAATCTAAAACCTAGTTAGTCGAACACACACAGCCTTTGGGAGAGTCCTGTATTCCTCAAAATGGATGTAAGTTCCAAATTTCAAGGAATTCCAACCTAATGAGTACTCCATATACAATATCAACCTTTCCTTTCCCTAATAAGATATAAATCCAAGAGCTTGAGTGTAGCCCAGCTAATTAGATCTTTGTCAAACAATAGTCCTTTTCTTTAAATCTGTGGCTTCTCACCCAGATGATAAAAAGCTATTTCAGCTCAAGACTTCTACTTAATTGGTTTGCACCCTCACAGGGACCTCCTGGGCCCCTCCAGCATATCCCCACCTCAGAGTGTAGGGGGAATGCTTTGCCTCCTAGCAGAGCACAGTTGTAAGATTTATGTGGGGCTTTCATGTTCACCCAGTGAATTAAATCGAAAGGCTTTGTTTCTGTTAACTTCAACTACCTTCCCTAAGCAAGGCTTTGGGAACTTGTTCATGTCAAAGGAAGTTTGTTTACCGTTAGAAAAGTCCAGCAGAATTAACAGTGAAGCAATTCTTTTGTACCCTTTGGCAGCCCCTAGGGCTAGGGACCCCAGATCACAATAGCCCCAGTCACCCAACCTTAGAAAGCAAGACTTACATCCAAAAAAATAGTCATTGTAAAATCTTCCCACTTTAAAATGTTAACTTCTTACATATTATACTGCTATTTATGAAACTCGTGTAATGAAGCAAGCCCCTATTTAGCAAGCATTGCCTTGTTTTGTAAAATATATGGCGATAGAATTTTAGACCTAAAGATATCAGAAATCATTTTTTTCCGACCACTTCATTTTTCCACATACTTGATCTGAGGCCCAGAGAGCTCAAGTGTCTTTTCCAGTTAGTAGCAAGGGGAATCCAGAACCCAGATCTTTTCGATTATTTTTTAGCATTCAAATAAAAACTTTAGGAGAAAAAAAAAGGGCACTTGACTGGCTCAGTTGGAAGAGGATGTGACTCTTGATCTCAGGGTTGTGAGTTCAAGCCGCACATTGGGTGTAGAGATTGCTTAAAATAAATAAATAAACTTAAAAAAACTGCAACCACCATTTAAAAAACAAGAAAGAAAGAAAGAAAGAAAGAAAGAAAGAAAGAAAGAAAGAAAGAAAGAAAGAGAAAGAGGGGGAAAAAGAAAGAAAGAAAGAAAGAAAGAAAGAAAGAAAGAGAAAGAAAGAAAGAAACCTCTGTTAAAAAAAACTTGGGTCACATTAAATGGTAAATCTGGCTCCAAGAAACTGTGTGGATGAAAAGGTGACTGGAAAGGGAAGTACAGTAAATGGCACGTAATCAAATAGATGTTTTATTGTCTGGGTGATAGAACACTGTAAAAATAAAACATGGATATGAATCCTCCTTTCACTAGAGCAATTTTCCCCCATAGGATGGACCAGATTTGCTGGTACGTACCACCCAACTGATGGAACAACACCCCCTTATTTTGCAGAGAATGGTTGCTCTATTATTGACAGAGCAGCAATCGGCCAGTGTATTCACATCTGTTAGGTAGCAAACCAACATCATGGAAACCAGGACAAATTTAGTAAGCAACTAAAGTTTCATCTTTTTATTATTTTTTTTAAGTAATAAACGTCATCAGTTTGGGGAAACCAGTCCCTGTATGCTAGCCCTCTTCACGATCTGACCTGAAATCAGCCAGGTGAGAGAGAGCCCCAGAAAGGGGCTGTGGTCCAGGCAGGGTGGTCACAGATAAGTAGCAATGCCGTTTTCTACACATACTTGCTCCTCTGCAGAGACTTTATTAAAGAGACTTCAAGCAGAGGAACAAAATGCTCTGGCTTCCAGCCATATAAGCTGGCAGCAAATAAGAGGCAATAGAAGGGTACAAGTTTAAGCCAAGATAGTTCTGCTCCCCTGAGGGCTGGAACCTTCCTGAACAGAAGAAGGATCCTGCTGAGGCCGGATAAGTCAGAAAGACAGACATCTAACTGGGCCTACCTCTCTTATCCTTTCCCAAATCCAGAAAGCACAAAATAAGAGTACCAGGAGTTTAAAAGTCAGAGTATTTTAATGTAAATATTGAAACAGATGATCATAATTATCTCATGTGAAAATTCTTTGAGAGTGTACAACTAAGAAAAAAAAACCCACTAAGTTCTCTCTTTTGCTTTGCCCAGTAACTGTTTAGCCGTTGGTCAGACATATGTGTCTGTCACTTACTTAAAGAAATGTCAGGATAGGCAGTGCATGATGTGATCATACACTGATTTTAATCTACACCCTGAGTCATGTTTTCCTGGGCCGGTTGTTGGCATTGGACAAACCCCACGAGGAAACCAAACTCCCAAGCCTGCTTGGGCAAACAGTTTAAGCATCTCCATCTGAAGCTGCTGAGAGAGGTTATTAATTAACACAAGGGTCTTAGATATCATCTATTACAGGTAAATTAGTACTGTCCATACAATGCACACTGGCTGGAAACACTGATCAGCCAGCTCGGCCCTGCATGGTGTATAAGCACCTGTCTAGCCTAGCTGCATGACAACTTTAAGGTACCTTTTGTAATTAGAACTCCATTTGTTCCTGTGTCTGTCACATAACACAGGTTTCTGGCACCTGATCCAACTACAAGGTTAGGAACCCTACTGCCAGAACATCATAGCATTTGCCTTAGATGAACCTTCCATATGTTGATAATTGCAGAAGTGCAGAAAAGACAGTGGAGACCGGAAGTTGCCTTCCAGGTTGTATGATTGCTCTCGTGCTTGTTCACTATCAAATGTATGCTCACGGGACACAATTTGGTTCAACACATGCCTTTGTTGTATCAGATTACCTGGTACTAAGGTTGTGGACTGGACAGAAGACAGTTTCCAATCACCTCCACCACTCATGGAGGCTACAATGTGCACCAAAACTGTGAGAGGGGTGCCTAGGTGGCTCAGTCTATTGAGTGTCTGACTCTTGACTCTGGCTCAGGTCATGATCCCAGGGTGGTTGGATCGAGCCCTGCATCAGGCTCTGCACTTAGCATGGAGCCTGCTTAAGATTCTCTCTCTCCCCCTTTGCCCCTCTCCCTGACTCTCCCTCTCTCTCTCACTCTTGCTCTAAAAAAAATTTTTTTTAATTAAAAACAAGAACCTGAGAACTGTGAATGACTATACTCTCAAGAGAGATGTGCCATTGGACCCAACCACTGCCCACATCTATTTGTGCTTGTTTTGTACAGATAGGAAATTGATGGAAAATTACCCACACTATGCCCTCTCTAGAATAAAGTACTATAAAAGTTGTCACTGTCAGGGCACCTGGGTTGTTCAGTCAGTTAAGCATCAGGTCAGTTAAGCTCAGGTCATGATCTCATAGTTAATGAGTTGGAGCCCCACATCAGGCTCTGTGCTGACAGCTCAGAGCCTGGGACCTGCTTTGGATTCTGTGTCTCCCTCTCTCTCCGTTCCTCCCCTGCTGTCTCTATCTCTCTCTCTCTCTCAGAAATAAAGATTAAATTTTTTTTTCTTTTGAAATTGTCACTGTTACATTTACCTCCCTAATCCCCAGATTAGTTAGCAAAATGGTTAAGTAGGAAGGAAAAGGCTGGTATATATGGGTGATGTTGGTAGCTGTACACAGATCAATCCTACTGACTGCTGACAAGTGGAACACTGTGGGACCTCAGGGTGACTGGAGGCACAGCCTCTGAAGGTTTGCTAAGCTGTGAACCACATGCAATTTTCAGTAAATACGATCCTTCAGGCCCCTGGTTTTTGGTTTTGTTCTCAGGCCTTGTCAGCTTGTACACCAAACCTTTTGCTGCCTCTTTTTACAAGAACCCACTTCTGTGAAGAAAAACAAATCACGCTGAGTATTACGCTGCCAGCATGGTAATGTATTGAAAATGCTTGTATGTGTTAATTTTTAGTCTATTCTTTGGAAGTGATTGATTAACATCTGCAGAAAGTAATCGTAAATCAATACTCCAAAGGAGGTTTCTTAAGTACAATCTTAAGTACAATCTAACCCAGAAGGTTTGCTACTTAACACAAACGAGGTTTGAAATAATTTTTCCTTGTAAAACGAGTGGAGACTTGCTTGGGCCCCACTGCCCTATACGAACAGCACACTCATATCTGGAATCCCACTGGTACCACCAGTTCTGTCCACTTCAAGGAGGGCTTGGTCACCTCATCTCCCACAAGCTTAGCTGGGCCTTTCATGAGAACTTCTTGTGTTTTCCTTAGAGGGAGGTTCTCATGGGAAGTTCTGAAGAAGAGTGCAGAGTCCCTGAGGACAGAGATTGGGGCAAACTCTAATAACAAGTATTATAACCGTTCTGGTATTCTTACTAATATAGGTATTTATAGGCACAACAGAATTTGATCTAAGACTTGCTTTCCTTCTAACAGAAAGATTTTATGGAGGGGATCCTTGGTCCCCATGACATTAGCCAGCAGAAGCTACTCAAGTACCTTCCAAAAGAACCTGATAATTGTTGAATGGCCAAATTGCTCTGGACTGTGTGCATCTCTCAGTCCAAAAGGGGGAAAGACTACCTACCATGTGGAGAGAAGGTCAAGAAAAGAGACATTTTCAAGGGAGAAAATGAGAGACTAAATATTCCCTAATCATCTTTGACCTTACAGATGTTACAGCCATAGTCCTAGACAGGATCATTTTGCCAAACTGGTCTTCTTTTCTAATTCTCCCTTTGTTTCACTCAATACATGAGCTAAGATGGATAATGAGGAATAGAACTATCCTAGTAGAATAAGGGACCTGATACTATTCTTATTACTACTATTAGATTTGCTCTTATAGACTATACACGATTTTGGAGTCAAGCAGATCTGTGTTCAAGCTTCCCTTCTAGCACTGCAGATACCTTCACTTCTCTCAACTATGGTTTCCTCGTCATTCAATCAAAATATATTTAATAATAGCTACTGCTACTATGCAAGCTTGTTGTAAGGACTTATAAAGATAATATGTAAAGAGCACCTAGAAAAATGCCTAGCACATCGTCTGGGCTCAATGTACGACAGTTTTGTTATTTTTATTATTGATGTTATTTTTATGAATAATAATATTGTCACTCTTTAGGAACTTATATCCATAAAATTAGCTTTTTTTCCCTCCTAATAAGGGATCCTAGAACTGAGGAAGCAGTGATATCTATAAATAATGCACAATCTTTTCATGAAATAACAGTCATCTTCATTGCTTGGAAGTAATAAATAATTTACAATTCTGATTTTCTTCACAACATGACAAGAATATGATGGGGATCAAAACATGCCACCCCAAATATGTCACTTTGGCATAAGGATTGCTTTGAACTGAAGGCAATTAAAAAACAGCACATGTAGAAAGAGGTCTCTGCTTTCCCCCATCTGCCTAAAAATGGGACACAAATTTCCATTTGTGATGGTGTTCCCCTTCCCTTGTCTCTACCAGGAGGAAGAAAACTATCATCACTGGAGACAGAAAGATGAACCTGATATGGGTCTGCACAAGTAAAGCTTAGTAAAATAACCATCATCTTCCATCAGTTTTCCCCATATATTTACCTTCCCACAATTCACTGCCCCTAGAAACCCAAACACTTTTTCTTTTGTCTAATCACCTCTCCACGATTTATCACCCTTTATTAAAATGTATACAGGCTCTCAAGCCAAACTGCTTTTTCAAATTCTCATTTCATTTATAAAGGCTTCTGTGCACAAAAATCAAAATATTAACATCAAATAAAATACATATGTCTTTTCTGTTAACAATGTTTTGTCAGTCCAATTTGCACATCCTAGTAAAAAAAAAGTAAGACAGTAACTAGAGGGCAAATTTTTGTCTTCCTCCTCTATAGATATATACATGTGGGAATTTTTTTTATTTTATTTTTTATTTTTTAAAATTTACATCCAAATTAGTTACCATATAGTGCAACAATGATTTCAGGAGTAGATTCTTTAGTGCCCCTTACCCATTTAGCCCATCCCCCCTCCCACAACCCCCTCCAGTAACCCTTAGTTTGTTCTCCATACTTATGAGTCTCTTCTGTTCTGTTTCCCTCACTGTTTTTCTATTATTTTTGTTTCCCTTCCCTTATGTTCATCTGTTTTGTCTCTTAAAGTCCTCATAGGAGTGAAATCACATGATTTTTGTCTTTCTCTGACTAATTTCACTTAGCATAATCCCTCCAGTTCCATCCATGTAGTTGCAAATGGCAAGATTTCATTCTTTTTGATTGCCAAGTAATACTCCATTGTATATATATATACCACATCTTCTTTATCCATTCATCCATCGATGGACATTTGGGCTCTTTCCATACTTTGGCTGTTGTTGATAGTGCTGCTATAAACATGGGGGTGCATGTGTCCCTTCGAAACAGCACACCTGTATCCCGTGGATAAATGCCTAGTAGTGTAATTGCTGGGTCATAGTGTATTTCTATTTTTAGTTTTTTGAGGAACCTCCATACTGTTTTCCAGAGCGGCTGCACCAGCTTGCATTCCCACCAACAATGCAAAAGAGATCCTCTTTCTCCGCATCCTCACCAACATCTGTTGTTGCCTGAGTTGTTAATGTTAGCCATTCTGATGGGTGTAAGGTCGTATCTCATTGTGGTTTTGATTTGTATTTCCCTGATAATGAGTGATGGTGAGCATTTTTTCATGTGTCAGTTGGCCATCTGGATGTCTTCTTTGGAGAAGTGTCTATTCCGTCTTTTGCCCATTTCTTCACTGGATTATTTGTTTTTTGGGTGTTGAGTTTGATAAGTTCTTCATAGATTTTTGGATACTAAACCTTTATCTGATATGTCATTTGCAAATATCTTCTCCCATTCTGTCAGTTGCCTTTTAGTTTTGCTGATTGTTTCCTTTGCTGTGCAGAAGATTTTTATTTTGATGAGGGCCCAGTAGTTCATTTTATACATGTGTTTTGAAGCTAGGAACTACCTCTCTTAAATTGGGGGGAGAAAAAAGTAAATAAATAGCTCAAAAGAGCATTTAGTGCTTTTCCTTTTGAGTTAGGTCTTGGCTATTCACCTGAGTGAGGAATCAGCATCATCTGGGAACCTTATAAAAATGCAAAAACAAAAATATATAATTTCTTTAAAAAAAAAAAAACAGCCAGGGGGGCCTGGGTGGCTAGGTCAGTTGAGTGTCCAATTCTTGATTTCAGCTCAGGTCATGATCCCAGGGTCGTGGGATCAAACCCTGCAAAGGGCTCCATGCTGCACATGGAGCCTGCTTAAGATTTGGTCTCTCCCTCTGACTCAAAAAATAAAAAAATAAATAAAATAACACATAAATTTAAAAAACTTGAAGTGCCTGGATGGCTCAGTCGGTTAAGTTGTCTGACTTGACTCAGGTCATGATCTCATGGTTTGTGGATTCGAGCCCCACATTGGGCTCTGTGCTGACAGCTCAGAGCCTGGAGCCTGCTTTGGATCCTCCCTCTCTCTCTCTCTCTCTCTCTCTCTCTCTGTCCCTCCTCCACTCATGCTTTGTCTCCCTCTCTCTCAAAAGAAAATAAACATTAAAATTTTTTTTCATAAAAAAATAAATAATTAATTAAAATATAAATAAATAACCATTTAGAGCTTTGTACAATATGTAAGGGACTTGGGATATCCATGGTGCTAAACTTCAGGCAAATATATTCTTATGAACTCAAACATGACATACAAGAGAATACTAGATGAGTATTTCCTAACGTTTTTCAATGTGCCTAAACCAAATCATGAGCCCCTGTCCTTGGAGCTATGGCCATTATAGAAGAGAATACATCTTCAATAACATGTAACAACGAACTCAGAGGGCAGAATATTTTACATATAGTAAAAACTAACTTCATCCACACGTCTCTTATTCAAAGTCCTTTTTTCTGTCTTTTTTTATCTTGATAAAGACCCTCCTTAAAGCAACTTTAGTCAGGTTTCTCTGAACCCCTTCCTCAACTAAGCCTCCATCTTGGACCCCATCCTTGATGGGCCTGGATAGCCAAATTTTAGCAAGAATCCTGATAAGACAGTTTATAAAGAAGCCTCCATTCTCAATGATCTGATCAAATTCCTCACCTCCCACCCTTTATTTCTGGTCACCCTGATTTCTCTTCAGCAAGAATTATGTTAAGTCAGTTTGGAAAGAATCCCCCTACCTTGATGTCTCCTCTTAGTAATTTCCTACTCACTGACCCCCTCACTCTGTTCCTTGGCTGTAAATCTCCAGCTGTCTTTGCTGGATTTGGAGTGTAACTCCATCTCTCTTCCCTATTACAACCTCTCTCTCCTGGTACAATAGTGCTGACACCATTCACAACAGTCCTGAAGAGATTTCTTTGCCATTTTAACAAGTTTCAGAATATTTTTTTCTTTAACAACATACTTCCTTAAAAATTCTTATTAAGAGGTAGCCAGAGCACAGACAAATGCTGCCAAGAAGTATAGCTTATCCACAGGGAGCTATAAAACATTGGGACCAGTTTGTTTGAATAGAATACATTTTATGAAAAGTATACTTGGGACTATTTAGCTTACCAAATGCAAGTTAAGTGAGGCAAGTCTGAAATTTCATCCAGAATGCTAGATAGGGATAGTCAAAAGAAAATCAAGCATCTAAATGACCCTCCAAAAATGGGCAGTCCCAAAATATTCATGATCCATTTCTGTTTGGAGTGTGGATAGAAATGAGCAAGCTCAACTGAGGTACGGTGATCCCGCATTAACTCACATCTTGGCCAAGCATCCACATCTAAGTTTCACTCACACTGCTCATGAAACTCAAATTAAGTCCCAGAAAAGCAATTATGTGAGACCTCTCACAACCCTCCAAAGGCCATCCGAATGGCAGCAGGGACATAAGAACCAAAGATTGGCAGTCCAATTCCAAAGAGGTAGGTACTCTAAGTAACACTGCCCATTACATCAAGCTATTGCATCTTCACTGGGGACATTTTTTAATAAATCTCTAAATACTCTCAAGTCTGAAAAGTAACAAAATACATCAAAGTAGATGCAGTCACTAAAATGTGGATAGATGATAAGACAATTTCAGGACACTTTAGCGGGATCTCCTTGTTTTGCGCTTCTTTATCCAAATGTATGTTTTCCAAGGCCACATTCTGCAGAACACTAGCCAATGAGATGCTCTCCAAAAAAGTGGTTCCTTGATCAAATAAACTTGGAAAAGAATGTATACTCAATCCTCCCAGTTTAAAAGTGTGTTCATTCGCATATAAAAAATTCTAAATCACATTAGCATTTAATGGTTCTAAAAAATTCTGAAAAAAATGGAGTCTTAGTAACTTGGTTTAATCTAGGGTGTTTCCAAAGACAATTGTCACAGAGTGCTTCATTCTTTCTAAGTTTGTTTATTTGTTTCTTTAAGTAATCTCCACACCCAGCATGGAGCTCAAACTCATGACCCCGAGATGAAGAGTCTCACATGCTCCTCTGACTGAGCCAGCCAGGCACCCCTGGAACCCTTTTTTAAAATCTCACATTGTGAATTACTTGGGGAAAATAGCTGAATCGTGTAGTGAGGGCTTCATTTTCTTTGGAAAAGAAAAGGAGGACATGGAAGGGCAGGGTAAGTTTTATCAATGAAGCTTAATAAAGAATGAAGGTATGGCATTCACGGCCCCTCCATGCAGACACACACCCACACCAACACCAACACCATCACCACCATCTCCATCTTCTCATCTCGTAAAAATCAGGATAATGGCGAAATCTTTTCCTTTAAGGGTAGAGAGCACAGAGGTAAAGTACAGGAGTCCAGAAAAGCCGTTGCAGTCAGAAAGCGGGAGAAGAGCCTTGCTGGGACCACCCACAGAAGGTGAGAGGCATTTGAGCATGCCCATGAGGTTGAGGTGAGACACCTGCAGCTGACAGGGCCATGAGAGCCCAGGCTGCCTGCAGCAGTTCACAGACAATTCCTTCCGAATGATGAAACACAATCACTGAGGGTACTGGAAAAATGGGAAGAGGAATGAAGAAAGCAACGAATGGGAAGGATAATAGAGGTGATACATGTACCCATTATTATTCACCATTTGCTGTTCCATTGAAGAGATAAGTAACATAGTTGTTAAGGTCATGGACTCTGGAGCCAGAACTACCTGACTCTGAACCCGGCTCTGTCTCTCTCCAGATGTGGGATCTTGCATAGGTCACTTGACCCCCGTGCCTCTAGTTTTCTCACCTGTAAGCATACTACCTTGTCTGTCATCGTTTTCAAGTAAATAGGTGTAATTCACTTAGGGTAATTCCTGGCACACAGTAAGTAATAGCTAAGTGTTAGTTATCTTTACGGGTACTTCTGCTGTAGCTTGATATATACATTCTGGAAAAAAAATTCTCCGTATTCTACAAAACTATAGAATACGGGGCTGGCGGGGGCAGGAAGGGAAGGAATAGAGGTACCTCTCAAAAACTACACAAGCTGTCATCAGAACGCTACCAAAAACTGTACCAGAATAGCTTAAACTGCCCAGGTAGGCCACCTGACATACTGAAAGTTGTCCCAGCAGATGTTTAAAGTGCACGACAACAACAGAGTAGAAATGTTGGTAGCACCTCAGTCGGAGGAGGCTGATGGGTGTTAAGAGAAGGCAGATGGATGCAGAGCTCTGGGCAGTGGGGCTGCTGAGGTGATTCCAGCAGGCAGTGCCACCCCCCAGGGATCTGTGCAAGGCCTGGAAGATGGCCCCAGGTCCAGGCACTTGTTTTTAATTTTCACAAAACACAACAGAAAGTGCTTCTCCTTAGTGCGATTTACTATTCCAAGGTCGCTATGAGAGAAAGCAAATATTAGGAAGCTTACTATTCCCACACATCTAAGCCACCTCCTCTCAGCATTTTTTCAGTACTAAAGTTAGTACTTTGCTGTCCATTTGCCTGAGTCCTGGTCATTCTTGATTTATAACCCATGGGGAAGAGAAAAGTATTATACATGAGCTCCTTAGTAAATAAAGTTTTCCACCTTAAAATGAGGAAACTGAGGAAAGAATAATTAACTTGTCCAACGTCATATAGCCATGCAGAGCCCAAGTTCCTGGTCCATGCCCAGAGAGTACACAGCCTGTCTTAATCAATGTATTTGTAGGATTAAGAAACAACACAGTCAATACTTGTGTCATTAAGAGTTTCATATTTAGAAACAAATTAAAATCTTTTTTTGTGGTTTGGCAAGCGGTCCTCAACTTAACTCTAACAACCAATTAGGAACGCAGGTAATACAAAAATGTCAACCAAAATCAAATCACAACACTTCACCTTTTATTCTGCCCCACTTCTCCTACATTGAGCCCCATCTCAGTACAGTGGTCATCCCCACCATTCCCCTTCATCACCTCAGTCCCCATCTCTGTACCATTAGTCCCAAACTGAACCCTCAAGACACAAGTCCAATATGAACTCATGGTTTTACTCCTGAAACCATTCTTCCTCCTATAATTCCAATCTTGGTCAATTATCTATGACAATCACTTAAACCAGAACTCCTGATGCCTTCCTAGAATACTACCTCTGCCAGACAGCCATTTTATTATCAAATCATGTGAATTTCACCACTCATTCCCACAGTATTGACCCTTATCATCTCTCCTGTACAGGCTACAATAGTCTCCCAACTTACGTCCCTATCTCACGGCCACCATTTATGTAAACTATCTAAACAACGTAAAAGTGACTTCCCTAAAAGTGAGTAAACAAACTCACCATGGAAGGCATACCAGGCCATTGATTATCTAGCCTGCATTATATACAGTCTCCTACTGTATGTCTTAATCATATTAAACTACTTCAATTTCCTTAAATATGCCAGACTGGTTCTTGGATTTTTGGTCCTTCCCTCATGTATCTCCCTCTACTCCCAGGCACCACCTCCTCCAGTTCTGCAATCTATATAATCTACTTCCTAGTAACCCCCTCTCCAGGTATAAAAGATTCTGTTTTAGAATCATTATCTCTCCAATACCTTTACAAACCCACCCCCTAACATCTGTAGAGGTGTCCATTCCTTCCTTTGGGAACCCATTCTTTGCCATGTATAGCTCAACATAGCCCCTAAAACACTATTGTCCTTATTTTCTTACAGATACACCTTCCCCTATTAGACTCTTGGCTCCTTGAGGACCAGAACTGTATATAAATCATTTCAGTATCTCTTATGCCTAACATTATCCTGGGCATGCAGTTGAGGATTATTAAATGCTTGTTTACTGAATGAATGAATGACATTTATGAATGCCTAGGTATTTATTTCTACACCATCTTGTGGCCATTCCTAGAAATGGCACCTTCTTCTCCAAAATACTGAAATCCTGTGAATTAAGAAACATTCCAATTTCTTCTAGATATCCCTCTGTTCCCAATTGTCCAAAATACTCATGAAGATGGAAGACTCAATTGATTAGCTAATTTTTAATAGGTGTTATTCTAATATCAAAAGGAAAACATTTTTTAATAATTGAAATTCGAGAAAAATAAAAGCTCCAGGAATCAACCTCTCTCAAGTTGTTCTGCATTTATTAAAGCAAACAATTATGTGGATATAAGTAAGACAAAAGTTTCTTCTTTTAAGTCTCTTTAGAAAACTAAGTTCTTTTTAACTTTTTTAAATATAATCTATTGTCACATTGGTTTCCATACAACTCCCAGTGCTCATGCCAACAAACGCCCTCTTCAATGCCCATCACCGACTTTCCCCTCCCCCCAACCCCCATCAACCCTGTTTGTTCTCTCTATTTAAGACTCTCTTATGGTTTGCCTCCCTTCCTCTCAGTTTGTAACTTTTTCCCCCCTTCCCTTCCCCCATGGTCTTCTGTTAAGTTTCTCAAGATCCACATATATGAGTGAAAACATATGGTATCTGTTTATCTCTGACTTATTTCCCTTAGCATGATACCATCCAGTTCCATCCATGCTGCTACAAAAGGCCAGATTTCATTCCTTCTCATTGCCAAGTAGTATTCCATTATATATATAAACCACATCTTATCTACCCATTCACCAATAGATGGACATTTAGGCTCTTTCCATAATTTGATTATTGTTGAAAGTGCTGCTATAAATATTGGGGTACAAGTGCCCCTATGTATCAGCACTCCTGTATCCCTTGGGTAAATTCCTAGCAGTCCTATTGCTGGGTCATAGGGTAGTTCTATTTTTAATATTTTGAGGAACCTCCACACTGTTTTCCAGACTGGCTATGCCAGTTTGCATTCCCATCAAAGGTGCCAGAAGGTTCCCGTTTCTCCACATCCTTGCCAGCATCTATGGTCTAGGCAAATAAATTCTAATAGATATTTCTAGAATGCTTGTTGGCCTTTCCATCACATGTTTTATGCTGTTGTACAAAACAAATTCAAGTTTGCAAGTATACGCATCAGAGACAAACTGGAGTCATTATAAAAAATAACTTCTTTTATTTTTCAAGAAGAGGGGTCCACAAAATGGATTTAAATATTACATACACCCAAATGTTTTTTTTTTCTTTTAAAAGCAATGTGTCCAGATGACAAAATGCCTTTTCTCCAAATGCCTTCTTAATTTCTTCCAATGCTTTCTTGATTGAGGCCATGTGTTATCTGAGAGGTTTTGTTGTGTTTTTTTCCCCCCTTCCTGTCAGTATTCCATTCCCATACTCTTACTTGGGATTCACCAAAGAAAAGGGTCTTATTATCCAACATAAAATACATCAGAAGAAGTTTAAATCATGTACATATAAATGCTACTTATTTATAGAAATTTCTAAACAGGAAATATTGGAAGAAATTTTGTCATTCTTCTTCTTAAAAGGCTCACATCTTAGCCTAGAAATTTAACCTCAAACATACTGAATAATACGCCATTCTAACTTTCTATACTGATCAACTTCATTAATTATTTACTATGTGTTTTGTCTCTACTAGACATGCAGAGGAAGGGTGGGGAGATATTAGAAGTATAGGAAACTATACTTCTATACAAGTTAGTTAGAAAGCTAAAGCCAAAATATAAACAATTTCAGAATTATAAAACAATCATTTTAATTCCACAAAGCAGTTAAGTACACTAGCAGAGATGCAGACTAGAGTACATGGCATCTGGGAGATAGGGAGATTGAATTGGGAAATTTAAGACTATGGAAGGTCAAGAAGCTGTTCTCGAGCACAGCTGCCCACTTGAGCAAAGGAGCAATAGGAATGAGCATGGTGTGTTCCCAAAACATCATCTTTCCTAAAGTGCTGTTTATATGCTGGAACATATTGTAAAAGAATGTCATATATTAGGGCAATGGAGAGACACTTAAGTGCCAGTTTGCATCTAATCCAAAATACTACAGATTTATGAACAGTCTTTAAGAAGCAAACCAGAAGCAAAGAAGACTTACATATTGGACAGATCTATTCAAGGATGCTAAAGGTTTGTCACAGTTGGTGGTAGCAATACTGACGAACAGACAAAATAAAAGATGCATTTTAAAGAAAAACAATGATATTATAATATTCAACTCTGTAGCATTTGAGGAAAGTCAAGTCAAAGCTGACTCAATCTTTCAGTGTAACAGAAGCAATTGGGGAAGAAAGGTGTCTTGAAGGAGAATATGATGAACATGAATTTGAGGTGATAGTGAGATATCTGGATAGAGATATATGTGGGGAAGGGGGGAGAGGAGAAATATGCTTTCAATTCCCAATGTTTTCTCCACATGGGCAAATGTCCAGTAGTGTTATTACCCCCTTGGCCCCATTCCACCTCTTCACTCACTCCTTCCTATGTGAGGTTGAGTGGGAAACTTGGGAACAGACAAATGAATCACCAAAGAAGAGTCACTAAAGCATTCTGATATATTTTAAATAAAAAAGAATAGTACAAGCCATGTCAGGAAACTATGTGGCACTATGAGAAAATAGCAATTAACCCTGTTGACTAAACTATAAACTGTGTGTAGGTAATGAAAAAAGGGAACAAAAGATAAAGCAGGAAAGATAGGTGAGAACCCAATTTTAGAAAAATTTAGACATTTCTGGACAACAATGAGTAAAGTTGAAGTATTCTGAATGACTTAGACTCTTTCTTAAGAAGTATAAACTAGAGGGGCACCTGGGTGGCTCATCGGTTGAGTGTCCAACTTTGGCTCAGGTCATGATCTCGCAGTGTGTGAGTTCAAGGCCTGCATCAGGCTCACTGCTGTCAGCACAGAGCCCACTTCAGATCCTCTGTCCCCCCCTCTCTCTACACCCCCTCTCTGTCAAAAATACATAGACATTTTTTTTAAAAAGAACCATAAACTAGACACAGCATATTTAGTAGTTTGGAAATATAAGAGGTATCAAATAAGTAGAAGAGAGAGGAATTCAGAATGAGGTGATAAACCGGATGTGTGCATGGAGAGGGAGTGGGAGAGAATGAATGAAGGTGACAACCATTATAGACATGAGTGGTCTTAGGCAACTTTCTAAATACAGGATGTGAAAGAGAAATAATTTTGAGATTTAAAACCTATATAATACAAAGACTGGACATTAAACATCATTAAAAAAAAATAGAAAGGTTGGGAATGACACCAAAAGCACAGGCAACAAAATCAGAAATAGACAAATGGCACTACATCAAACTTAAAAACATCTGTACATCAAAGGAAACAATCAACAGAGTGAAAAAGCTACCTATAGAATATGACAAAATGATTGCAAATGATATAACTGGTAAGGGGTTATTATTTAGAATATATAAAAAAAATTCTATAATTCAACAACAGCATCAACAAAAAACCCAAATAATTCAACTATAAAATGAGCAAAGGACTTGAATAGACATTTCTCCAGAAAAAGACATACAAGTGGCCAATACGCACATGAAAAAATGCTCAACATCACTAATCATTAGGGAAATGCAAATCAAAACCAATTGAGATATCACTTCACACTTATCAAGATGACCACTATCAAAAGAAGAGAAAATAACATGTGTTGATGAAAATGAGACATTAGAACACCTGTGCACTGCTGATGGGAATGTAAAATGGTACAGCCATGACTGAAAATAGTACGGAGATCCGTCAAAAAAGTGAAAAATAGAATTGCCATATGACTCAACTCTTCCACTTTGGATATTTATCTAAAAGATTCAAAGAAGGATCTTGAAGGAATACTTGTATACCCATGTGTATCACAGAATTAATCACAATAGCTAAGAGATAGAAGTAACCCAACTGTCCATTTATTGATAAATAGAAAAGGAAAATGTGGTATACACACACCATGAAATATTATGTAGTTTTAAAAATGAAAGAAATCCTATAACATGCTACAACATGGATGAACCTCAAGGACATCATGCTAAGCAAAATAAGCCGGCCATAAAAGGACAAATACAGTACGATCCCACATAGATGAAGTATCTCAAGTAGTCAAAATAAGAAAAAGAAAGTTAAAAGGAGGTTGCCAAGGGTAGGGGGAAGAGGCAAGGGAAAATCAGTGTTTAGTGGGTATAGAATTTCAGGGTTAGAAGATGAAAAAATTCTAGAGATCTGTTGCACAATAACGTGAACATACTTAACACTAGCAAACTAGACACTTAAAAATGGTTATAATGATAAATTTAATGTTATATGGTTTTTGCAAACCACATTTTTAAAAAAGAAATAGAGAAGAAAAGAAAAATTTGCTTATATGTTTGGGGTGGGGAGGTGATATCGGGCTTGATTTGTCCCATATATACACACTCTGCAACCAGTGTCAAAATGTCGTCTGTAAAAATAGCAGATTATGTTGTCAACTGTGAATGCCTGAATACATCAATTTGTCTTACATGTCACTTTTTTGGGACTGTGCCCCACTTTAACTTTGGCCTCCATACAGATGCTCATGTAAATCCCTTACATGGTTCAATAAACATGGACTATGAAACAACATTCAACCCTATTGATGCCAAAACAAAACACTCCAGGATAAATGCAATTTTGCAGATTGTTTCATAGTCCAGCAGCGGCTATTTCATGTTCAGAATCAGAAGACTGCTCCTTTTTATTACAAAACAGCATATGCACATCCATCAAACTCTTGCTCCATTCCTTATGGGGAGGGTGAGTCAGAGCCAAGAAAACTGGATTTATTTTTCTACTGTAAATTCATTTTGATTCAATTCAATGCAATTCAATTTAACCTTTACTTCATGTCTATTTTTGCCAACCATAAGGATCAAAGGTGAGTGAGTCAGGACTCTTACCTTCAAAGAGTTCAAAGTCCAGCAGATGTGACAAGCACATACATACATAAGTATAATCATAAAAGTTCTCTAATACAAGCTTTATCAAATAGTATGAAATCAAATAATGTGAAATAATATGAGACTGAGGAAAACTACTTTCTCCCATGGTGGTCACAAAAAAATACAGAAGTGACATCTGAGAAGGAGATAGAAAGGACTGACATCTTGACACTCCCTTATGGCCAGGGTACTTTATGTAGATTCTCTTATTGAATCCATTTTTTCCGATGAGAAAACTAGGACTCAACTAAACTCTTAATCCAGCTCTGCCAATCTCCAAAGCTCCTGCTCTTTCAGAGGAGTAATGGTGTGCCCAGTGAACAACGGAGAGACACCAATTATGACTGAAGGAACAAGAGTGAACACAGACCCACAAATGCCTGCCACAAGTGACAGAAGTGATTAATGCCATGTGACTAAAGCAGGGAAGATGATGGGAATGCTGGCTAAAAATAAATCTGGGAAAGTCAGCTGGTACTGGTTTGTGAAGGCTCTTTTAATTGTTATCAAGTAATCTAAATTAAAATTCTGCAGGCCAGTGAATTCACACTACACTCTCTGGAGACAATCCCTATCCAAGAAGTTCTTCATTTTTTTTTTTTTTTATGTTGAGTAATTTGGTGGAAGACTCATTTCTAGAAAGAAAGAAAGAAAGAAAGAAAGAAAGAAAGAAAGAAAGAAAGAAGGTTCCATTTCTAAAAATCACATTTACAGACCCACAGTAGCAAATGGAGGGTCATGAAAGACTTTTAAGAATGAAAATGAGGGCACCTAGGTGACTCAGTCGGTTAAGCATCTAACTTCAGCCGAGGTGAGGTCAAGATCTCATGGTTCATGAGTTCCAGTCCCACATTGGATGAGCTCAAGTCCTGCTTCCAGTGAGCTTGAGTCTTGATTCAGGTGAGCTCTGCTTTTCTCTCTCTCTCTCTCTCTCTCTCTCTTTCTCTCTTTCTCTCTCCCTCCCTCCCTCCCTCTCTCTCTCTCTGCTCCTAGCTCACTTGTGCCCTCTATCTCTCAAAAAAAGAAAAAAAAAAAAAAAGGAATGAAAATGTAATCATCCCATATGTGATTTAGAAAGATAAATACAGTGGCTGTGTGGGAGGGATGGTCATCTAAGGAAACAGCTCTTGGGCTGGAGGCCAGTCAGGAGGCTTCAAAAAGTATACAAAATGATTAGCAAAAATATATACAATATTCAGGCACCTGGATGGCTCAATCAATACAGCATGCAACTCTCAATCTCAGGGTGGTGAGTTCAAGTCCCACATTGGGGATAGAGATTACTTTTTAAAAAAGAAAAAAAATACACACACACACACACACACACACATACACACACACACACACAAGATAGAGTTTTTAGAGTCTAGATAGACACAGATAGTGGTAGAAGAATGAATTCAGTAATTAAAATACACAGAACATGGTGACAAATTTACTTGAGGAATAAGACATATAGAAGAATCAAGAATGACTGAAGTTTCTAGTTCAAACAACTGAGTAATGATCATTAACTGAGTTGGGAAAGTGGTAGAAGGAATAGGCTTAGAGAAAATAATTAGTTCAGACTTGTTCTGTTTTGTGATGTTAAATTTGAGTGGGTGCAGGATACACAGAAGACATCACATGGGTTAATTAACTAGATAAGGGCAATCCTTTCACGGTATATATGTATAACAAATCACCATGATGTACACTTTAAATATCTTACAATTTTATACAGCAAATATGCCTCAATAAACCTGATATTTTTATTTTTTTAAGTAAACCCTACATCCAACGTGGGGATTGAACTCACAACCCTGATATCTAGTCACATGCTCTGTCAACTAAGCCAACTAGACACCCCAAAGCTGACTTTTTTTTTTAATCTAATGAACCATTTAAGAAAGCAGAAGACCTCACAAAGTAAACAGATCTATGAATCTGGAACATCAAAGAGAAGGTCTGAAGGTATTTTAGCAGAAGCCATTAACTTTGCCCCCATATCCCTTCTCTCATTCTTCCTCATAGTTATCAAAACTCACAATCTTTACAGAGTACAAAGCCACTCATTTCCCAGGCTCCCTTGAAGATACAGGTGGTCAGGTGACTGCCTCCTCACCAATGTAATTTGAGCAGAAATTTCATGTACAACTTCTTTTTCTCTTACTTAAAAGGAAATTGTTACCTTCAATTCCTGGATGTTGGAACACAGACATGGTGCTGTTGAGCTACTTTGGATTGTGCAGCTAAAGACTACACATGAGGGGGTGGCAGAGCAGCAAGAGAGAAGAAAAGCGCATTCCTGGGTAACCTCATCACTCAGGAGAATCACCCAGCTACCTTTTTGTTACAGCAGCTCAGCCTCACTCTGACTACTGCAGGAGTCATCTGCATGTAGTTGAAACCTCAGGATGAATGAGATCAACCAGGAAAACAAGGAAAGAAAACTTAGAGGATCTTGATAATAAACAACAAGCTCTACAAAGTGAGGAAAGCCCCATTGACAAGACTGAAAAGAAATAGCCAGGAGGAGGGAGGAGATCATGAGAGAGGAGGATGCCTCAGGCAAGAAGGCTGCTTTAGAAATGTAAAACAGGAGAGGAGAAAACTAGAAGGGAGATTAAAAAGAAGCTAATGGATATTCTGGGTCTTTTCTGGTTCCATACAAGTTTTAGGATTGTTTGTTCTAGCTCTGTGAAGAGTACTGGTGTTATTTTGATAGGTATTGCATTAAATATGTCTATTGCTTTGGGTAGTATTGACATTTTAACAATATTTTTTCTTCCTATCCAGGAGCATGGAATCTTTTTCCATTTTTTTTGTGTGTCTTCTTCAATTTTCTTTCATAAATTTTCTGTAATTTTCCGTGTATGGATTTTTCACCTCTTTAGTTAGATTTATTCCCAGGTATTTTATGGGTTTGGGGGCAATTGTTAATGGAACTGATTCCGTGGTGGAACAATTGCTGGTGGGCAATTGTTAATGGGATTGATTTCTCTTTCTGTTGCTTCAATATTGGTATACAGGAATGCAACTGATTTCTGTGCATTGATTTTATATCCTGTGACTGTGCTGAATTCATGGATCAGTTCTAGCAGTTATGGGTTTTCCATACAGAGCATCATGTCATCTGTGAAGAGTGAAAGCTTGACATCCTCCTGGCCGATCTGGATGCCTTTTATTTCTTTGTGTTGTCTGATTGCTGAGGCTAAAGAAAATCAAAGCTGGAGGCATCACAATCCCGGACTTCAAGCTGTATTACAAAACTGTAATCATCAAGACAGGATGGTACTGGCACAAGAACAGACACCCAGATCAATGGAACAGAATAGAGAACCCAGAAATGGACCCACAAACGTATGGCCAACTAATCTTTGACAAAGCAGGAAGGAATATCGAGTGGAATAAAGTCAGACTCTTCAGCAAGTGGTGCTGGGAAAACTGGACAGCGACATGCAGAAATGAACCTGGACTACTTTCTTGCACCATACCCAAAAATAAACACAAAATAGATGAAAGACCTAAACGTAATACAGGAAGCCATCAAAATCCTCAAGGAGAAAGCAGACAAAAACCTCTTTGACCTTGGCCGCAGCAACTTCTTATTCAACATGTCTACAGAGGCAAGGGAAACAAAAGCAAAAATGAATTCTTGTGACCTCATCAAAATAAAATCTTTTGTACAGCAAAGGAAACAACAAAACTAAAAGACAACTGACAGAATGGGAGAAGATATTTGCAAACAACATATCAGATAAAGGGTTAGTATCCAAAATCTATAGAGAACTTATCAAACTCAAAACCCAAAAAAATAATCCAGTGAAGAAATGGGCAAAAGACATGAATAGACACTTCTCCAAAGAAGACATCCAGATGGCCAACCGACATATGAAAAAATGCTCCACATCACTCTTCGTCAGGGAAATACAAATCAAAACCACAATGAGATACCACCTTACACCCATCAGAATGGCTCACATTAACAACTCTGGCAACAACAGATATTGGCGAGGATGCGGAGAAAGAGGATCTCTTTTGCATTGCTGGTGGGAATGCAAACTGGTGCAGCCACTTTGGAAAACAGTATGGAGGTTCCTCAAAAAATGGAAAATAGAACTACCCTACGACCCAGCAATTGCACTACTAGGTATTTATCCAAGGGATACAGGTATGCTGTTTTGAAGGAGCACATGCACCCCAATGTTTATAGCAGCACTATTAACAACAGCCAAAGTATGGAAAGAGCCCAAATGTCCATTGATGGATGAGTGGATAAAGAAGATGTGGCATATATATACAATGGAGTATTACTCAGCAATCAAAAAGAATGAAATCTTGCCATTTGCAACTATGTGGATAGAACTAGAGGGTATTATGCTAAGCAAAATTAGTCAGAAAAAGACAAATATTGTATGACTTCACTCATATGAAGACTTTAAGATACAGAACAGATGAACATAAGGAAGGGAAGCAAAAATAATATAAAAACAGGGAGGGGGACAAAACATGAGACTCTTAAATACGGAGAGCAAATAGAGGGTTACGGGAGGGGTTGTGGGAGGGGGGATGGGCTAAATGGGTAAGGGGAATTAAGGAATCTACTCTGAAATCATTGTGCACTATATGCTAACTTGAGTGTAAATTTAAAAATTAATTAATTTTAAAAAAAGAAGCTAACAGATTTGGTGACTTTTGCCAAAACAAAGTCAGTGAAGTCATAGGGGTGAATGGCTTATGACAGGCTATTAGGATGGAAGGAAGCAGATACAAGCAAGGAAGACTACTGTTTCAAGAAGGGAAGGAGATGGAAAAAAGGTATTTTGCAGGTCAGGATTACAATTCCTTACACACACTTAACAAAACTCTTAAATGTGAATCAATGTAAAGTCACGGTGACCCAAAGGAATCAGAAACCAAATAAAAAGGCTTCTTTGCCATCCTCGATCTGGCTGGACACCCCAATCAGCCTCAACACCAGAAGTCAGATGTAAGGAAGGAGGTCAGGGCAAGTTTTTACCCTAACCTCAAAACCTCCAATGTTAAGACAACATTCCAAGAAAATTCCCAAGATCTAAAAATAACTTTTGGGAATCCCACATTCTTATAAACTCTTTTCAATAAATTGATGGCTGTTGAAAGGTATTTCCAAAATGACATTGGCACTGTCTTTATTACATGCCGGCAGTATCAGATCCACACAGGCACATAAGAAAGGAAGTGAGTGGCAGTTAATTTCCCAGAAGACATGCTATTTCCATCCATCACATCCCTGCAGTTAGAACGCTTCCATCCAACTTTCCCTTTCCCCAGAGAGGGCTCCAGGTGCCTGCCCTTCTTTAATTGGTTTCTATTCTCACACCTTCCTTTTAAGTCATCATTTTCTGGGATAATTGGTATCTGTGAATTCTCACTAGAGTCAGTTTCTTTCTACTGAAAAGGAACTTAAATTGCAACTTAAGGAAGAAATATATTCTATGTTTAGCTGACGTTTTCCTGTTGTTTAACAGCCAGTCCTATTGGCGCATTCTGTAATACTTTATACAAAGAAAATTTTGTCAAAAAACACTTTAAGTAAATAACGGTCATCAGTATTTGAGCCCCACCTTCAGATAATTGATTATAAAGACTGATTACAATGTATTTACTCTAACAATTAGGCAACAGATGCTGCATTATTCCATACTAGTTTCTTTTCCCTGCTAGTGGAATTTTATATCCATATTAATTACTAATTAAACATTGGAAAAAAATGTTTGATAACTGTTTTTGCAATTTCGTTAGCATAAAATGATTTCATGAACCACTGTTTATCCCTTTCTACAGCTGTACTCCTTAGTTGGTTATGCTGTGATGTGGTGGGGATGCTATCAGTAACCAAGGGTAATATAAGAAATTCTCTCTAAAATGCATTGCTGTATCTAGTGTAAAGATATGTTGCATACATTATTCTTCATATTACACAGTAAACTTCTTCTGATATCCCATGGGAAGAATTTCTCTCTGATCCTAGTTCCAGAAATAGCTGTTTCATGTGAGCAACTGAAATTAAAATTTTCTAGATACTGGGGTGCCTGGGTGGCTCAGTTGGTTAAGTGTCCGACTTTGGCTCAGGTCATGATCTCTTGGCTTGTGGGTTCAAGCCGCATCTTGGGCTCTGTGCTGATAGCTCAGAGTCTGGAGCTGCTTCGGATTCTGTGTCTCCCTCTCTCTGCCCCTACCCCACTCACTCTCTCTCTCCCTGTCTCTCTCTCTCTCTCTCTTTCTGTCTCAAAACTAAATAAACATTAAAAAAAATTCTATGGGCTCCTGGGTGGCTCAGTCAGTTAAGCATCCGACTTCGGCTCAGGTCATGATCTTGCAGTTTGTGTGTTTGAGCCCAGCGTCTGGCTATGTGCTGACAGCTCGGGGCCTGAAGCCTGCTTCAGATTCTGTGTCTACCCCTCTATCTCTGCCCCTGCCGTGCTCATGCTCTGTCTGTCTGTCTGTCTCTCAAAAATAAATAAACATTAAAAAAATTTAATAAAAATAAAAAATAGATTCTAGATACTGAAAATCAAATAACCAACTGTTTCCTTCATAGGCTCTTAATAAGCTGAGTACCAAATTAATGTCCTCCACCAGCAATGGCACATGTTTTTCAGAACAGCCACTCCTAAATCGATTTTACTTTCTAACCCCTATCCTTCCTTTGTCCAAGTTATCTGACCTATTAGTAATCTAGCTTTTTATTTACTTTATATGTATATCTTTGTGACATTCCCCAAATTTTAACTAGGGTAGGATATAAATGTGGATCAACTGATGGGTGATTGAAGCACACACCTAATATTTCCATCGTAAGTTAATGCATTCATTCATTCACAGAGTCATCCATTTGACAAGCACTGGTCCAGTTCCTACTGTGGGGAAAGCACTGAACCAGGCACCAGGAAGGATATAGTGATGACTCCTACCCTTAAGAACCTTACTCTGGGCATATAAACCATAACATGCATGTAACTAATGATGTGTGAGAAAATAAAATCAATGTCATAAGAAAAGGACAAAGAAAGTGCAGTGAAAGTCTTATCTTGCAGGGCACATGGCAGGGCACTCTATTCAGTCAGTAGACCATGTGACTCTTGATCTTAGGATCATGAGTTCAAGCCCCATGTTGGATGTAGAGCTTATTTTAAAGAAAAACTCTTGGGGTGCCTGGGTGGCTCAGCCTGTTAAATGTCCAACTTTGGCTCAGGTCATGATCTCTGGTTCATGAGTTCAAGCCCCACATCGGGCTCTCTGCTGTCAGCACAGAGCCTGCTTCGGATCCTCTGCCCCTCCCCTACTCGCAAGTACTCTTTCTCAAAAATAAATAAATGAATATTAAAAAAAAAAACTTTTATCTTGTGAAGATTGAACTGCCAACCTGTGCAAAGGGCTATCTCACCACAAACCCAGCAGAGGAGGCTGAAGATCTCTTCACATCATTTTGGGGAGCTCTGAGGTGACCCAGCATTAATTATCAGGTACCACTGTGGACCACTTTAGAGGAAATACCTTCCCAAAATAGGAAAAAGATAAATACAATTTTTTAAAGAAATTAATGTGTGCCGGTCCTGGGATTCTGAAATAGTCAAATAGTACATTTTTCTACACACCTTGAAAAACTCTGACATTAAACAATTACTTTTCAAAACAATTTTGTGTTATCATAGTCACAAAATTTTTGCTTGCATGTAATATTACTCAAATTTTATTTATAGAAATATAAAGTTATTCTTAACTTCAATTCAAATTATGAAAGTTAGTTGCTTTAAATCTAAAGAAACTGGGTGCTTGGGTGGCTCAGTTGGTTGAGCATCTGACTTCAGCTCAGGTCATGATCTCATGGTTCATGAGTTCAGGCCCCACATTGGGCTCCATGCTGACAGTGCAGAGCCTGCTTGGGATTGTCTTTCTCTCTCTCTCTCTCTGCCCCCTCTCTTGTGTTCTCTCTCTCTCTCTCTCTCAAAATAAATGAATTAAAAAAATAAAGTCTAAAGAAACTAAGTTCAACATAGGTAGTAGAGAAAGAAGATTAAATATGAAAGATGCCATTTAGAAGATATTTAGAGGCAGTTTAAATACACTCTTTTTATTTTATTTATTTTTTCAGGGGACTATAGTTAAGCTTTAGAATGAAAGTTGCATTAAGGACAACAATTCCCAATCATAACACATTGGTTTCCTTCAGAAGATCATTAATAACATTTTTTTAAAAAAGAAAAAATAGGGGCGCCTGGGTGGCGCAGTCGGTTGAGCGTCCGACTTCAGCCAGGTCACGATCTCGCGGTCCGTGAGTTCGAGCCCCGCGTCAGGCTCTGGGCTGATGGCTCGGAGCCTGGAGCCTGTTTCCGATTCTGTGTCTCCCTCTCTCTCTGCCCCTCCCCGGTTCATGCTCTGTCTCTCTCTGTCCCAAAAATAAATAAATGTTGAAAAAAAATTTTTTTTTTAAAAATAAAAAAGAAAAAATAAAGAAAAGAAGAAAGAGAAATAAAAGATTCCATTGTAAAATACATTCGGAATCACAGACGATAGCAAGCTTCAGTTTAGAAAATGTTGCTCTAGGACCCTTCACATCATGGTCAGGTGCTCCCAGATAAATCAAATGTGAGACCATAATAGAGTTTCTGGTATTTGAAAACAGAAAGAAGAGTTGAAGGAGAAGTACTAATTTAGTATGAATTTCTCCCACACAAAATCCCTTAGCAAATCGGATTTGTACATCTCTTTGGTAGGCTTAACGATGCCCCCTCCCCAAAGATGTCCACATCCTAATCCCTGGAACTTCTGAACATTACCACATATGGCAAAAGGGACTTTCCTGATGTGAGTAAACTAAGGGTTTTGAGATGGAAAGACCATCCAGGTAGAATTCTTACAAGAGGGAGGCAATGTGGTAACAGAACCAGAGATCAGAGTGATGTTCTTTGGTACAGAGGATGTGGTCAGGAGCCAAGAAATGCAGGTAACCTCTAGAATCTGGAAAAGGCAAAGAAACAAATTCTCCCCTAGAGTCTTCAGAGGAACCATAGGTTGCCAACACCTTGGTTTCAGCCCAGTGAAACCCACGTGGGCAACTCTCATCTCCAGATTATAAAGTAATATTTTTGTGTTGGCCACTAAATTTGTGGAAATGTGTTACAACTGAAATAGGAAACTAATATAATGTCCAAGTAGTTAAAAGTAAAAAAAATTAGGAATTATAACTCTGGTCATCCTAAGTTGAAATATCACTTTCTTCAGTGGGAATGTTATTTTAAAAGAAGCACTAGATATCTGTTGACTTTGAAAATACTTTGGGGTGAGCGTCATTCATCTTTGACTTCAAACATGTCTTCTTCTGTTGAATTTTTTAACAAGAAGCGTATACTATTTTTAATAGAAAAGAATTGGTTTAGACTAATGAAAATCATTGGCGTTTAAATATTCAGTGGAGTCGACAGTGGTTCCTGCCTTATGAGAGGTTTATGCATCCTTTCATTGCCAGAATTAACCATGCCCTTCAGTGACTCTACCAGTGCTAACACAGGTAGGCATTGATTGAGTGAAAGAGTAAGTGTTTGTGCAATAAACCTATACCTGAGAATGGTTTTCGTCAGTTAGATAATGTTTTGTGGGTGCAACTCTTCCAACAAGGAGACCAGGAAAAAGGTTAAGTTGCCAGGCCACTGGAGCAAAATTTCTAATGGCAGCCCTCTCGCTCCTCATCCTATAGGAAAAAATAAAAAGAGCAATATCACAGCTCACTGACTTCCTACTGATTCAGGACATCTTTAGATCAGCTTGCAAGCCAGGTCTCTGGCATCTGGTACGATACGTAAAAAGTGAAATCGCTCCTGAAAAAGAATTCAGGTTAAATAACTCTTCATGTCAGAAGCTCCTTGTTACCATTTTTTTTTAATTTGTTAATAACTATCCACATTACTGAATACACACACAAAGCCTTTAGATACCCAATCCCATATTAAAATCAAATTTAAAAACACTCAGAAGTTGTTCATGCTTTTAAATAGGCACTGCGAAATTTTCTTTTTTTATATCACGCAGTTGTTCAAAGGCTAAGATGTGGTGGGTTTGCCTCTAAAAATAGTGCGTCCAGTCTTCACTTCAGGCAGTGAAATGCAGGATCAGATCTACTGCCAAGGAGATTTTCATACGCATCTGGATTATAAGGTTAACAACAAAAGGAAGCATGTAATGTCTTCTCTAAAACAGAAGAAACCAGCCTTGAAGGCATTTAAGAGAACAACTGTCAGGGCTTCCACAGTGTTCTTTGGGTGGCCCACGGGGGAGGAGGGGTATCATCTGGCGACAAGCTGGAAGAAGCCAATGCTCAAGGAGAACAGTATACTTCCGCTTTTACGTTTTCCGGTGATGATCTTCTGAGAGGCACTGGAATGCTCTAGTAATGAACTTCTGTTCGGCTCCACACTTACCTGTGTTGAAATGCTGGCTCTGCCAAAGGACTATTGCATAACCTCTCTGTTTCTTCATTTGTAAAATGAAGATGGTAGTACTGGCACCTAGCTCTTAAGATCGTTGTTAGGATTGGAGGAATTAACATACGTAAAGTGCACGGAACAGAAGGAAGGCATAGCAAGACACTGTATATGTGCTGGCTCTTAGAGTTTTATTTCTGCATTTTTTTCTCTCCCTAAATGAATCCTCATGATATTAGCCGGGAGCTATATTCTCCCCCTTGGACACCACAGGGACAAAATTGTGAATCATCTAGGGATCCAAATCCTTGGCTCTTCTCCTCCCAACCTAACCCAGAACGTTGCCCCTTAATTCAGGACCACGACTTTCTGAAAGACAGAGTTCACGCCATTCCCAGAAGCCTTTCTACTAGCCCTTCAGCCTGCCTGTTCCAGAGGGGGTTCCTTCAAGCCAGGCGAGGTGTCTCCCTCCTGAGGAGCCTCCCAGAAATATTAATGCTGAGTAGAAAGCTCTAAAAGCATCTAAAAGATGCAATGCATTGCACACTGGCAGCTACTCTCTCCATGAACCACCTGGCTCCTACCATGCTCTGGGCCAATGCCTAAGAATCATTTGATGAAAATGCAGAGTCCTAAGCCTATCCCGAGATTCTTACTCAATAGCTGAAGCAGGGCCCCAGGCGAGACCACAGACCACACTCTGGGAACCCTGTTTGTTCCAGGCAGAGATGCCTGACCAAGCGCCAGCTCTTACACTGGGACCATGTCTTACTCATCTCTGTACCTGCAGCACGAGGCACAAGACCTAGCACATAATAGTTGCTTAGAATGCATGTGTGAGAGCAGACAGGAAAACCTTTGTCCTTCATAGATTGGGAACAACAATCCATTGCCCAACACACAGAGGAATGCAAAACTGGCAGAGAAAGATTAGAAATGGGCATTTTTAGGAGATTTTCCCCCTGAAGCAATCCCAGGCACAGAAAACGAGCAAGACAAAATTTCAACAATTATGTATAATTTTTTAAAAGGCATCCTTCAATCAAAAACAAAACAAAACAAAAACAAAACTCTATACCCAAGATGAAGAGCAGACATGGATCATTATTAAAGCTGGTCATTGAGGGGCGCTGGGGTGGCTCAGTTGGTTGAGCCTCTGACTCCTGATTTCGGCTCAGGTCATGACTCCAGTGTCATGGGATTGAGCCCCACATCAGGCTCCATGCTGTTCCTAGCATATTCCATGCTGTTCCCAGCCTCCCTGTTCCTAATCTTTTTCCTCTGCTTTATACCATAACTTTTAGTTAAAGAGTAGTGTCATTCTGTGAGAGTTTGTGATGCTCCAAATCTTTTTTTTTTTTAATTTTTTTTCAACGTTTATTTATTTTTGGGACAGAGAGAGACAGAGCATGAACCGGGGAGGGGCAGAGAGAGAGGGAGACACAGAATCGGAAACAGGCTCCAGGCTCTGAGCCATCAGCCCAGAGCCTGACACGGGGCTCGAACCCACGGACCACGAGATCGTGACCTGGCTGAAGTCAGACGCTTAACCGACTGCGCCACCCAGGCACCCCGCTCCAAATCGTAATTAACACACCAAATAGGATTTATCTTAACCAAACCACACTTCTTAACACTTAAGAAGCCATTCAAATTTGTCAAAATAGGTAGTATCATCGCTCTTTAAAGACTCAGCCCATGTTTATCATATCCTTCTATCAAAATAGAAAGAGTACCATTAGAATGAGGAAAAGTATGTCTTGTTTTCCAGGCCATTACTAAGATATGTGTGTGCTCCTTCAGCAGATTTCACTGGAAAACAGCCTGATCTGAGCATCCGGGAGCCGGGTGTTGTCTCTAATCTGCAGTGCTGGCTCTACGTTGTTATCTTCAACACATCCTTTCAAATCACTTAACCTTTTTGCATTCTGTGTATCTAAAACCTTGGGGTCAGTGAACAAAAGTACAATGCTTGCCAGGTATTACATAAAGACAGAGGAAAAAGAGATCAGATAATGCCAAGAAAGCCCAGCTTTATCCAATCACATAGCTAAGGAGTGGGGCAAAATGTGTACTTACTTCATCAACACATGATGTGTCTAAGAATTGAAAGGTTATAGGATGGAGGCAGAAAGTAACAAGAGGGGATGCTAGAAGTCTGACCAGTGGGGAAAGAGGAAAGACTAGCCAGGATTGGATAGAGGAAAGTGGAGGAATAAATTTAAGGTTGAAGATGTTACAAAGAAGAGGAATATATGGAAAAGAGAAATACCAAAAGAGCAAAACAAATAGTAATTCTCATGAGTTGCTAGAATAAAATAAGTCAGCATATCAACTTTCAAGGCAAATGCCCTTTATTCTAAAGTTTGATGGGAAGATTAATTTGTCATGATTCTACCTAGTTTTGGTTCCCACACAGTTTAGACAGAGCACAGGGAATAAATAATACACAGAGTTGTAACAGACTAACTTTTTAATCCTAAAAATGAACTGGCAACTATGGATGAGGCAGGGTGGGCGAAACAGACAAGAGGAACACTATTTCCACAGCTCAGGATTAAAATGTAGTGTTGTTTGCATTCCACCTGGTCCTTTTTGGACTGGGACAGTCTGAAAGTTAGCGTTTCTCAGTATGCAAGAAGGCTTCCCGGGATAGGGGGCTGTGACTCCAACAATCCCAGGTGAGTTTCCAGAAAGGCTAATAGCAGAATTACAGGATGAAAACAGCAAAAGGCTCAGGGCAGCTGACATGTTTGGGTTTTTTTTTTCTTAAATTCCTGAAAACGGTCAGGAAAAAGAATAATCTTTATGACTGCTCAGATTGGAGACAAAGTGAAGAAAGAGAAAAGAGTAGCACTATTTACTGAGCATCTATTTGCCAGGCCAAATTGAGTTTGCAGGTGCTCTTTAAGCATCAAATATTAACAAAAGTTCATCTTTCAACACTCACTGTATGACAGGCACTGTACCAAGTATTTTGATAGATTATTTTATTTAATCCTTAAAACAGTCAAGGAATCAGATATTATTATTATTATTATTATTATTATTATTATTATTATTCTCAGCATACGAAGCTTAGAAAGGATAAATAACTTGCCCAAGGTTCTGTTTTTAATAAATGATCCAGGGTTAAAATACAGATCTGTCTGACTCTAACTCTCATATTTATATGAAAATAACATGCAGGAAGTAAAACTCCAGTAATTTTTCAATTAAAATATAATTCTCTCAAAATTCCATAGTCTACTATTCACCATAAATACATAAGTATATGAGGTAATAAACAGTAAGAAAAAATATTTAAATCAAGAAATAGTAACAGAAACATTCTAAAGGACGCCTGGCTAGCTCAGTCAGTAGAGGATGTGACTCTTGATCTTGGTGTCATGAATTCAAGCCCCACATTGGGGGTAAAGTTTATTTAAAAAAAAAGGGGGGGGACCTGTTCAATTATGATACAATAAAATGCTATATTGTCTTTAAAAAGAATAAACCAACTATATTTAGACTAATCAAAAAGATGAGAGAAATGCCTTTCTTGAACAATCCCAGGTAATGCAAAATGAGTGGAAGAACTGGAAAATCATTTTGCAACCCTTAATGGAATAATGGACTACAGCAAAAATAATCACTGAATGCCAAAAACATTAGGTGAAACATTAATGGGAAACTTTATACAGGCAGATCAGCCCGATGTCACCCAAATCCTCTGCTCAATCTTAAAATCACTCAAAGTGAAACATGAGATGTATGAGCCTCCCGAGGTGATTGAGCAAGAACACAGGAACCACTTAGGGAGAATTCTTGCCAAAAACATTCAACATGAATTTAACCAAGCCTCAAATACAAGGAATAGAAGAACAAGTGGAAAAGCACCTAGAGGAAACAGTCAAATCCAAAAGTATGGCCTTCTATAGGATTAAAAAAAAAAAAACTAATTTTTTAAAATAAATAAATGACATTTTTTAAGGGAAAATAAGTATTAACAATTTCAAAGAATTTTAATGGATGTCATATGTGGACACAATTTGGCTCCTAATTTGAACAAAACAACTATAAAAAGATTCTTTTGAGACAGAGAAACTGGAAAATAGACTGGGTTTGGGATTATATTAAGAATTATTGTTAGTTTTCTAAGATGTGACAATGGTATTATAGTTATTTTTTTAAGTCTTTATGTCCTTCTTAGAAATACATACAGAGAGGAAAAAATGTATACATACAAAGGTAGTTATGGGTAAATTACATGATATGTAAGATTTATTTTACAATACTCCAGAGAAGGGGTGCCTGGTTGGCTCTGTTGGTTAAGCGTCTGACTTCATTCAGGATATGGTCTCACAGTTCATGAGGTCAAGTCCCACACAGGGTCCTGCGTTGACAGCACGGACCCTGCTTCAGATCCTGTCTCCCTCTCTCTCTGTCCCTCCCCTGCGCATTCTCTCTCTCCCTCTCCCTCTCCTTCTCTCTCTCTCTCTCTCTCAAAAATAAACATTTAAAAAAATACTCCAGGAATGCCTGGGTAGCTCAGTCAGTTGAGCATCAGACTTCAGCTCAGGTCATGATATCACTGCTCATGAGTTCGAGCCCCCAGGCAGGCTCTGTGCTGATAGCTCAGAGCCTGGAGCCTACTTTGAATTCTGTGTCTCCCTCTCTCTCTGCCTCTCCCTCATTCACTCTCTGTCTCTCTCTGTCTCTCTCTCTCTCTCTCCAAAATAAATAAACATAAATAATAATAATAATAAAATACAATAAATAAATAAATACTCCAGAGAAAAAGAGGGAGTTGTAGATGAAACTAGATTTGCAAATGTATTTATTATTTTGGAATTATTCCAACATACACATAGCAAAGAAATAATGAATTTGCATTGATCCAGCTTCTACATTTTGCCAATCTTAGCTCAAGCTGCATCTCCCACACATACTTTTTCTTCTGGCATATTTTAAAGTAAATCTCAAACATCAGACAACATATCATTTCACTCATAAATATATCAGCATGTATCTCTAATTGATAAGGAATTTTTTTTTCAATATAACCACTAGACCACCATTACACCTAACAAAGCTAATGGTAAGTCCCTTAATATTATCTAATATACAGTAAGATTGTCAAAAATATTCATACGTCTGTTGAAGCTGGTTAATAGATACCTGGGTGTTCATTACACAATCTAATTCTATATATGTTTTAAATTTTTCATAAAAAAAACATTTATTTCAAGAATAAGATAATTTTGTATGTTACCTCATATGGAACAATGGCAAAGACATTTTAAGTGGAAAAAATACAGCAGCATAGTGTATGCAGTATGCTACTATTTATGCTTAACAAGATACAGATAGATATATGTATGTATAGTCAAGGCAAATAACCAGAAGATACACATGGAACTAAAAATAGCAGTTACCTCTGAGGAGGGGAACTGAAGCAGCAGGCAAGAAGAAAACTTACTCATTCTTTTTTATCTTTTGAATTTGGGAGAGTATATCATATATTCAAAAACATAAATCAAGGGGGCCTGGGTGGCTCAGTCGGTTAAGCATCCAATTTTGGCTCAGGTCATGATCTCACAGTTCGTGGGATTGAGCCCTACGTCAGGCTCTGTGCTGACAGCTCGGAGCCTGGAGCCTGCTTCGGATTCTGTGTCTCCCTCTCTCTCTGCCTCTCCCCTGTTTGTGCTCTGTCTCTCAAAAATAAGCAAAAACATTTAAAAAATTTTTTAAAAACATAAATCATTCACAAATTAAAAGAAAAAACAGAATGCACAGCCACTTGGTTACATCACGCATCACCAAAACTAATCATTAACTGTCATCATCAGTCACAGCTTACACTAATCTAATTTTGGTAGCCTACCAGATTGACAATGCAAAATTGCCCTGATATCGCTAAAATCAGAAATCTTGAGCCATCTATCCAATCCAATATTCTAGGGTTCTGGGTTTTAGAGCTACCATGGTCTAAAAGATTGCCACTTCAGCTTACCATCATCTCCTCTTACGTACTACTTCCTGTTTGGCTTATTCTGGTTCAAACCTTTTTTTAAAAGGAAAAGAAGTATTAAAATTTAAAAGGGTCTTAATGGATGTCATATGTGGACATTTATTTCTGCACGTCAAGACTTTCTTCAGTAGAGCAAAGGCTCTCTCTGTTAATTCCTCTGGTGGTTCAAACCGAAAGTAAGACCACCTTTCAAAACTGTCCTGTGTCCAAAAGAGACTTGCCGTACAATGTAGCTGCTATAAACCATTTTCTATCCTACCTGGTCTAGCTAAGTACTGATTAACTAACATATATTGGGCTAGCTATCTTTTGGGGGATTTGTCTGTTTCTAAATTACATTTTAAATAATTTACAGTTAGTGCCTAAACACAAGTATATAGCTGTCTTTTTATAGCAACAATTTAGATATAACAGAGGCAGTACATTGGGAGTTTATAAAGCACCAATACATCTCCTTTTAAAATATTTCTCCTAAATGTCCTCTTTTCAGTCCCAAATGGAAACAAAGCGAAAATGCGTAACAAGTAGAAAGGCATGGAATGTTTATTCCCTGTGTGAGATTTCAGAGCAACAATTATTTTTAGTAACATCTGAGCCAAATGTTCTTAACAGAATTTAGTTTATTCTGAAATTGAATACCATGTGATATCAGAATAAGGTGTTTAAAATTCTTCAGTATTGTTCTACAAGTAACTTTACAACTAGAGGAATATGTTTTTGTGTATGTATATCAACAAAGTTTTAGTAAGTGTAAATATGTACAATGTGAAGGAACAATAGTCCTTTCTGAGCAAAACAAAATAATAGTATGACAGTAAAATGATGTAAAATCTACTTCCAACCCAGCTTCATTCTTCATTTAGGATGGTTTAATGTTCCCTTTAGTATAAAACCCAATGATATTAAGATATGAGGAAAAGTTATGAATTGCAGCATTGATGTTCCAACATCAAGATGAGAAAAGATCATATGAAATATGAAATAATCATATGAAACTTGTGGAGCCTATTTTTTCTTTAGCACTTGAAAACCACACTCAAGAGTATACTTTTACATGTCACAAACAGGAACCCCAACAACGGATATTCTGAATGGCTAGCATGAAAGGATCTGTGAAATTGTTTTGCTAAAAAACAAAACATAAGCAGTTCAGTCTGGATTACTTACATTTTGTTTTCTGGTTTTAGTTCTGTTTTTCCACAATGTGTTCTCTTAAAATGTCAAAGAAATCCTACTTTGAGTTTCGACCACAAAACCTACACCTTTAGAGAGGTGGGCCTCATGGTGGATGGCAATTTTGTGAACAAACAACATCCTATACAAGTCACTGTGCCCAGCTCTGGGAAGACAAAGGTAAAACAGCCCTTCTCTCAAGGAACTTAAAGAAGCCTAAGGTAAGTGGGCAATTCACTACTCAAGTTAGGAAATGTGAACTGATTGGCAAAAGGAAGAAAATGTAATAAATATGATAACATGCTTTTTCAGACTTCCAGTAATATTGTTCTGTGATATATATTTTTTTAAAAAATTTTAATATAATTTATTGTCAAGTTAGCTAACGCACAGTGCACAGTGTGCTCTTGGCTTAAGGAGTAGATTCCCATGATTCATCGCTTACGTCCAACACCCAGTGTTCATCCCAACAAGTGCCCTCCTGAATGCCCATCACCCATTTTCCTCCCTGCCTCACCTCCCCATCAACCCTCAGTTTGTTCTCTGTATTTAAAACTATCTTATGGTTTGCCTCCCTCTCTGTTTTTTCCCCTTCCCTTCCCCCATGGTCTTCTGTTAAGTCTCTCAAGTTCCACATGAGTGAAAACATATGATATCTGTATTTCTCTGACTGACTTATTTCACTTAGCATAATACCCTCCAGTTCCATCCACATTGTTGCAAATGGCAATATTTCATTCTTTCTCATTGCCGAGTAGTATTCCATTGTATATATATACTACATCTTCTTTATCCATTCATCAGTTGATGGACATGTGGGCTCTTTCCATAATTTGGCTATTGTCAATAGCACTGCTATAAACATTGGGGTACATGTGCCCCTATGAATCAGCACTCCCGTATCCTTTGGATAAATTTCTAGTAGTGACATTGCTGGGTTGTAGGGTAATTCTATTTTTAATTTTTTGAGGAACCTCCATGCTGTTTTCCAGGCCGCACCAGTTTGCATTCCCACCAACAGTGCAAGAGGGTTCCCCTTTCTCCACATCCTCACCAACATCTGTTGTTTCCTTGCGATATATTTTTATTAGGGCATTACCTTTACAGAGTCCATAAATCATTTCGCTGTGAGTTAAATTGGTTACAAAGCTACCATGTTTTAGATAAAGCTGAAAGAACTATGCTTTTAAGAATAAGGTCTTGGGGCGCCTGGGTGGCGCAGTCGGTTAAGCGTCCGACTTCAGCCAGGTCACGATCTCGCGGTCCGTGAGTTCAAGCCCCGCGTCGGGCTCTGGGCTGATGGCTCAGAGCCTGGAGCCTGTTTCCGATTCCGTGTCTCCCTCTCTCTCTGCCCCTCCCCCGTTCATGCTGTGTCTCTCTCTGTCCCAAAAATAAATAAACGTTGAAAAAAAAAAATTTAAAAAAAAAAAAAAAAAAAAAAGAATAAGGTCTTATAAAACAAAATTTTGTATGGAAACTAATTTGATGATAAATTATAAATAAATAAATAAATAAATAAATAAATAAATAAATAAATATGTTTATTCCATTTAAAAAAAATAAAACAAAATTTTGTCAAATTATGGTATCTATTAGGACCTTGTAATGGGAACTGTCTTCTAAATACTCCTGGTAGAACTAATAATCAGGTAACTATTACTCCTAAACATTTCCCATATCTTTTAATCATATCACATCACAATTTATTAACATAATGGAATCTTATCCAAAATAAAGGCATTCTCTCCTCACCTATAAGTCAACACTCCCCTCCCCACATCTGTATTATATATATAAACAAATAGGTCTTACCACAATCTTCATGTTTGTGTACACAACTCTACAGAAATCTATACTTGAAACAATAGCATCAGTTAAAAGAGATAGAGCCTTAGACTTAGAAAGACCTGGTTGGAATCTGAGCTGACAAGTCAAGTGCTTTAGTGCAAGTTCACCTTACCATCTGTGAAATCTCCATAAATAAATGAAAGGTTAGGAAATGGTCTGGCAAATGGGAAGTGCTCAGCATATGGCAGCTGCTATTGTCATTGTTATTGTTATTACTTATGATACTTCCTCAAAACCCAGTTTAATCTGATACATAAGGTACAAATCAAATTAAGATTAAGATTAAGGAATAAAGATTTAACAATGTCATCAAAACCCAGTACTGGGTCTTGAATGATTGAATTTTCTTTTTGACTGATGGCAGCAGATAATCTTTTCCTAAATCATTATATTTAGGAAATATAGAACTATTTTTCTACCAAATCTCCTCAAAAGTTGTGTTGTAGTGCTCTTTTCAAGTGTAGTGCTGTGCAACAGATCTTCATAACTTCTTTTCCATGCTCAAGACAAAGGACAAAAAATATGCTGAAGACCTACATCAAACCCAAAGACCCAAAAGATAATAAATAAACACAGTTTTCATGAGGAAGCCCTCCATCTAAACAATTTAGACAGTTGGGTGTAAATTAACTTTAAGAGATCGTTCTAAAAAATCAGCATTAATCAAAACAGACTGGAGTGTAGGAGCTTAAATTCATGATCAAAGAAATCAATCTATAACTTCCATTGACCCCAAACAGTAATCTCAGATTTCACATTGAAGCTGGCAAAGTTACTAGCACAGTAAACAGTAGCATCTGGCTCTCATGTGGGATGGTGTATACAATGGGCTGATCCATAACTTTAGTCTACTTTAGACATTTAGATGGATGGGCTAAGAGCCCAGTGTGTTATAATAACCCTGAAAAGCTTTTGGCTCTGGCCGTGAACACATTAGCATTAACTTAAATCTGTTGCTTTGTTTACAACAAGAGATATTCGCTTGTGCTTTCTGCCTAAATGGAACCAGTTAAAGGCATCCAAGGCCTTAAAGAGTGAAATTTACAACACGGACAGCAGCCATTCACTGTATTGAGGCTCCTCTGGCCATTGTTTTCGCATTTCCTCTTGGTTATATCTTTTTTAAATAAGTAATACCTTTCATTGAAGCCCTTGTCTCTCCATATTAGAAATATTAACAATTTCTCTTTTCTGTTTTCTTTTTGCCCACCATAACCTGAAACTTAAAATAAGAAATCAGCTAGAGGGCTCCTTGAAGATGTCACCATTTAGAAATGTCACACATGCAGCCATTTGTTTCGGAGCTAGAGAGTGCAGGCTCTTTGGAACAGTGTTCCAATTATTCTTGTTGAAACCACTCAAAGCCACCAGAACTAATTTCTTCCAATATATCACTATAGTATAATGTCTAGATTGAAAAGATGCCCTCACTAGACCAGTAGAAACTGATTATTACACATTAAGGATATAATCAGAGATCCTCTGTATTATAGGCAAGGTTTCTAAAAAATGTAAACAACACCCAATCTAATTAATTATGTTTCTTGCTTTTACAAATAGCATGAATTACATGTGACATTTATTCTTATTTATTTTGATTTCAAACAAATATGTGAATCTCACCCTGACCAAAATTAGACTGAATAATTAACAGATGGATATTCTCATTCCATTATAGGAAAGCATAACATTGTGTTACCTTTTAAATCTCAACACACTCATCAGCAGGCATTGTAATGAATGCCCTGATATTCTATCATTCAATCAATAAGTATTTTTTAAATCTCTTTTATGTCTAGCAGCAATCTAAAGAAAGTAAGTTAAGCTGAAAATTTATTTTAAACATCTCTTCTTAAATTTTTTTTTTTTAAGTTTATTTATCTATTTTCAGAGAGACAGAGAGAGTGAGCTGGGGCGGGGCAGAGAGAGAGGAAGAGACAGAATCCCAAGCAGACTCTGTGTTGCCAGCATGGAGCCTGATGCGGGGCTCAATCTCACAAACCATGAGATCATGACCTGAGCTGAAATCAAGAGTCAGATGCTTAACCAACTGAGCCACCTAGGCAGCCCTAAATATCTCTTAAATGGTTTAAATATGTCCCCATGAATAGGGCCTATGTAAAGAAAGAATATTAATATGACTCAGACAACGACCCAGGGGTACCTGGCTGGCTCAGTAGGTAGAGTATGCCACTCTTAATCTCAGGGTTGTAAGTTCAAGCCCCAGGTTGGATGTAGAGATTACTTGAAAACAAAATCTTATAAAAAAAATAAAAAGAAAAAAATAAAAGAAAAAGAAAACTACCCAAATGGGAAGAAGCTTCTCAATGCTACTGTGGTATCTGTTTGCCATAATTGAACAATGATTGAATAATGATCACTTTACTAATTAAGGTGGTCCACATTCCCAGTAAGGCAAGATTGGAAAACTAATAATCAGGTATTTGAGATCTCATCACATGACCCACAAAGAGCATGCTACTCCCCTCACAAAATAAAACTTAATTTTCTTTCAAAGGACATTCCAACATATTCCAAGATATTCTTAGGAAAGAAATGCAAAATTGTAGTGATTTTACTAGTAGTACCACAGCTAAATAAAATGAAAAATCACCTAAAATTGAAAAAAAAAAGTATAGAAAAATGCTTTCTCCTTAAGTTAGGTGATTGTGAAAGGTACACTGAGTCAGGAGAGCGGGGTTCTGGTCCTGATTCTGTCACTCATCACATGTATGACTCGGGCCACTTTGCCCTCTGTAAAATAAGCAGATGGACTGTCAGTCCTGAGGGTCTGTTCTACTTCTAAGTCCCTAACTGCGTATGCCTTCCCTGAAAAGTAGAAATCTGGGGTGTAGATAGCCCCTGTGCATTAATCACAGTCTGCCAAAAATGACAGTGAAGACAAGGAAACAGAGGCATTAAGCAAAGCTTTTGTGAGTGAGATAGGGAAATGAGTCATTTTCTTCCATTTCTTTTCATAAGAGTATATTAATTTTTGAAGAAAAGAAATTCTAAAACACCCATAAACTGGCATCTCTACCCTGAGAAGCAGGTTGGTGTGTCCTTGCAGAGATGAAGGCTCCTCAGTTTTATCACCAAAGAATCGATGGGCCAAAGCATGGGCATCAGTTCATCGGGCTTCCCTAGACAGAGATACAGTATTTGGCAGCTAGCCAAAAAAGGGGGTGTGGTCTAGGGCTGGGTCAGTAAGAGTACCTCTGAAAACATTTCTCACACTATGCTCACCTACTCTCCTCCAGCAAGTACCAACTGCATATCCTATGCCCTTTGTCCCCTCTTCTGAAATGGCTAACGAAATTACAAGCAGTAATAAGGACCCTTTCCAGAATAAATCTAGCTTCACTCAACAATATGGAGGGAGAACAAGATGGGGTGGGGCAGGAAAAAGAGATGCTTCATTTTTCTACAGCTTCATTTTATTTGGCTTGTACTCTGCTTCCACGGGGCTCAAACGATGAATTAGAACCCTCTCTGCACTTAGTGCTTATGCAGTTCATTGGAATAAAATGGCAAGTGAATGAATAATCCATGTTCACAACACTATGGGTGGGGCAAGCTCTCGTCTGTTGTTTGATGTTCTGTGACTTAAATCATCTATTGCAAAAGCCTACAAAAAAGAATGGATCGCATCTAAGCATACTTGCTTTGCTCCCATCCCACTGTCTTTCCCACCCAAAAGTTTCTTCGATACCTAAATGTTTCTAGAATCAGGCTTTGACCCCAACGCCTACAGTTAATGCAGAGACTCAAAGAAAAGACTAGGGTTATTCCTAAAACACAAACAAACAAACAAACAAAAAGAATAAATATTTCCCAATGCTTAAAGACATAGCCTAAATAATTATTTGTTTATGTCTTTCAAGTGGACATCCCACACCTTGACCTAAAACTCTGTCAAGTGTTCATAGAAAAGCGCCCAGGCAAATAAACAATCTCTTCCCCTAAGTTTCCTTTTGTAGCCCCTTGCAAGAGACTTATTTTCAGTCTCTAAAACAAATTCAGTGTTACATGCCCAGAAGGAACAATAAGATGTTACTGAGTGTATTCCCTTGCTCTCCAAAAAGGCCACACCTAAACATTACAGAGGTAAGGATCTCTCCTGATCCATGAGTGTGGGAATGTGATGCTTGTTACCAGCAAAACAACAAAAAACAGTGCTTACAAATCTGCCCTGCTTGCACTTCTCACCACTCTTTAACGGGGCTTTGCAAGCAGTAAAAACAATTTGCTTGCTGGGAAAAGGGAGAGAAAACTCCATCATTCTTCCATTACTGGCACCTGTGCTGCCAGCTGACACTACCTCCTATAAAATTGACCATTAAAAAGCAATATACTAACAGCATTTCAGTTTACCAGTAATTCCTCAAATCTACATGCTCCTCACTGCTGGTTCACCCTGCTTTCTTTCCCATCACCTACTTACCCAAAGCCAAAAAAGAGGGGGCAACCACTAAATATTTCTCCGGCACAGACACAGCCAGTATCTTAACATAAACAGTGCTTCTGACCAAGAGAGACACCACCCTCTTTCCCCTCTCCCTGTTTACCATACAGAGAACACCAGGACCACTCAGGGGTGTGAGAATCTGAAATCAATTCAATCGAACCACATCTAAAAAATCTACCCCACAATTACAAAAATAGAAAATGCAATTCAGAAAAACACATCACCGTGGAAAACAAACCGAAATCAGGGCTGGGGGACATTTGCACATCAGCGCTGCCTATCAACTCCAGGATGGCATGGAAAGGCGCTCTGCCCAGCCCAGATCCTGGGAGAGTGTTCTACAAAGGGCTTCCAGTAACCCCCATCAACACCAACACTTCCTCCCCGCTTCCAGAACGCTCTGAATAAAAACCTTCTTTAAGTACTTACTGGGAGCAGGAGCTTCTCTGTGCAATGTAACTGTGAGTCACACAGCAGGAGGGGCCCCGGAGCAGGGCAAACCGGAGAGCCCCCAGCTTCCCTGCAGGCTGGTGTCTATGAGACAGCAGCCCCGGAGCCGACTTTCCCATTACAGCCTCAGACGGTAATCCATGTGCTTTCGGCGGGCCAGTCCCAGCGGCCCACGGAGCACCACATGATCCGCTCTGACATCAGATCAGCCAGACGTGACAGCCGTCCGCCAGCCTCTTCTACACTAGTGGGCTGCATCATTTGGGTGCCTTTGGCTTACATTTAAGCAGGTGGTACAGAGTAAGGAATTGTTTTCTCACAAAAAAATTTTTTTTTGCCTGATTCCTTCTGTTTCTAACACAAGGAAGAAATAAGCAAGAAAAGCACTGGGATGTGTTTGCAGCCAGAACTTAGCAGATATATGGGAAGTAGCTGAAGTTCCACACCTAGTTCAGAGAAGGTGAAAAATGAGCTACCACCAAGATGCCAAGAACCATGGGAGTAATTTCATCTGCAAATCACTACCACCTCCCCGCCCCCGACCTTTCAGTAGATATATATGTGTACATGTCCTAAAATATTGGTGGGTTGTGTGTGAATTTTATTTAAGCTAGTCACTACTGGTTTTCTTTCATGGAATTTCTCAGGGAGGTAACCACTAGATTTAGTGCCATGTGCAATAATTCCTCACATACAGTCCAACAGAAATAGACTTACAGACTTAGGTAAGTAGAAATTCAGAATCATCGATTCATGCTTGCATTCATTCATTCAATAACCATTTATTGATCACCTACTAAGCACCTACTACAAAGGGGGCTAGTAGATTTAGGGGCAGGGTATTTGAATCTTCAAATAAGATTTCTTTTTATTTGGCACAGGGTTTCTAATTCTATTTCTGTGATAAGTCAAAGAAATAATGGCTCTCTCAAAGCTCCTTATAACATGTTTTGTGTCTAATACTGAATCTGAAGGCTAGTAATAAAACTATGTTTCATCTCAGTTTCATTATAATAAATGGCAATAAATGTAACATTTAAGGTAAGAATAACAACAATTATTAAGCTTTTATGAAGCAAAATCATAGCCAAGTAAGGCAGCAGTAACCAGAAGCATACTTCTTCCCTGGTCAAGAGGAGAATTCACTTTCTTTGTCTAATTTAACTGTATTACTTCCTGTGAATTTGGTTTATCAACTGTATTTCAGATATTTATGTAGAAACAGGAGGTCTCTACATGCACCTTGGTATTATTTACAGTGACACAGTGTAAATAGGTGTTAAACATCATAGGTGTTCAACTAGTGAGAATAAATTAATTGACTCAAACAGTTTTATTGTTTATATGGCTTATTCCCAATAGAAATCAAATGGAAATTAGCTGCCTCATGGAATCACATATTGAATTCCATAGTCAGAAGCAACCTGGTCACCTTCTCAGGAGAAAATATCAAAAACTTGATACAAAACAAGCAGAAGATTTAAATATTATATATATATGTATATATATATACACATATGTGTACATGTGTATATATATAGTGACAAATAGGTTATTATATTAATAATCATATAGCTTAATAGATTATTCAATTATCCCCATAACAAAGAGGATATGTAGATACTGTTTAAATATTGATGTTGTAGCTTTAGTAAATACATACAAAAATATTGAAATCCACTTTAAATGTAAGGAACAAAGACAAAATAATGAAAACCTTGTTTATCATTATTTTGTTATTATTCTGTGGGAAAGACCATATTAATAAACTAAGATATAAACAAATGAAAGTGATACTTTTTTGCTTGAGAAATACCTTTCTGTTTAGAGTTTCTTGGCATTTTTCTTACTTTAACTTTATAAACATAATTAATTTTGAACATTTTAAAATAACACTCTAGAAATGTGTCTGTACCTAGTGATCTTTTGCCACTATCTCTAATTATGTGGGCAAACTAAAGTGTGAAATTTGGCCTCACGGACAAAATGCTCCTTCCAAAATCTACACAGCCAATAAAAGTTTAATATTCGATTGACTATCACTAACACTGCTAAAACCCTAGTTCAAACTACCATCATCATGTGTCTCCTAGATTCTGGCAACTGCTTCCACTCTGTCCTCCAAACAGCAAGCAAAATATTCTTAAACTGAATCACTCATTTACTCAAAACCCTCCACTGGTTTCCACCTCGTTTAATTCCTTGCTATGGCCTCTAAAATGCTCCAATAATATGTATAAGATGTTTCTCAAGTGATTTTCCTCTCGAGTACGTAACTGAACATTATTCTCCTTGGCGGAGTAATTGTTAAGCAGTTAACACATTTTCTGTAATTGATTTATTTCATTAAAATAGATTAGCAGAAATGGAAATTATTGAATCAAAGGATGTGGTCTGTTCCGAAGTGACAGGGTTCAAGCTAGATAAACAGTTCCTGTCTAAACACCGCAGCTCCCAGCTCCCTTCCAGCTAAGTGGGGCCCTGTTAGCAGAATTCTGCCTCTCTTCCTTGAGAATAGTGCCTGTCCTGGACTTCTTTCTCTCCTCTTCGTACAACCTGGAACCCGGACTTGCCTGTGACCTAGTTTGAACCACACAGCTTTAACACTTAGGAAACGACAGAGCAAGGGAATGAAGAGAACCAGGTACCTAAATGACCACAGAAAGCAGAGCTGCCCTTCCAACCTGGACTACTCACTCTCAACCTGTTGTAGGAGAGAATCTTTTTTTTTTTTTTAATTTCAAGAGATCTCATTTGGTACCTCTTTGTCACAGTATCATAGGCTCTATCCTAACTAGTAAGAATGGTTGCAACTTTTTAATATTGTAGCATAATTCATATTGCCCAATTACTTAGCAGAAAGCCAAATATCAAGTGTCATTCCTACCAATGTGTACAAGATCACATTTTTTCTACATTTTTACTACATTCATGTTGAAGCTTATTTCTTCTAAGGAAAATCTAATTTGATCAAGAAAAAATAGTATATATTCAATTTTTTTAGTAAAAGGAAGTTGAACATGATTCAGTATTTACTATCCATAGGGATTCCACCTTTTGACAATGGCTTATTCATGTTTTTTGTTTGTTTTTGCTTTTGTTTTTAAGTAATCTCTAAACCTAACATGAGGCGTGAACTCATAAGCCTGAGATCAAGAGTCACATGCTCTACCAACTGAGCCAGCGAGGCAACACTATACATGTTGTTTTTACTTTTGTTAGAATTTTATTACTTTTCTTGTCCATTCTGTTGACCGTCATAGTTTGTCTTTCAATTCTGCTTTCAGAAAACATGTTGAAATGTTTTATTATCATCAAATTTGTAATTTTTCTATTGAAATTTGCTCCTTTGAAAACTCTCTTAATGCTCACATTTTGAACCCTCAATACCTTTTCCCACTAAAAAGAACCAAGACTCTTTGGAGAAAAGGCTGATTTCAGATCTGAGGCAGAACATGTGTAACATGAGCTTAAGACATTATTTTATGCCAGAAGTAAAGAAACTATAGAAGAGCATAAACATCATGTCAAAAAATGTAGGAATCAATTTGGGGAGGCTCCTACAGGCCAACTTCATCTAGCTACTGTGGCTACACAAAAAGCCACATCAAACTTTACTTAAAACAATATACATGGGGCGCCTGGGTGGCGCAGTCGGTTAAGCGTCCGACTTCAGCCAGGTCACGATCTCGCGGTCCGTGAGTTCGAGCCCCGCGTCGGGCTCTGGGCTGATGGCTCAGAGCCTGGAGCCTGTTTCCAATTCTGTGTCTCCCTCTCTCTCTGCCCCTCGCCCGTTCATGCTCTGTCTCTCTCTGTCCCAAAAATAAATAGACGTTGAAAAAAAAATTTAATAAAAAAAACAACAATATACATGTTCTCTCAAATTTTCAGTGTGGGCAGAGTTCAGTGGGTCAACTGGTGTCTACTCCACTCACATCAACTGATCATCTCAAAAGCTAAAGGCTGAAATCTGAAGGCTCACCCATCCATTCACATGTTTGTTGCCTGGCCTGGAACAACTAAGGGATGAAACAATCAGGACTCTCTAGTCATCTCCTATATCTCTATGTTGTCTCTCCATACGCTTTCTCTTCTTTGATGTGGGGGCTTCAGGGTGGTTGGATTTCACTGAAAGCACATATCCCTAGAGAGGGCTGGGCAGAAGCAATGGAGAAATGTCAATATCACTTTATAAGAAGAACATGTGGGGGGCGCCTGGGTGGCTCAGTTGGTTGAGCATCTGACTCTTGATTTCGGCTCAGGTCATGATTTCGTGCTTTGTGAGTTTGAGCCCTGCATGGGGCTCTGCACTGACAGCACGGAGCCTACTTGGGATTCTCTCTCTCCCTCTCTCCCTCTCTGCCACTCCCCTGCACGTGCTCACTCTCTCTCAAAAATAAATAAAATAGGGGCTCCTGGGTGGCTCAGTCGGTTAAGCGTCCGACTTCAGCTCAGGTCATGATCTCACAATTCATGAGTTTGAGCCCCACATTGGGACTCTGAGCTGTCAGCACGGAGCCTGAAACCTGCTTCGGATTCTGTGTCTCCCTCTCTCTCTGCCCCTCCCCCCGCTCATGCTTTGTTTCTGTCTCTCAAAAATAAATAAATGTTAAAAAAAATTAAAGAAGAATAAATAAATAAAATAAACATTTAAAAAAAGAAGAAGAAGAAGAGGTAGGACCAAATATATTGGTATAGCATTCTTAGGTGAATACAATCTGTGACAGATTCGTAAAGAATACTAAAGAATAATAAATAATGATTAATCCACTTGAATATATAAAAATCCTAATGATACTTTAACACAAAAAGAAAAAAGAACACATTTGCCACTAATTGAGAAGTTCAAGTCATCATACCAGCTCTCTGACTTGAAAATTTGTAGAGAGAGATTTTAAGTACTATTTCTTTACCACATGAAACTCTATATCAGAGGAACAGTTGGCTTCAGTTGATGAGAAGAAGCTCTTCTTGATAGAAGAATCTTAATGAATGAAAAAGGATTGACAGAATTAGAAAAATCACCATTTTGCAATCTGTAATGGAATAACTGGTCCAGGGAGGAGTCAGCAACGGGTGCTAAAAGTGTTGTGTATGGGGCGCCTGGCTGATTCAGTCAGTAGAACATGTGACTCTATCTTGAGGCCATGAGTTGAGGCCCCAGATTGGGCCTAGACATTACTTAAAAAAAAAAATTGAATATAAGGTTGACAAAGACTGGATAACAATCTGTTGCCAGGTTGTCTCCACACAGAATATTTACTTGTCTCAAGGGGAAAACTCATAACTTCCCAATGGAGTGATGTGGCATTTTTCACAGTAACAATGAATCTAATGACAGAGGTTAACATAAAGACAAGTAGGTAGTATGCAACTCCTGATATGACACAATATAACATTCACAGCATCACTCATGAAATAGTCTTGACAAGAATGTTTTACCTGACACCTGACACCTGACTGTAGTCACAACTTTAGATAGAAATGTCCATGGGGTGCCTGGGTAGCTCAGTCGGTTAAGTGTCTAACTCCCACTTAGGTTGTGATCTAATGGTTTGTGAGTTTGAGCCCTACCTCTGGCTCTGTGCTGACAGCGTAGAGTCTGCTTGGGATTTTCTCTCTCTCTCTCTCTCTCTCTCTCTCTCTCTCTCTCTCTCTCTGCCTCTCCCCTGCTTGCTCTTGCTCCGTCTCAAAATAAATAAACTTTAAAAAAAAAAAGTCCAGTTTACAGGAAATACAGTGGAAAGTAAACCAGAATTCCAATGTAAGTAAACAATCATATAAATCCAGAAGGTAGAATTCTACCAGAAAATTGACCCAGTCTCTTCAACAAGAAATTATAATGAGGTTCTGGTTCAAGATGGCAAGATAGGAAGATACTGAAATCACCCCCTCTTGCAGACTCACCAAATCTACAGCTGTATATGGAACAATTTTCTCTGGGGGAAAAAAAGGACTAAAAAACTGGTAAACAGTGCCTTCACATCAGGCAAATGAGAGGGAAAGCACAACAAGGAAGAAAGTCTAAGACGCAATAGTGCTATAAATCCCACTTCCTGGTTAGACAACCCACAGTCAGGAGGGAACTCAAACCAGGAGCTTCTATCTAAAGAGTGAAGGGTTTTACCCTACATTAGACACCCCAACTTTTAAGACCAGCACCTGAGAGATGAGCCCCCAAAACACTTGGCTTTGAAGGTCAATGGGACTTATGCCCACAAGATCCTGGGTCTGTCTGTGCCAAACTGAGGAATACTCTTAAAGGGCCTGTGTGCAGACTCACCCACTCCAGGGCCAAGAAACAGCCCTTTGAAAAATGCCCAGACTTTATGTGAAAGAAACTCATTTCCTAATTTTAAAGTATTGGTCTGAGGGACAGGGGCCAGCTAAGATATTCTCTGGGGGTAGCAAGCTGTTACTGCTCTTACACTGCACTTTTTTTTTTTTTTCAACGTTTATTTATTTTTGGGACAGAGAGAGACAGAGCATGAACGGGGGAGGGGCAGAGAGAGAGGGAGACACAGAATTGGAAACAAGCTCCAGCCTCCGAGCCATCAGCCCAGAGCCTGACGCGGGGCTCGAACTCACGGACCGCGAGATGGTGACCTGGCTGAAGTCGGACGCTTAACCGACTGCGCCACCCAGGCGCCCCTACACTGCACTTTTAAAACCAGTAGGCACCATCCTTTTTTTTTTTTTCCTCACTTTCCCACGGGTACCATCTTTATGCTCTAGCTAGCAGGCACCATCTTGGACACTCACCCTTTGCCTTGCTAACACCAGAAAGGGCCTTTTTCTCCACCCACTTCCTTTTTTTTTCTTTTTATTTCCCCTATTCCTTTTTCTCTTTTTCTTTTTATTTTCCTTTCTTTTTCTTTTTCCTTTTATTGGTGGGTGCCATCTTTGCCATTCTCCCTCTGCTTCAATCCAGCCAGTGTCATCTTTACACACTCCCTCTCTTGTACTCCAGAGCACCGGTATCTCCCAGAGGGTAGCTTCTACACATTTATGGTGCTCCAGTTTCTACATCTGGTGACCCAGTTTTTGCTGCTGCCACCCAGGGAATGCTCCCTTGAGGATCTGGCTCCAGAAGCCAGAAAGACTTACATCCTTGGGTCCCATGGGACTGTCACAATCTAAGAGACATTTCTTTTTTTTTTTTTAATGTTTATTTATTTTTTAGTGTGTGTGCATGAACAGGGGCAGGGCAGAGAGAGAAGAAGATACAGAATCCAAAGCAGGCTCAGGCTCCCAGCTGTCAGCACAGAGCCTGATGTGGGGCTTGAACTCACAAACCATGAGATCATGACCTGAGCTAAAGTCAAACGCTTAACCTACTGAGCCACCCAAGACATTTCTTGACAGACTACCACCCCTAAGGCACTGCACAGGCAGCAGACCAAAACATACCCCTGGACTTTCTGTGAAAAAAGGCCTATCTCTTGTCCAAGAGTTTTTACCTGAGGGGCAGGCTTCTTGTTCCGCACATTCATAGCAGCTTACGGTACAGAGGCTGATGAAGACAGTCTTTGCAACGCTCCCTCTGCCTCACTCCACCTCACTAGTGTCTTCCAGAATAGATCTTATACCTTTGTGGTTTCATGATTATTGGTGTTGCTTTTAGGGGACTCCTCTACATCACCTGGTCCCAGTGACCAGCAAGGGTTATATTCGCAGGTCCCACAGACCTACAACCAATGGAGAAAGGACTCAAACAGCTACCACCCCCAGGGCTCAGCAACAGACAACAGACCCAGGTGCTCAATGTTTCTGCGAAAGAGACCTATTAGCTTCTCCTCAGAGCTGCAGCCTGAGAGACAGGCTTCTAATTAAACACACATCTAAAGGCTGACCGTAAACCTCTCCTGGGACTTCAGAGCACAGGCATTATCCTCACACTCTCCTTCTGCCGTGCTCTAGAGAACCAGCGCCTCTTGGAGGGGAGCTGTGATATGTGTCTGCTGACCATTTTTACAACTGGTGCCTGGTTTTGTCGGCTGCTCCAGAGGGGTGACCTCTTGATTGCCTGGCTCTAGTGGCCAGTGGAGGAGGGGGAGGGAGCTGCATTCCTGAGTCCCATGAGACTGACAATTAGAAAAACAGTTCTTGGCAGGCTACCACCTCCAGGGCACTGCACGGACAGCATGCTAAAACACACCCCTAGCCTTTCTGTGAAAGAGGCCTGCGTGCTAGTCCTGGAGCGTAGGCCCCAGGGGCAGCCTTCAGGTTGGGCACCATCTAGAGGCTACCGAAGTGCTCTCAGGGAACAACAGCAATGTAAGCCAAGGAAGGCCATCTACGCGTCATCCATCTGCCTCAGTACAGCTGGCTGGTATCTTCTAGAAAGGAGCTTGTCTACTTGTCTGGAGCCCTAAATTTTTGCAACTGCTGATAGAAAACCACCCCACTTACAATTGCATCAAAAAAATACCTGGGAATAAATTTAACCAAGGAAGTAAAACACCTGTACACTGAAAACTACGATACTCTGATGGCAGAAATTGAAAAGGACACAATTAAATGGAAAGATGTTCGTTACTCATGAACTGTAAGAATTAATATTGTTAAAATGTTCACACTACACAGCAGCACCTGGGTGGCTCAGTCAGTTAAGTATCTGACTCTTGGTTTCGGTTCAGGTCATGATGTCAGGTCATGGGATTGAGTCCTGCATCAAGCTCCATGCTGGACATAGAGCCTGTTTAAGATTTTCTCTCTCTCTCTCTCTCTCTCTCTCTCTCTCTCTCTCTCTCTCTCTCTCCCCCCCCCCCTGCTTTAATAAACTCACCTTTTTGGGGGGCACCTGGGCAGTTAAGTGTCTGACTTCAGCTCAGGTCATGCTCTCATGGTTCGTGAGTTCGAGCCCCACGTTGGGTTCTGTGCTGACAGCTTGGTGCTCAGAGTTTGGATTCTATGTCTCCCTCTCTCTCTCTGCCCCTCCCCTGCTCCCGCTCTCACTCTCCCTTTCTCTTGAAACTAAATAAACATTAAAAATATTTTTTAAGAGATAGCAAGTATTGGCAAGGATGTAGAGAAAAGGAAATTCTTGTACACTGTTGGTAGGAGTGTAAACTGGTCCATCCATTATAGAAAACAGTATGGAGGTTCCTCAAAAAACTAAAAATAGAACAATCATATGATCCTGCAATCTCACCTCTGGGTATCTTAAGAAAATGAAATCAGTGCCTCAAAGAGATACCTGCACTCCCATGGTCACGTAGCATTATTCACCATAGCCAAGATATGGAAACAACCTAACCGTCTGTCTATAAATGAATGAATAAACACACAATTCAATATTATTCAGAGGTTCATGAGTTCAAGCCCTGCATCAGGCTCTGTGCTGACAGCTCAGAGCCTGGAGCCTGCTTTGGATTCTGTGTCTCCCTCTCTCTCTGTTCCTCCCCCACTCAGGCTTTGCCTCTCTCTCTCTCAAAGAATAAGTAAATATTTTTAAAAATTTTTAAAAAACAAGCAAAAATAATCAGACAGTCAACGAACTGAGCCACCCAGGTGCCCCCAAAGTATTTTTTTAACTGTTAAGATCAGACATGTATTGATGACCGTGGAACCTAGGTAATAGATACATGGGGCTTTGCCACACTATTCTCTCTGCTTTTGAATATATTTGGAAGTCTCAATAGTAAAAACACTTTTTAACTATTTGCAAAATTTGCAAAGTTATCACATCATTTATACCAAATATCCATTTTACCAAATACTGCTAAACAACACAGAGATTATTAAGACGTGATCTCTGTCTAGGGTTACCAAATAAAATATAGGAGGTCCACCCAGTTAAATTTGAATTTCAGATAAACAACAAATAATATGTATAAGTACATTCCATGCATACTTAGAATATTCATTCTCTCACATTTCTGGAGTTGAGAAGCTTGAAATCAGTTTCACTAGGCTGAAATCAAGACTCTAGGGGAAAACCAGTCCCTGTGTCTTTTAGCTTCTGATGGCTGCTGGCATTCCTTGGCTTATGGCCACATCACTCCAATGGTCAAGGCAAACATCTTGAAATCTCTGTTCCACCTTTGTATTCCCTTCTCTTCTGTGCTTGTGTCAAATCTCTCTGTGCCTATCTCTTATGAGGACACTTGTGATGGCATTTAGGGCCCACCTGGATAATCCAAAATAATTGTCCCATCTCCAGATCTTTAATTTAAGCATATCTGCAAAGACCCTTTTTCCAAATAAGGTAACATTTAGGTATTTCAGGAATTAGGACCTGATATCTTTGGGAGCCATAATTCAGCCTAGTACAGGTGCCATTATAGATATGTAACCAGGAATACTGGAGTAGCAGAGAAGGAGCTGACAGTTAAACTTGAAAAGTGGAAGAAGAGGAAGATGTCAAGAAAGGCATCCTAAATCAGGGGTACCTGGCTCAGTCAGTAGAGCATGCAACTCTTGATCTCAGGGTCATTAAGTTCAAGCTCCACAATGGATGCAGAGCTTACTAAAACAAAACAAAAAACAAAACTAAACTAAACTAAACTAATAAATAAAAGTTTAAAAATAAAAAAGAGGAGGGTGCCTGGGTGGCTCAGTCGGTTGAACATCCGACTTCAGCTCAGGTCATGATATCATGGTTCATGGGTTCGAGCCCCACATTGGGCTCTGTGCTGACAGTGTGGAGCCTGCCTGGGATTCTCTCTCTCTTCCTCTCTCTCTGCACTTCCCGTACTCTCTCTCTCAAAATATATAAGTAAACTTTAAAAAAAGAAAGAAAGAAAGAAAGAAAGAAAGAAAGAAAGAAAGAAAGAAAGAAAGAAAGAAAGAAAGGGAGGGGTCTGGGTGGCTCAGTCAGTTGGGCATCCAACTCTTGATTTTGGCTCAGGTCACAGCCTCGTGGTTTGTGGGATCGAGCCCTGTGTTGGGCTCCATGCTTACAGTGCAGAGACTACTTAGGATTCTCTTTCTCCCTTTCTCTCTGCCCCTTCCCCCCACCTCTTTCTCTCTCAAAATAAATACACATTTTTTTCAATAACATAGTCTTTTAAAAAAAGAAAGAAAGACAAGAAAGAAAGAAAGAAAGAAAGAAAGAAAGAAAGAAAGAAAGACAAGAAAGAAGAAAGAAAGAAAGAAAGAAAGAAAGAAAGAAAGAAAGAAAGAAAGACAAGAAAGAAAGACAAGAAAGAAAAAGAAAAAGAAAAGAAAAGAAAGGCTCCCTAAATCAATGCTGTCAGAGAATATAAATTACTAAAGCAGTAATAATAACAACCAGCAACCAGACAAACCAGAACAGATACCAGCTATAAATAACCACCACAGCCTACCAGTGAGTAACAGTTGAGCATTAGTCTCCTAACAAGTATAATGTTGGAGGCTTGTTACAGGAGAATAAGTAAGAAGCAGCAACTGAATGACAAAAATTCTTTATATGTGGTTCCTAATATACCACTTAGGGAGGCAAGAAGGCAGGGAGACCTTCCCCCATGTAACTTGTGAAGTATCACCAAACCTTCTATGTTACCTTCAGTCATTTTTTTCCTTTCTGTTTCTTCTACATTGTGCTTCTAAATTCCCCCAACCCCTCAATTATTTTTTATCAACACAGTTTCCTCATAAGTTTTACTCAATTTATTTCCTCAATAATTTTATTATTTTCATAAAATAAAATACTTTGTGCAAAAAAAAAAATTCTAGCAATGTTAAGATTATATAAATTAGTAATTCCCCGCTCCTCATATTTGTCTGGAGCACCTGTGTAGCTCAGTCAGTTAAGCATCCAGCTCTTGGTTTCATCTCAGGTCATGATCTCACAGGTTCATGGGTTTGAGCCCCGAGTCAAGCTCCGAGCTGACAATGCAGAGCCTGCTTGGGATTCTCTATCTCTGCCCCTCCCCCACTTGCTTTCTCCCTCTCTCTCTCTCTCTCCCCCCCCCCCAAGATAAACAAACATAAAAATTTTTTAACAGATCATACTTAGCTACATATACATACATTTGCAATTAAATATTTATTTATTATTTATATAAATAGGAAGGAGTAAACATTGAGCTGTTGGCAGAAAATGATCATCAAAACAATGCTACCTCAGCTCATCATGCTCCCAAGCAGCAAGTCATGTATCCCTTCCTGTTGTACTCTTTGGATCCAATTCCACAGGAAATAAGATATAAAATTAATTAATTAGATACCCAGTGTCTTATTATTATTAAACACTGCGGGTCTAATTACTAATTATTAATCACATAGTGACATCCATAGTGACATCCTAAAAGAAGATGGGCAATAAGAGCAAAAATTAAACATCGACAATAACTTTCCCTAATCTCTCCCCTAAAACTTCACAACAGCCTTCTTCATTGTCTCACTGGCACTTCAAATATAAATTATCTAAAACTGAACTTATCATCTTCCTTAGGAAACGGCTACACCTTCCGTTTTCCATCTCACCTAGTGGCCAAGCCAGGAACCAGGAGTCACCCATTTCCTCCACATCACATATCCAAAAAGTCCCCAAATCCTGGAAAAGAATGCCCAAATTTATAAAATTATCTCTATCCCTGGATTAGTACAGAAAATTCATGGTCTCTCTGACTTGCACTTGCCCTTCCCTTACCCCTTCTCCACACTGCAGCTGGAGGTATCTTTTCAGAACATACATTTCATCGTGATGCACCCTTTCCTCAAGCTCTGTGCGTCTCCATGCTCTCCGAATGGAGTCCTGAAGAGGATTCATAACATCCCAGATAAATGAGCTCCTGCTTGTCTCTCTGGCTTCATCTCACACGCTCACAATGTGGTCTCAAACCACTCTTATCTTGTTTTATTTTCTTAAGAATGCATGTTTACCCATGCTGTTTCTTCGGAGAAAGAATTTTTCTTTTCCTTGTTCAGCTAACTCCTATTCAATCATAGATCTTGGGACACATGGGTGGCTCAGTCGGTTAAGTGTCCGATTTCAGCTCAGGTCATGATCTCAATGCTCGTTGAGTTCAAGCCCTGCGTCAGGCTCTGTGCTGACAGTTCAGAACCAGCAGCCTGCTTCAGATTCTGTGTCTCCCTCTCTCTCTGCCCCTCCCCTGCTTACCCTCTGTCTCTCTCTCTCTCTCTCTCTCTCTCTCTCTCTCTCAAAAATAAACTTAAAAAAAATTATAGATCTTAATTATCAGTCCTCCAGGAAGTCTCCTCTAATCCTCTTTGTCTCAGTTGGGGTCTCTTTTCTGTGCCACCTCAGCATCCTGTGCTCGCTCTGCTATTTAATTAATACTTAGCAATTAGAATTGTCTATTCATTTGTCTTTCTCCACCACTAGGCCACAGGATCAGTTCACTCTTCTGTTATCAGGACCTAGCATAGTACTGAGTACATAGTAGGATCTCAATAAATAATTGTTAAATAAAATACAATTAAATAGGTAGTAAAAGTAATGCAGAGTCTCAGTAGCAAGGTACCGTCCATTTATGTTCAGAGAATAAGTTCAGTGCATAGGTTGAGTATAATAAACCAAATGACAGTATGATCATTTACAACATTTTCTTGACTTGGACATAAGACAAATAAATCCCAGAGACTCTTGATGATAGAGAACAAAATGAGGGTTGTTGGAGGGGAAGTGGGTGGGGAATGGGTTAAATCAGTGAGGGGCATTAAGGAGGGCACTTTTTATGATGAGCACTGGGTGTTATATGTAAGTGATGAATCACTAAATTCTACTCTTGGGACCAATATTATACTACATGTTAATTAACTAGAATCTAAATAAAATTTGGAAAAAAAAAAGACAAATAAATCCCACCCCAAAAAAGGAGCCCATTCTTCTCTATGGGAAGAAAGACTATGATTCAGTTGCAAATAAATGTCCGTCTATCCTTCTCAATTTATACAGAAAGTAAAAGCTTTGCAGGTTCAGATCAATTTTATTATTTCACTGAGAAGTGGAAAGTCACTGAGGCAGACTTTCTCAACAGGGGTTCTTCATCTGAACACAAGATACAGAAAATGATTTGAGTGATTATTTTTCAATTCTCCTAAGATGGCAAATAGCTAGTACCATTCTAGATGAAAAGAAAAGTTAATTCACTAGATACAATGGCTATCTTAGAGCCATTTGGGCTTATTTCAATCCCAGAATTTCAGATGGGCTTAAATATCATGAATTAAACCATATACACAGATACATGTAATCCATATATGTGGGTGTATTATATGTATTATTTACTAACTTGCATAAGAAAACATATGTGTCACCAAAACTAGAATAGAGTATCATTACTGATCACGATGAGGCTTGAAAAATACGGACTTTGATGCCAAAAGGGTTCGGTTTTGTTTTTTGTGTTTTTTTTTTGTTTTTGGGGGTTTGTTTTTTGATACTCTAATTGAGCTGTCATATCTTGGTGACTCAGCCTTCCTCCCTAAGGAGATAACAGACTGTGGGTTCATTGAGTAAAGAAGCCTCATTTGTCTTGGCTTCAATTTTTATTGAAATTTGACCTCCTAACAATTAACATAGTGCATACTCCTGTTCATTGACTGAATGGATGGATGGATGAATATGTTGTATTGTATTACTTCCTGGATTATATTCCACAGATATTTCATTTCATATATGACATGTGGATTCTTGCCCATTCATTCAACAAACACCTACAATGTGCCTGGATCCCAGGCTAGGAAATGAGACAGGTTATTGTATATCACAATTCATGTTTTTAAATATTTTTTAATGTTTCTTTTTTAGAGACAGAGAGAGACAGAGAGAGACAGACAGAGAGAGAGAGAGAGAACACCAGCGGGGGAGGGGTGTGAGAGGGAGACACAGAATCCGAAGCAGACTCCAGGCTCTGAGCTGTCAGCAGAGTCCCAAGCAGGGTTCCAACTCATGAACCGCGTGATCATGACCTGAGCCCAAGTCGGTCGCTTAACCGACTGAGCCACTCAGGTGCCCCCACAATTCATGTTTTTAAGAGTAATTTACTACTTTACACCTATTAGGACAACATTATCAAAATAAAGAAGGAAAGAAGAAAGAAAGAAAGAAAGAAAGAAAGAAAGAAAGAAAGAAAGAAAGAAAGAAAGAAAGAAAGAAAATAACAAGTATTGGCAACAATGTAGAGAAATTATAACTCTTGTGCATGGCTGGTAGGAATGTAAAATGCTACAGCCACTATGGAAAACAGTTTTGGCAATTCCTCTAAAAATTATAAAATGAACATATGATCCAGCAATCCTACTTCTTGATATATACCACAAAAAAACGAAAGCAGACACTCACTCCAATAGATATTTGCATACCTACGTACTCATAATAGCCAAGAAATGGAAGTAACCATCTCTAATGAATGAATAAATATGATATATACATACAATGGGATGTTATCCAGCCATAAAAAAAGAAGGACATTTAGACACATGCTGTACTATGGATGAACTTTGAAGACATTATAGTAGGCAAAATAAGCCAATCACAAAAGCACAAATACTATATGATTCCATTTATATGAGGTATAAATTTATAGAGTGAAAGAATATAAAATGGTGGTTCCCAGGGACTGGGACAGGGAAGTTATTATTTAATGGGTACAGAGTTTGGGTGTAGAGATAGTAAAAAATGGTGGGGATGGTTGCCTGACAATGTGAATGGATTTAATGTCACTGAACTGTACAGTTAAAAATGGTTAAAATGATGGGGCACCTGGGTGGCTCACTCATTTAAGCATCTGATATTGGCTCAGGTTATGATCTCATGGTTCATGAGTTCAAGCCCTGCATTGGGCTCTGTAGTGATAGGGCGGAGCCTGCTTGGTATTCTCTGTCTCCCTCTCTCTCTGCCCTTCCCCCACTTGCATTCTCTCTGTCTCTCTCTGTCTCTCTCTGTCTCTCTCTGTCTCTCTCTCTCTCTAACAAATAAATAAACATTTTTTAAAATGGTTAGGGGCACCTGAGTGGTTCAATCAGTTGAGCAACTGACTCTTGGTTTCAGCTCAGGTCATGATCCCAGTGTTGTAGGATTGAGCCCCACATCAGGCTTCATGCTGAGCGTGGAACCTGCTTTAGATTCATTCTCTCTCTCTCTCTCTCTCTCTCTCTGTCTCCTTCTTCCCCTCTCCCCCACTCTCTCCCTTTCTCTAAAATAAAAATTAAAAAAAATAATTTAAAAAAATGGTTAAAATGATTAAGCTTATGATATATACATAATATGTATATTTTTTTAAGTTTTTATTTATTTATTTTGAGAAAGAGAGAGAGAGAGAGAGCACAAGTGGTGGAGGAACAGAGATAGAACCCCAAGCAGGCTCCGCACCATCACTGCAGAGCCTGATGCGGGGCTCAAACTCACGAACCACAAGATCGTGGCCTGAGCCAAAATCAAGAGTTGGGTGCCCAACCAACTGAGCTACCCAGGTGCCTCCTATAATTTTTAAAAAATTAATGTAATTGTCCTTCTGATCCTGTCCCTGGATATTGGCATCTATCTTACTTTAAGATAAGATAAGCTCTTACAAGAGCTGTAGCTCTTGCTCGTCTTTCATAGAGAAAAGTAGAAAAGCCACTTTACCGGAGCACCGGGACTCTGTAAGCAACTGAGGCCAATCCTGGATTACCTCACCTTGCAACACAGGACTATCAGTGTGTCAAGTCTCTAAGTAATATCCACAGATGAGGCTTGTGAGAATTGGATTTAATTGAATGTGGGCTGTTTGCAATTAGAACTGGGTTAGGATTGGAGCACAATGGGGAATGGTAATCTTGATCCCTCTCCTACATTTATTGGAAGGTAATATTCACCAGTAAAATGGCTGCCGTAGTAGCCCAATGCTCTCTATCCCCACTTCAAGTATTCTGCACTTTAGTCTGCAAAGGAATCCAAAGGAAGTAGAATTGGATTTGTAAGGAGGCAGGAAGGGAATTAAGACTTATACAACGTGTACCAGATACTGCCCTTCATGCTTGACATTCACAATTTCATTTGATTCTCATAACAAACATATTGTTATCCTCATTTCATAGATGGCCAAATTAAAGCTCGGAACAGTTAATATTTCCCAAAGTCATACTGCTTTACAATTCCTAGGACCAGGATTCAAACCTAATTATTTTTGACCCAATAGCCCAAACTCATTTTATCACTCTCACTGTTGCCTATAGAGCCAATTTCTAACACTGGCTCCTCCTTGAAAAGACCGATGTCATTAAGAAATCAAAATCTGTGCCTAAATTCTTAACATTGGCAGATAAATAAGGCTCTTGGCAGCAAGTCTGTTCTTTAATGGAAGCACTTAAGATTGATTCCCACCTAGAATAATTAGGGGTAACGAGAAAGTGCTTCTTCCGCATTCAGCACCTCCCTGGCTCAAAAAAGTCAAATAAATAAATAAATAAATAAATAAATAAATAAATAAATAAATAAATAAATAAATAACGTAGTCACCAGCTCATATTGAACAAAAAGAAATTAAACCTGCTGCCTGAAAATCACTAAGTATAAATTCAGGCTTGGATACTGTACTCCCCTACAAGCACACTAGACCTTGTGTGCTTAATTATACTTAAATTGCATTTCCAGGAGTACTTGTTATAGGATTGGTTTAACTTAATTGGCTAAGAACAGGCAAAGCACTAAACATATAAGAGAACTACATACTCTGCTTTTATTAATCATTGAACCAATTAAATATCTTCCAGCAAATGGTGTGATGCCTCTTTCAGGCAACAGGGGGATTATCTATCAAAATACTGTATCAATACATAAATTCTTATAAATAAAATCTTTGTTCACAGCAATTGATTTTATATGACATCCAAGTTAGGGGCGCCTGGGTGGCTCAGTTGGTTGAGCGTCTGACTTTGGCTCCAGGTCATGACCTCATGGTTTATGAGCTTGAGCCCCGTGTCAGGCTCTGTGCTAACAGGTCAGGGCCTTCAGCTTGTTTCAGATTCTGTGTCTCCCTCTCTCTCACACTGCTCACACTCTCTCTCTCAAATATAAATAAAGATTTTCAAAAAAAATTTAATAAAAAAAAAGACATCCAAGTTAGAAATCTGGACAAATAAACTATTAACTACATGAAAACTTTCCAGAGAAATTTCATGGCCTTTTATAGCTTGTCTTAAATTCACTTTTGTCATAGAAGCACTTCAGAGCTCTCTCTTACATTGTTAACTATGTCTTACAACACACTGGATTGGGGTGGGGAATCAACAATTAGTTATTCTATAACTCCCACATGGGAAATGTGATGACGGGGGAGGGAGGTACTAGTAACCCAATGGAGGAAGTTATTTCATTTCTGTCTGAGCTTTAGTTTTCTCATCTATGAAAAATGAAATTGAACAAAATCATCTCCAAGGATATTTCAGTCTTTGAGTTTCTATAATTTGGTTATTCAGCAATATTATAAACCAAAATATAAAATAGTTCCTATCTAAATTTTAGTAAGCAATGGCATAATAAGATAAAATTCTTAACTGTAGAGGCCACTTTTGGGCAACCAACTTGAACAATGAAAGCTGAGTAAGGTTGACGGGCCCTAGTAAGCCCCAGCTCCCAATGGGCTGAATACAAACAGGCCCATTAGACAACGCACTTGAAAATATCCATAAGCCCTAGCTAAACATTGGGTTACTTACACCTGCACACAGGTACCAGTCCTCACCTTCCCCTTTAACTACAGCCCCCACCACTACCTCATGGCAGACAGTCTCTGCTTTGCTGTCCTGCACGCCATTCCCTTGCAGTGTATTCAATAAACTTCTGTCTCTTGTTCTGCCTTGGGTGAATTCTTTTACCACTCATGCTGCCAGCCACGACCTCATCAAGTCGCCCACATTTGGTGGCCCCCATCTGATCTAGAGACCCCACATTAACAAAGGGTGTTCAGGGTAAATAATAATGACTCAAAACTACTTGCCTTATAGCCACTTTTGTAAGTTATTATTGGATACTAAATTTTTTAATATTTGTTTTTGAGAGAGAGAGACAGACAGAGAGAGACAGAGAGAGAGACAGAGCGTGAGTCGGGAAGGGGCGGAGAGAGAGGGAGACACAGAATCCGAAGCAGACTCCAGGATCTGAGTTGTCAGCATAGATCCCAACACGGGACTCAAATTCAAGAACCTCGAGATCATGACTGATCCGAAGTCAGATGCTTAACTGACTGAGACACACAGGTACCCCTATTATTGGATACTAGTATGCTTATTACATAATTAAATTCTTTGAACAAGATATAAATATTATCACAGCCTTTGATATCAATAATTTTTATATGAGCCATCTTAACACCTTAATTTTTGGCTCATTTGTGACTTAATTTTAATTTCTTGGACAAAACAATTTAATAAATTTTATCAAAAGATAGAAAATTAATTTGAGGATTTTCTTACTTTTAAAATTATTTGTAGGTTTTTAGTAGTAAAAATTGAAGTTTTCCTTAAAGTAAACCACATTGTTGTTTTATTTTAAGACTTTGGATCAAAAGGAATGATGAATTCATATTGTCCAAAAAAATCGAGTTTTGAGGTAACAGATGGTGAGTTTAAAAATAATACGTTTTCCCAAAGCATTCTATAATAAGTATGTATCAAATTTATAATGAAAGAAAAACAAAAAATAGCATAACATGAAAAGAAAATTCACAACCTCCTTTATATCAGGGCAAAACTATTCTATTTTTCTACTTCCTGTTGGATCTTCATTTCTCCATGTTCCCAAAATAGTAGCACATCAACTAAACATTGGGGAGGAAGACCTTCCCCTGCCCTATGGTCTTTCTAGCTGGATTTAGAATCAAATCAACATGAGGCAAATTAACAGGAGAAAATCAAATTTTATAGCATACACACGGGGAATCCACACAGAAATGAAATTCCAAGGACAATGAGGCAACATGAAGCTTATATGAGCTAAGGCAAGGGAGAGAAGCCTGAGGATACAAAGGAGAGAAAGCTCATTAGCAAGAAGGTGAAAGGAGGTGTTTGGAAAAACAAGGTTGCCCCACTATGCAGATAAAGTTCTTAGGTAAAGAAGAGTTTCCATTAATAGCTTCTCTTCCAGTTACAGGTTCTCCTTTCCAATGTAAATTTAGCCATTTGAGGGGGAGGCAGAGAGCTTTTCCTGAATCTGCTGGATTTTGATTACTTTTAATTGAAAATCATCTTTATGCCAAAGTGGCCTATCTTGGGGCAGCCTGCCCTGGGCCCCTACAATGGAACATTATATAATGTGTAGCATCTGTTATGTTTCTTGCATATCTTGCAGCAAACAAATTTTTACTGTGATTAACATAAATATTAATGTATATAAGAACCATAGTAAATACCAAACACCTAAAATGATAACCATATTCTCCCAGTAACTATGTTATAGCCATCAACAACACTGAACAATTTTGACTGTCATTCATTTTTAATATTAAATGGATTCAAATTCCATCACAATACGATCTGTATATAAAAGTTTTTCAAATAATTCAAATGTTAATTGTTATTAGGTCCAATTCTGATATACTACTGGATGCAAAACTTACTTCACTGCCTAATGAAAAGGAACTATGTGTTAGGATGTGTTGAAAAACAAGGGCACCTGGGTGGCTCAGTTGGTTAAGTGTCAGACTCTTGATTTCAGCTCAGGTCATGATCTCAGGTTGTGGAATTGAGCCCCACCTTGGGCTCTGCAATGGGCATGCAGCCTGCTTTAGATTCTCTCTCTCCCTCTCCATCCTCCTTCCTCCGCTTGCGTGCTCTTCCCACCCCCCCAAAAAAGGATGCGTTGGAAAACAAAATTAAATGTGGCTTATGTTCTCTAAAAGCAGTTACCAGCATCTATTAATGACACAGCATATGTATAATGTTGTTATGAATCTGTCCTTTAAAGAATCAGCTACATGACAAATATGTATATATCACCTTTACTTTTATTATTGATGAAGAAGATTAAGGTATTTGAAAATTCTATGTAGGTAGAGTCTATCGTTTTCAATTCCCTCGTCTAACCAAGTCCAAGCAGCTCTAGAGGTAAGAGGTTTTCTTTATTTCTACCTTGATTTTCCAACAACTATGATTTAGGTTCCTAAGAAGCTCCCAGAATAAGATAAAATCTTTTTTTTTCAAATATGCACCCTTATGTATGCCTGTCTCCAATACTCTACAGCTCTACCCTGTTCCTTTACATTCAAGAAAACTGTGATCATCAGATCAAGCATCTCCTAGTTTGAGGATTCCCCTCTACAACCATCTTAACAGATGGCTAACTAGCTTCTATTTAAATACTCCAAACATAGGATTGTCCTATTTTGTTTGTGTCTCCCTAAAATTTATATGCCAAAGCCCTAACCCCAGTGTGACTATCTGTGAAGAAAGGCTGCTACGTAAGTGATTATGTTAAATAAGTTCATGAGGGTGGGACCCTGGTCCAATAGGATTGGTGTCCTTATAAGAGACACCACACCACTTGCAATCATTCATGTGTTCTCTCTCTTTCTACATATATGTGCTGAGAAAAGACATGTGCATATGCATATGAGGACAGCAAAAAGACAACCACCTGAAAGCCAGAAAAAGAGATCTCACTAGAAACTAAATCAGTGGGAACCTTGATCTTGATCTCCAGGACTATGAAAGAAATACATTTCTCTTGTCTAACCCACCTAGCCTATCATTGTTTGTTCTGGCAGCCCAAGATGACTAATACAGCCTGCGCCCCAAAGTAGCCAGTTCCACTCTCAAACAACTCTTAACTGTTAGAAAGTTCTTATTTTAAGAAAATCTGCTTTCTGCAGGTCTACCCAATAATCTAACTTCCACCTTCTGGAGCTATATGGTATAAATTTATCTCCTTCTTTCAATTAAAAATAAAAATTACATGAAGAGACCCAGATATTTTAAGAATTCTTCCCTGTTAGGCCCTGACTTTCTTAGAAATGTCCCAATTTGTCAAGACTCTCTTTAAAATGTGGCAGCTAGAAAGACTTCTCAAATACTCTGTAAATATGAATATTTGCTAAATTAGTCCTAAAGGGTAGCATTTTCCTGAGGAAAAGCTACTTTTTTTATCTGCACACCCTTAAAAGTCCTTAAGAGGAAGGAAACAGTCAACAAGATCATCTATCTATGAGGAAAAACCTTCTATAATCCCCCCTTACCCTGATGGAAATCTAGTGAGCTGGCTCAGAAATCAACAAGGTAGGGGTGCCCAGGTGGCTCAGTTGGTTGAGCATCTGACTTAAGCACAGGTCAGGATCTCATGGTTGGTAAGTTTGAGTCCCACATCAGGCTCTCTGCTGTTAGCACAGAGCCCAGTTGGATCCTCTGTCCCCCTCTCTCTCTGCCCCCCACCCCAGCTTGTGTGTGCTCATGCACATGCTCTCTCTCTCTCTCTCTCTCTCTCTCTCTCTTAAAAATAAATAAATATTTTTTAAAAAAGAAATCAACAAGGTAGACTTCAAGATCAATTTCACGAAGATAAATGAGTACATCATCAAGGACAGATTACTTACCTCAAGGTCACTGTGGACAAAGAATTCATTCTTCCTTCTTACAAGTACAAGTTCATTTATATTTTATCATCTTGCTGATGTCCAAAATGTCTAAATGAGTTTTCTCTTATTCATTTTCTTTTTTTCCAGAGAGACAAACTAGGTAGCCCAACACACATTTACACAAGCTATCTCTACTATATTAGAAGAGCAAATAAGCCTAATTCTTTGCTGTCTAGGGGATTCTTTTTTTTTTTTTTTTTTTTTTAGTGTTTTATTTATTTGAGAGAGAGAGAGAGAGAGAGAGAGAGAGAGAGAGAGAGAGCAGGGGATGAGTTGAGAGAGAGGGAGACACAGAATCTGAAGCAGGTCCCAGGCTCTGAGCTGTCAGCACAGAACCCTACTCAGGGCTCCAACTTGTGAACTACGAGATCATCACCTGAGCAGAAGTTGGATGCTTAACCAACTGAGCCATCCAGGCACCCCATGGGAATTCTTTAATGAACCCCTTGCTGTCACCATCTTGAAACTCTCAGGTGTTGCTTCCAAGGATCAAAGAGAGGGAGATTTTTGCCTTCAAGCCCTGCATCTTTTGGTTCATGTCCTCTTATTTTATTTCTTTTTCTTATTCCAGCTGTTGTGCCTATCTTGTAAATATGTCACATCCGAATTGCCAGAAGAAAATTACTTTTAACACCAACTGCTAATGGTCCATAACACAGAGATAAAAAGCACAGATCCACTAGAGTATAACAGACCTAAGGGGATACAAACCACATACACCTGAGGTAAATCACTGGTCTAAGATGTCAACCATTCAGTGATCATTGCTGTCCTTGTTAGTCCACATTGCTTCTCCCCTCAACCCCAAGACCAGCATAAATTCAACTCTAAGTTTAATAAGTGTAATTATTTTTATATTTGCATTCCTATAACCTGTTGAAAAAGTCTTTCCTTTCTAGGTCCTTCCTCACCTCCTTGGTCCCAAATCATAACCATTTCCCTGACAGCCATCTTACTTACTAACTTAGAAGGTATGCTCAGTGCTCTTCCTTTAAGGATCCCCAATGATTTAGTCATCAAGTATCATTTTAGCTAATTCTCCATTTTGATCTTCCTAGTCTGGATGTCTTTGTCTCACCTATCTTCTTCTAATAGATGTTGTAGTCTTCTAACAATTGAGGATTTTCTAGTGAGCTGTGAGCCCCAAGCTTCAGCTCATTTAAAATTAGGGGTTTTCGGGGCGCCTGGGTGGCGCAGTCGGTTAAGCGTCCGACTTCAGCCAGGTCACGATCTCGCGGTCCATGAGTTCGAGCCCCACGTCAGGCTCTGGGCTGATGGCTCAGAGCCTGGAGCCTGTTTCCGATTCTGTGTCTCCCTCTCTCTCTGCCCCTCCCCCGTTCATGCTCTGTCTCTCTCTGTCCCAAAAATAAATAAACGTTGAAAAAAATAAAAATAAATAAAAATAAAATAAAATTAGGGGTTTTCACGCCTGGGTGGCTCAGTTATAGTCAAGTGTCTGACTCCTGATTTTGGCTCAGGTCATAATCCCAAGGTCATGGGATCAAGCCCTGCATCAGGCTCCACGTTGGGCATGGAGACTGCTTGATTCTCTCTTCCTCTTCCTCTGCCCCTCTCCCCCACTTGCTCATGTACTTTCTCTGTCTCTCTCTCTAATAAAAATAAATAATATAAAAAATAAATAAATGAATAAAAATTAAATTGAGGGTTTTCTTCAAGTCTGTTCTGATCTTTTCTGAACCTGCCATCTTACCACAATACCGTCGACCCCTGAACACCACAAGGATTAGGGGCACCCATATCCCCAAATATAACTTTTGACTCCCTAAACTTTAAGTACTAATAGCCTACTGTTGACTAGAAGTCTTAACTATGATTATATAACATAAACACATATTTTAAACACAATTAACACATATTTTGTTTGTTATATGTATTATATACTGCATTCTTGCAATAAAGTAAACTAGAAAAAAGAAAATATTATTTAAAAAATCTTAAAGAAATGAAAGCACATTTACAGTACTGAACTATACAAAATCTGAATATAAGTGGACCCATGCCATTCATACTCATGTTGTTCAAGGGTCAACTCTATAATAACTATATCCAATCAGTGGCCACTTCCTGTGAAGAATAGAGTAACACCACTGTCATGGGCAGGCAGTTTCAGCTGAAGGATGAAAGTTTCTGTGTGACTCTGGGACTGTCATATACAGAACATGTCTCAGGTATTTCCACTGCTCTCCCTTTGTTGATATCTATTCTCTTATCCAAAGGGTTTTCTCTATGAATTCATACATATTTTGATTCTACCCAGATAAAATAGTAATAAATTAAGCAAATCCTGCCTCAAATAGTGCAGTCTGTTGACATATTCCATCTATGATCTTTTAATGGATCGCTACTGAGAGACAGAGTGGGTGAGGGGGCGGAGAGAGAGAGGGAGAGAGAGAACCCCAAGCTCTGTACTGTCAGTGTGGAGCCTGACATGGGGCTGGCTGTCACAAATCATGAGATCATGACCTGAGCTGAAATCAAGAGTCGGATGCTTAACCAACTTAGCCACCCAGGCACTCCATATATTGAATCATCTGAGTATAAACTCTCTGAGGAAAAGGGCCATCTCTGTGTGTCTTTATTTTCCCCAAAATGTTTAGGGCATGGATTCTATGTACTAGGTTATGATTCAGTGCCTTTTGCCTATTTTTAAAATCACATTCGTTTCTAAAGAAACGGTATTATATATACCCAATTCCAGTAAACTAGTACTCTCACTAAAAAGTCATTGCATATAGAGTCTCTCTCTCTCTCTCTCTCTCTCTCTCTCTCTCTCTCTCAAATAAAATAAGCTTTAGAAAATGTAAAATAAAGGAAATCTTTTAAAAAGATGATTCAATATGTAAGTTTAATACTTTACAAATAATATTAGCACATATATGCCCTCAGTAGTGATCCATTAAAAGATCATAGATGGAATATGTCAACAGACTTCACTATTTGAGGCAGGATTTGATTAACTTATTACTATTTTATCTGGGTAGAATCAAAATATGAGTGAATTCACTGAGAACACCCTATGGATAAGAGAATAGATATCCATAAAGGGAGAGCAGTAGAAATACCTGAGACATGTTCTGTATATAACAGTCCCAGAGTCACACAGAAACTTTCATCCTTCAGCTGAAGCTGCCTGCCCATGACAGTGGTGTTACTCTATTCTTCACAGGAAGTGGCCACTGACTAGACCAGAGTGGGCCTGACCCAAGAGCCCACTTAGCTAAGTTGGCCCACCCAGCTTAGACAAAGTCTAAGTCCTGGGTATTCACAATAAAACCCTTTATCTTCAGGTTATATGAGTGAATTTCTTCCTTGCAACCAAAAAATAATGATAATAATAACCTAATGTAATATATTTGGGAAGCAAGCAATACACAAGTCTAGCCCAAATGAAGGGTTTATCCAGAGGAGTAGCACAAATTAAGTCTGAAACAGTAGATTAAGATCTTCACATGTGAAAAACTTAAAATCTTCACATGTGGCTATATTATTTTCCTTTTTAATCTAATCTTACTTTAATTTTGCCATTGTGAATTTGGAAACATTTTTAAAAAAGAGAATCTATCAGTCTAGGCTGAAATAAATTAATTTATAAGAGATACATATGACTTGAATGACACAAATAAAAATGTTTGATTTTATACCTATTTTGTCACAGATGACTAAAGGCATTAAAAAGTCTAGTGGTGAGTTGACCTAGTAAGAAGATGTTCTAAATCTTTCTTTTTTCACACACAAAAAAGATATATATCTCCTACTAAGATCAGTACAAAGAAAAGATAACTCCTCTCACCACCATTTTCAATATTGTACTGGAAGTCTTTGCTAATGCAATAAAACAAGAAAAGGAAATAGAAAGTATACAGATTGGGAGGAAGACAAAAAACGGTCTTTGCTCCCAGATGACATGATCATCAATGTAGAAAATCCAAAAGATTCAATAAATGAAAGTCCCACAACTAGTAAGTGATTATAGCAAGGCTGAAGGATACAAGATTAACATACAAAAGTCAACTGCTTTCCTGTATACCAACAACAAACAAGCAAAATTTGAAATCAAAAATAATTCTATTTACATTAGCACCCCCCAAAATTACTTAGGTATAAATCTAACGAAATATGTACAAGATCTGTATAAGCAAAACTCTGATTAGTAAATACAAAGAACAACTAAATCAGTGAGGAAATATTCCATGTTTATGGATAGGTAGACTCAATATTGTCAAGATGTCAGTTCTTCACAACTTGATATATAGATTCAATGCAATCCCAACCAAAATCCCAGCAAGTCATTTTATAGGTCTTGACAAGCTGATTTTAAAGTTTATATGAGGGGACAAAAGGCCCAGCATAGCCAACACAATATTGAAGGAAAAGAACAAAACTAGAAGACTGACACCATCCAATTTCAGGATTTACTAGAAATGCGGTAATCAAGAAAGTGTGGTATTAGCAAAAGAGTACACAAATAGATCAATGGAACAGAATAGAGAGGACAGAAATAGATTCACATAAATATAATCAACTGATCTTTTACAAAGGGGCAAAGGCAATACAATGGAACAAAGATAGTCTCTTCAACAAACAGTGGTAGAGCAACTGAAATCCATGTACAGAAAAGTATGGATCTATACAGAGCTTACACTCTTCAGAAAAATTGACTCTAAATGGATCATAAACCTGAATGTAAAATACAAAAACTCTAAAACTCCTAGAAGATAATACAAGAGAAAACCTAGATTATCTTGGGTGTGAAAATGTCTTTTGAGATGCAATACCAAAGGCACAATCATTGAAATAAATAATTGATAAACTGTACTTCATTAAAATTTAAAACTTCTGCTCTGCAAAAAAGAGACAAGGCACAGACTAGAAAAAAAAAATATTTGCAAAAGATATATCTGATGAAGGGCAGTTAAACAAAATACAAAAAGAACTATTAAAACTCAACAATAAAACAAACAACCAGATTTTAAAAATGGGCCATCTATTCCTGAAATCATTATTACACTATATGTTAACTATCTTGGATTTAAATTTAAAAAAAATAAAAATTAAAAAATTAAATAAATAATTTTTTTTAAATGGGCCAAAGACTTTAACAGACATCAAAGAAGATAAGGGGATGGCAAATGAACATATGAAAAGATGTTCCACTGCACATCTCATCAAGGAATGCAAATTAAAACAAGGAGATACCACTCCTGCCTATTAGAATGGTCAAAATCTGGAAAGCTGACAACACCAAATGCTGGCAAAGGTGTGGAACAATAGGAATTCTAATTTATTGCTGTTGGGAATGCAAACTGGTACAGCGACTCTGAAAGACAGTTTAGCAGTTTCTTACAAAATTAAACATACTCTTACTATACAATCAAGCAACTGTGCTCCTTGGCATTCAGCCAAAAAAGCTGAAAAAAAGTCCATACAAAAAAGCTTGCACATTAATATTTATAGCAGCCTTATTCGTAACTGCCAAAACTTGGAAGTAACCAAGATGTCCTTCAGTAGGTGAATAGGTAAATAAACTGTGGTGCATCCAGACAATGAAATATTACTCAGTACTTAAAAAAAATGAGCTACTGGGGTGCCTGGGTGGCTTTGTCGGTTAAGCGTCTGACTTCAAGCCCTGTGTTGGGCTCTGTGCTGACAGCTTGGAGCCTGGAGCCTGCTTCGGGTTCTGTGTCTCCCTCTCTCACTCTTCAACTCCCACACTCATGCTCTGTCTGTCTCTCAAGAATGAACAAACGTTAAAAAAATTTTTTTTTTAAATGAGCTATCAAGCCAAGACAAGACATGGAGGAATTTTATATGAACTGCTAAGTGAAAGAAGCCAATCTGAAAAGGCTATACATATAGTAGAATTCTAACTATATGACATCCTGGAAAAGGCAAAAATATAGAGATAGTAAAAAATAATCAGTGGTTGCTAGAGACAAGGTGATGGGGAGGAATGAGTAGACAAAACACACAAGATCTTTAGGGCAGTGAAAATACTCTGTATGATATTATAATGATGGATAATGTAATTATACATTTGTCCAAACCCATAGAATTAGAATGTACTGAGCCTGGGTGGCTCAGTCGGTTAAGTGGCCGACTTCGGCTCAGGTCATGATCTCACGCTCCGTGAGTTCGAGCCCCACATCGGGCTCTGTGCTGATAGCTCAGAGCCTGGAGCCTGCTTCTGTTTCTGTGTCTCCCTCTCTCTCTGCCCCTCCCCCATTCGCACTCTGTCTCTCTCTGCCTTTCAAAAATGAATAAATGTTAAAAAAAATTTTTTTAAAAACAAAAAGAATTAGAATGTACAACACTAAGAGTGAACCCTAAGGTAAACTATGGACTTTGGGTGATTATGATCTGTCAATATAGGTTCATCCTTGGTAATAAATGTGCCATTCTAGTAAGTGATATTGATAATGGGGAGGCTAGGCACGTGTGGGGCAAGGGGTATATGAGAAATCTCTGCGCTTGCCTCTCAATTTTGTTGTGAAACTAAAACTGTTCTAAAAAAATAAAGCTTAAAAAAAGTACATCTACACCCACACCTCATATTGCCATATTTTTTTTTTTTCACACAGTGAAGAATAGATTTGGCAAGCTAAAATATTTTGGTCAACATTATAAAGTTTACAGGATATCTCAAAGACTGATTTTCTTGCAGTTGAATTTAAACATTAAAGGCTTTATGGTTCCAATTGTTAATGTATGATAATAGGGTCTCTTTAATATGGATTTTTAAAGCTAAGCATAAGCAGCAAGAAAGCCTAAAGGAATAAGATGCTAAAATTTTTTTCTTTAGTTAGTATGCTTTAAACATTTTAACTGTAATCCTTTTATTAAAATATCTTCCTTGGCTCTCCCTGAAGTGAAGGCTGAGATAAACACTGAAACCTTTTTACAAAACCAGCTTACTATTCAGAATAGGAAAGCAAACATCCAGTTTTCCAAGATGGTCTCAACTAAGAATCTACCCACAATGCAAGAACATTGACCACTGAGGATTGCTAAGGTTGGAATAAGAAATAACATATGGTAACAATTCATTTCCCAAAGTCATTCCAGCACCTATTACCTCTTTATACAAATGTGTATATATACCAATAGCACAAGGGCCGCTGCAACCGGGCAGAGATTATTCATCCTGGATGCCCAGTATTTATCACTGAACCTCAGGCTTCCCTTCACATTTTCAGGTTTTAGGTGAGAGTCACTACTGCCAAGAGCCTTGCCATTGATAGTCACCAGGAAGGTTGTTCATAATCCACGCTGAGGCAAAAAAGACATATTAGGGATCAAGGAGAGGTAGCAAAAGAAGCATAGGAGAGCGGGCAGTCAAAAAGGATAAATATCCCCACCAACAATACAGAAGAACAAACGTTACCATCATCTCTATCCTCAGCCCACAGACCCTTGAAGAAGGATTTTTCTCCAGAGCAAGCAGCTATGCTCCCAAAGCTACATCAAAGTAATTTACTTTAAGATTAATTTTTTATTATTTTAAAGACTCCCTCTCTTCCCGTATTCTGGTTCTTTCTTGTTTTATTTGTGTCAAACTGAGTAAACATTTTCCAACTCAACCACATTATCTGCTTTGCCTATCTATGCACATTTTCAAATGCTCTTAAGGGGAGGTATACTTTTCCGGAAGAACAGATGAAATGTAGTCTGTCACGAATATCGGTGAGAACCATCTGGAATCCGGTCAGGGAGGACCAAATAAAATTCAATCAAATATGTCCTAGAAGCTCAAGAAGATTAGTGTGGCATTTTTACCTACTAATTTTAAAGTTTATAAATTGCCATTGTTGATAGAAGTTTATTCTTTTAACAAACTTTTAAAGTTTATTCTTTTTTTTAATGTTTATTTATTTTTTTGAGACAGAGAGAGAGACAGAGCATTAGTGGGGGAGGGGCAGAGAGAAAGGGAGACAGAATCTGAAGCAGACTCCAGGCTCTGAGCTGTCAGCACAGAGCTGGACGCGGGTCTCAAACTCACAGACCGTGAGATCATGACCTGAGCTGGACGCTTAACCGACTGAGCCACCCAGGCGCCCCTAACATTTATTCTTTAAACTCATACAAGTATGTCATATACATTTGTAGGATCATTGCTTATCATAACAAAAGATTGGAAACAACCTAAATATCCATCTGTTGGGAACTGGTTAAATAAATTAGTTTACTCATACAATGAATGAATACTTTGCAGTTAGTTAATAGGAATGAGATAGATCTATATTTCTGCTATGGAAAACTTTCCAAAGAATAGTAAGTGAAAGTGAAAATAAAAGGTTTAGGTTTTGTTTGTGTATTTTTACTATTGTATACTATGCCAGAATGAGTATACCATATATATACCATATATATGAGTATATTTATAAACATATCAACATAAATACATCTTATAAACATAAGGTGAGAGCAAAAAGCAAATTGTTAAAATGCTAATAGGATGATATCATTTATATAAAATTTTAAAACATGAGAAACAATACTATGCACTATTAGGAACATATACACGTGAAATAAAACTACAAAGAAATGAGTGGGAATGATGGTAGTTATTATCTGGGGACTCAGAGCAGGATGTAATTAGGAAGAAGTATCGGGGTCAACCACATGATGTTGCCAATGTGCCACCATTTTTGACCTATAAAAACATATCACATGATTCAACCTATAATATAAGTAGTCATTGGCTATGTTAAAAGGTTTTATTTCCTTATTTATTTATTTATTTATTTATTTATTTATTTATTTATTTATTTTGAGAGAAAGAGATAGCATGCATGCAGGGGAAGAACAGAGAAAGAGGGAGAGAGAGAGAATCCCAAGCAGGCTGCCCACTGACAGCACAGAGCCCAATGTGGGGCTGGAACTCACGAACCATGACATCATGACCTGAGCTGAAATCAAGAGTCAGACACTTAACTGACTGAGCCACCCAGGCGCCCCTTATTTCCTTTTTTTTTTTAAGTTTATTTATTTATTTTGAGAGAGAGAGATAAAGAAAGGGCAAGCAGGGGAGGGGCAGAAAAAGAGGAAGAGAAAGAATCCCAAGCAGGCTCCGCACTGTCACTCGAACACATGAACCGTGAGATCATGATGTGAACCGAAATGAAGAGTCAGAGGCTCAACTAACTGAGACACCAGGCGTCTCAAAAGGTTTTATTTCTTAAGCTAAGAGGCAAATATTCACAGAAACCCATATGGCTCTACCACTATTGAGCTCTGTGACCCTAGACAAGTTACTTAACCTAATTTTTTCATCTGTGAAATGAGGATAATAACAATACATATCTCACAGGGACAGAAGATCAAATAAGTTAATATATGTAAAGCACTTAATGCCTCACACATGAGTAAGCACTATTTAATTTAGCTACTATTATTTTACAGTCTTTATGCTCAGAATATTTCATGAAAATATTTTTTCACTTCTTATTATAGAAAACTATAAGTATAAACAAAAGCAGGGAGACTAGTATAATAAACATAGATGTACCAATCATTTTGCTTTAATAATTAGCAAATCATGGCCAGTTACATTTCCCCTCTACCCCATCCCCGTCCCAAAAACACATATTAGATTATTTCAAAATAATCTTAGATTTCATCCATAAGTATCTCTTTATAGATCTCTAATATATAAGGGTTTTTAAAACCATAACCAAAAATACTATTATCACACTTGAAGAATTAACATTTCTTTAATGTTATCAAATATCTAGTCACTACTGAAATCTCCTTCATGAAGACACCTGGCTGGCTTAGTCGGTAGAGCATTTAACTCTTAATCTTGGGCTTGTGAGTTCAAGCCCCATGTTGGGACCAGAGCTTACTTTATAAAAATATTAAAATCTCCTTGCTTGTTTTATAAATGCTTATAAGTAAATTTGTGTTGCAGTATTTATAGTATACAGCTTGCTGAATTTTTTACCAAGTGAACCTACCCACATAACCAGCCAGCACCTGGGAGAAGAAATAAAACATTAGGTTTTTTTTTTTTTTGGAGGGGGGAGGGTTGGAGTTTTTAAATAATTTCGTCCAATCAGGATCCAGGTAAGGTTCCATATCTTACATCTGGCTGACAGTCTCTTACATGGTTATTTTTAACATTTTTTTTAAGTAAGCTCTACATACAAGGTGGGACTTGAATTCATAACCCCAAGATCAAGAATCACATGCTCTACCAACTAAGCCAGCCAGGAGTCCCATTAAGTTTTAAATTAAATTTAAAACAGTGAAAAATACAGGCCTATTTCTGCTTTTTAGCCATTCAGGGGGTTTTCATTATTTTTAAAAGAATATTTAAAACACTATTACCACTGGCAGTGGGAATGGAAGTCAGAAATTCAATAAAGCAAACATTACTTTTCATTTTTTACTCTTCTTTAGCGTTCACCTTTTTACTATATGCACATATTAGATTTACTTAAATAAAATTTGCCAGTGCAGTCTTTTGAGGCATAGCCATCAATTAACATTTTTTAAAAAGGAAATATCATTGAAAATTAAAAACAGATTGAACTTACGGTCATTAAAGAATAACAAACACTAAGAGACCTATTCTACAGCTAACTCAATATATAGATTCCCTTTAGAATTCACTTGTTTCGTTCATAATCCCAATTATGTTCTACCTTAACAACTGTGTTCCTATTACTTGGGTTTCCGGCCCTGGGTCGAAATTGCAGTGAAAGTCTTAATGGTGCACCAGCAATAGAATTTGAAAATCTTTAGTCTGGGATATTGTAGTTCTGCAGCCCTTAATGGCACTGTCCTTGACTGGAGATGCAGAAGCGTATTCATTTCCTGTCAGCCTCTCTGGGGCTAATGGGCTTTTCCAACTGCAGGGTTTTCACTGCTGGCTAATGACTCAGGGCCGGCAAGGGGCTACAGAGCACAGCGCCTTCTCCCGGCTTAGTTCCTGGCAAAAGAAAATCTTGACAGATGCTCTGCAACAAACCGCTCGTTCTGAGAACACAGAGAAGTCAGGCTCCACCATGATTCCTTTTCCTCCATAATCCTACTTTAGGATTCTGTTCAGGTGAAGGCAAGGGTAGACTGTCTGATAAAATAATTGTGAGAAGGTCTGAGATTGAGATATGTATAAATGCTTATGTAAAACAGTCATGTAGAAAGAGCACTCCATCCTCCAGGATCTCGAGAAAAACGCTAAATCTGGTAGTAAAATCTCCCATGCACTTGTGTAATTGAGATAATTATGTGAGTCAATGAGAAGAAAATGAGAAATCTATGTACTATTATACTGCCTTGTCAATAAGAAAAAGGTGACTAATTTTTAAAGAACAAAGCAGAATGATCAAAAAATTGCTTACTCCACATTGATATTACAGGATGTGCACAGCTAGCGAGAGTACGCCAGGACCTCACCAAAAGTGGTTCCCCCAGCATTGAAAAATGGGGGCTGCAGATCACACAACCTGATGGTACAGAAAACTCCCACGGGAGCAGACTTCCATTCCTAACCACTTTGGTACAAACCAGATTTCCCTAGAGGTCCAATTTTATGCAAAGAACAGGCAATTTGAGCTTGCTCGGCAAGCTAGAAATCAGTGGCAAGCGCTAGAGCTGTCTGTAAATGATAATGCTGAGAGAAGTTGGAAGTCATTATAAATTCAGTTTCCACCATACAAAAGATTAGCAAACCGACAGATCCAGCTCTAGGCAATGGTGTGCTGGATAGTTGTTCAGTAGTCAGCCATTCCCACATCACACCCCCCACCCTGCCCCCCGAGCACAAACAGGAACATTCTAGCTAGCCATCAGTTGCAGGCTAGTATCCATTCTCAAAGATTTGGTTCCATGGCAGCTATGGCAGGGGGCCAGCAAGGCACCAGGACCTGCTTCCCAGGAGCTGGACATGATGAGCCCCTTCAGGAGAGGAACTGTGTGTGCTATTTATCTTTCTCCCCGGTCTTTAGGACCTCTAGGGTCTCTGAATCCTCCACAGATGTTTGCTGAAGTTAGTTGATTGTAAGTCATAATATTTTGGGATTTGTGTTTAGTCAGCCCTTGCAGTAGCAGGGTACTGACAAAATTTAACTTCTATATATTTGTGAAACAATTTATCCTTTTGAAAGCACTTTCGTATACACAGTCGGTATCTTTTTAACCACAATTTTGAGAGGGAGCTAAACAGTGGTTATCCTGATTTATAAAAGCCGACCAAGACTACATGGGACACTTCCCTAAAGACACAAAGATTGGTAACAAAGATGGGCCTCAAACTGTGTTACACTACATCCAGTGTGCTTTTCTCCAAACCTCATCTGATGAGCTATCACGTTTCAGCAACCAAAGAAAAGAAAAGGGCTGGTGATTTCCACCCTTCCTGGCTCTTCAAGATCTCACTGGTAACAGCAGGATCTTGGTCTCGATTGTGACCAAGATGGAGAACAACTGTCTTGACTCCCAGAATCAGCTGGGATGAGCTGCCCCAGATGAGCACAGACTTTGATTTCACTTTGTCCTGATGAGAACTGGGGATTGGGAATATTGGTCTGGAAGTAATAAGCCAGATCAGAGGTGACTGAAGGCAGAGATACCAGTCAAATGTCCACAAATTGGTTCTAGAAGAAGAGACTCTTTAGGTAATCTAAAGAGGAAAAGAAAATACCTATCACTAAGTGATCTATGATAGGTGATAGATAGGTAGACATATATCAGACAGATACATGCATATAAATTACAATTTCTCAATTCTGAAAAATGTATCTTTGCACTCTTCATGTTTCTGATATGGGGATGCATTTTCTATTCAACATGCACATTTAACACAATTGGAATTTTATTCCTGACACTAGAGAAGGAGGGAAATATACATACAATTTCTACATATAGCAATCTACATTTCTACAATCTACATGTGAAGAGAATCTACAATTTCATACATACAACTTCTTTGTTTTAATTTGGACCTTTAAGTCAGAGAGTGGTTGACCAAAAAACTAAATTTGATTATCATTTAAAAAATATTGGAGTGGGGGGCGCCTGGCTGGCTTGGTCAGAGGAGCATGCGACTCTTGATCTTAGGGTTGTGAGCTCAAGTCCCACTTTGGGTGTAGAGATTACTTAAAAAGAAAATCTTTTTTAAAAATTTGATTATCATTTATAGTCTACTCATATTTTTGCCTCACTATATATCATCTCTCTGGGAGCATCTCTGTAATTTCCCAGAACACCTAATATTTCTTCATAATAGTTCAATACAGGTTTGCTACTGAGTATTGTTAAAAGTTATACACATACAGTTTGCAAAAAAAAATTGCCCCATCCAGGTGACTCATGGCTAACAAAATGAAGGAAATGGAGAAAAGCAAAACTATTGAGTATATTTGAGCACTAGGTGCATCCGTCAAACTAAAATATCACCTAAATATCTAAATAGCAAAGAGAATGTTGCCAAAAACCAAATATCTGTTTATGACATTTTAGAAGAAATTCTCTATCATACAAAAAAGAATGTTAATGTTTACCTCACTATGTTTTGATTGGAATGATTTTTTAAAAGGAAACAACTTGAGGCAATAGTTAAATAAATTATGATACAACCATAAACTAGAATGCAGGGCTGCCAATAAAAATGAGGTTTCCAGGGAGCCTGGGTGGCTCAGCCCGTTAAGCATCTGACTCTTGATTTCAGTTCAGGTCATGATCTCACGGTTGTGAGATCAAACCCCGAGTCAGCATGGAGCCTGCTTGGGATTCTCTCTCTCCTTCTCCCCCTGCCTCAGTTGTGTGCTTTCTCTCTCTCTCTCTCTCTCTCTCTCTCTCTCTCTCTCTCAAAAAAAAAAAAAAATGAGGTTGCCAATGGACATTTAATGACATGGACAAATGTCCCATTATAATATCGAGTGGAAAAGAATGAGATACAAAATTGAATCAATTATTTTATTTTAATTTTCCAAATATTGATGGAGTTCAGAACATGCTACACCCAAATACGGTAACTTGGTATATTGAATACTTAACTGGAAGGAGTTTGAGAAAACAGCAGGTGTAGGAAGGATTCTCTGACCTCCTTGGTCTCCCCTAACACAGGTCATGAGACTCTAGTGGGAAAGGTTCCCTCCCTTTACCTGGAGGTAAAGAAGAATCTGAATGAACAGGCCTTGCTAAGTCTCCCCCTCTTTACTACCTTTAGCTCATACCCTTTTATTCTATCATGTCTTTCCATGACTATACATTCTTCATCAAATCTCATATAAAAACACTCAGACCCAAGGGTTTCTTCAGGGCTTCATCTCCTTGTGAAGGTTCCTGTGCCACATAAAACTTAAATGTGTATGTATTTTTTCTCTTCTTAATCTTTTGTTAGTCCAATATGCAGGGCCTCAGCAAGCAAACCTAGAGGGTAGTAGGAAAAATAATTTTGCCTCCCCTACAATATACATGAGACTGGAAAGAAATATACCTAAATCTTCGTGGTGGCTATTTCTCAAGTATGAGATCATGGACATTTTTTTAAAAAACTAATTTCAATACTTTCAATATTTTTATTAGTAACAGGGCTTTTAAATTTTTTGCTTTGCTGAGCAAGTTCCCCACAATGTGATTTAGCTCATTTGAGTCTTCTGCATGCATATTGCTGGTGAGCTATAGTTTCTCCCCCAAAACAAAACTGTATATGGAAACAATAAAATTAACAAGAATATATTATGTCAACACTCACTGAGTTATTTTTGTTACTGATGTTATTTTCACTTTCCTTGTAATAAAAAAAATTAAAATCCATTTTAATTTTTTAGGAGCAACTCACAGAAAATCTCAGATTATAAATTTGGCTTGACATTAAAAAAATTTTTTTTAATGTTTATTTATTTTTGAGAGACGAGACAGAGACAGAGTGCGAGGGGAGAAGGGGCAGAGAGGGAGACACAGAATCTAAAGCAGGCTCCAGGCTCTGAGCTGTCAGCACAGAGCCCAACACAGGGCTTGAACCCACAAACCGTGAGATCGTGACCTAAGCTGAAGTTGGACGCTTAACCTACTGAGCCACCCGGGTGCCCCTTGGCTTAACATTTTTATTCCAGGAATGGGACTGGCCACTGAGGCCTGTATAAAGTGGATGAGTCCCAAATGAAAGTCACTTAGGGATTAAACAGAATGAGAGGGATTCTTCCAAAGATGAAATTTCTGGGATTCATAGCATTCTCTGTTTTCTCAGTTCTCTTCTGATACTCCTTATCTAACTGTATACCCAATACGTGCACATTTAATATGCAAAGAAGTGTGCATAATAAGTACATTTAATGTACAATTATTTCTATTACAATGCAAGGACTGTAAGACATGTCTATAGGTATCTCTCCCTTAGCTTTTCTTCCTTCACTTCCTTCTTAATCTGGGCACTCTCCAATGCCCCCCCACCCCCACCCAGTTCACTACCTATTTCTTTAGGCTGGTACTTCTCGAAGTGTGGTCAGCAGACCAGCAGCGTCACTAGAAATTTGTTAGAGCTGCAAACTCTTGGGCCTTGCCCAGACTGAATCAGAAACTCTAGGGATGAGCTTACCTGGCTCAGTTGGTAGAGCACTGGACTCTTGATCTTGGCATCATGAGTTCAAGCCCCACATTAGGTATAAAGATAACTTAAAAATAATATCAATCAATCTATACTTGCTGGCTCTGGCCTTTCTTATGAGCTCCAGACTTAAGTTCTCATCTGCCTGCTACATCTCTCTATCTGAATATCCTCAGTGTATCTCAAATTCAACAAAGCAATAAGCTCCTATATTCCTACCCCTCTCCCTACCACTTATACCCTATAACCTGCCCCTTTTCCTACTGTTCCATCTCAGTTAATACCTAACATTCACCCAGTGTCTTAGCCCAGAAATCTTAAAAATTATTTATAGCAGCACATTCAACAATAGCCAAATTATGGAAAGAGCCCAAATGTCAATCAATTGATGAATGGATTAAGAAGATGTGAGATACACACACACACACGCACACACACACACACACACACACACACACACACAAAATGGAGTACTGCCTGACAGTGAAAAAGAATGAAATCTTGCCATTTGCAACAACATGGACAGAACTGGAGGGTATTATGCTAAGTGAAGTAAGTCAGTCAGAGAAAGATATATGATTTCACTCATATGTGGTATTTGTGAAAACAGATGAACATGGGGGAAGGGAAGGAAAAATAATATAAAAACAGAGTGGGAGGTAAATCATAAGAGACTCAAATACAGAGAACAAACTGAGGATTGATGGGGGTGGGGAAATGGGTTAAATGGGCGATGGGCATTAAGGAGGGCACTTGGGATGAGCACTAGGTGTTATATGTAAGTGATGAATCACTGGGTTCTACTCCTGAAGCCAAGACTATACTGTAACTAACTTGAGAATTAAAAAACAACAACAACAAAAACAAAAACATGTATTTTAGTTTACTTCTCTTATCTGCCCCATCTGGTCACCACGTTCTGACTCTACCTTAGCAACGTCTCTTATGAGCTATTCTGCATTCTGACCTTCACTGTTTATGCTGCAGAGAATCAGTACCCAGTCTATTCACTGCTGGTGGATCCTCACACAAATCTGTCCCCCACACTCCTTCTGGAAAAAACCCACGAGAAGGGAAGAAACTGATGGGAAGACCTTGTTGTATACCAATAAAAATCCTGAGAGTTTCAAAAAATTATTTTCCTGGGGCTCAAGTCTCTTTGTGACGTTGTTTTCCACAAATAGTATTGAATTCTGTTAAATCTCTTTTCAAAAAACTTCTAAAACCTCCCACTGTCTGGGGCACCTGGCTGGCTAGGTCAGTAGAGCATGTGATTCTTGACCTCGGGGTTGTGAGTTCAAGCTCCACATTGGGTGTAGAGATTTCTTTTTTTAAAAAGATTTTATTGTGGTGCCTGGCTGGCTTGGTCAGAAAAGCATGAAACTCTTGGAGGTATGAGTTTAAGCCCCACTTTGGGTGTAGAGATTACATACATACCTGCATACAAGTCTGCTTTTAAAAGGTCAAATTTCAAAACCCACGTATTCATTCAACAAACATTTCACCTACTATGTGCTGGTGTATCACATCTCATCAGTTAACCCAAGAGTAAATTAACAAAGATCAGGTGTTCTTCAACATATTATTATTTTAGGGAAGATAATTCTTAATTGCTCAAGATTATTCCAAGTAGAGAAGAACATTTGCAACCCTGGCCACTGGTGAATATTGACCAGTAAGACTGCAGTCACTGTAACAATTGAAAGTATCACACATTCCAGAAGTGCCCCTAGGGGGCAGTACTACTCCTGACTGGGAACCACTGAATTCAGGTAAAGATACAGACCATGACATCCTAGAACTGAGGATTTTAGAGCGGTCAGGCATATCCTGTATAAAAGACATGTCAGAAGTCCCAATAAGGAAAACAAATGGAAAAGGAAAATCTGTTCCAGAAGGCAGAACACAGTGGTATTCAGTATCAGAAGATAAAAGGCAAATAAAGGTTTCAGTGAGTAGAAAAAAATGTTTCAAAAAAGCAAATGATTAAGGACCAACATAGAAAAAAATGCCTGAGGTGACCAGACGAGCCAGATAAAACAAGCTAATGATAAAATAGAGTTTCCATCTGACAAATTCAAAGGGCCGACATTCTGCAGACAGTTGGTCTTCCCTCTCAACAAGGCAAGGTCATAAAAAAGGGTGGGGCTTGGGGCAGGGAGGACTGTTCTAGATTAAAAGAGACCTAAGAAACAAAACAACTTAATGCAATAAATATGTGGACCTTGCTTGGCTCTTGATTTTAACAAATCAGCTGTCAAAGATAGCTTGGGGACAACTGGAAAAACCTGAACATAGTTTGGATCTTAGATAATATGAAGAACTGTTCATTTTGTTTGATACAGTTATGTAGGAAAATCTTCATATTTTTAGAAATGTATAGGTAAATATTCAGAGGTGAACAACCATCATGTCTTCTTTAAGTACTCTAGAATATTTCACCTAAAAAAAGATGAAGTACATGTGGCAGAATCTTAAAAATTGTTAAAGCTAGAATACTGGGTTAAAGATTCAATTTAGCATCTTAATGAATATTCTCCTTAATTACTTCTTAATTATTTTGTTAAAATATTGCTGGATATATGAATTTTCCCTAGTCTATTCTCTCTTCTTTATGTTAAAAGACTTTTCATAATAAAATGTTAAGAAAACTAGAACTTTATCAGAGAATATTAAAATATATATGCATCCTTTCCTTTTTACAGATGTACAAACTATGTAGGACAAGAAATAAAAGAAAACCATAAGTGATCTTTATTCATGATGACCATGTTTGCCAGGCCCACCAGTCAGGACAACTGATTTAGAGAGGATTGATAGTGGGGTCAGGAAGACCAGTCAGAAGATACATGGGCAAAATCGATGAGAAATATAAAGAACACACAGAAATGGAGCACCTGGGTGGCTCAGTCGGTTAAGCATCTGACTTTGGCTCAGGTCATGATCTCATGGTTCGTGGGTTTGAGCCCCGCATCCAGCTCTGTGCTGACAGAGCTGGAGCCTGGAGCCTGCTTTGGATTCTGTGTCTCCCTCTCTCTCTGCCCTCCCCCACTCATGCTCTGTCTTTCTCTGTCTCTCTCAAAAATAAATAAATATTTTTTAATTTAAAAAAAGGGAAACACAGAAGTAACTGGAAAATAAGGAACAAGATTAGAGAGAGACACCAGAAAAGAGATGGATGGGACCAGGAACTTACTGAATATGCAGAGTACATGACGTCAAAGATTCTGCCAATTTTTAGTGGCTGTATATTGGGAGGACGGTGCGAGAAAAAAATAATTATGAGACCAAGAAGGAGCAAATGTGGGAGTCACGTTGAAATTTAAGTGTGAGTGAGATATTAAAGAGAGATATAGGACAACCACGTGGCACCTCTCACCAAGTAGGCCAATGGAAATGATGTATGCGGATCGCTGAAGAAATGTACGTTGAAACATAGACTTAGGAATATCCCACATGAACATAATAATTATTGGCGGTAAATGAGATCAGTAAGTGTAAGAATGTTGAGCGTCAAATATTGGAATGGAAGAAGCTCTCAGAGCTCCTCAGGGCCTTTAAGGAGAGAGATTCCAAGGGCACAGACAGACACGGAATGTCCTCACAGATCTGCTACCCACCCATGTCCCTAGTCCACCTGCAACCTGCTGTGGCCATACAGCCGTAAGGAACTTTCATCTCAACAAGGCCAAAACTAGACTTATCAGCTTTCCCTACAACAAGACCTGATCTCACATTCTCAGTTTTAGCATTTGGTCTTCTTCAACTGAACGTGCCTGAGGCACGAGAGGCTCCCTTGAGGGAGGCTTCCCTTCCCTCTCTGGCTGACATCCAATTAACACCAGGTTCTGAGAAGTCAGTCTATGGAATCCACCTGGTCTCACTATCATGAAGGCAGCTAGCAAATCCAGGCATCTAATATCTCTTACATGTCTACTGTCTCAACATCCTTTTTACTGGGATCCTAGGTCCAGTCTTACCCCCGCAGCCATAGACAGAGAACCTCCCATAACTACAAATTTGACCCTTTTGCTTTCCAATGGCAAACTTATCAGTGGCTTCAAACTGCCTGTGAGGTAAAATCCTAAACAACTACTATAACCATTAGGGTTTGGACTCAGCTTCAAGTCTAATGTCTATTAATTTATTTTAGTTCTCAACTTCCTTGGTAGTGGTACTCATTACACCTTACACTAACTGCTTGATTAACTGTCTATCTCATACACTGTGCTAGTTAGTAAACTCGTTGAGAATGGAGACTGACTTTGTCATTCCTAGCATAGCATCCAAGCATAGGCACTCAAAAACTATCACATGGATGGACCGATGGCTATGAAACCTTCCAAACATAACAACCTCTCTTTATGTTTTAAATGCACATTTGACAGGGCACCTGAGTGGCTCAGTTGGTTAAGCATTGGACTTTGGCTCACGTCATGATCTCACAGTTCTTGAGTTTGAGCCCCACATCAGCTCTGTGCTGACACTACAAAGCCTGCTTAGGATTCTCTCTCCTCTCTCTCTGCCTCCCCCCCCCCCCCAGCTCTCTCTGTCTCTGTCTGTCTCTCTCAAAAACAAATAAACATTAAAAAATAATAAATAAGCATAAGCACTAAGAAACCTTGTTTAGAAAATGTACATTTGACGTGCCATAACCTCTGTCTAAAAGGTGCTTACATACAGTCCTAATTAAATCTTCTTCAAACTCTTCGACCTTCTTAAACATTTTTGTGTGTGATTTTCAACTCTGGCATCACTTCCTCAGCTGTCACTGCTCAGTCTGTATTTTCATAGGACTCTAGGTCACAGCCCACATCAGTCTATATCAGTCTATATGGCCCACATCAGTCTATATGGCATTGCAATCATACTGCAATGTCATCAGCTGTTTGTCTTTCCCACACCAGACCCCGAGCTCCTCATTACATGTACTTGTTTTTAAATGTTTTACCAAAGGGGTGCCTGGGTGGCTCATTCGGCTGATCATCCGACTTCGGCTCAGGTCATGATCTCACGGTTCATGAGTTCGAGCCCCTTGTCTGCTTCAGATTCCGTGTCTCTCTCTCTCTCTGCCCCTCCCCTGCTCATGCTGTCTCTCTCTGTCTCAAAAATAAATAAAACCTTAGAAAATAAATAAATGCTTTACTGAAGATTGACATAAAAAGCACAAATAATAATGCAGGGCTTCATGAATTTTCACAGAGTAAACATATTCTTCTAATAAGCACTCAGGTTAAGAAACAATTTTTCAACCTCCAATGACAAGTAGTGCCTCTTGCCTGCTCTGTCTCTTAATCTTGCTCTCTCTCTCTCTCTCTGTCTCTCTCTCTCTCTCTCTCACACACACACACACAACACACACACTAAATGAAAGCCTGAATAAATGACTCAAAGAAGGAACCGTCAAAGGAATGTAATACAATTAAGAGATTGATGTGTCACCAAAAACAAAAGAAAGAGTTTCAAGGAGGAAAGACTTAACAATGCTAAGAATAAAGGAAGGTTAAAAAAATGAAAACATGTGAAACAGCTGGTGATTACTGATCTTAAAAAAAAGGAAAGAAGTAATGTCAATAGAGAAAGGCAGAATGCAGGGAGGTGAAGAGTAAGCCATTGATAAGGGAATAGAGATAGTGGATGCGATTTGGGTGATGAAAGAACATGTTGGCAGGATCAAGAAAGGATTTAAGCAAAACAAAAAGCCTGCCTAGTACTATGGTTGACAGCAAGAACTCTGGAGTTATGCTTCTTGGGCTCAATTCTTCACCCTGCCAAATACTAGGAAGTGACTTTGAACACATTACTTCACATCTCTATTCCATCTGGTCCCTTATTTGTATCACAAGGTTCATAATAATACCTCCCTCATAAAGTTATGAGGATTAAATAAGAGTCTGCTAATAAAAAAAAAAACCCGAAAGTGTGAACACTCAATATTTCCTAAGTGTTGAGTGCAAAAGACAGGTAATTTCCGGGGGGGGGGGGGGGGGAGGGATTAGGGGGAAGACAGCAACGTATGCTGAGAGGCTCTGCCTCAGAAATGTTGGCAGTTATCCTTGCCTTAAGTTAATGAGAAATTATTGTAATAATTCAACACAAGCAAGGTTCTTCGGGCATTCTTAATAGTCAAGTTTCCGTGGAACTCCTGAAATTAGCTTCAGCAGTTGTGTATGGGCTCTCCATTAATGAGACTATGAGCTACTCACTGAATTAACAAGAGTTGAGAGTGGGGTCAAGACCAGATAGAAGATACTGGGAAATACTTCAGTGGAAGAAAAGTTTGGGACTCCCAAGGGAATGATTGCTTTGAGGGAGAATTTCCTGTTTGCCAGATGGTAGAGCTAGTCAAAGTATAGAAAGAACTCTTAGAACAGTGAACCTTCCCCATTCCAGAAGCTTCTCTGGGTCTGAGTTACTGCAGTGTTAACTCTCATAGGCAGACTCAAGTAGGAAAAAGCAGAGGTTTTGCATTGGGCCTGGATCTTAATGGTCATTCCTAAATAAAGTGATAATTGACATAAAATGAGTTTTGAAAAGTATCAAGGGCAATTTATAAAGGAATGAGATCACCCCAGACTCCCCCAACAACAGCTCAAATGAAGACCTAACAGTTATGTAGTGAAAAGAGAAAAGTGCAAAATAAACACTGTTCACAGATTTAGAAAGAAATGTGTAGTGCCTTTCCTGCAGGAGACTAATTCTTTATACTTTCATTTACCTTTCAGGCCTAGTCTCCTTTATGCATTACAGTTCTGAACTCAAGAGCTTGGCAAAATCTTTTAAATCTTTTAGCAGTTGCTAAAAGCCTGGCTGAAATGTCACTTCTGAAAGGCCCTGCATGGCTCCGTCTCCTCACAGCCTAGGAACAATAATAACCTAATTTTTAAAGATTTTTTTTTACCATTTATTTATTTTTGAGAGAGAGAGTGAGCAGGGATGGGATACAGAGAGGGAGACAGAGAATCCAAAGCGGGCTCTTTGCTGACAGCAGACAGCCAGATGCAGGGCTCAAACTCACAAACCATGAGATAATGACCTGAGCCAAAGTCAGACGCTTAACTAACTGAGCCACCTAAAGGTCTTTTAAAGTTAGGAAACACTCTATCTCTACATGTCACTTAAGGCACAAAAGTAATGAATGGTAAACTATAACTATCCCTACTTTACAGATGAGAAAACAAAGCCAAGAAGGATAATGGCAATGGCCAGTCGGACCTGGGGCAACTGCCCAAACTCAGTATTGGTATTCTGGATCTTGAGCCCACCACAAACATGATGGCAAACAAGGGCATATAAAATATTGTGGGAAGGGCGCCTGGGTGGCTCGGCTGGGCATCCGACGTTGGCTCAGGTCATGATCTCGCAGTTCATGGATTCAAGCCCTACATTGGGCTCTGTGCTGACAGCTCAGAGCCTGGAGCCTGCTTCAGATTCTGTCTCCCTCTCTTTCTGCCCGTCCCTCACTTGCATTCTGTCTCTCAAAAATAAACATTTTAAATATAATATAATATAATATAATATAATATAATATAATGTAATGTAATATAATGTAATATTGTGGGAACCTCCCTCCCACTAGTGACTGCTGATCAAAGACTGATCTTGAACTAGAACCACTTTACCTTAAAAGTAAAGTTTCAACTGGATGATTCAACTCAAGTTGGGAAACTGACCAGTTTATCTGGTACTTTGTAATTCTATAATCTGATTTCTGGGACAAGGGAAAATTCCACCACATTTACTTATCTTTTGAATGCAGCAGATTACCCCTCCTAGGGACCATATTCCCTAATTATCACAAATCTATAGATGTAAGAAACTATGTAAATTATCACTACACTTTGTATGTCCTCCATATCCTCTTGATTTGATACACTTATCTTCCTAGATAAAATTTCCATGGGATTCAGCTCCAAGCTATGTTCCTTAATACCTTTTGAGAATTGCAGCAGATTCTTTTTCTTGCCTTAAATGCATTGAATATTCATCATGTGTTCCAACAATATTTCCAGGAGTTATCACTTTATACTAATCCAAATTAGTACTTCCTTCCCATTAGTTGCAAGTTTAATTTTCTCCTAATGAAATGTTGAATATGCATAGAATTAACTCTATCAAGTAGTATTGAGCATTTTCAAAACACTTAATTAAGGATTTAACAGTTCATTCCTGCCACTGGAGGGCACCAAAAGCCAAGAAGCACAAACATTAAAAAAATAAGCAGTTTTCAAGTTGCTACACAATTCAATTCTGAAGTATTAAAAACAAACCAAAAAAGTACAAGTTAGAGTGTCAAGATATTTAGGAAAACTAACTTGTGCTTAATTTTATTCTTTCCCACTAAATATTTTTTTAAACTGATTTTTAAACATTGCCAATAAATATCTGAAACTCTTACAAAAGTAAAGTTTCAACAGAACAATATTGTCAAACCTTGCTGCAATTTCAAATCAGATGTTACTCTGCCTAACCAAGCAGATTACCTCGCCTTATTAAGAGTGCAAATTTGAGCTTAGCAATTTTCCCTTAACTAGCAAGTATCTTTGCATCCTTTCATTTTCCAATGATTTAATCAAAAGTTAAGGAAACATTTTTTTACTTAAATAATAAAGTAAATTTTAAAGAAGCACACTTTTCTTAGAAGTCTGTGTTTTCAATCTTCCGATGCACTAATCAACTGGGGCAACCTGGATAAAATCCCACCTAAAATGGTGGAACTCTCCCTCCTTTGGTAAAACAATTTCTTTTACCTGAAATGTCCTTTTCCCTAGCTCGGTAATTCCAGGCTTAGTTGAAATGTCGGTCCAGGTTTCTCTAGCACCACATCACCTGTAGAAAAAGCAAAGATTCCTTCCTCTGTGCATTTCTGTACTCCTACAATACTTGGTGTACTCAGTGCAATTACATGAAGGAAATATTTCTTAACGATCTACTATGTTGCATGCACCAGTGGCTTGGTTCTTCCCTCGAGGAGTCTATACCACAGGGTTCAGTACATGCTTCCCCCAAATATGGCAAATTAAATGTTAAATATTGTAAATATTGATTGAATGTGGCAAACTGGCATTTTGAATATCTTCTGCTTAAGGAATTTGAGAAATGACACCTGCCTGGAGTGCTTTCTGACCTTCTCCAGAGAAAGGTCACAAGTCCCAGAGGAAAGGAACATTCCCAGAGAGAAATCCGAATGAACAAGCCTCACTTACTAAGTTTCCCCAGTTTCCTACACTTTCCTCCTGTCTTCTGTCCCATCATATCTTTCCACCATTTCCTACTCTTCATCGAACCTAGCATAATAGCACTCAGGCTTAACCATCTCACTGGGACTTCCCTTCTCATGGAGGCTCTCATGTCACATTAAACTTACACTCAATACACTTGTATGCTTTTTTCCTGTTAATCTATGTCTTGTTACAGATGTCTCAGTTAAGAACTTAACAGGGTAGAAGAAAGATATCTTTGCTCCCTTACAATAAGTAATAGAGTAAAATGAGGGAAAAAATACAGTTACATGCAAAAATAGAAGTATAATCATGAAAGACAGGGAGATCAGTAAATGTTAAGAATACATTATTAAAAGAAATACTTCCAAACACTGTCTTTATATTCACCTTGGAAAGGAACCTTCTTTTTATTAACTGAGTACCAGCTCAGAACACCATACATAGGAGGCACTGTGGAGAAGCATACGAAAGAAATAAGGGATATCATTCCTCACAGACGTTTTAAGCCTACTAGATAAATAAAAAATACATATCCAACACTTCAGGACACTATAAAAGCAATATGTATTCGACTGTAATGAATTTACTATAAAAAAAACACGTGTTTAGGGGAAAAAAGAATTGTTTAAAAAGAACACATACCAAACCAATCTAAGACACTTTTGATTTAATACATCAGAAAATAAGAAGTCCCATTAAGTCTAGAGGAGAGAGGTCATCGTTACAAAAATGAAATTTGAAATCAAAAATGAAATTTGAAATCTATTTTCCTCCAAGCTTCACACTAAAGAACTAGAATTGGGGTTAGGGTGGGGGTGGGGAACTAAGCAGTCAGGCTTTAATTTGTGGCCTGGAAGGCAAGTGGTCAGGGGACCTAAGGGTACCTCTAATCTTGCCAAAGTTATATAACCGTGATCATATCTTAATATCTTTATTTAAAAGATGAGGAGTTCATATTAAATAATCTCTAAGGATACTTCCAGCCCCACCATGCTGTAATTTTTATGGTATCAGCTACTGGAATGGAGGGGTGGAATTTGAAAGACATTATAGTCAGGAAATCAATAGGAAGTTGACAACAAATTGCACGGGACGAAAATAAAGGGAAGAGAGGAACAACATATAGTACATCAGGAGGTAAGAGCACTTTGAAAAGCATCAAGTCCCCTATAAGGTATGGAGTTAAAATGATCATTAGTAATCCAATATGGTTCCAGACCTGGATGACAGGAAAATGTGGAAATGAAACTACAGGACCTAATCAAAACCAGGGAAGCTGAGGATAAGGGAGAAAGTGGGCTTTCCTTTCACATGCTAACTGACTCACCTCCCCATTCTCTACAGTATTGAGATGGAATTTACCACCAAGGGACAGGCTGGAGGGAATCCTCTTATTTTTAGGCAACATCCACCTTTATTCTTATTGTCTGATAACACTTCCTAGAAAGGGAAAGAAAATAGCTATTCAAAATTCAGTAATTAGAAAGATTGGCTATCTTCTAAAGACTGTTCTGACAGCAGATCTCACCGAAGCTATTGTTGTCTGAAAATTATAAATAGAAAAACTAATTAGGAAGAAATAACATTTAAAACTGATCAGAGAACAAAATATATGTAGGCTTGTATTTCAAATCCCAGGTAGGCTATAAATAGAAAACAAAATCCTATTTTCCAACTCACTAGTAAAACTTGAATGTAACTCAGAATCATACACCTAAAACAATGCGGTTTTTTTAAGATTTTATTTGTAAGTAATCTCTACACCCAAAGTGGAACTCCAACCTATAACCCGAAGATCAAGAGTCACATGCTTTACCGAGTAAGCCAGCCAGGTGCCCCAATTACGCATCTTTAAAATGATTATACAGGGTATGTAATCAAGACTTTCTACCCCAAAAATATGGCACCTGTGCATTTGGAACATTCTAAACTGAAGGCATCTAAAAACAGGAGGTGCAGGAAGAACTTCCTAACCTTCCCTGAAGCAAGTGATAAGTTCCTCACATGAGATGCCCTCCCTATCTCTAAAGAGAAAGGGACACAGAAGGAAATCTAATACATAGGGCTTGCTACATTTCCCCAGTTTACTACAACTACTTCACACTCTTTGTCCTGTCATATGTTTCCACAATGTCATTCTTCAGCAAACCTAGCATCAAAGCACTCCAGTTTAACGACTCGTTCAGATCTTTTCTCATAAGAGATCCCATGTCATGTAAAACTTGTATTAAACAAATTTGCATGCTTTCTCCTGTTAATCTTTGTCAGTCTACATTTCAGTCCCAGCCAGGAAACCTTGGAAGATCAAGGAAAACGTCTACAATTAACAGCTCAAAATTAAGAAACCTTTTACCTTTCTTTTTTTCCTTCACATACACACTTCTCAGTCCTCAGCCTTACCTCCTGTGGTATGAGAAAATGACTAAAGACACAAAAATAAGATTTAGCCTAAAATCTGGAGAGCAAAATGTAGAAAAGTATAAAATATTCATGAGTGAGAAGCTCCCTGGCTTCAATTTACGAAGATTCATAACCTGTAAACTGTGGATTACTTATTAAATAAGTGATTCATTGCCCATAAGTAATCTACCATAAACTAACTCTCTATACCTCCAATTCCTCATCTATAAAACCAGAGATGATAGTAACTCACACCTCACAGAACTGATTAAAAAATTTAATACACGTAAAAATGCCTGGACCTTTGCCTGGCACGTGGTACTCCATCAATGTAGACTCTCATTAATTCTGTTAGACAGTTACTGATAAAATATGTCACTGCTGGCATTAAGAGATCTAAGGAAAGTGCCAACCCAAATTGTCAGCAATGAAATTGTAACATGGCAATTACAGGGTGACGTAATCACACATGCAAAAAGGTGAAATGATGAGAAATCAGGGGTTGGCTTTAAAATACTATAACAACAGGGGCAGCTGTGTGGCTCAGTCAGTTGAGTGTCCCACTTCGGCTCCGGTCATGATCTCATGGTTCATGAGTTTGAGCCCCACATCAGGCTCACGGCCATCAGTGCAGACACTACTTCAGATCCTCTGTCCCCTTCTCTCTCTGCCCATCCCCCACTCATTCCCTCTCTCTCTCTCTTTAAAATAAATAAAAAACATGTTTTTAAAATGTTTTAAGAAGTAACAAAAAATAAAATACTATAGCAACAAAAATGAAGGATGGGCGGAAAGATAAAAATAGGGATGGATGAAGCAAATGTCAAATGTTGGTGACTGCTGAACCAAAGTGATGGTTATATAAAGGAATAATAAATTATTCATGTCACTTCTATAAAGGCTTGAAAACTTCCCTAGTAAGAAAAGGGATTTTAAAAATTAAAAAAGCAGTAAGAAGTACACAGCTCTTAAAACAACAACATAATTAAGAAATAACAACATCATTACTATTACCTATTATTGAGTCTCTTGCTAGCTTCAAAAGTTTTAACTCAAAAGACGAGTTTTATTTCTGCTGGTTTGTTCTTCATTTCTACTGTCATTAATAATCTTTGCTTTAAATCAAGTTCCTACATATATCAAAACTGAACTTCTTCTATGTCAGGGGAAGTCTGGTCCCTTCTAGGCTTTCCTCTCGTGTGGAGTCTGTCCACACACTGAAATTTAGGACTTTTAGAAGAATGACATAGTGACACGATGATCCCTCACCTGAGAGTCAGGCCACTTCTCTCATGCACCATTTGGTAGCCTTACCTTTCACAACACAATTTACTCACTTCTAAAATGAGGGATTTGAATTCCATCTTTAAGATTCTTCTAATCTAAAATATTTTGATCTAACTGCAACAGTGGTTTCCTCAACCACTGATACACTACTTGTCACCTGCATCTGATAGATTGATAGAACTTGCTTTCTGTAACTTTACCCTAAAAAGATAAGAAAAAAAGGGGGGGGGTGTGCTACATTAGCCTGTCTTCCTAGAGAATGAGGTGCATGTGTGCATGTGTGTGTGTGTGTGTGTGTGTGTGTGTGTGTGTGTATGACCTGGTTTTCTTGTTAAAAGTCAGATGCATAGAGGGGAAAATAGAAAAGTATACATCAAAATGTTAGCAATAAGGCAGTCTCTCCTTTGCTGTCCTATCTTCCACTCCCTAACAGTGTATTCAATAAACTTCTAACTCCTTTAAAAGCAAAAACAAAACAAAAAAACCAAAATGTTAGCAATGATCATTTGGGGGTTATAAAATCAGGGTATTTTTTATTTTCTTCTTTTTGCTTAATTTTTTTTTACTTTTATTTTTCTACAATTACAAGACATCGCTTAATTTTTTTAAATTACTACATACAAATGTTTTAAGAGATAAAATATACAAAAGTATCCTCTCCCTCCCCCAACATAAGCTCTTCTTCCCAGAGGCAACAAATAATATCAGTTTCTCAAAATCCTACAAGAAATGGTCGTTCTATTTAAAGAAAATACTTGGACACTGCTTTTGTAATACGGAGAAAGAGTGTTTTAAAGAAAGAAAGAAAGAAATCCACCTACACTTGCTTTCTCTTCTAGGCCCCTTTTGCATTGTCCTGTCACTAGATTCTATTTTAGTTTGGTGAAGGCTCAGTAGCCAGAAGCCAATCCTGCATTCCTGACTTATTCAAGGGCTGTTTGACATCCCAGCAAGGAAAGCCCTTTGTTAGAAGGACTGAGGGGTCTTTCTATCTTAAATATATTTTCCACTCATTAAAGAGTAGAGGACATTTTCTTCTTTTTGTTTAAAACTATCCAGAAACACAGTGACTCATTTTAATAATCATTTCTAGTAAAAAAGATGTAAAAAATAGCTAGACAATGTATAATACTTATAAACATAATGGTTAGAAAATAATAATACAACAATTAACCTACGTAAGAGATGGCAAGATACATAAGATTGGTAAAGTTAGCCAAAGTTGTAAATCAAATGAAGGGGGATAAAAGAATGCTAATTAACTGCCTCTGAGTAATTCTCATTTTACCTATTATGCTACCAGTTATTTTGAATTGTAACATCTTAATTTTGTTGCCTTAATATGGCATTCCTCCCCCCTGCATCACACTGCCACTCTTTGTTCAAGTCCTTTCCTCCCCGCCAATCTGTCAGCAGCTAAGGGCTAGAAGGGTCCCTATACATCTTATACCTTCTCACAAACAGCAAGAACTTAATGCCATTAATTGAACTATAGAATATAAATGTTGATAAAGATAAAGCACAGAGAACCTTTGGACTCTCAGTTTATTTTCTATAAACTATGGACAAGCTTATCTTCTTACCCTCAACAGTCTGATTTTATAAAGGCTAGTACTATATTGGTATTTTCCCAACAGAATTTACTACAAGGGCAATAGTAGACCTTAGCTTAAAATTAAAATAGACATTTGTTTCTAAAAATTTTTAAAGGCACCGAAATTTGAACCCAGATCATCTGATTCCTAAATGCAATAGCCTAAAAATGATGTTCAAGTGCCTCCCACATCCTACCAAGACATGTTGAACTAGGAGTTGAGCTGAGGGACTGGAAATAAGAAGAAAGGAGTGGCCCCAGTGGATGTCCCTGGGTAAATTCAATCAAACTTTTTTTTTATAAGATTTTATTTTATTGTTTAAAGATCTTATTTTTATGTAATCTCTATACCCAACATTCTGTTTGAACTCACAGCACCTGAAATCAAGAGTCCCATGCTCTGCCAACTGAGCCATCCAGGCACCCCTCAATCCACCTTTATTCAGGTGGGAGATTCTAGGTTATATAACCACCCACCAGATACAGCAATATCCTGTCTAATGGCATCCAAACCCAGAAAAGTTAAATCTCAGAATATTCAAATTTCTGCACAGCTAATTTCCCAGAATATATTTGAGCAGGATCTGGTGCCCTGGACACAACAAATATTTCAACAAATACCTGGACCTGGCATCATGGAGCTGGGAAGGGCCTCCACTATCTTTCTGGCACTCTCCTTGTCTACTCATCCTTATTGCCTGGAGACAGAGGACCGAAGGAGGAAAGCATCCCCCGCTCCACACTGATACACTTCCTGGGCAACTGTTGCAAGTCCCTACTGATGCCATTTTTCAGTCTTATATGAAGCTCAGGGAGAAATATGGCCCAGTCTTCACTGTGTACATGGGTCCCCAGCCAGTAGTTGTTTTATGTGGGCAGAAGCAGTGAAGGAGGCCCTGATGCATAGAGCAGATGAGTTCAGCAGCCGCAGAGAATTGGTTTCAATAAAGTGTAACTTCCGAAGTCATGGTGTAGATCTGGCTAATGGAGAATGATGGAAGATTCTCTGATGTGTCTCCCTAACCATTCTTTTGGGCTTTGGGATAGGAAAGTAGGGCACTGAGGAGTGGATCCAGGAGGAGACGGGCTTCTGAGTAGAGGTATGATAGAAGACAACAGGTGTTCCCACTGAACCCACCTTCTTCCTGAACCTCACTGTCTACAATATCATCAGTTGGTTGTCTTCAGAAGCCACTTAGACTGTGAGGACAAGCAGTTCCTGAAGCTGCTGCACATGATCATTGAGAGTTTCACTGAGATGAGCACACCTTGGGCAAAGCTATATGACATGTATTCCAGAATCATGCAATATTTGCCAGGAGGACACAACTGCATCTACTACTTGTTAGAGGAGCTCAAGAACTTCATTGCCTCTGGGATCAAAATCAACAAAGCATCTATTGACCCACAAAACCCTTGGGACTTCATTGACTGTTTACTCATCCAGATGCTCCAGGATAAAAATGATCCCCACATAGAATTCAATCTCATGAACTTGGTCCTTACCACTCTCAACATCTTCTTGGCTAGCACAGAGACTGTGAGCTCTATGCAATGTTGTGGATTTATGCTAATGATGAAGCATCCTAAGGTGAAAGCCAAGATTCATGAAGAGATTAAGTGATTGGACCACAGGTGTAGATAACCAAGTCAAAATGTCCTACACAGATGCTGTGATCCAGAAGATATAAAATCTGACAAATATTGTACCAAGGGTGTCCCCCATAATGTCATCCAGGGACATTCATTTCCAAGGCTACTTTCTGCCCAAAGACACCAATGTGTTGCCCCTGATTGGCTTTGTCCTCATAGACCCCAAATACTTACATTACCCAGATGCCTTCTATACCCAGCACTTTGTGAATGAGCAGGGCTGCTTCAAGAAGAATGAAGCCTTTGTATGCTTTTCTTCTGATAAGTCTCTATGGTCTAAGTTTTCCCTAGGAACATGTGAGATATGACCTCCAACAACTGGTCTATATTATTTTTTAAAGATTTTATTTTTTTAAGATTTTATTTTTAAGTAATCTCTACACCCAACTCACAACCCCAAGATCAAGAGTCACACGCTCCACCAACTTAGCCAAACAGGCACCCTCATTGGTCTGTATCTGATGTTCAGGTCTGAATGGTAAGTTGAATGCTATTTTATAGAATCTTAGAATCCCAGAATCCCAGAATCATAGAATATAAGAACCAATGATTCTGACCATTAGAAAAGGAATAACACTAAACAGTGGTCCACAAACTTTTTCTGTTAAGGACAAAATAGAAAATAGTTTAGGTTTTTCCAGTCATACCCTCTCTGTCTGAACTATGGAATCTGAAAACTACTCACCCACTACCATGTACTACAAAAGTGACCATGGACAGTACATAAATGAATAAGAATGTTTCTGATGCCAAAAACCATCATTTATGAACACTGAAATTTGAATTTCATTGACTACACATGTCACAAAATATTATTATTCTTCCAATTTTTCAACCATTTAAAACATTAAAAACATTCTTAGTTTTGTTGAAGAATATTCAATTGAGTAAACTTGGATATCTTTAAAAAATTAGAAAAGGCAGACCTACAGAGTAAACTAGATGACTTTCCTGAAAGAAACTTAAATGGTACATTGAATCTGTCTGGCATTTAGGAGGTGTTAGGGAATATAGATAGACCTAAACAGAGCTTGTATATTTAGATTATTTAAACTTCTTTAAACTGAAGTATTTTTATTTTTAAAGTTAAGGCTCCCATTTCCTCCACTGTTCTCAGTAGCAGAACAGCCTTGGATAAAAATGTTGACAAGATAATATTGGAAGGACCACAGTCATCTAGTCAACAAATATTTATGAGGAACTTACCACCTGACCTTTGAGAATGTAGTCTTTTTTTTTCTAAACTGTAGAAACCAGGTCCACAGTTTAAAGGGCAGGAACAGAGCCATATGACATGCTAATGCACTAGAATCCAATGATCTGCCCTCAGCCACTTGAATAAACATCCTCTAGATGCTGGCAAATGCACGGTCAGAAATACCGGAACCATTATCACAACAGATTCAAATTACATCCATAAACCTCAAAGACAAGACCAAAGGATTCTAGGAATCAACTCTGAGGAATACTGAAATATATGCATATTTCAATTACTTTTTTAAAATGTCTTATTTATTTTTAAGAGACAGAGCACGAGCAGGGTAGGGGCAGAGAGAGAGGTGGACAGAGGATCCAAAGCGAGCTTTTCACTGACAGCAGAGACCTGGATGCGGGGATCAAATGCATGAACTGTGAGATCATGACCTGAGCCAAAGTCAGATGCTCAACTGGCTGAGCCACCAAGGTGCCCCACATGTTTCAATTACATAAAAAAATAACCTTAAAATTAATATTTCTCTTATTTCAGGATTACCTGAGTGCCTTAGTCAGTCAAGCGTCCAACTCTTGATTTCACTCAGGTCATGATCTCACGGTTGCATTCATGAGTTTGAGTCTCTCATTGGGCTCTGTGCCAAATGCTCGGACCCTGCTTGGGATTCTCTCTCTACCTCTCTCTCTGTCCCTCCCTTGCTCGCATGTGTGTGTTCTGTCTCTCTCACAATAAATAAATAAACTTAAAAATATATATTTCTCTAATTTCAATTCAATAAACATTTATTCCATACCAGTAGCATTCCACAGGGCTTATAGGTTAATGAAAAGAATGAAAAAGAGTTGTTCCTGCCAAGGCATATGTATGACTTAAAATCTTAACAAAGTAAATATTAGCTAGTTTTAAGTTGCTGATATGCCTTTAAGTTTTCATCTTGGATTTTTCCTTGCTTGTGAACTGTCAAGACACAAGAGTTTAAGGTAAAAAGTAAAAAATTTCCTTTTCCTTTCTACTCTTCTGTCATTATTTGTAGAGGTAACTACTGTCATCATATTAGAATCTATCATTCAATTCAGTATTTCATTCCCCCAAATCTCTACTGTGGATTTTTCTTTCTATGACCCCTCACTCTCTTCTACCACTTTCCTTTCTAGCAGGTTTTCTTGGGCAGCTATAGGGCAGGGACAACAGACACAGTACACAGAGTGGCTAGGAAATACACATGAAAGGCTGACACGGGTTGGAGACCTGGAAACTGGGGAACTTCAAGGAGTCTGCAGGTGGTGGTTGTAAACTGAAGGAAAGTCACTGGCAAACTCAGTGTGCCATATATATATATATATATATATATATATATATACACACACACATATACATATATATATACACATATATATATACACACACACATATATATACATATATATTTTTTTGAAAGAGAGAGAGAAGGTAAAAGTCCACAGTTTTATATGAAGACTTTTAAGCATTGGAAGCTAATTTAAAAATTTTAATATAATGTAGCCAAACACACACACACACCAAAAATATGACATCAACCCAACCTAGCCCATAAGTTGACAGCTACCTCTGCTTTCGATTTACAAGAAGATTCAGATTGGCCATAGAAATTTAGAACTGGAAAGGATTTTAGAAATCATCAGGAGCAAACACTCTGTTTTATGTCAAAGAGAAACTGGCCCAGAGAGGAACTGTGGCTTCAGTACAAGTGAATCAGTGTTAATTGGTGAGAAATTACCACACCAGACAGAGGACATGGATGCCCTCAAGTCCCTGTTCTCAAGCTGCTCACAGTCTAGCAGAAGAAAGAAACTGTGAATGTTTGGAAAGTAGTTTTATCAATGTCCATGCAATAATAAAAGATTGTTCCATGTACAGAAGAAATAAAACAAAGAAAGAAGTATCAAGTATCTGATGGCCAGTTCATGCCTGTCATCTCAACCCAAGTCTCTTCTCCAGCCTTAAGCTCTTCCTGCCTCTACCATACTGCCTCTTGGTTCCCAAAAACAACCCCAATCCCTCCCACCAAGGAAATGTAGCAACATAAAACGTGACCATGCTTGCATATATGGAGGAAACCTGCCAGCATTTAGAATGCCGCAATCTGTGAAAGCAAAGAAACACTTGGCCTTTAATTTTAACAATATGGTGGCTCAGCTAACACAGCACTGGAATCAGAAAACAGAAGTCCGGTCCTGGCTCAGCCATTAACTAGCCAAAAGACTAAGCAAATATGTAAACTGATGAGGTTAGACTACAAGGCGACTTAAGGAGCTGCCTGCCAGTTTGGTGATTCTAAGACATTTCATGACAGATTTCATTGAAGTTCAAAGAAGAAAGATATCATTGTGGGCAGGAAATGTCAGGGAAAACTTTGCAGAGGAGCAATGGATTAGATTAGGTCCTAAAGGATGAGAAGGATTAAGGAGCAGTGGGGGAGGGATGGAATTAGAAGCAGGGGAGGGGAAAGCTGAAGGAAATAGTTTTAGCAAAAATGTAGGGACAGGAATGCACCCAGAGATATGCTAAGGTGTGGAGGGAGTTTACAGCAGATGGCAGAGATTTTATCTCTAAAGTAGGAAGTGAGGTCCATGTGCATAAAGAATCCCAAGAGAATTGTTAAGGCTTGAAGAAGTGGGGAAAATTTCTGGATCTTTTCTTCTGGGGGCTGTGCTGAGTGAGGGTTCAAGAAGGGATTTTGCAGCAGAGGTGAGAAGCTTTGCTTAAGGAAGGCTATGAAATTTTAGTGAGTTACTTTTACTCTCAGTAAAAAGAAGAAGGGAAATAGAGTTTGGGGTGTGCTCTGGTGTTTTTGCCACCATTCCTAAGACTTACTTCATGAGGGCAAACGACCACTGAAGGCAAGACTTCTTATACACGTGCCACAGACTGATGCCCTCATCCAGGAACTACCATTGTTTTAGGAGACAGAAATTAACGGAGGAAAAATCAACCCTTTATTCATTCATCAGTCTTCTACTGAGTTCTTTATCAGACACTTTGGAACCTCACTCTCTTTCTGATCCTCATTAAATTGACATTACTTTCTGCTCTTTACCATCTGTTTCTACCCTGAGAGATACTTGTAGGTTATCCATAGAGAGCACTGCTCTTGCCGCTGGGACACGGTTGGGATGAGGTGAAACAAGTGAGGCACTTTTTCTCTGGGTAATTACATTTGGGTCAATCAATGCTTCTCTGCTTCATTCTCAGCCTGGCCTTGAAGTATACACACAGCCTTTCTCACCAGCTCTCCCAAACAACCCTCCCCTGCCTGGGACTATCTCTTTCCCCCCACCGCCTTCATTTCATACCAGTGTTGTTCTCAGAAATCTTCCTACCAGGTTAGTTCCTCATTCTCTTCAGGCCTCGGTTTCCCGTTCTTTTCTCTAGCCCTAGGCCTTCTCCTTCTTAGGACTCCTCATTGTCTCACCTGGTGCTGCCCCTGGGCTCAGAGCACCTGTCTTGCCTCATCTGCTGAGATTTGAAAACCTGTGCAGGCAGATGGTAGAAAGAAATTTGGAGGAATCTCAAAGTCCATAGATACATACGATATACACAAGTGTTTGTGTACGTGTATGTGTGTGTGTGTGTGTGTGTGTGTGTGTGTGTGTGTGTAGAAATGATATATATGATAGTAATCAATAAATCTGGTTAAAAGAAAGTGTGCTGAGATCCTTGTCTGCACCTATAACTCATCCAGACATAAATACATAAAAGTTTGAAGGGTGATTTTTCTAAAAACAATGGCAGATTTTTCCCTACTTAGTGAATTTCTGAAGGGCTTCCATTACTCTCTTTCTTTGATGTGTGGAATGGGGCAAAGTGTCCGGGGTGCTTTCTTTAACCACTGACTCCTCCTGTTCCTCTTCAATTAACCTGAGATTTACTCCCTCAGTATCTGCTACCTTTAACAGAAAGCAAATGTTCTTATAGATAAAATGAAGCCTAATAATATCCATGCTCTACTGCATGGAAACAAACAGGTGTGTATATAGTATTGATCTATTTGGATTTTTCTCATTCATGATCACTAGGGTAATCAAAAAAGTTGGACATGAGGCATATTTTTTGGGTTTCTAAGTAAGAAATTGTGGAAATAAGAAAATAATGTGTTAGAAGGTGCCTAGGTTTGAATAATACTGAAATGAACACCTTTTATATTCCATGATAAGCCTCTCTATATATTTTTTTATTAAAAATTTTTTTAAACGTTTTATTTATTTTTGAGACAGGGAGAGATAGAGCATGAACAGGGGAGGGTCAGAGAGAGGAGACACAGAATCTGAAACAGGCTCCAGGCTCTGAGCTGTCAGCACAGAGCCCGACGCGGGGCTTGAACCCACGGACCACAAGATCATGACTGAGCCGAAGTCCGCCGCTTAACTGACTGAGCCACCCAGGGGCCCCAAGCCTCTGTATATTAAAAAAAAAAAAAATCCTTCCTCTTTATCCAGCACCATCCAGGAACATTACAGGGCAATCCTAGAAAATACTGCTGTGATTGTTTTCAATCCGGTGATTCTATTCAGACAATCTAGCTCACAAACTCTGCAGGGCTGGGGATAGCTGACTTTGGTAAATTTCAGAGTAAACAACCCATGCTTTTCCATACATTTTCTGAATGTAACATTTTCTTCCAAATTCCAAAATTTACTTTGATCCATCAACAAGTGCTTGCCATTAGTATCTATGGATCTACTTTTATACTTAAGTACAGAGCAACCCAAGACATTTTTCCACCAGAAACAAAATCTTCACATATGCGGTAGGAATAACATCACTGGAGATTTTATCTATGGTGATAACTGATGAAATGTACACGGGTCAAAAAGAATCAATTAAAGGGAGGGGCGCCCGGCTGGCTTAGTCACTGGAGCATGTGACTCTTGGTCTCAGGGGTCCTGAGTCTGCTTCCTACATTGGAGTTACAGATTACTTTAGAAGATTAAATAAAATCTTTAAAAGTATCAATTAGGGGCGCCTGGGTGGCGCAGTCGGTTAAGCGTCCGACTTCAGCCAGGTCACGATCTCGCGGTCCGTGAGTTCGAGCCCCGCGTCGGGCTCTGGGCTGATGGCTCAGAGCCTGGAGCCTGTTTCCGATTCTGTGTCTCCCTCTCTCTCTGCCCCTCCCCCATTCATGCTCTGTCTCTCTCTGTCCCAAAAATAAATAAACATTGAAAAAAAAATAAAATAAAAAAATAAAAAATAATAAAAGTATCAATTAAAGGTGATTGAGAATCATGAGTCAGTACTATACCTTTATTTTAAAGAACCAAATCTACTTTTCACTGCTATTTATGAAGTTAATAATGTGTAATTCTTGTTTCCAATAATCCAAGCATTTAAAAAATATAGGTATGTTTCAAGATGTTCTCCAACCAAGTGGTTTTCAATTGCCCTGCTTTAAAGGGACTATAAAACATGTACATATATGAGTATCCTGTATGCATCCATTTTCAGAGCATATCCAGGACAAAATCATGTTGAGAACTTCAGGCCCAAAAGAAGCAGGAGCCAGAGAAAAAACAGGAAGGTCAAACAGCAATATATTGTCTATGCATGAAATTAACATACCCTCCTAGGTTAAAGATAAAACAAGAAAAAAAAGCAGATTTCAGGAACAAAGAATTTATCACTATGAACTGACCCTCTTCAGAGACTAAGGACAGCTGGTCACACATGTTCCTAGAAGACATACTTTGTTTCAGGCTCATTATGAAGGTGTTCTCTACATTTCCTCAGCAAGCTCAGGTCTAGTAAGTCTGAATTAGATTTACCACCACGTGGGGACCTTGAAACTTATTTCTGACTTGCCACACCACATTTACTCTAAAAAACCCATGATGATCATTCTAATTTGCCATCTTACAATTGTTACACAGTAAACATGTCTGTGTAAACAAGCAAATCAGATGATATTCCGCTCCAGATTAAAAACTGGTTTTTGCTTGGAGCATCCCTTGTCAAGTGGTATGGGAATCCAAGATCAAGACAGTCTTCCAGAAGAGCTTTTGGTGTTATACATCATACAATATTAATCACCACATTTTCCTGATGTACTGAAGATATTGAAATTAGTTGAAGTATGCTTACCAAAAGATACATGTACGAAAACAGCTTTTACTACCTCTCGATAGCTAATGGAGAACTTATATTCTAGAATAATAGGCAAATCTTTTCATCAATGAAAAAAAGTTCATAAAATAGATTTGATGACATCTTTGGGAACTCTCTACAATAGAAATTAATTCATTGTGCAGGGATTATACTGAAAACATGAGCAGGTATCAGTATTCAACTTTTGTCTCACAATTAATACCTCTTTTCATCCCCTAAGATATTTAAGAGTTAAAGTCTGTTATTTAATGTAGATTGTTATTGTGTCCTATCACTCTTCATACTTTTCCCACCTTCTTTTCATTCTCAGTATTAAGAAGGGAAATGGCTTTCGATAAGCAGAACCAAATTTAGAGAACCACCATTAAAATAAATCAGAGCAAAAGCACTTTGCTTAATCGGAAGCACTTATTTACTTATTAATTTGAAAAAATAAATCTTCTCTTAAATTCAGTGCTTTCGTGTAAAATCATGCTTCGCTCCCCACCCCCAACAGTTCCTAGGAGAAAACAACCATCTTCCATCTCCCCAACAAAAGGTATTCACCTAATCAATTTGCGCATAAGCCACTCATTTTCACATGCAAATATTCTTGTGTATTACCATTTTGCACATTTGAATGTGATTTTTACATTTAAAGTCCGGTGGCAAGGCTTTAGACATCCCAGCCTGTGGTCTACGGATTAAGATTTCTTTTCTAATTATCATGTCCTTTTGGTGCTAATGTGTTTGTTCCTTATTAGTGCCACTCACTGACCTGGATGTAAGCCAGATTAAAAGAAATTCCTTTGATTTTCCTCGTTTCAAAGATACAAAAGAATTTCTCACTTTGAAAATCCGCACAGTTTGGGTGAAGAATGTATCACCTCAGGATGTTGATACCCTTTATTATAATTTATGCTCTTAGGAATTCCTCAACCTTAGAAGATCTGGTTACTGTTCCTCTCTTCTTTTTGAGAAATGTAAAGGTAATGTCTGCTGCTTTAAGTCTGACACCATTAATTGTACTCAATTCCCAAAATAATGTAATACATGTTGAAATTCATTTCAGGGATCTCATAAATATGTGAATACAGTTATAAACCTACTTACTGCTTAAAATTGGATTTCTGAATATATTTGAAGTATTTGCAGAAAAATAAAACCGTATCTTTTGTCATCAAATAGGAATAACTTTAACTTCCATCAGGTTTTCTCTGTTATGCTTGATTAAAATTTACCTTATTATTTAAACCTATCTTAAATTATAAAAATGAACAAATTCCTTTAGATTAACATGTCAAGTTATTTGTCTCTATTTTACAAATCTTCATGTGATACTAAATATTACTTAACAGTAAAGCATGTGCATAAGCTAAGGAACACATCACCCGTACCTTTCCAATACAAGAGAAAGGATGATATCATTTGCATGTCAGGAGAGAGAGGTATTCAAAGGCATTTTCTGGTTCCCAAGTTAATTCTGCTACTTCACAAACCAAACAGCATCTTATCTAGACTCTCCTTTATTTACATCATACTTAAGAGTTGAAAAAGTAGTTTTCACTGAAGTTAAACGCAAATAATGTGCTCTTGAAATATATTTGGAAAACTAGTCTCAGGTTAATATAATTTTTCTACTTTCTTAATTCTTGTACATGATGATCAACAAAAGCTGATTATACCTACTAACTTCATTGTAATCCCCCAAATTTGTGATCTTTTCTAAGAACTTCCAAAATACCTTAGCCACTGCATAATTGAAAATTCGGTAGATTCCTTTAATGGGCTGAAGTGAGAAGGGGTGGGTAAGAGGACAAGATGAGTACTGTGCTGCAAAAAACAGAATTTTTAAAATCGTTTTTATGTAAGAATTTATACCTCAGGCATATGTGTTGTGACCTGTGTGATAGGTGAATACATGTTACTGATTTTTACAAATTAGTCAAGGAAGAAGTAAATAGTGAAGAAAGAAAAGGGCTGATAAATGTGATTACCTACTTATGAATATATGAAGAAAAAACATGATAAATGGAATCCAAGGATTCCAATTCCACCAGGAAAGAATTATTTGATCGTATGTGACACATATATAAAAAGGCCTCACAAGTCACTTAGAAAGAGTCCAAAGCACCAATAAAAAATGACAAAGACTGTGTACAGACATTCACAAATAGGGAAATAAAAATAGCTAATAGGCTTACAAAAATATATTTAACCTGATGACAAAAGAAGAAATACATGCTAACCAAATGAAATGTATTTTGGCTATCAGACTAGCAAAGATTAAAAAATAAGAGAAAATAGTTAATATTGGGAAGCATTTGCCAGAACAGGCACTCTGATACTCTTTTTAAGCAGGAATGTAAATTTGTCCCATAACTGCAGAGGACAACATATACTAAAATTTAAAATGCATATAGTCTGACCCAGAAATTCTACTTTTAGGATCTCATCATAAGGAAATAATATAGATAACATGAAAAACTGGCAACAATGATTTGCAACTAGTGGATGGAACTGGAGGGTCTTATGCTGAGTGAAATTAGTCAGAGAAAGACAAAAATCACACGACTTCACTCATATGAGGACTTTAAGAGACAAAACAGATGAACGTAAGGGAAAGGAAACAAAAATAATATAAAAACAGAGAGGGGGACAAAACAGAAGACACTCATAAATATGGAGAACAAACTGAGGGTTACTGGAGGGGCTGTGGGAGGGGGATGGGCTAAGTGGGTAAGGGGCACTAAGGAATCTACTCCTGAAATCATTGTTGCACTATATGCTAACTAATTTGGATGTAAATTTAAAAACAAACAAATAAACAAACTGGCAACAATGGAAAGGTCTCAAAGAGTAGAATTATCCATTAAATTTAATACTCTATAGCCATTCAATAAATCTATCTGTGCTATTGTATCCAAATGTTAATGAGAAATATAAAATATAGAATAATACATCTCTAAGTGTTGGTTTAAGCAACCAACTTGTGAAAAAGCTGGAAGACTGTTGACTACAGGAGTTATCTTCAGAGAAGAAAGCTATGAAAGATCGCCATTTCCCTTTGATATGTTTCTAGAGTGTTTGATGATTTACAAGCATATATTATGCTGTAACCAGAAAATTGCACACTTTTAAATAAAATTCATTATGTAGGATTAAAATAAAATATGTAAATAATAACTTAGTAAGCAAAGTGAACCGTATAAAATTCTACTATATAGGACTTGCCAGGTGTCAGCCAAAGAGAACTGCCTTCACTTTCACACTTCTGTTTTAAATGGAAAGGAAAGATTATAGAACAACCATTAAAATGGCAAGACTGGATAAAAATCCAGTTCCCTAATAACAGTGTTATTGACCAAGCAAGGTACTGAGCTGATATGGAAAAAGATTTGCTTTTACAGCCTGAGGAAGATTAGAGTTCCATACTCTTCATGCAAAGGATCAGAGTCAATATTTGGGCTTTGATCTGTTATGGTAGCCCCCACAGATCTCAAAAGGAGATAGGGAATGAGCGCTAATCCCCCAAATCTCATGAATTGTCATTGAACCATCATCTGACATTTGGATCATCTGACATTTTATTCTGGGGCACTTTTCTGCAATTTTACTTTTACTTTGTTCTAAGAATGAAAATATATCTGTTCATGTTACTCCTGTACTTGCAAATCTATTATGGGTGACCATTGTTCAAAGGATAATGCCCTAACTCTTCCTTATCAAGACAAACAAGGCCCTTAACATTCTGGCCCCAACCTACCTGAACCAGCCTTATCTAGGGTCTCTGTTCATCCAACTCCACACCCTCCCTTCCCCCCCCCCCACTCTCTCTCTCTCTCTCTCTCGCTCTCTCTCATCAGTACAAAGTTTAAGGAGGATGCCATGCTAACATAGAATGGATTTCATCTCCTCTCTGAAGACCTTCCTCAGGTTTGCATGGTATTTATCACACTTTTGTTTTTTTAAAGAATTTTTTTTTCAACGTTTATTTATTTTTGGGACAGAGAGAGACAGAGCATGAACGGGGGAGGGGCAGAGAGAGAGGGAGACACAGAATCGGAAACAGGCTCCAGGTTCCGAGCCATCAGACCAGAGCCCGACGCGGGGCTCGAACTCACGGACCGCGAGATCGTGACCTGGCTGAAATTGGATGCTTAACCGACTGCGCCACCCAGGCGCCCCTATCACACTTTTGTTTAAGTGTTTATTCCCTTTTCTAAACAGTAACCTATTCAAGTAAAGGGGCCATGTATTTAGCATCTAGTACCTGAAACTTTGTTACATCATAACTATATCAATTAGTAAGGAAAATGCTTTATGCAGTTGTTTGAGTCCAATGCCAATTATAGAGATGTACAAACAAGCTGTTTTACAGGAAGAATAATAACATCTAAATGTAATGGTGAAGAAAAAACAAAATCGCGATTCTAAATTCTATCCAGAACGAACTGACTATGAATGCTTGCACTAGACAACGCTATGAACCCTAAGGCTGCTCTGCCACCCACACTTCCTAATTCCAGCCCTTAGAGAGAGCACGGACAGGACAGGCTTTGTCTGTCAAGACGACAATGTAAGGAAAAGGAAGCTCTCTGGGTAGGGCCAAGTGTAGGGGTGCCAGACTTGTTGGGAAGAAGATGTCTTATTGGAAAGTGCTTTTAGAAAAGGGGAAGCCTATTCGTTAGGGAAAAGACTAATGAGAGCAGTTAGATCACAGAAGGAAAGGAAGTTGAGCTAATCTCTTTCTCTTGTGTGTTGATGCCTGGGTGCAAAAGGCAGAGCTGAATCTCTGGATGCAGAAGCACATGATAAATGATGGTTGCTAGGGAGAGAGTGGTTGTCATATGAGATAATAATCCTTCGGAGAATAATGCCTTTGCCCTTTTGGTAATAGCTATTTGTTTCTGCTCTTCCTTTTTTTTTTTTTTTCTCCCTCTTCAGAACCTGGACTAGAATACTGACAGCTAACCACATTTAAAGGAACCGGATGGTGGTGAGAATTTGGAAAATAAAACATCCAAGCTAGAAAAATCATCCTGTAACCAAAATGTTTACTTCTTAAAGTTTTTTTTTTCCCAAGAAAACCACTACCATTCATTGAATGATTCAAATAACATATATCTTGTGCCTTCTCTGCACTATGCCCTGTGCTAGACACTGGGAATAAGATGAATAAGACATAGTCCATGCCTTTAAGGATGTGACAGATGTTACCAAAAAGAAGTGCAGTAAGCTGTTGTAGGCGACAGTAATGCAAGCCTGTAAAGGTGGAGGCAGAGCACAAAGAAGGGCTGATGCATTCAACCTTGGAGACTCAGAAAAGCCTCCCATAGAGGGGTGACTCTTGAGAGGACTCTAGAAAGAGAAGTAGACTCCTTGGCTGAAAGGGAGGGGGAAGACTTGGGATCTAAACAAAGGAATTTGGATGACAAGCAAAAATTTCCCGGCCCATTCAGAGACCTGGGGCCCTGAAGTCCCTGAAGGTCAGAAGGGACAAGCCAGACTTTGGAGAACCTCAGAAGCCTTATTAAGAATTTGGACTTTCTGTTAAAGGTAATGAAGAACCATTTAATTGTTTCAAGCAAGGAAATATATCTTTATAAGCCTTTATGAAATGTGAGTTTATTAAAGATCTCTCTAGTGGTAAAGGATAAACTAGAACAGCGTGAGACTAGAGACAGGCTAGGAAGAGACAAGAGAGAAAGGAAAGCAAAAGAACACAGGGGACATGTAAGAGTCACTACCTGATCATCCTACCTGGGGGAGGGGAGGGAACAATACTGGCAACGATTTAATTTTGATCTATTATTTTAGTATAAAAATACATTATACAGCCCTTCTCTCAGCCCCAAAAACTCTAATCATATTTTTCTGATAAATTGTAAAAAAAAGCATACTGATGTTTTCTGGCCCTGCATGAACATTAGTGCTAATTATGCACTTGCATCTAAAGCAGACCAGGTTTCTAACACGGAGCAAACTGTCACCCTCTTGGAAATAAGTAAACAGAGAAACTACTAATTAAAACAGTAACCTGACATTTACCTGGGCTTTCTTACAGCTAGAAAGAATCCCCTAGGATTAACAGCGATCCAATCAATCTGGAGTATGTTGAAGTTCCCGCATCTTAGTGCAGAAAATACAACATATGTTTATGCCGAGAGATTGAAGATTGTCCTCCTAAAGTATCTATCGTTCAATAAATATGTCACGATTGTTTCTGTAAACAGAATATTTTAGATATAAACTTTAAAAATATATGTAAGAATATATATAATATATATTACTTTTAGATGGCTTACAATTTTATTCACTATGTTTAATATTGTAAATGACATCTGTTACTTCATTCTCATTTTTTTTAAGTTTATTTCTTTATTTTGAGAGAGACAGAGAGAGTGTGGAGCAGGGGAGGGGTGGCAAGAGAGGGAGAGAGAGAATCCCAAGCAGGCTTCATGCTGTCAGCACAGAGCCCAACACGGGGCTCAACCCACAAACCTTGAGATGAGACTAAATTGAGAGTCCCATCTTTAACTGACCGAGTCACCCAGGTGCCTCCTTCTTTCTCATTATTAACGCAAGACAACAATTGGGGAAATACAGAAAGTATTAAGAGGAAAATAGAACAATGACTCGAACTATCATTAATGACAAACCTTGCATCATCTTGTTTCCCTTCTTTCCCTCAACAACCATATTCATCAGGAAGTCTGTGAACTCTGTCTCCTAAATATTCAATACCATTCACTTTTCTCTATCTCTATTGATGGCACTATTGATGGCCCCAAATTACCATGATCTCTTCCATGGATTACTGTACTGCCTTCACCAGTCATGCTAACACTCTTGTCCTCATTGCACCTAAGCACCACACGGTGGCAAGTGATTTTTTTAAACATAATTCAGATGATCACTCACCTACATAATATCTTTTCATGTGCTGACGGATCACTAATAAGCAACTCTTTATAGAAGTCCTTCATCATGACAATGACCTTTTGCCCAACAAAATAACTCCTGCAGTTTTTCTCCACTTAATTTGTCTATGGAAGTGACACCCCTCCTTCCCTTTTTGAGGATTATTCTGTCTCGTTTCAATTCCTATCTCATTATTCCACATTACATGAAGTCTTAAAAGCGATTCAGCTGCAAGGGATCTTTTTTTTTCAACATTTATTTATTTTTGGGACAGAGAGAGACAGAGCATGAACGGGGGAGGGGCAGAGAGAGAGGGAGACACAGAATCAGAAACAGGCTCCAGGCTCTGAGCCATCAGCCCAGAGCCTGACGCGGGGCTCGAACTCACGGGCCGCGAGATCGTGACCTGGCTGAAGTCGGACGCTTAACCGACTGCGCCACCCAGGCGCCCCTCAGCTGCAAGGGATCTTGAAGGTCATAAACTCCAGTGGGTTTTCAATTTTGTTTTTTGCAGTATAACTCAAATAGATAAATACGTAATATATTTATGTTCACTAATATAAAAGTGATATAAGCTGTATTTTATTAGGATAAATGTGTTATTTAAATTCAAAGCTTTATTTTGTTGTTAAGACACTTCATAAGAGGGGCGCCTGGGTGGCGCAGTCAGTTAAGCGTCCGACTTCAGCCAGGTCACGATCTCACGGTCCGTGAGTTCGAGCCCCGCGTCGGGCTCTGGGCTGATGGCTCAGAGCCTGGAGCCTGTTTCTGATTCTGTGTCTCCCTCTCTCTCTGCCCCTCCCCCGTTCATGCTCTGTCTCTCTCTGTCCCAAAAATAAATAAACGTTGAAAAAAAATTAAAAAAAAAAAAAAGACACTTCATAAGACTTATCTAAGAAAATAACTTGGTTGCTTATTATGTGCTCGGCCCCACTGGGTGGGCACAGACTTGCTGATGTTGATGGGAGTTTGCGTACTTCTCTTCTGATAGTTTCAGTTTTCTCAGTGAATCCAGAAGCAAGGTCATCAGCTGAGAATGAGTTGGAGGAGAAGGAGGAGATGTTAGAAGTTTAAGAGAATGGAGAGAGGAAATTATGAAATAAAGTGAGAGAGGGAGTGGCTTAAGACACAGGTTTACAGAACTGTGGTGCCCCGACCAGCCGCACCAGTATGGCATGGGAACTTGTTAGAAATTACAAATTCTCAAGGCCCCATCAGAAACTTTGGAGGTAGGGCACCCCTGATTCATGTTTTAACAGGCCCCCTAGGTGAGAGTGATGCTCAATGAAATCTGAATGCCTGAGATGAGGGAAGTGCAGGAATGTTTCCGGACAGCATTAAGAGTCCCTTATTTTTTTTTTCTAAAATTTTTTTAACATGTATTTATTTTTGAGATAGAAACAGACAGAGCATGAATGGGGGAGGGGCAGAGAGAGAGGGAGACACAGAATCTGAAGCAGGCTCCAGGCTCTGAGCCGTCAGCCCAGAGCCCCACGCGGGGCTCGAACTCACGGACCGCGAGATCGTGACCTGAGCTGAAGTCGGACGCTCAACTGACTGAGCCACCCAGGCGCTCCTTTTTTTCCTTTTTTCTTTTTCTAAAATTTTTTTTAACATTTATTTATTTTTGAGACAGAGAGAGACAGAGCATGAACGGGGGAGGGGAAGAGTCCCTTAAGGTTCAGGATTATTGATGGACAATGACACACCACTGTTGTATAGTTTTCATTGACCAAATTTAACTATCGGGTGCAGGCTTGAAAAAAATAGAGATTTTAATTTAACTCAAATTTGTGTTTGCCAGTTATTAAATTTTGCACTTAACGTATTTCAATGTGTATGCTTTTTAAAAAAAATGTCTAAAAATGAAACAAATATATTTGAGAAATGAAACTCAAACTACATGTTTTTAATTCCTAAAGCAGAAACAGAGTATTAAACCTAAACTGCTGGATCTAATCCAGCTTCCTTATTACACAGGTGAGTAGGCTTAAACTGATTAAATGTGCCCCTGCTTTATTCTAATTGATAAAAATGCCTACTTTAAATAGGAAATCAGGCAATGGTGATATTCAACAATGACAATGGTATTTTCAGTAAGAAATTTTTTTCTGGAAACTTCCCAGCACACCTGAATTAAACCAGTGGTTCTCTAATTAATTTTCCTCTGTTAATAAAAGAAAGGGCAACAACATAGATCTGTCAGAAAGAGTGATTGGAGGGGAGATGGGAGGAAACCGCTCCCCGCCCTCTTCCATGAGATTATCAGGAATTTGGTAATTTGGCACAAGGGAGGGAAGGCAGAGGTAGCCTTTAAAAGCTTGCATCCCGTGCACATTTGCCTTCCCTCTCTCTGGAATCACTTGGGTATTTTGCTGATTACCTCAAGGTCAAACAGCCAATCCCTAGATTCATGAATATCAAATGCACTCCTCTCTGCTTATTTTGTAAGCATGTGCCAGCCCCAAATTAGAGAGCAGTAAAGTACTACAACCCAGCACTCCTGCTGTAGAAAGGAACCACTCACCTCATTTCTCTCTCTCCCTCTCTCTCTCTCTCTCATCCTCTCTGTCTCTCTCTCTCTCTGTCTCTCTCTCTCTCTCTCTCTCTCTCTCTCACACACACACACACACACACACACACACACACACACACTTGCTTCCAGGCTCAGCACTCATTTCTTTCATCTGGAAAGCATCCTCCCTACACCTTATCATTTCAAGTGTTTCGCATCATTTAATACCAGAAAAAACAGACTTTTCCTTGCCTACTTTAACTCTGTTTCTCTCCTTTCATCAAATCCTATAGAATGTATTATTTTTACCTCACAAATCAAAATTTCCCTGAACCCACAGACTAAGTTGAGATCCCTGCTAAATGTTGGCAGTATAGCTCTTACCATTTTCAGAGCACCCATCAAATTACGAGTGAATGAAATCACTTGTTTAATTGCCTGATGTATGATCTATCAGGACAAGGACCTTGTACATTTTGTTCAATTGTACAAGTGGTATCCCCGGTGTCTACTACAAGCCCTGGCACAGGATAGATGCTCAGCAAATAACTGTGGAAATAATAAATGAATATTCTCTTATATTCCAAGAAGTAGCCAAATGTTTGTATTAGATGAGTGGTATGATGCTGTTTGGGCCCCAATGCCCACATCTCCTGCTATTTACATCCTTATGCAGTCCCCTTTTCTTGAATCTGACACTGTTGGTTTTTTTAAATTTGTTAATGTTTATTTATTTTTGAGAGAGAAACAGAGTGTGAGTGGCGGAGGGGCAGAGAGGGAGACAGAATCCAAAGCAGGCTCCAGGCTCTAAGTTGTCAGCACAGAGCCTGATGCGGGGCTCCAACCCACCAGCTGTGAGATCATGACATGAGCCGAAGTTGGATGTTCAGCCAATTGAGCCACCCAGGCACCTTGAATCCGACACTCTTTAACCAGTCAAATACAGTGGAAGATACATGCTCACCACTAATCAGGCCTAAGCCTCACGAAAGCTTAGTAGCTTCTCTTTTTGCACGCATGGAAGTTACTCCCTACATACACAGTCAACTATCCTGAAACCACCAAGTTAGGGGGAAACCCAAGTTATCTGTATGCTGAGGCCACGTGGAAGACAGCCAAGAACCCAGCTGACAAGAACCAAGGAACTGCAGCTGAGCAAGAACTGAACGTCTCCTGCAACCAAACTCACAGGTAACAACCAGCACCCACTTCCCAGTCATGTGATGAACCATCTTACAAATGGATCATCCAGGGGCGCCTGGGTGGCTCAGTTGGTTAAGCCTCCAACTTTGGCTCAGGTCATGATCTCACAGTTCATGAGTTCTAGCCCCACATCAGGCTTTGTGCTGACAGCTTAGAGCCTGGAGCCTGCTTCGGATTCTGTATCTCCACCTCTCTCTGCCCCTCCCATGCTCATGCTCTGTGTTTCTCTCTCAGTAATAAATAAAAATGTTAAACTTTTTTTTAAAAAAACAAAAAACAAATGGATCATCCAACACCAGGCAAGCTGTCCCAGCTGAAGCCATGTGCAGCAAAAACAAGGTGCTATACCCAGTCCTGCACAAATGGCAGAATCATGAACACATAAATGATTACTATATTTCTAAGCCAGTAAATATTGAAATGATTTGTTATGCAGGAACTGATAACCAAGATAGATGATTGATATATATTAATTTAAATTTCACAGAAATAATATTATATGTACACTGAAAGACTTATTTCAGTGACAGGCAGCAAATTTCCAGAGAGAAGCTATATGTTTTCTGGACATATCATAGTCTACTGTGTTTTTAAATCAAGCATTATGACCTGTTAGCACTTTTCTTTCAGCCATGTAACATAACTAATGTTTATAAAGTATTTACTATGTGCCAGATATAATTTAATTCCTTTTTTTTTTTTTTTAGTAATCTCTGTCCCCAATGTGGGTCTCAAACTCATAGCCCTGAGATCAAGAGTCCTATGCTCTACAGATGGAGCCAGCCAGGTGCCCCTCATTTAATTCTCACGACAGCTCTATGCTACACTTTATCCCTAATTTACAGATGTGGAAACTGAGGATTAGAGAGATGAGGTCACCAGTCTGAGGTCACAAGCAAGTAAGCATCAGTGCCAGCATTTCAACCTAGACAGTGACTCTTCAGAGCCTAAGATCTTAAAAACACTAGGGGACATTCTGGAAAGAGCCACCACCATCACCACCACCACTACCCAACTGTCATAACCATTTTAATTGTGCTCCTTAAAGGAAGAATTGCTGTCATGATTCTCTAGGCACTTCTCTTTCTCCCCAGCTCGGCAGAGCTCCGCTCCACCAGGGCTACTGGAATAAAGGGCAATATCACTGTAGGTTAGCCCCCCACCAGGGCCTGTGAGTGGGATGACTTATCACCCATTTTACCCCTAAAAAGGATTTGCAGAAAGAGAGTTAACCCTACCAACATTCAGCACCTGTGGAAATGATGTCGCTTGCAAGGAAAAGCCTATGTAATCAAAAATTTCTTCCCCAACTGGTACAAGCCTGAAATTTGCCACCACGGAGGGGAAGTGATGATGATTTGCCACATTTTTCGGTACCCCCAGTTCTCTAGATTCAATTTCTTCATGTGTAAATTAGAGAACTTGATCTTATAAATTCTATGGTTCTATTTTTCATTTCTTTAAGATATATTTGGCAGCTATGTCCTTAAGTTAGATAAATGAAGTAATTTAGCAGTTTAAGTCATTAAGTTAGGTAAAAGATTATACACATAAAATAATAAAGTAATAATATAATAAAATGTAGTAAAATAATAAATTCTATATATAACATATAGTATATAATATATAACATATATAGTTATATATAACATATATAACATATATAGTTATATATAACATATATAACATATAGTTATATATAACATATATAACATACATATTATATATAAAATTTAATTGAAAGGTACTGGTAATCCCTGGGTTTATTTCCATTCATTTTTTTTTTCAATTTTTATTTTTTTTTGAGAGAGAGAGTGCATTCATGATCAGAGAAGTGGCAGAGAGACAGGGAGACACAGAATCTGAAGCAGGCTCCAGGCTCTGAGCTGTCAGAGCTTGACGCAGGATTCAAACTCACAACCATAAGATCATGAACTGAGCCGAAGTCAGATGCTCAATCGACCGAGCCACCCGGGTGCCCCTCTATTCTGAAACCTAAAAGAAAACATAGAATTTGGGGGAAAGCAGTACAAATGACTCTCAAATTATCTACACTGAATCTTCCAGCAAAGCTAAAACTTGCTGTGAAAAGAAAAAAAAAAAAAAAGAACCTAGGAATTGGAAATGTTACCTAAGTATCCCTCATGGTTCCCACAAGTATGCAGGACATGTAGCTAAAGCAATTCTATGCATGGGTCAGATTTGAAAATCTGACTGTACTCATTCAACACAAGTTTATTGAACATATTTAATTTTCTTTAGTTTATTTATTTATTTTGAGAGAGAGAGAGAGAGAGAGCATGCAAGTGCATGCAGGAGGAGGGGCAGAGAGGGGGCAGAGAGAGAGGAGACAGAATCCCAAGCAGGATCTGCAGGGTCAGCACAGAACCCAATGTGGAGGCTTGATCTCAAGAACAGTGAGATCATGGCCTGAGCCGAAATCAAGAGTCAGACGCTTCATTAACCAATGGGCCATCTCAGCGCCCCATATTGAGCACATTTAATGAAAACTATTCCATACTGATCAATACAAAGGATCAGAAAATGTGCATGACAATATCTTTCTGGTAGCTTATCATCTGATAGAAAAGGAAAGACACATATGTAAATAATCACAACCAAGGAAAATGGAATATATGAAATGTCAGTCACAAAAAGACAAATACTATTTGATATCACTTACACAAGGTGTCAAGAGTAGCCAAATTCCTAGAAACACAGCAGAATGGTGGTCCCTAGGGGCTGGGGTAAGAGGAATGGGGAACTGTTGTTTAATGGGTACAGAGTTTCAGTTTTGCATGTTGAAAAAGTTCTGGAGATCAGTTGCACCACAGTATGAATATACTTAACATTACTGAACTGTACACTTAGCAATGGTTGATAGTCAATTTTACATTATGAGCTGTTGACCGCAATAAAAAAAGGGAAATGGAATATAAATACCACATGAATGGTACAGATAGTAAGTAGTGCAGGAGCTTGAGAAAATGACAGATTCACTGCTGTTTAAGTTGTGAAAGTTAAGGGTGAAAGTTAGTGGGACAAGGAAAGCCTCCTTGTAGGAAGTAAATCTGGAGGCAGTCCTTGAAGATGGCCTGAGTCTTGACAGGTAGAGATTGGGAAGATTGAAGAGATGAGTAAAAGTGGGAAGGTAGAAAAGGCCACAGAGTGCTGGGGACAGGAAAAGAAACACTCTGATTTTACACGAAGCAATATATACAGAGAAGAAATGTTTAAAGAACCACAATCCAGGGAATTTTAAATTCATTGTAGTTAGAGTTATATTTCCACTGTGTGTCATTTCTTCATAATTAAAACCATATATGAGAGATTGCCCTAAGGAATGAACTTTTATTGCTTCAATTTTAGATTGATAAGAACCCATTACGATGTATCATTAGTAACAGCTAATAACAGTAATGATTTAATAAGTGTAATGCAACCTAAGACACTTCACAAATAAACAAAAATTAAACCAAACTGGGCAAAATGCCCAGATTACTTCCTACACACACCAACAAAGTACTATAAAAAGTGAAAATGGAAAGAAATGTCTCACGGCAATGGTGGTTATTTTGGGGTGGTAAAACAATGGAAGACCTTTTCTCTGTATTACTTTTTATTCTTATGTTTTAAAATAAGCATGAACACTTTGTACAATGGAAACACATTGCATGAAACAAATCGCTATTATAATAAATGACACTGGAAAATGAGAGAATTATTCCTTGAGATCCTGAAAGAAAAATGATGCGGACTTTTTTTTTAAGATTTTACTTTTAGGTAATTTCTACACCCAACATGGGGTTCCAGTTTACAACCCCAAGATCAAGAGTCACATGCCCTACCAACTGAGCTACCCAGGTGCCCCAGGGATCATCCTTAATAAAATGAGGGGACATGTTCTCCCGGTCAGATTTCCTCAAAGTTCTCTCTATCTCTGTATCACCAAGCAAAGTGGGGACTACAGCTATTTGTCTTCCATTGATCTTACATACCCCTAACAGAGGTCTTCCCAGCATAATGTCTGAGTCAATAGCTCTTGACAATTAATGACTTTGAATACATACGATGGAAAGTCACTACACCATTCCTGAGGTGCCTTTTGGCCCTGCACTTAACTAGAAGGAAGGAACAGCAGGAAGGCTCCCATTGGTTAAGATGTTTTATAGAACTTGGGGACAGTCCCATCATTGAGCCAATTTGGAGAGTTAGTTTCTTCTCCACAAGAAGAGAAGATATGGCATCTTCTCTCTCTTTTTTTTTTTTTTTTTGTCTTTTTAAGTAATCTCTACACCCAGTGTGGGGCTTGAACTCACAAGAGATCAAGAGTCACATGCTCTTCTGACAGCCAACCAGACGTCCCAATGGGATCTTCTTTTAAGGAGAGACTGTGGGTAGGTTTACAACTGAACTTACACTTTTCATTCCTAAAGGAAAGCAATGTTATCAGTTTCTTCCATTTTCTTCCACAGATAGTCTTTTTTTTTTAATCTTTTTATTTTATTTATTGGAGAGAGAGAGAGAGAGAGAGAGAGAGAGAGAGAAAACATAAGCAAGGGAGTGGGGCAGAGGGAGAGAAAGAATCCTAAGTGGGCTCCACAATCATTGCGGAGCCTAATGGGGGACTCAGTCCCACGATCCTGGGATCATGACCTGAACTGAAACCAAGAGTCGGGAGCTTAAAGCTGAGCCACCCAGGCACCCCTCCTTCCACAGATATTCCATGCATATATATGCAAATATGTATGTTACACACACACATATGACATCACATCACTGGTGTCTGTCTCCAATTTTCTTTTCCTTTTATTTTGCTTTCTTTTTTTTTTTTAATTATTTTTAAGTAATCTCTACATCCACTGTGGGGCCTGAACTCACAACCTCAAAATCAAGAGTTGTATGCTCTACCGATTAAGCCAGCAAGTAGCTTTTCTGTCTCCAATTTTCTAATTTCTTTCCACCCCCAATATATTCAACTACACCCATAATAGTAACACTTGTTGATTTGAACTGCAGTTGAATTGCTGAAATGAACCAAAGAAAATTTCATGTAATCACTCAACAACTGTCAAAATTTGAGGTAATACTTCATCCATGCCAGTGAGCAAAACAGATAGGGCTTCCGCCTTCACAACGTTTAAAGTGTAATTTTCAAAATCATGATAAGCTATTAGCCTAATACCTACCTAATTTTTTTAATGCTTATTTATTTTTGAGAGAGAGAGAGAAAGCAGGGGAAGGGCAGAGAGAGATGGAGAATCCCAAGAAGGTTCTGAGCCTGACACAGGGCTCAATCCCAGGAACAGTGAAATCATGACTTGAGCTAAAATCAAGAGCTGGACGCTTAACCTCCTGAGCCACCCAGGTGCCCCAAACCTACCTGATTTCTATAAAAAAATATGTACGTGTATAAAACAACCAGAGAAAAATTGCCAGTAGACTCAAATGCTTGCTCACCGGTAGAATTGCAGGCTACCTGTGGGGCAGATGCTGAGTCTATAAACACTGGTGCCAAGAGACAGAATTGGATAGGCTTTGGATAAGTAGGAATTTTATACACGGAAGACATTTTAGATATAATCAAATTCTTTACTTTTAGAAGAGGAATACAAGTCTCAGGTGGTAAATGAGTGCTATTTACAAGTAGAGGGAGACCCAGGCTGTTTCCAATCCAGAGTAGCCCATTGTGTCTGCTGTTGGTGAAAACCAATGTAGACGACTTTTTTTTAATTTTTTTTTAATTTTTTTTTCAACGTTTATTTATTTTTGGGACAGAGAGAGACAGAGCATGAACGGGGGAGGGGCAGAGAGAGAGGCAGACACAGAATCGGAAACAGGCTCCAGGCTCCGAGCCATCAGCCCAGAGCCCGACGCGGGGCTCGAACTCACGGACCGTGAGATCGTGACCTGGCTGAAGTCGGACGCTCAACCGACTGCGCCACCCAGGCGCCCCTTTAATTTTCTTTTTAATGTTTATTTATTTTTGAGAGACAGGGCGTGAGCAGGGGAGAGGCAGAGAGAAAAGGAGACCCAGAATCTGAAGCAGGCTCCAGGCTCCAAGCTGTCAGCACAGAGCCAGATGTGGGGCTCAAACTCACAGACAGAGAGATCATGACCAGAGCTGAAGTCGGCTGTCACCCAGGCACACCCCCCACCCCACTCCCACCCCCACCATGTGGATGACTTTTAAGAATACATTCCAACCTTCCATTGTGAGGCTGCATTCTTTTTTGTAGAAAACACTGCAAGGAGAGAACACAGCTTTGGGATCAAGCAACATTGACAATGCAAAGAGTTTAAGACCATGAACTTCAGAGCCTGATTGCTGAAATAAAAATCCCTACTGTACAACTTATTATCTATGTGACCGTGGATGGGACAAGTGACCTCAACTTCCCTGGTCTCAGTTCATCATTTGTAAAGTGGGAATGATAATTGTATCCATTTTATGAAGTCACTGTGAGAGTAAATGGAGTTGGTGCACATAATGGTGTGATCGTAAATGTTTAAAAATAGGTCTGGGTAGTAAGGATGCTTTGTAGCAATTACCAATTTCCTACCAGTGTGAGGTCAGTCAACTCACAGAATTTCTGGTATTTTAATAATAGGTTTATCTTGAACTGGTTACATGGCCACATCACTGCATGTAAAGTTATTTATAAAAGTGGCACTTGGTAAGTGCTATATATATAAAATGTGTAGATATTAGTCACTATATACACTAATATGAATGATAGCATTTTCTCTGATTTTGGAATGTTGATACAGACTGTAATTTTCAGAATAACTAAATTCATAGTGGTGCGTAGGGGGCAAAAGAGGCCCCCAAAGAACATACAACCTAACTGAAACAGTACGTTTGCTATGCAACTACAGATTCAAGACAGATTCCCCCATGTATCTGCCCCTTCCAATCAGATTTCCACCCCTAATCCCCTTCTAAATGGAGGAGAGCCACTGTAAATGCATTAATAATTCCTATTTGAAGGACATTATTAACCACATATGATTTCTAATTTTGTAACAATTAATTAAGTGTATCCCATGTGCTTTACTTACAATATCTCAATTAGTCCATATAGCAACCATGTTGGATGGATATTATTTTCAAGTGAAGAAACTGAGTTTCAGAGAGGATTCTTAACTTTCCAGCTTTCCAAAGGGCTTACATCTAGTAAATAATACATGCTTGATCCTGGTCTTTTGAGGCTAAATCTTATGGCATAATCACACATTGTGCCATAATTACAACAAGTTTTGCTTTGTTTTGTTTTTCAGTTCCATGTAAAAATATGCGTTAAGTAATTTATATAATAGTACTTTAACAGTAACTGTCTATATTGAACACTACAGCTAGCTATATACTGAACCATGTATGTAATATCTAATTTTACATATAAAGCTAATAGTAAACTATTGCTGGATATTTATAAACACTAAGAAAACTCCTCTTATTATACATTTTCAGTAAATTGCTCAATGATTCTAAAATCAAGAAGGCTTATACTTTGATTTCTATACTTTTAAATTATTTTTGCAAAAGCAGAATTCTTAAAATAAGCTTAATTTCTGACTCTGAAGATATAAACACAATATTAAGTCTGTAATTTGAAAATCTTGGAAAAAGATTCCTTTAAAAGATGGGCAAATGGGGTAGAGTGGGAGGTGGTGAGGGGAGTAGAGAAGAATGTCACTAAAGACAGTTTAGGGGCTGTATACACCAATATGAACGTTCCTCTATTAACTGTAGGAGTATACAGAATGAAAACATATATGATTTAGGTCAATATGATCATCTGCTTTCAAACAAATGACATTATGCCTACAAGTATAGAGAAATATAATATCCATATTTTATTCGTACCAAGATGCATTTAACACACTCAGTGTCACAACCTGAAACACGATCTGCCCATCCTCACCTCTGAGGCCTCATTCGACCTCACCTAGACTGCTTAAACTACAACGACAATCTCCCTATTCCTGGAAAATACCAAACTGGTCCTACCTTTGACCATTCTCATCCGCTTAATATATGCCTAAAATGCTATTCCCCCAGATGGGTGATCCCTCCTTCCTATGCTTCAAAACTCTGTACGACTGACTGTCGCTCATCAGGGAGGTTTTCTCTGACCACCAAATATAAAATAGCAATCTGTACCCTGCTCATGCCATGTGCTCCCATATCTGTGTTTGACTTCTTGCATAGCCCTTATCACTACCTAATATTTCTACCTATCTTCCTTCCTTCCTTCCTTCCTCCCTCCCTCCCTCCCTCCCTTCCTTCCTTCCTTCCTTCCTTCCTTCCTTCCTTCCTTCCTTCCTTCCTTCTTCCCTTCTTGTTTTATTTTTTTTAATTGTGGTAAAATACAGATAACATAAAATTTACTGCTCAACTATTTTTAAATGTACAGTTTGGTAGCGTAAAGTACATTCACATTGTCATGCAACCAATTTCCAAAAGTCTTTACCATCCCAAACAGAAAGTTCATACCCCTTATACAATTTCCCCATTCCACCCTCTCCACAGCCCCTGACAACCACCATTCTACTTTCTGTCTCTTTGAATTTGACTACTATAGGTTTCTCATGGAAGTGGAATCACACAGTACTTGTCCTTTTGTGACTGGCTTCTTTTATTTAACATAATGTCTTCAAAATTCATCCATATTGTAGCATGTGTCAGAATTTCCTCCCTGTTTAAGGCTGAATAATATTTCATTGTATGTATATACCACATTTTGTTTATCCACTATTCCATGGATGGACACTTTGGTCGCTTTCACCTTTTGGCTAGAATGCTCCTGTGAAAATGGATATACAAATAGCTGTTCAAGTTCGCACTTTCAACCCTTTTGGTTATATACCTAGAAGAGCAATTGCTGGATCATATGGAGTTCTATTTTTTATGTTTTGAGGAACCGCCATACTGTTTTCCACAGCAGCTGTATCATTTTACATACCCAATAGCAGTGCACAGGGCTCCAATTTCTCCACATCCTTGTCAATAATTACGTTCTGCCTTTTGATAGTAGCTATACCAATAGGCGTAAGATGGTATATATTTATTTTTATATCTTTTTTTCTATCTTTCCTACCTGCTGCAATATAAGCTTCATGAAACTGGGGACTTCATTTTTCACTGTTGCCTCCCAAATTCTGTAACACTGCCTGACAGTGTGATAAAGGCATATTAGGTATCAAAAAATATTTATAAAATGAACTAAGTGATACCACACCTTCTTTTATCTTAGCATAATTTTCTTTGTGTTTTTTCTCTTTTTCTTTTTTTTAAGTAAGCTCTGTGACCAACTTGGCGCTTAAACTCACGACCCAGAGATCAAGAGTCTCATGTTCTACCAACTGAGCCAGCCAGGCACCACTATCTTAGCATAATTTCCAAGTTGAAAAGATAAGAGCATAGTTATTGTAGGAATTATTATATAGACCATCTCAACAGATTCTCTCAGAAGTTTGAGTGTAAAATTGAGACTCTTATCTCTATTGATTATTTTAAAGTTTAAACCCAGAGGTAATTTCAGTAATGTAATGCATACATCACATGAACTGAAGAACAAATTCTTTCTAAACACATTCTCAACAACTGCCAGGGACCATTTTTGTTTATTCCTGTGATCATCATCTAAACTGTGTCTTTTGCTGTTATGTTCTAAAGGAATGCTCTTAGATGATAATGCTTTTGATCACCATGGAAACATTAACCACAAAGTTTATATCAAGCCCTCATAGAGATAGCTAAATAGAAAGAGAACATAAAACTCAGAACATAAAACTCAGAACATAAGACTCAGTCTTTAAGCCTCACAGAAGTAAATTCCAGTAAATTAACTGCAGATTCATGAGATTTAAAATTCAATCAAGTTCTAGCTATTTAGTTTAGCAGATATTGTTGATTTGCTACTTAACACCTTTCTCTCATTTTCCCCAACCATTTTGGTTAAATGATAATGTACCCAACCCCAACACATGGCATCGTGTTCTTATTCCTAGAGATTTTTCTAGGGGTAGGCACATGATCCAGTTCTAACAATGAAATGAAAGGAGGTTTTTGAAGGATGACGTCTAGGAAAGATTTTTCTCCCTGATACACAAAAAGGGATGCGACCAGAGAAAGACCTGGCCATCATGTGCCACACTCCACATAACCTTGCTTTCTGCTTTGGATAACATTACATTGAGACATGATACTTGGTGGGCGCGGGGAGGTGGGAGTAATGGCGTCTGGCTGGGTCAGTCAAAAGAGTGTGTGACTCAAGCTGTAATCATCAAGACAGTACGGTACTGGCACAAGAACAGACACTCAGATCAATGGAACAGAATAGAGAACCCAGAAATGGACCCATAATCATATGGCCAACTAATCTTTGACAAAACAGGAAACAATATCCAATGGAATAAAGACAGTCTCTTCAGCAAGTGGTACTGGGAAAACTGGACAGCGACATGCAGAAAAATGAACCTGGACCACTTTCTTACACCATACACAAAAATAAACTCAAAATGTATGAAAGACCTCAATGTAATACAGGAAGCCATCAAAATCCTCGAGGAGAAAGCAGGCAAAAACCTCTTTGATCTTGGCCACAGCAACTTCTTACTCAACACGTCTCCAGAGGCAAGGGAAACAAAAGCAAAAATGAACTACTGGGACCTCATCAAAATAAAAAGCTTCTACACAGCGAAGGAAACAATCAGCAAAACTAAAAGGCAACCAACAGAATGGGAGAAGATATTTGCAAATGACATATCAGATAAAGGGTTAGTATCCAAAATCTATAAAGAACTTATCAAACTCAGCACCCAAAAAACAAAGAGTCCAGTGAAGAAATGGGCAAAAGACGTGAATAGACACTTCTCCAAAGAAGACATCCAGACGGCCAACCGACACATGAAAAAATGCTCAACTTCACTCATCATCAGGAAAATACAAATCAAAACCACAATGAGATACCACCTTACACCTGTCAGAATGGCTCACATTAACAACTCAGGCAACAACAGATGTTGGTGAGGATGAGGAGAAAGAGGGTCTCTTTTGCATTGTTGGTGGGAATGTAAGCTGGTGCAGCCACTCTGGAAAACAGTATGGAGGTTCCTCAAAAAACTAAAAATAGAACTACCCTACAACCCAGCAATTGCACTACTGGGTATTTATCCAAGGGATACAGGTATGTTGTTTCAAAGGGACACATGCACCCCAATGTTTACAGCAGCACTATCAACAATAGCCAAAGTATGGAAAGAGTGCAAATGTCCATCAATGGATCAATGGATAAAGAAGATGTGGTATATACACACAATGGAGTATTACTCGGCAACCAAAAAGAATGAAATTTTGCCATTTCCAACTATGTGGATGGAACTAGAGGGTCTTACGCTAAGTGAAATTAGGCACTCAGAGAAAGACAAATATCCTATGACTTCACTCATATGAGGACTTTAAGAGACAAAGCAGATGAACATAAGGGAAGAGAAACAAAAATAATATAAAAACAGGGAGGGGGACAAGACAGAAGAGACTCATAAATATGGAGAACAAACTGAGGGTTATTGGAAGGGTTGTGGGAGGGGAGATGAGCTAAATGGGTAAGAGGCACTAAGGAATCTACTCCTGAAATCATTGTTGCACTATATGCTAACTAATTTGGATATAAATTTTAAAAATAATTAATTAATTAAATTTACAAAAAAGAGAGAGAGCATGTGACTCTTGATCTTGGGGTCATGAATTTGAACCACACATTGGATGTAGTTTACCACAAAAAACTACATGATGCTTAGAACTGTGGCAGCCATCCTGTGACCAAGAGGTACAACATAGATTACACCTGAGGACTGCAAAACAGAAAGATTAGAGAGGCTTCAATCACTGATAACATTACTGATAACATCAATAACTTCTGACCTCCTTGTTAGGTAAACAGTAGATTCTTTATGGCTTAAGACAAGATTAGCTGAAGCATCTTAAATGATGTGTGTATATGTATGTGTGTTAGGTACACTCTTCCATTAAACAGCTGTGATTCCAGACCACAACTTCATCATTTGCAGAGAGAGGGAGAGAGATGGGGCGAGGGGAGAGAGAAGGAGGGAGAATAACGGTCCAATGCAGAATGCTGAGAGACACTAATAACGAAGACAAGTGAGAGAAGAGGAAATGATGGAGAATAATAAAGAACTTCCTGGGAAAGCACTGGGAGGAAAATCATGAATGAGTCATGGTCATAAATAAGGCTTTTTATGATCTGACTTTTGACTGAATTACCAGTCTCATCTCCTGTGACCCCCTCTCAACACTCTGGTTCAGCCATTCATATCTGCTGATAACTCACTAAAATACAATATGCTTTCTACTTCTATGCCTTTGCACCTGCTCTGTCCTCTGCCTGGAATTTCCTCTCTATCTTTCAAACTTTTACTCTTCCTTCAAGCACCAGCTTCTCTCCCAGGCCGTTACTGAATTCCACCCCCACCCCCCCCACCCCCCAGTAAACAAAGGCCCATACTGCCTGGGATCATACCCCCATGATCCAAATCATCACATTCTATTTGTTTTTTTGTTTTGTTTTGTTTTCCCGCCATAGGGTAACTTCCATGAGTAGTGACTGTTTTCACCTCTGCATTTCCAGGCCTTAACAGGGCACCTGGAACAAGGAGTGGGTATTATATGCTCTATTTAAGGACATGGCTATGGTGCCTAACACATGTGGATATAAATCCATTACTCTGCCGTTTACTTGCCCATGTGATCATAGGCAAACTATTAAGCCTACTTCTCTGTCTTATAGATTGGGATAATTACTGTACCCATCTCATAGAATGGATGGGAGAACGAAATGAGAGAATACATGTATAGAACTTGGCACACACTCAGGCTCCGTTAAGAGTTAGCATCATATTTCAGAGGGAGTTCAATGTAATGGTTGAATATATGAATGGTGCTCTACAGTCCTCCTGGGAAGAGTTTCAAAAAGGAAAGAAAGATCAACAGAATCAAAACTGCTGAGAAGTCTAGTAAGATTAGAGCTGTCAGTTGTTAAATTTTCAACCAAAGCAACCTTCTCTCCACATAGTTGGGCGTCTTGCACTTCAGCATCAGGCTCAACCCTGCTCTGGTCTCCATAACTATGAAGACAAAAAAAATGGGGGGAAAAAAAACAACTCCTAGGCAAAGTAACTTCCTAGAGTAGGCAAAAGGAGTGGAATCAAGGTCGGGATAATTCTTCCTACGAAACAGGAATAAAGAAAGCAAGAATATGTGAAAATACTATGTGTAGAGCTGGAGGTATGTTTCTGGTTTTCTTTTACAGCTAAAGAGGATGACTATAAAAGAGGCATTTGTGAATAAAACATTTTTTACTCTCAATGAAAGAATTAAGTCAGTAATACAAGAAACCAATCTGCTTTTATCAAAAACAGAGAGGACTGGGGCGCCTGGGTGGCTCAGTCAGTTAAGCATTTTGCTCTTGATTTCAGCTCACGTCATGCATGATCTCATGGTTTGTGAGTTTGAGCCCCACGTCGAGCTCTGCACTGACAGTGCAGAACCTACTTGGGATTGTCTCTCTCTCCTTCTCTCTCTGCCCCTCCTTCACTCTCTTTCTCTCTCTTAAAATAAATAAACATTTAAAAAAAAAGGAAATAGGATTTTCAAAGTTGGCATACAAGTTCCCTTACCCAATTAGAATTCTGATTTAGTCAACAGCTCTGGTGTTTTTGTACAACTTAGCTTCTTATATTTGTAAATGTGTCTTTTATTATTCATTGGTGTCTAAATCAACTATATGAGCACTTCTAACAAAGGTATACAAATACTTGATAACTATCATGGATAGGTAATAGCACTACATACATTGATTTGGTAAGCATTATTTTTAGCTCAATGGTGCAGATTTAAAAAACAAGTATTTTTCCTTATAAACTAGTATTATGAAAGTGAATAGTCCATATAAGTTATGTCAAATATATTTGTTATTCTTTTTCTTTAATGTTTATTTATTTATATTGTAAGAGAGATTGAGAGAGAGAGAGAGAGAGAGAGAGAGAGAGCATGAATGACAGGGAGAGAGAAAGGGAGAGAATCCCAAGCAAGCTCCGTGCTGCCAGCACAGAGCCCAACACGGCGCTCCATCCCACCAACCGTGAGATCATGACCTGAGTCCAAATTAAGAGTCAGAAGCCCAACTGACTGAGCTACCCAAGCATCCCTATATCCATTATTCTTAAATTTATAAGCTCACTTAATTTAAGCAATATCACAGTATGATGCATGTAATATTCATTACATGAGGCAGCAAGTTGGTTAAACCAGGTTAAATCCAGTTCCCAAAAGCGTTTATTTCACTTGCCTGATCCCAAAATGAACTAGGGTGAAATGACCTTACGATATGAAAGTGAAGACAGACATTAGAATAGAAACTCAGTATTCATAAAACCTGTGGGAAGATTTCTTTTAGTTTTAATGTTTATTTATTTTTGAGAGAAAAAGACAGAGAGTGTGAGTGGGAGACACAGAATCCGAAGCAGACTCCAGGCTCTGAGCTGTGAGCACAGAGCCCTACGCGGGGCTCAAACCCACAAACTGAGATCATGACCTGAGCCGAAGTTGGACACTTAGTTGACTGAGCCACCCAGGCGCCCCGATTTCTTGTACTTTTATAAGCCTATTCTTTAGGTCATACAAACCCAATTTATATTATATCATACATTGCAGAAAAATGACATGACCCTTCTACTTTTATTACCATAAGAGTTGAATAAAGGTTAATGAATTTAAAAAACTGCATTGCTAGGAGTCTAGTTTTTAATACCAAGTGTCTGGCAAGCTACCATCCATTATAAAGGAAAATTGTTGAAATAAATAATTTCTCCATAAGACAGTGTGGAAGATTCGAGGCGATTTATTGCTATGTTACTCCAAGTAAAATAAAGCATTTTTAAATGCTTTGTTCTTTTAAGAACAAAATTGTTGGGGCACTTGGCTGGCTCAGATGGTAGGGCATATGACAATCTCAGAGCCATGAGTTTAAGCCCCATGTTGGGGGGTAAAGTTTACTTTTTAAAAGGGGGTAGGGCACCTGGGTGGCTCAGTGGTTAACCGTCAGACTTCGGCTCAGGTCATGATCTCACAGTTCATGAGTTCAAGTCCCACTTTGGGCTCAGGCTCTCTGCTGTCAGCGCAGAGCTTGCTTCAGATCCTGTCTCTCTCTCTGCCCCTCCCCATTTGTGCTCACTCTCCCTCTCTGTCAAAAGTTAAGAAACATTAAAAAAAAGAAAGAAAGAAAGAAAGAAAGAAAGAAAGAAAGAAAGAAAGAAAGAAAGAAAGAAAGAAAGAAAAAAGAGGGGCAACTGGCAGCTCGGTCAGTTAAGCATCAAACTCTTGATCTGAGCTCAGGTCTTGATCTCAGGGTCGTGAGTTGAAGCCCCATGTTGGGCTCCACACCGGGCATGAAGTCTGCTTAAAAAAACATTGTTTTAGGGGCGCCTGGGTGGCGCAGTCGGTTAAGCGTCCGACTTCAGCCAGGTCACGATCTCGCGGTCCGTGAGTTCGAACCCCGCGTCGGGCTCTGGGCTGATGGCTCAGAGCCTGGAGCCTGTTTCCGACTCTGTGTCTCCCTCTCTCTCTGCCCCTCCCCCGTTCATGCTCTGTCTCTCTCTGTCCCCAAAATAAATAAACGTTGAAAAAAAAAATTAAAAAAACAAAACAAAACAAAACATTGTTTTAGATATATGCAAATAAAACAAAAGTATATGTCCTAGGTCCTTAATTTCATTAAAAGAAAAAATAAAGTCCAGATATAGAATTTGACAGTAACTCCTATCTTGATGTCTCCTCTAGTTTCTTTAAGCTGTAAGATACCCATTCTCAACTAGCATGATCATATCTTTGACTTTTTGTTGGGTTTCCATCACCTAAACTTGGGCACATCCCCACCTAAACTGGTTACATCCAACATAGGAAATACCATCAGTCTGTACTCTGCCCAAAGGATTCTGTTTTCAGTCTGAACTCAACCAAGAAATGACCTAGTAAGCTATAACTTAAAGTATCCCTCCTATCGCCTCTAGCTCACCAAATGGGGATCGTGACCAAATACACATGTTCAAGACAGAAGACACCAATTAGATAGATATCATTATCAGGTTAATAGTTAGATTATGGTAGAAGTTTTGCAGAGTAAAGTGACAGAAGCAAAAGACCCCAGAAATCAGACTGTAAAATTTAGTACTTTAAATAACATTTAAATTAATGTTGAAATTAATTGATTTAAATTAATTAATTTTAAACTAAATCACATTAGCATCAAATAAGATTAACATGTAAATAATGACAACAACCCTAAAACAAGGAAGTTATCAATCACAGCATGGACATTTCTAGGAAAGAATATGGAATTGACAATATGATCAGGCTGGATCTGGAAAAACCAAAGACTGAGACTTCCTAGTGAAGAGGCACAGTATTTTGTTTCAAACCCCGACTGGATAGTATTAATAACCACAGATGTGTTTAACTTATTGTATCTTCATTTTTTTTTATTTATTTTTTTTTAGTAATCTCTATTCCCACTATAGGGCTCAAACCCACAACCCCAAGATCAGGAGTCGCATGCTTTTCTGACCGAACCAGTCGGGTGTCCCTATTGTATCTTTAAATGCATGTAATTTTTATTTATATTGTGAGTTCCATTATTCCTTATGAATTATTTACTGGTTTCATAAAGTCTTAAAGTAAAGAACCTAGGTATGCCTGACTGGCTTAGGTGGTACAGCACAGGACTCTTGATCTGCAGGTCTTGAGTTCAAGCACCATGTTGGGTGTATAGCTTACTTAAAAAATGACTAGGGGCACCTGGCTAGCTCAGGTGGTAGGGCATGTGACTCTTGACCTCAGGGTTGGGAGTCGAAGCCCCATGTTGGCTGTAGAGATTACTTAAAAACAAAATCCTAAGGAAATAATACAAAATAAAATTTAAAAGGATGGGGTGCCTGGGTGGCTCAGTCTGTTGAGTGTCAGACTTGATTTCAGCTCAGGTCACGTTCCCAGGGTCATGGGATCGAGCTCTGTGTTGGGCTCTGCACTGAGAATGCTTCAGATTCTCTCTCTCTCTCTCTCTCTCTCTCTCCCTCTGTCCCTCTTCCCAACTCATGCTCTCTCTCTCTCTTTAAAATAATAATTTTAAAAACTTAAAAAAATAATAAAATAAAAATAAAATACAAAAATCTATTAAATCTATTATTGTCCAGCCTTTGAAATAAATTATTCTTTCAACTAAAATCCCTACATGCAGCAGCAGCTTCAGAATTTCTATTTAGTTGGGACCTAAGAGAGGCAATATGATAGGAAGACAGGGAGATTCTAAGGAAGCATGATGTGAAGTTACTAGTGCAGAACATAAACATATCGTTTTTCTTAGATTTTATGTTACAGAATTTATGAAAATAGTAGTTTCCTAGAGTTACTTTTATTCACATTTTAGTTAAAACTGTAAAAATATGGCTTATCCATGATTAGGTGATGATGATGATAATGATGATAGAGCCAAACCCTAGCAGGGGTATTTATCTTCTACAGAATAAAGATCAAACTCCAGCAAATTGAAGACTCTCCATGGTATACCAATTATCATTCCAGTTTCATCTTTCACTATTCACTCCTGGTCTCTTACTCTGTAGCCAGTCAGTTTTGATTACTAACTATTCTGTCTACTCTTCATTTTTTCCCCCCATTTCTATGTGTCTCTTCATGCACTCATTCTGAATTTCCAATGTTGTTTTCTTCTTCTTCTTCTTCTTCTTCTTCTTCTTCTTCTTCTTCTTCTTCTTCTTCTTCTTCTTTTAAGATTTTCTTTTATGTAATATCCATACCCTACATGGGGTTCAAACTTATAACCCAGAGATCAAGAGTCACATGCTTTGCCAGCTGAGCCAGCCAGGCTCCCTTCAAATGTTTTTTATCCAATCTCTACCTGTCAAAATTAAATCGATTCTTCAATATCCATCTCATATTTCAACTGCTTCAGTAAAGCTAATGTGATTTCCCCCAACCAAAATAAACATCTTTTATCTGTTTTCTTATGGTATTTTGTACTCTATTATTGTATTTACCATTTTCTATCTGTATTATAGTAAGTTGTGTACCTTCCTTGATTTCATCTTCCATAGAATTGTTAAGATTTTGAGAGTAGAGGTAAATCTAAAGTCCTTTTTAGGAAAAATTTTCCAAATAAACCAGAACTTCTATAATCGTGGCTTATCTTTTAAAAAATCTGAGGGGGCTCCTGGGTGGCTCAGTCGGTTAAGCGTCCAACTTCGGCTCAGGTCATGATCTCACGGTCCATGAGTTCGAGCCCCGCGTCAGGCTCTGTGCTGACAGCTCAGAGCCTGGAGCCTGTTTCAGATTCTGTGTCTCCCTCTCTCTCTGCCCCTTCCCTGTTCATGCTCTGTCTCTCTCTGTCTCAAAAATAAATAAAACGTTAAAAAAAAAATCTGAGGAACTTATCACTTATAATGTCCACCTAGAGGAATATTCCAGGAGACACCTACACTTGCAATTTGGTTTTTCATTTTAAGAGCAACCTTTTATAATGTCCAATGAAGTTGTAGAGGTAGATTACATTGTTAGTATATCTTCCATCAAATGATAGTTAAAATTGGAAATGTGATTGCCGATAGCACTCTTCTTTGAAAGACAATAAAGTTCCATTGATTAAAAGCAAATAGTTACTAATCAGGGTCTTTTTCAGACTGTCATTCGCTTGCTAGGTAATGCTGAGCACATTATGCTCCTTGTGCATCCACTTACCTAATCTGAAATCTAAAATACAGATTATCTGCTTTCCAAGCTGTTATAGATATTAGTCATTAAGTGACTGTCAGGAATGATTATGGGGGCACCCAGGTGGCTCAGTCGGTTAAGGGTCAGATCCTTGGTTTCTGCTCAGGTCATGATCTCACAGTTCAGAACCCATTGGCTGATGCTGTCAGCATACAGCCTGCTTGGGATTCTTTCTCTTTTCTTTTTGCCCCTCCCCCCTCTCTCTGTCTTTCTGTTAAAATAAATGAATAAACTTCAAAAAAAAAAGAGTGATTATGAAAGAGAGAATATGAAAAGTGAACAGAAATGGTACTTGCTAATAACATCCTGGAGCTTAATCTAAAGTGATCTAAGGTACTCCTGGGTGGCTCAGTTGGTTAGGCGTCTAACTCTTGATCTCAACTCAGGTCTTGATCTCAGGGTCATGAGTTCCACACTGGGTGTGGAGCCTACTTAAGAAAGAAAAGAAGAGAAAAGAAAAGAAAAGAAAAGAAAAGAAAAGAAAAGAAAAGAAAAGAAAAGAAAAGAAAAGAAAAGGATCTACGGGGGGAACCTGGCTGACTCAGTTGATAGAGCATGCTAATCTTGATCTCGGGGTTGTAAATTCAAACCTCTAGTTGGATGTAGAGATTACTATATACGTATAAAACCTTAAAAAATAAATAAACAAAGTGATCTAAGAAAATAATGGAGTTAAGAAAAAGTTTTCAGCCAAAGTATATATAATCCATTAGGACTCATCACAAGATTCTGATAACTGTTTCCCTAATATGATGACATATAAGCATGTAACATTAAAAGTGGAGGAGAGGTGCATGGGTGGCTCAGTAGGTTAAGTGTCCAACTTTGGCTCAGGTCATGATCTGGCAGTTTGTGGGTTCGAGCCCCACATTGGGCTCTGTGCTGACAGCTCAGAGCCAGGAGCCTGCTTCAGATCCTGTCTCCCTTTCTTTCTGTCCCTCCCCTATTCAACTCTGTCTCTCTCTCTCTCTCTCTCTCTCTCTCTCTCTCTCTCTCTCAAAAATAAATAAAACGTTAAAAAAAATTTTTTTAAGTGGAGGGAAACAAAAAAGGATCTGTAAAATATAAAGCTTGGTTGGCAATTGTATACTTAGGACCAAAATTGATGTAATTCACTCATTACTTGGAGTTTCTACATTGCTGAATATAGTACTCAGAAGTGAGAGGAGGTAAAAAGTAGCCTTTATCCAACAATTTTACTTCTGGGAACTTATCTACCAATACATGTGTTCAAAAACCCATATATTCCCACACATCTCCTTAAACACAATGTGCAAGATCTTCACTGTTGCAGAATGCTGGAAGCAACAGAAATGTCCATTCATAAAGAAAGTTTGAAATGAATTATGATATGTTAATTTAATAAAATAATACATAGCTGAATAAAAAATGAAGTGTATGTACCAAAATGGAGTGATGACCAAAATATTTTTTTATGAAAGAAACAGAGTACAAAGCAATGTATACAGTAGGATCACATTTATGTAAATGAAAGGGGGTAGAGGTATGTATACAGGTAAATTTTTATATAAACACAGAATATTTCTCTAGGGAATACATAAGAAATGGTTGCTTTAGTGGTAGGGGGTTGTGGACTTTGGGTTTGGAGTAAGGTTTACTAAGAATTATTAGAGTTTAATACTAGGACTTTCGGCTAGCATGATAATTATTTGCATTTTTTAAGTTTATTTATTTTCAGAGAGAGAGAAAGAGAGAGAGCAGGGAGCAGAGGAGGGGCAGAGAGAGAGGGAGAGAGAGAACCCCAAGCAGGCTCTGTACTGTCAGTGTGGTGCCTGACATGGGACTCATACCCACGAACCGTGAAATCATGACCTGAGCCGAGATCAAGAGTCAAATGCTTAACCAACTGAGCCACCCAGGTGCTCCTATTTGCATTTTATAGATTATAAAACTAAGGCTTAACAAGACTGAATAATTTATTTACTCAGAATTACTCAGAATTATTTATTTACTCAAATAGCAACCAGGTTAGCTGTACAAGCCTGACTTCTGACTTTTATGTCTACTCCTCAGAAAAATGACTTAGATGTCTACTTCTAGCACTGTCCCTGGGAAAGGGAAGGGGCTGATATTTATTAAGTATTTCTCGTGTAACAACAATACCTAAAATTATTTGGTATTTACCAAATGCCAAGCACTAAGCAAAAGGCATTGTGTACTGTATTCATTATATTCTTTAATTTTAAGCAAATTTTATGTAGTGGATACCACTATGATTCCCCCATTCATAAGTGAAGAAACTAGGCACAAATAGGTTAAGTAGTTTGCCTAAGATCTGGTCACATGGCCAATAAGTGATCAAACCAGACTTTGCACAGGACACCTGCATACCCCAGGCTTCGCTGTCAAGCTCTGTCTACACCCTCCACAAATAATATTTGGGCCACGGATGCACACGCGTACCTCTCAGTCTGCTCTCTGGAGAACAGACTAGGAGGAAAGCAGACCCGAAGTCACTGGAACAGAAAATTCTGGTTCCTGACTACCCAGAGCATAATTCCAAAGACAAAAGTACTGACTCAGTGTGAGCAAGTTCCCTGGCCCCAAGCACTCCTCCCTTGGTAGAAAAGGGTATCATCAGAGGAGGCCCAGAGTGGGAGCGTCCGTAGGCCGGGGACTCTTCTGCTTTTGTCTAAGGGTGATTCTGTGTGACACCCTCCAAACTCCAATGACAGAACCCAAATCTAGGACCACTGAGCAACTGAAAGTCAGTCAAAGTGTATTCAGTGTTTTCATATAGTGATTGACAAAGATGTAAGTGGGAAAATATTTCCTCTGAAATGTTTACTTAACTAGTTGTTGTCACCTGTGTATTACCTCCTGCTCCAATGACAAAAACAATGTGCTGAATATACCAACGTACTTTGTGTTAACTTGGTTCTCACTCTCTGAACGTGGTAGATCACGTTTGCAAAAGTGGCTAATATCCTAACCCCCATGCTGTTCTAAAAATGTAGGATTGATATTCACCCTTCCCATGGAGTAATGGGATCTAGGTCCCCTCCCCTTGAATCTAGGTGAAAATTTGTGACTGCTTCAACCAATAGATTATGGCAAAAGTGGCCCTATGTGATTTCCAAGTCTAGATCATAAAGATGTTATTTACTTCTGCTGTGATTTCTTGGGACTCTTACTGTTAGAGCACAGTCATCACGCTGTGAGGAAGAGAAGTGTCTACATGGCGAGGACTCGTGCAAGCGTTCCAACCAACAGCCCAGCCAGCACTGTCCACCAGACATGTCCGTGAGCAAACCTTACATGATTCCTGCCCCCAGCCAGAAAGTCACCTCAAGCCTTCTGGTAACCCCAGCTGATTCCCAATGCCCTCATCAAGCCCTGCTCACACTGCAGATTACAAAATACATGATTACTATTGCTCAAAACCACTATGCTTGGGGTGACTTGTTATGCAGCAATAGGTCACTGAAATTTTATTTATAAATCTTTGCAATCACAGCTAGGTTTACTGAACTCAAGGTTGTATGTGTCATTAGGAACAGGTGATTGCTCTATTTTTTTTTTTAACTAAACTCTATACCCTAGGTGAGGCTTGAACACACAACTCGGAGATCAAGAGTTACATGCTCTACAGGCTGAGATAGCCAGGCACCCCCTTATTAGCTCCTTAATATACAATAACCTACCTATAAAATAACTCTTTTTTTAATTTATTTTAATTTATTTTTAACTTTTATTTATTTATTTTGAGAGAGAGAGTGGGCGGGGGGGTGTGGGGAGAGAGAGAGAGAGAGAGAGAGAGAGAGAGAGAGAGAGAGAGAGAGAATCTCAAGGAGGCTCCCCGCTGTCAGTGCAGAGCCCGATGCACAGCTTGAACTCCTGAAACGTGAGATCATGACCTGTGCCAAAACCAAGAGTTGGACGTTTAACCAACTGAGTCACCCAGACCAGCCACCCCAAATAACTCTTTTTTAAAATAACTTCAAAAAACATGAAACGTTAATCTTCTCTAAAACCTACGATGAATGAAGTCCCTATTTATTTTTCATTTCATTACCAATATTGAATATAGCTGATTTAGAAACTTTTCTTAACGCCCCTGGAAGCTCTACTCATCAAGCAGACACAACATGACATATTATCTTGTCATTTTCCATTTGTTTTCTTGATATAGTTTTATTGTATGCATTTCACTTTTATAAATGGCTTCCCTCCCAGACATGAGGATTTGCCTCATACTTTCATATAACATTTAGATTTAAAATTATGTAAATAACATTTTTAAAAACAAAGCCAAAAGCATATTAATGTCATTAAGGTTTCCTAAAAATTACATGATACATACCTATTTCTGAAATCTGAAAAACTCAAAACATCTAAACCTAGAAGAAACAGTCTAAAAATGGACTCATGTCAATATGTCAATTGATTTTTTTATGAAGATTCAAAGGCAATTTAATAGATAAAGCACAGTCATATCAACAAATAGTGCTGGAACAACTGGATAGCCATAGGCAAAAAAAAAAAAGGATCTTGATCCATAAGTTATAAAAAATCAACTCAATATGGGCCATAGACTTAAACATAAAATGTTAAAACTATAAAACTTTTAAGAAAATATGGGAGAAAATATTTGTGACTCTAGATTAGGGAAAGAGCTCTTAAACACAAGAAAAATGCAACCCATAAAAGAAAAAAAAATGATAATTGGACTTCATCGAAATTATAAGCCATTTCTGAGAAAGTGTAAAGAGAAAAGACAAGAAACTGACTAAGAGCAAATGTTTTCAGATCTCAGATCTAACAAAGAACTTACATCCAGAATATACAAATAACTCCCTAAACAATAAGAAAACAACACCCAGTTTAAATGATGGCCAAAGTATTTGAATACTTCAACAAAAAAATGTAAGGATGGCAACTAAGCACATGAAAATGATGTTCAACAACATCAGTCATTAGAGAAATACAAATTAAAATTACAATGCAGTACCTCTGTGTACCAATTAGAATGACTAAAACAAAAAAATGATACCACCAATTTGTATTCTTTTTTTTAAATTTACATCCAAGTTAGTTAGCATGGAGTGCAATAATAATTTCAGGAGTAGAATCCAGTGATTTATCCCCTACATATAACACCCAGTGTTCATCCCAACAAGTGCCCTCCTTAATGCCCCTTGCCCATTTAGTCTATCCCCAACCCACAAACCCTCAAGCAACCCTCAGTTTGTTCTCTGTATTGGAGTCTCTTATGTTTTGTCCCCCTCCCTGTTTTTATATTATTTTTGCTTCCTTCCCGTATGTTAATCTGTTTTGTATCTTAAATTCCACATATGAGTGAAATCACATATGTCTTTCTCTGACTAATTTCGCCTAGCATAATACACTCTAGTTCCATCCACATTGTTGCAAATGGCAAGATTTCATTCTTTTTTACCACTGAGTAATATTCCATCGCGTATATATATATGTATATACATACACCAGATCTTCTTCATCCATTCATCTGTCAATGGACATTTAGACTCTTTCCATACTTTGGCTATTATTGATAGTGCTGCTATAAACATTGGGGTGCATGTGACCCTTTGAAACAGCACACCTGTATCCTTTGGATAAATACCTAGTAGTGCAATTGCTGGGTAGTAGAGTAGTTCTATTTTTAATTTTTTGAGGAACCTCCATACTGTTTTCCAGAATGGCTGCACCAGTTTGCATTCCCACCAGCAGTGTTAAAAGAGTTCCTCTTTCTTCGCATCCTCGCCAATATCTGCTGTTACCTGAGTTGTTAATTTTAGCCATTCTCACTGAGATAACATCAAATGTTGACAAGGACTCAGAGCAACAGGAATTCTCACTATTGGGAGGAAAGCAAAAATAGTATAATCACTATGGAAAATAGTTTAGCAGTTTTTTTTATAAAGTTAAATATACACTTACTATATGATCCAGTAATCCTATTTCTAGGTATACACCCGAGAGAAATTAAAACTTTATGTTCACACAAAACCTTAATAGCAACTTTATTCTCAATTGCTGCAATCTGGAAACAACCCAAATATCCTTCATCTAAATGGCTGAACAGTGGTACCATCCATACAACAGAATACTACTCCACAATAAAAAAGGAACAAAATATTAATGCACACAGGAAGTTAGATGGATATTTAGAGCATTGTGATGAAAGAAAAAAATCCAAAGGTGATTATCTAGATAATTCCATTTATAATAATTCAGGTAAAGGCAAAAATGTAGGGACAGGACAGGTCAGTGGCTGTGGTCAGTGGCGGCCAGGGGTCAGAGAAGGAAAGATTTGTTTGACTACAGTGGCATTAGCACAAGGGAATGTTTCAGGGAGATAGAACTGTTCTGTACCCGGGCAGTGGTGGTGGAGACACAGCCTAAGTATTTGTCAAAACTCATAAAACTGTATATAAAGTGAATTTTACTGTATGTAAATTTTTAAAAATTAAAAACTCGAAACCAGTTACATCAAGGTATTGCTATATTATTTATGGCCTTGTTCTTCCATTACTTCACTGTCTGAAGGAAATTATCCTCTTTTGTTACTAAAATACCTTACATAACATGAAAATTCAAAATATAAGTTATCTTGACAACCATAAACAAAGAATGGAATTGATATTAGAAGCATTGAAAAACTTGAAAATATAAGCCTATTGTTTGTTTGTTTACGCCTGTTCCAGAAGACTCTCCATTAACCCAACTCATTTTCAGAATTTTTAAAAATTTTTTAATGTTTATTCATTTTGATAGAGAGAGACAAAGACTGAATGGGAGAGGGGTAGAGAGAGAGGAAGTCACAGAATCTGAAGCAGGCTCCAGGCTCTGAGCTGTTAGCACAGAGCCCGATGTGGGGCTCAAACTCACAAACCGTGAGATCATGACCTGAGCAGAAGTCGGACGCTTAACTGACTGGGCCACCCGGGTGCCCCAGAATTATTTTTTTTCAGGACCACTGTATTAATAGCAGGAATAATTGAAGAGTTCTCAGGGGTAAGCAAAAGCTAAATGAGGGCTTTAGTCTCTCAGCAACCATGACGCTAGAGAAATACTCTCTTAGAGAATACAGAAGTGAAAATGGAATTCAAGTTATTCTCGTTTGACAAATTACAATAATTAAAATTATTTCACTCTGCTATAAGTTCTGCAGTTATCTTCAAGGTAACCTAAAGGAGAATGGTTACATTCTTAGCAAGAGTGCTAAGACAAGCTCCCTCAAGAGTCACAATGTCTGAAAATTAGAAGGGGAATACAATAAATAATACTGATCGTGAAACAAGGCATGATCAATTAAGACCAAGTTTGAAATCCCTGAGTTGCAACTGTCTAGCTATGACCTTGAGCAGGTAGCTCAGTTCCTCTAAACCCACATTTCTCATCTGGAGAAGAGGAATAACAATACCTCCTTCATGGAACCCTTGAGAAAAACCTAGCTTAGCATCACACCTGAGTCATTATAAATATTTCATCATTATCATATATGGGAGTTGTCTAAGTTACCACAGCATACAAAGAAGGAACACTGGTTTGCTGCCATAAATGCAAAGACACCAGTACCAACAAATCTTGGAGAAGGATTGATCATGAAATGAAAAAGACACTAAATGTTACTAGCACCAATTTCAAAGGATTTCTTATATCTTTTCAATTCTCCTAGCAATCATTGCCTTGGAAACTCCCATCAGCGTTCATCAGAAAGATGGTTAAGGCCAGAAAGAGGCTAGCAAAATATCTTAACTTCAAGATGTCAATAAATACTCATTTAATTAATTGATTTAAGTTTTCTGGCAATGGCCATAGGTATCATATGGGTCTCTTAATATACATAGACAAACTATTTAAAAACTTAGTTGCAAAACTACCATTTCTTAATCTTTTCTTTACAAAGTGAAAAAGTGAATGAAGAATAAACACAGGAAGAAATCCAGTAAATGTGTCTTTCTGCTGGAAACTAATCTAATGCAGATATTTATAAAGTAGGTGAAACGTCTGTACCACGTCATCTTGTATATAAAATAAAGATAAACCTTTATTTAAAAGAAGGAAAAAACTGGGGTGCCTGGGTGCCTCAGTCAGTTAGGTGACCAACTTCAGTTCAGGTCATGGTCTCCAGATCACGAGTTCAAGAGCCCTACATCGGGCTCTGTACTGACGGCTCAGAGCCTGGAGCTGGCTTCAGATTCAGTCTCTGGCTCTCTCTACATTTCCCCTGCTCTCTCTCTCTCTCTCTCTCTCTCTCTCTCTCTCTCAAAATATAAATAAACATTTAAAAAATGCTTTAATAATAAAAAAAAGAGGGTAAAATTATGTATCTAGTATCTTAGGAGCCTAAGACAGAGTATATTGATAAATTTTCTCTCCCTCAACATGACAGAATGAAGTTGAAGGTCATTTTCCCTTGACCTTCTCATTTTTGGAACCTAGATTTTAACCACGGTATGTGAAGCCACTGGACTACTTTAGCTATTTCATGCTGCATCAGTATTTTCCAAAAGCTAAGCAAAAATATTTGTCCAAAATATCAAATTGTAAAATAATACATGTAGTATCTGATATGTAATTCTAATAACATATTAAATAATTAAAAGAGAACAGAAGTATATCAAATTAATGCAAACAGGAATTTGGTCATACAGTGACTTTTTAGATATATGCAGGCCTAGGTATTATTTAGGCTCATTATTAGAGGAATGATCAAAACAAAAGCTGAGAAATAAACATATTTTTTAAATAATGTGGAAAGGACCTTATAAGCAGTTCAGAATTTAAATGTTTTAATGTTAGTCTTCATTAAAAATACCTACACCTGCTAATGGATAAGATTTTTGTGTGTGTCCTCTTCCTTTCTTTATCTTTAAGGCATGAAATATTACCTTATGCAGAATATATGTGTGTTGAATAAATGAATCTTCACATAACATATTCTCATTGAAATTAGACATTAAACACACTAATTTACCAATTATATTTATATTCACAAAAAGACTTTCTAAAGTATTTTTTATTTCTAAATGTCCATTACATAATTAAAATTCACTGCTTTGGAGTTCTATGCTTTCTCAATTATACTTTTTCTCTCAGTCATGACTTAAAAAGAAAAAAATTTCAGATTTTAAGTCAGTTGTGATTCAATCCAGAATTGGTTTGAAAAATAATTCTTAAAGAACAAGGAAAAAAGATGTGTGAGAAACAGTGACACCGTTAAAATATACTGGGACTGGGGCCTAAAATATTTCACCACTTGCAGGAAAACACTGTTATCTCTTCTGTTTTTTTTGGTTTTTGGGTTTTTTTTTTTATTCCTAATTGTCTCAAAATCACTTGCAGGCAAATGGTGATACTGCAGTCAGAGGTTGTCAGTATTTTTTTTTCCACCTGCCTGGATGAATCAGGTAGAATGGAATGACCAATAATTCCAGGAGCCTATTTCTACATCCTATGCAAATTAATGCACCAATCACTAAAAGAGTGCTTCTTTAAGGTCATATAAATGAAAGTCTAACCAGAGGACACCACTCAATTACTTGAATGTTGCAGCATTATGTCATTTACACAGCTTCTAGTTAGGAGGTCCTCTAAGTAGATATCTACAAAATAACAATGACCTTTCTTGCAAATTTTTTCTAGTAACTATTTACATATATAATTTCTTAGATCAATACAAGTATTCTAAATATAGAATAAGATTTCATAGAGATTTTTATGAGTACGTATATTCTGTTTAAACTAATATATTTTTATCCTTAATGCTTATATGAATATATATACTACATACATATATACATATTTAGTCAAATAGATATAGAAATGTTTTTTCATCCTATTTTTTTGCATAGGATGTGTTTTCTCTTATATTGCAAATACCAATAATTTCACCTTCATTCTTACATGCATAAATATCACAAATATTTATCACAAAGATTTAATGATACCTGCCACCACAATTCTTCAGGAAAAAAAATAGCTCCATGTGCAATTAAAAACGCATTGTCATAAAATTAGAGTCCTGTGCCCTATAAGAGTTTAAAACCCTAACAGTTTCTTTGGGATACCATTTTAAAAAGTGCCATTAAAAAAAATATACATTTTTAAGAAAGAAGATTTTCAAAAGTATACATTAATTTTTAGTTGTTGCATTAAAAAATGCACATAAACAAAGGTTGCCCCTAAAATAGCACTACCTGTACATATTAAAATTCAAATGTGGCAAAGACCTGGTTAAGTGTCAACTAAATTTTATGGGCAGAATTTCTTTTTTTCAGAAATTCTGAAGCCCCTGGTGTTCTTCATAATTTCTACACCGTCCTGAAAAAAGACCATTGTGTTGGGCATTATCTTCCCGCCCAGATAGTTTCCATAAACCGATTTTACCCTATTTCTAAACAGGAATCCAATTATCGTTGGTAAAGAGGTTGCCTCCTTGGAGTCAGTGGATCATATTTTCACACCCATGCACTACCCTGATCAGGGCTAACCCTTGCGTTCCTACGGCGATAACCTAAAGTGGTATGTAGTTCAGGCAATGACAGCAGGAAACACACACACACACACACACACACACACACACACACACACACACAAAACTCTTTCAGATACCAAATCGCAGATCACAACCAGATGGAGTACTCCCTTGTTTTAATATTACCATACAAACAGAAAACAGGACTCATTCAAATAGCCAAAGCAATGTGCATTCCCCTCTTGCAGTATTGGGGAAAACTGTCTTTGCACACGACAGAGCAGGAACACATGTTTTCTAGTACTACATGTCTATTACAGGGCTGCAGTTGCCCGGGGTAGCTCTCTCTGAAAGTTGAGAACTGGTAAGTAACATATAGACAAGATTCCTCCTCTCCTAAGAGTGGGAAGTGAATGCTTCCGGCAGTCCCTCTCAGAGTCCTCGCTGGATTTGGGTCTGGGGTGCATTTCCACCCTGAGGGCACCACGGGTTTCTTCTAATGGTGCAGCTCCGCAGTAGATCATGTGACATTTGGGTGTGTGCCTCTGTGCGCGACTTGGGGGGGCCGGGGGGGAAGGATGAGTTTGCGGGGGCGGGGGTGTGTGCAGAAGTTACACGTCTGGTTTTGGAAGACGTGTTTCTCTAGGAGTGTGTGTGTGTGTGTGTGTGTGTGTCTATGTGCCTGTGTGTGTGTCTGTGTGTGAAGTGAGATGAAGAAAAAGAGAGTGAGAGACTGGTCCTGGGCCAGGCGATGCGGCCAAGTACGCCTATGTCAGCCCCACCTCTCGCTCAGCCCCTACCCTGGGGCGAGGTCCCCGTCCTTGAGGGAGGCGAGGACAATGGGGTGCGCCCCTCCCGCACTTTGTGCACCCACCTGACGAATCCGCGGCGGGTTCGGCGGGGTGGAGGCCCCGCCTTCCGGGGCCGGGGAGGTGGGAGAAGCCATCTTCCTGGTGCTCTGGGTTTCTTGCTCCTGTCACGCCCGGGTCCCCCGCGTCTCCTGGAGTCCTCAGCGTCCGGCCTGCGGCCCGCGGCCCGCAGGGACCGGGAGACTCCGCAGCCGCCGCGCCCCGCGCCCCGCCCGGGCCCCTCCGCCGCAGAGTGCAAGGAGCGGCCGGCCCCTTCGCTCGCCCTGGCGGAGTCCCGGCCGGAGCCCCTAGCGCCTTCCCGCGCCCACCTACCTCCCGGCCGGGAGACTCGGGGCCATGGCGGTCCGGGGTCTGGCGCGACCTTGGCCGCGAAGCCGGGCGGACGGCGGCCACTTCCCAGCGCCGCGCTCCGCGCGTGTGTCTGAATGTGTTAGCGGCGGGGCTTATTCTAGCGGCGCCGGGAGAAAGGAGGCTGCTTCCCTCGCTGCTGCCGCTACCGCCAGGAGAGCGATGAGCTCATGGACAGCTCCCAGAAATATGTCTATATGCACCACTGACTGCCGGAGTTCGGGAGGTGGGTGGGGAGAAGGAGGCTCCTCGGCTGGCGCTCCCGCATCACAGGCAGACGTTCCCCCGGGAGGCCCCCGGCCTGCAGGACACGTCCAGCTCTTCCCTGCCCATCTCCACACTCGCTCGTCTCTCTCCATTCATACAGTGCACACATTGCCTGTTCACACCCATTCTCCCCCTTCGCATTGTGATAGCCACGCACTCACCAGCGCTCACCGCTAGCCTCCACAGGCACACATTCTTTGTTCTGTCAACCACTCCCTATTGAGAAGGAGAAATTAATTTATGGACTGGACACGGTGTGAAATGCCACTGCGACTTCAACCTATGTCATCTGTGGGCTGATGAACTGCCTTAAGCAGTGTGTCCTTTACTCTTTGGGCGTTTCCCCTTCCCCAAGACCCAGCTTCTCCCCTCCCATCTTCATTCATGAGAAAGTATCCATCAAACTACTGTCCAGGGTAGTGATGGACCCCATCCTCACTAAGGTGAAGAGAACGTCCTCTGTAGTAGCCCTGTGAAGAACTTAAAAGACAGGACTAGGTTTTGCAGACCTCAATCTGTGCAAGAACTTGTGGCAGCAGTAGTGAATCCCGCACAGGGACCAGCTTTGTTTGCATTATTGTCTCTCAGGGATAGATCTGGAGCTGTCATTGACTAAGTGCAAACCACTTTCCAAGACCTGATCATTTTTTCTCTTTATTGGCTCAGCTGCCCCACTGAGGTGGAAATGACAGCTTTTTACAGATAAGGTGACCCTCAAGAGATTAATTGTTCCCTCTCTCATGCATCAATTTCTTCTTTCTTATGGATCTCCATACAAACATATTCCCACCTTTAAAAAAACAAACTTTACCACAGATACCCTCCCCTTACTCCTATCCCCCAGCTAGTATTTCAGTTGATTATACCTCTTTCAGCAAGATCTTCAACAAAGTTCCATTACCTCCCATTCTTATCCTTACACTCTCCACTAAAGCTTCTTATAGAAGCTTTCCTCCATTTATTCCACCAAACTTCCTATTGCCAAGATTCCCAGTGATGTTCATGTTACCAGGTCTAATGGTCAATTCTCAGTCTTCATTTGGCTTGACTGCTAAATGATTTTTTCAAATGTTTTATTTATTTATTTGGGGGGGGGGGAGGCGAAGAGAGAGGGAATCCCAAACAAGTTCCACTTTGTCAGCACAGAGCCCGTCTCAGGGCTCAATCCCACCAATCGTGAGATCATAACCTGCACAGAAATCAAAAGTCAGATGCCCAACCCACAGAGCCACCTCAGGCACCCCTAAAGGATATTTTTTTTAATTGAAGTATAGATTGCATGTAATACTATATTAGTTTCAGGTGTACAACATAGTGATTTAACAATTATATACATTATGAAATGCTCATAAACATGACTGTAAAAAAAATCCATTCCTCTTGATCATCTTCTTAACTCATTGGTACTTCTCTTCTGTCCCCTTTACTATTTCTTCCTCATCTTCCAGACCTCTACACTTTGAAATATCAAAAAGTTCAGTCCTGGTCCACCTTTTCTTCTCTATTTATACTCACTTTGTTGTTGATCTTAAGATGACCTCAGTTCTATGGCTTTAAATAGAATCTGTATTATGGGGTGCCTGGATAGCTCAGTCGGTTGAGCCTCCGACTTCGGCTCAGGTCATGATCTCACGGCTTGTGAGTTTGAGCCCCATGTTGGGCTCTGTGCTGATGGCTCAGGGCCTGGAGGCCGCTTCAGATTCTGTCTCTCTCTCTCTCTCTCTCTCTCTCTCTCTCTCTCTCTGCCCCTCCCCCACTCATGCTCTCTGTCTCTCAAAAATAAACATGAAAAAAAATTTTTTAAGTTAAATAAATAAATAAATAAATAAATAGAATCTGTATTCTGATACATATTCCCAAATGTGTATCTCCACCCCCAAATTCCCCTATTAAGTTTAAACTCCTACTGCCAACTAATTCCTCCTCTACCTGGATATCTAGGAGTTTCAAGCTTACCCGGTGCAAAACTGAGCTCCTTTTTATCCTCCCCTCCCAAATCAACTGCTCAGCTATAGCTCTACCCATCCTTCAGATGTTCAGGGCAAAAACCTCCAATATGTTCTTAATTCCTTTCTTGCTCCCACGATCCACATTTGATCTAACAGCAAATCCTATTGGTTCTATGTTCATGCAGCATTTCATCACTTCGTTTACTAGTCTCTCTAGCCCAAGCCACCATCATCTTTCACTTGCCTGATAGCACAAGTCTCTAATCAGTCTGCATTCTCCACCCTTGCTCCTCACAGTTGGCTTGCAATGGAGCAGCTGGCCAATGCTCAAAGACCTCTTATGTCTATTCATCTCACTCATAGTCAGAGCAAACGCCTCTTGATATAAGATAAAGTCTATGTAATCCATCTTCCATTCCTGCCCACCACCTTGTTTCTACTTCTTGAGCATTCCAGGCCTACTCTGGTTTTGGCCTTTGGACTTAAACCAGTTCTCCAGAAGATATCATCATAGATCATTCCCTTACTTCCTTCAGGCCCCTGTGCCAATATCACCTTATCAGTGAGGTCTCCTTGGTGAATTATGTCTCCCAAAATTCATATATTGAGTCATAACCCCCAATACCTCAGAATATGACCTTATTAAGAAACAGAGTGGTTGCAGATGTAGTTAGTTAAGATGGGGTCATACTGAGTTGGCCTCCAATCCAATATAACTGGTGTCCTTATAAAAGGGGGAGATTTAGACACAGAGACACACACACAGGGAGAGCACCATGTGAACATGCAGACAGAGATTGGGATGATGCATTTCTTTTTTTAATTTTTTTTAATGTTTATTAATTTTTGAGACAGAGAGAGACAGAGCATGAACGGGGGAGGGTCAGAGAGAGGGAGACACAGAATCTGAAACAGGCTCCAGGCTCCAAGCTGTCAGCACAGAGCCTGACACGGGGCTCGAACTCACAGACCATGAGATCATGACCTGAGCCGAAGTTGGCCGCTTAACCGACTGAGCCACCCAGGCACCCCTGGGATGATGCATTTCTAAGCCAAGGAATGCCAACAAACTACTAGAAGCTGGAAAAGTGGCAAAGACCAGATTTTCCCTCACAGCCCTCAGAAGAACCCACTCTGCCAACATTGATCCCAGATTTCTAGCCTCCAGAACTGAGAGAGAATAGATTTGCTCTGTTTAAGCCACACATTGGACTCTGTGCTGATAGCTCAGAGCCTGGAGCCTATTTCAGATTCTGTGTCTTCCTCTCTCTCTCTCTGCCCCTCTCCCGTTCATGGTCTGTCTCCCTCCCTCTCTCTTTCTCTCTCTCAAAAATAAATAAACATTAAAAAAAAAATTTTTTTAAGTGCCTCAGGAAAGTGTGAGCTATTTCAAGTGGGTTAAGTAAAGACATGATTCAGTCCTTTGAATATAAGGTATTCAAAGTACAACGCCTCCCTTTTCCCTTATGCATCCCATCTATCCATTCATGTACACAAACACTCAAAACCTGCTTCAACCTCTTCATTCTTTTAAATTTTTTTTTCAACGTTTATTATTTATTTTTGGGACAGAGAGAGACAGAGCATGAACGGGGGAGGGGCAGAGAGAGAGGGAGACACAGAATCGGAAACAGGCTCCAGGCTCTGAGCCATCAGCCCAGAGCCCGACGCGGGGCTCAAACTCACGGACCGCGAGATCGTGACCTGGCTGAAGTCGGACGCTTAAGCCACCCAGGCGCCCCTCAACCTCTTCATTCTTAATCTACATAAAGAGTCTCGCTGTCGACTGAGTCACTCAAACTAGAAACTTGAGTGTCATTCTCAACCTCTCTACATCTCTCACACTCCATAATCTCTCACCAAACCCTGTGAATTCTAATATGGTAAAGTCCTGCTTCTTTTTCTCCATATCCATGGCTTTAGTCCAGGTTAGTTCAGCTACACTCAGTGTGTTATTGTAGTTTCTTAATAATGGCCCTTCAGAGCTTTTTCTATTCTGAAACATCTTGCATAATTCAGAGTATCTTCCTTAAAAACAAAAACAAAAACAAAAAACCCTCCCATTTCAAAAGCCCTGATGGCTTTCTGTTGCCCTCAGGATGAAATCTACATCCTTTCACTTTGAAATAAAAACCTTCTTAATATTAATGTACTTTTTTTATGCTCAGGAAGATTTCCTAAGAATGATAGCTATAAAAAAAATTTAAAGAGAAGTGGTAGATTTTCCTGCATAAAAGTATAAAACTTCTTTACATTAAAACTCACTCTATTATAGGGCATGAAAATATTTATGAATATGTATTTGTGTGTGAACAGAAAAAACTTAAAAGCTAAATGACCGAGGGCAGCTGGGTGGCTCAGTCAGTTGAGTGTCCAAGTCTTGCTTTCGGCTCAGGTCATAATGCTAGGGTCATGGGATAGAGCCCTGCTTTGAGCCCTGCGTTAGGCTCCAAGCTGGGCCCGCCCTGTTTGAGATTCTCTCTGTCTCCCTCTGCCCTTCTGCCTTATTTCCCGCTCATGCTAGCTCCCAAAAAAAACAAAAAAATTTTTTAAAGAGAGGAGGACTTTTAGGAGAACTCACAAAAGAATAATTTCTAATAAACAGAAGAAAAAAAATGTTTAGCCTCTTCTGTAATAAAAGAAATGCAAATGACAAACTACTATTTTCATGTTTAAATTGGCAGAAAAGAGAATTTTAAGCAATGAAAATCCCTCCAGAGCTTCCAAAAGAATTCTGAAGAATATCTTGTCACTCTGTACAAAAAAAGCTGTAAAATATACAAATATACATATAATTTTTGAGTTTGAAAATGATCACAAACATGAACAAAGGTTTTTTTTATTGCAGCATTCTTCATAATAGTAAAAACAAAGACAAATAAACAATAACAACATGGAAATCACCTAAATATTCTAAAGAAGGGAATTGAGTACATACATTGTAGAACTTCTATATACAGGAATGTATAATGGAATGCCATTAACTCATTCAAATAATTCTTCAGGCAAATATTTCAGGTATGGTAGTTTTCATAATAAAATCATTTCAAGGGGCCCCCGGCTGGTTCAGTCAGTAGAGCATGCAACACATAATCTCAGGGTCTTGAGTTCAAGCCCCACATTGGGTGTGGAGCCTACCTAACTTTTTCAAAAAGGCAAAAAAATAATTGTTTCAAGTTATCAGTTGTTTGTTTGTTTTCCTTTAGTGCCCTTCTCCATTTTTTCCACAACTAGGCCTTTGAGCTTGTTTCCTTCTGCTCCTGATTCACTCTCTGTTTCTGCCACTTTCTTGTCCTTGGAAACCAGCCTCGACTATGCCTTTGGCCCCCCACATGCTGGGTTCCATCTGCCCAGAATGCCCTCACCTCCCTTCTTCACCTAACTAACATCTGTGCACCTTGCAAGACCTAGATCAAGAAAAAGTCTTTGTTTACTCCTTTAGATAGAGTTTTGTTCTCAGTGCCCCCAGAGCAATTTTAGCCAGTTCTATTTTAATACTTGCACATCTGTAATTTTTCTGTCTACACAGTTATCTTCCCAACCAGACTACGAGATTTCAAAGGGAGTTAAGACTGGATATTTTTTTTCTGAATTTTCAGTTCCTAGCAGAGCCCTTCACAGTTAGTAAGTGCTCTATAAAGCTTGTGATTTCAAGGAGCACAACTTGAAACAATATCGAATCATAATTTATGACCACAGCTAGCTGACTGCATTGAATTTCCACCAAACTACGTGTGTGTGTGAGAATGTGTATACGTGTGTGTAGGTTCGTGTGTTTGTATAAATAATTTGGAGTGACCATTGTGTCAAATATGAAGCAAAGAAACATAACCACAAAATTCTTAACTTACAATTCTCAGAAAACAGTCAACACTTCTCAAAGGTGTATGTTTTGTTTCCTCAAAGAGATTACAACCACTTATGGAGATATAGAAATTTACACATAAATTTGTATGATCTTGTATTTTCATAGATCTACATATCTCCCCAAATAGTATTATATACATTATTATAAATATATTTAAAGTAAGTTCATTAGCATTTCAATCAAGCTTCAAAAAACCCAGAGCCTCCAACCTTTCAAATGTCTAAATAGCTATTGATCTCCATTCTAGAACAGAGACTCATTATCATTGGTGCGATATTTGTGCAGGTCCGAAAATTAAAGGTGCGTATTATGATGTGACAAACTTGGCTTTGAGTCTGGCTTCTATATCTGATTATAAGTTACCCCTCTAAACCTTATAGGTTGTATGTGTGTGGTAGGAGTTGGAGGTCTAGAGGCGATATAAATCATTTACTGTGTCTGGACACTCAATGACTACAAAGCTGTATTAGGTCTTATTTTCTTCCTTAATCTGACATTCCACATTTATTTTATCTGTAGGCTTTTTTTAATGTTTGTTTATTATTTTTGAGAAAGAGAGAGAGCACGAGCTGGGGAGGGGCAGAGAGAGGGGGACAGAGGTTCCAAAGCAGGCTCTGCTGGCAGCAGAGACCCCAATGTGGGGCTCAAACTCAGGAACAATGAGATCATGACCTGAGCTGAAGTCAGAGGCTTAATCAACTGAGCGACCCAGGCGCCCCTATCTGCAGGCTTTTATAGGTATCATATAATTTATGCCCACAACTACTATGTGGAGTGGCAGGACAGTGTTATGCTTATGTTATAAATAATGAAAATGAGTCTCAGGGTTTAGATGTATGACCCAAGTCATGCTAGTAAGTGCTGTTTTCAGAGCTCCTGTTGAACATTTTCTCTTGAATTACACTACATTGGAACTTTAGTAAAATTCACAGGTGGTTTTCTTTGGCAGAGGGTGGGGGGAGGGGAAAAATTCACGGGTGTTTTCTGATTCTGACAAAAAAAGAATTTTCTTTTGTTTGAACTCCGATGCCTAATATCCCTCTACCATTTTTTTCCCGGTTTCCTAAAATCAACTGAAGACCACGAATAACATGAAATGCATGCTTCAGTATGTAACCAGGGTACATCACCTAAACTGCTGAATCAACTTCCTAGAAGTCATGGGTCCACCATTAACGTGCCATTACTCCACCCCTTCTGATGTTTATCCAGGGCTGCCTTCCAGAGGATCAAGTATATGCGATAGCAAATTGTGAATAAGTAGCCAGGGCATACAGATGTCGAGTGTCCTTGTCCACCTGGCTACAGTGTTTTCATTCATTTATGGCTGCTTTCTCCTCTTCTAATTCCATTTGTAACTGGGGGGGAAAAAGCTAAGGACTCATCGTATTCATAAGAGAAGATAGTTTTAATATAGTACAGTTGGCATTTTAGGCAGGATTTGTAGTCTAAAGGCCTTACTTTCCACACTAAACTCTAAGGCTAAAAAAAGTCTCTTTATGTATGTCAACTATACTCAAAAGAAAAAAAAATAGAGAACAAACAGGGTTGCTGGTGGGTTAAATGGGGAATATTAAGGAGGGCATTTGTTGTGATGAACACTGGGTATTGTGTGTAAGTGATGAATCACTAAATCCTATGCATGAAAATAGTATCACACTGTATGTTAACTAACTGGAATTCAAAACAAAACAAAACAAAGCAAAACACAAACTTGGGAGGGAAAAAAAGAAAAAAAATTAAAGTCTTCCTACAGCTTCCAGACAAAATTGAAAAGGGTAATAAATCTCTAAAGAGAATTGGGCTCATTCCCAAATAAATATATTAAAACAATATATATATAATGTCCAAAACAATCTTAAAATTAATCAATGAAAAGAACAGGAGCTTCAACTACACAAAACAAATCAATAGGGGCACCTGAGTGTCTCGGTCAGTTAAGCATCCAACTCTTTTTTTTTTTTTTCAACGTTTGCTTAATGTTTCTAAGGTGCTGTTCTGAGCAGCCTGTAGGTAATTACTTATTAAATTCTGACAATCACTTTAACAAATAGGGATCAATATTATCCCTGTTTCATAGATAAGGAAAAAGTAACTTGCCTGAGGCCACAAAACTGATGAATAGAGTGGAGCTGGGATTTAAACCTGGGTGGGTATTCTTGCACCAGAATCTATGTTCTTTTTTTTTTTTAATTTTTTAAAATTTATATCCAAATTAGTTAGCATATAGTGCAACAATGATTTCAGGAGTAGATTCCTTAATGCCCCTTATCCATTTAGCCCATCCCCCCTCCCACAACCCCTCCAGTAACCCTCAGTTTTTTCTCCATGTTTATGAGCCTCTTCTGTTTTGTCCCCCTCCCTGTTTTTATATTATTTTTGTTTCCCTTCCCTTATGTTCATCTGTTTTGTCTCTTAAAGTCCTCATAGGAGTGAAGTCATATGATTTTTGTCTTTCTCTAATTTCACTTAGCATAATACCCTCCAGTTCCATGCATGTAGTTGCAAATGGCAAGATTTCATTCTTTTTGATTGCTGAGTAATACTCCATTGTGTGTGTGTGTGTGTGTGTGTGTGTGTGTGTGTGTGTGTGTATACACACACACACCATATCTTCTTTATCCACTCATCCATCGATGGACATTTGGGCTCTTTCCATACTTTGGCTATTGTTGATAGTGCTGCTATAAACATGGGAGTGCACGTGTCCCTTTGAAACAGCACACCTGTATCCCATGGATAAATTCCTAGTAGTGCAATTGCTGGGTTGTAGGGTAGTTCTGTTTTTAGTTTTTTGAGGAACCTCCATACTGTTTTCCAGAGTGGCTCCACCAGCTTGCATTCCCAAGCATCCAACTCTTGATCTCTGCTTAGGTTATGATCTCATGGGTTCATGGGATTGAGCCCTATGTCGGGGTCTACTTACAGTGCATAGCCTGCTTGGGATTCATTCTCTCTCTCTCTCTCTCTCTCTCTGCCCCTCCCCCATTTGTGCACCCTCTCTCTCTCTCTCTCTCTCTCTCTCTCTCTCTCTGTCTCTCAAAATAAACTTAAAAACAATCAAAAGACTGAAATTCAGATATTCTAGCTCACATAGATCTTGATCCAAGTTCTGTTTCCTATGAAATATAGGCTGAATGTTAGGAAGCTGACACTGAAGATTTCCATTAGGACTCCTTTGTTTCTTTCAAATTTTATTTCCTATCTTTTGTCTACATAAAACTTTTTTCAGCTGAACCAATTTAATGTGTAAATTAATCCCCACAGGGGCACCTGGCTAATAGAGCACATGACTCCTGATTTTAGAGTTCTGAGTTCAAGCCCTGATTTAGGCATGGAACCTACTTAAAAACAAACAAAAAAGTCATAAGTTAATCCCCACATTTATTTCTGCCTTCTAGTTAGAGTATTATTGGATTTCCCTAGACTTCTCTAATGGCCATAACTTTTGATTATTTATTAGCACTTTTTGTCTGTAGCAATCCTATCACTCTTATGTATATATAATACAGGGTAACAGTGTATAGTTTTCTGTATTTTATGTATGCAGTTTATTTCCCAATTGCTATGTCATTAACAGCTTAAAGTCAGGGGCTATGTCATATAATTGCCTTTATTTCCAGAACCCAGTACATGTCCTACAAATAATAGGCATGAAATAAATGATTGTTGATATTTCTAAAAAGTCACCAGAAATAAAAAAAATCCCTAGAAATGGACATTAGTTTTTATGTAGGAGCTCCAAAAAGAAAGGGATATTTTTCTCATTTTCCAGTCATTTTTGACTTCTTCAAAATAATAAGGAGTATAGAGAGACAAGTTTTGAAGAACACATTGGTCCTCAGTTGGCAGCTTATATCTGTACATGCATTACATATTATAATATATGGCATTACATTTACATATTAAATAACAATATACCTTATCACTTGAAGTTATTCCAGATGCTTTTGACATTCATATTTATAAGTGTATCTCAGTATTTTACAAAATTTTATTAAGATTCTAAATAGTTATTAAGCTTGAATCTTTTATAAAATATTAATTATAAAGGTAATGCATTCTCATAGTAAACAACAGACAACATACAAAGTATATAAAGTGAAAAAAGAGTCCTTTACTTCCCATTACTTTAGTCCCATGCCCTAGTAGTCAACTACTATAAATTATTTCTTATTTGTCCTTCCAGAACTCTTAGCACACATGTCTGAAAAGGCAAAATAAGTATATTTTAGGAATTATGTTATACATTCTACTTTACAGGTTGCTTTTTTCCTTTTTTCCCCCCACAAGGTGCTTTTAATCTCTGTACAATATAGCATGTTTCCATATCAGTATATACAAATCTACTTAGTTGTTTTTTTTTTAAGTTTATTTATTTATTTTGAGAGAGGGAAAGACAGAGCACGTGAGCCAGGGAAAGGCAGAGAGAGGGAAAGAGAAAAATTCCCCAACAGCCTCCACACCATCAGCGCAGGCTCGGGGCTCAAACTCACAAACCATGAGATCATGATCTGAACCAAGAGTTGGACGCTAACCAGCTGACCCATCCAGGCACCCCTGTAACACTTTCCAAATGATGATGTCCCCTTTGTCATCTCCTTTCTGCAGCCAGGACCAAAGAGTTGAGACTGACATTTTCGCTGGGAGGAATTCCCTGGAGACTCAGCCAAGTTGTTGGATGAATCAGTGGTTCGTTTCTTTTGATTGTGGTGTAGTAGAAGTCTTAATACCATAAACAACATGGTATTATCAGACACCACAGCATCTTCTCTCACAGCACATTTTTAAGAAATCAAATATAAGTGACTCTAAAAGTCAAAGGTTGTGTTATGAAATTAATATAGGCCCAGGCTTGGTTTCAGGAGTGTGATGGTACCTTTAAGAGTACTGTCCTGGATGAGGTACAGGATAATCTTTCCAATAGAAAATGTTTACAATTAGAAAATACCATTATTATTGCATGTTTTGGACATGCAATATCCAAAATCCAAAAATCATTTGGACAACATGATTTACTTTGACCTTAAAGGACAGAAAAGGTAATCTTGACTGAAATAAACCTCCAGAAGGCTTCTGACCTTCTTCTTCACTGGGATGTTTTCCAGTTCATCCAGGGCAATATGCCTGGTACATGAAGAGCCAATGTGACAATCAGCTGTGTAGGTCAAACAGGTGAAGTACTCTTTTATAGACTTGCTCTAGTGTTTGACACAAATCCCACTGAAAGACAGGAAGTACCTTAGTGTATTAAGATAGTATTATCCACCTTCCAAATAGATAATAGTGACCATTCAGAACAATTAGGAAACTGAAGTACAAGGAAGACTGAGGAAAACTACAAATTTAGGACACATTCACCTCACAGTTGCTGAAACAGCTGTATAAAGTGTTTCAGAAAATGTGAAAGAGCGGGTTCCTGGGTGGCTCAGTTGGTTAAGCATCCAACCCTTGGTTTCCGCTCAGGTCATGATCTCACAGTTCCTGTGTTCTAAATCTGGGTCGGGCTCTGCACTGACGGTGCAGAGCCTGCTTGGGATTCTTTCTCTCCCTCTCTCTCTGCCCTTCCCTTGCTCATGCTCTCCCTCTCTCTCTCAAAAATAAAAAATAAACATTAAAAAAATAAAATAAGAAAAAATGTGAAATAGGACTCTGTCAAAAAGCACTTTTCTAAAAGAAGAATGTAGAATAGAAAACAACTTTATAAAATAAATAAGAATTCTGCCATATGATAGAATTTCTTTCCTAATAGATATTAGTTCTTGGTGAAGTAATAAAGGGAATAAAAGCAGAGGAAATCAAGTTAGATATACTTTTATAAATGAGAAAATGTGCATTTGACGCTGTATGTTTTTTATCAATTAAAATGCAATCTAAGGATCTGTAAATTGGAGCAGCATATTCATAAACAACTAGGGAATTTTGAATAACAAACTTCATTGCTTTGCAGATGGCACATAGATGCGACTTTGTAAAAACAGATCAGAGAGAACAGGAAAGAAATAAAGACTAATTTACTTCGGTGATAAAATAATGTCTGAATCCCCACACTAAACAACCATTTTCCTGTTCTGCTAAAAGTGCTTTATATGTTACTTAGCTTTTAAGATAAGTATCTATTTTTTTTTTTTTTTTTGTCAATTGGGCACGTAAGCAAAGTTTCAGTTGGTGTCCTTGAAATAGTTTCTTCAATTCTATGCATCTTTCTTTCTTAAGTGCAAAAGGGGATATGGAGAATGATAATACTGAAAGACCAAGACAAGGATAAAACATCCTTTAGAAGTCAACTATTCAGGACCAGTGAGCACCCCACATGGCATGACCAAAACCAACCTCAGCTGCTTCTTCTCATTCTCACAGCACAAACCAGAAATTCCGGGATCATCCTAATCTCCTTCTTCTCTTCCACCAATCTTCCCCACATCAGTTATTAAATTCCCTTCATACCGACTTCTTTGGTAACAGTCCCTTTTTCTTTCTTCACAGTGGCCACAATTTCAAGCTCCTGACACCTTTTCCCATTTTACGGCAGGGACTCCTTGACTGCTCTGACTCTGATCCCATGATCTATCCTCCAATGATCTTTCTGAAACAAAAGTGTAATCAGGTGGCACTTCTGTTTTCACTCCTTCAAAGGCACTGCACAGGATTCAGGATAAAATCCAAATCCTCGAGTTTAATGAGCAAAGCTCTTCACAGTCTGGTCCCTGCCCATGGCTCTTGCATCATCAGCTACCATTTCCACACGTGCTCTGAATATATCTTGCTATTTTCTACCATCTTGCCTTCAAACACCCTGCTGCCTATGAGTCAAACGCTCATTCTTACTTCTATAAACCAATGCTCAAGGTCCCTCTTCTGGGTTCTATTACCTCCCACCCCCACATAAATTCCTGTTTTATGCTCTCATTTTACTTATGCTACGCATTCATTCATTCAACAATTATTTGCATGCCTACTATGTGCCAGGAATTCTACTATATTGTCACTGTGCTTTGATGATTTATGTGTCTCTTCTCCCTCTTTGAATGTAAATTCCCTGCATAGTGGATTCATCCATAAGGATGAATGGACAGACAGACAGAGGGTTGGAGATTTTAAAGGATAGCTGACAGTGTTCTTTATAAGCACCAAAAATATTTTTGTATTAATCACCCACCCTCCCCTCCCTCCCACCCCCCATCAACCCTCAGTTCTCAGTTTTTTTTTTTAAATTTTTTTAACGTTTATTTATTTTTGCGACAGAGACAGACAGAGCATGAACAGGGGAGGGTCAGAAAGAGAGGGAGACACAGAATCTGAAACAAGCTCCAGGCTCTGAGCAGTCAGCACAGAGCCCGACGCGGGGCTCGAACTCACATACCGCAAGATCGTGACCTGAGCCGAAGTCGGATGCTTAAACGACTGAACCACCCAGGCGCCCCTGTTCTCAGTTTTTAAGAGTCTCTTATGTTTGGCTCTCTCCCACTCTAACCTCTTTTTTTTCCCTTCCCCTCCCCCATGGGTTTCTGTTAAGTTTCTCAGGATCCACATAAGAGTGAAAACATATGGTATCTGTCTTTCTCTGTATGGCTTATTTCACTTAGCATCACACTCTCCAGTTCCATCCATGTTGCGACAAAGGGCCATATTTCATTCTTTCTCATTGCCACATAGTATTCCACTGTGTATATAAACCACAATTTCTTTATCCATTCGTCAGTTGATGGACATTTAGGCTCTTTCCATAATTTGGCTATTGTTGAGAGTGCTGCTATAAACATTGGGGTACAAGTGCCCCTGTGCATCAGTACTCCTATATCCCTTGGGTAAATTCCTAGCAGTGCTATTGCTGGGTCATAGGGTAGGTCTATTTTTAATTTTCTGAGGAACCTCCACAGTTTTCCAGAGTGGCTGTACCAATTTGCATTCCCACCAACAGTGCAAGAGGGTTCCCGTTTCTCCACATCCTCTCCAGCATCTATAGTCTCCTGATTTGTTCATTTTGGCCACTCTGACTGGCGTGAGGTGATAGATATCTGAGTGTGGTTTTGATTTGTATTTCCCTGATGAGGAGTGACATTGAGCATCTTTTCATGTGCCTGTTGGCCATCCGGATGTCTTCTTTAGAGAAGTGTCTATTCATGTTTTCCGCCCATTTCTTCACTGGGTTATTTGTTTTTCGGGTGTGGAAACTCCCTGCTGTTTGAAGAAATACTACTACTGTTTGACCTTACTAAATGACTCCTTATTACTTTTCTTTGAAGTATTTAAGTTTTTTCTATATTTTTGTTTTCCTTCGTTGCTGATATGAAATGATTTTTTGCTTACTACTGTTGTCAATATGCCACTTGAGACAGATGTTCTTCCTCTAACACCAATCTGATCAGTTTAAGTTTAGAAGACACATCATAAAAGTTGCTGTAACTATATGCAAAATACAAACAAATGGATACAGAATGAGGTCCTGAAGACTCTTTTGTAAGAATAGTCATGAGGGTGGCTGGGTGACTCGGTCGGTTAAGCTCTGACTTCAGCTCAGGTCATGATCTGGTGGTTCCTGAGTTCCAGCACTGTGTCAGGCTCTCTGCCAGCACAGACCCTGCTTCAGGTCTCTGTCCCTCTCTCTCTCTCCCCCCTCCCCCACCCCTTGCACACTGTCTCTGCCTCTCTCAAAAGAAATAAATAAACTTAAAAAAAGAGAATCGTCATGAACTCTAGAGCAATGGACTTTAGGACAATTATTTTTGCATACTCAGAATATTTTGCTTACTCCAAGATTCTTTGGGTTCTGTATAGCAGTGGTATTAATGTACCAAATTTAGTACCATTTTAAAAACTAAAATCTACCAAAACAGAAATTAGTATTTGAACATATACCTGTTTAGAAAATAGTAATAAGATATGGTATTGTGGAGGCCCCTGGCTGGCTCAGTCAGCGGAGCATGTGACTCTTGATCTCAGGGTCATGAGTTCAAGCCCCACATTGGGCTGGAGCCTACTTTAAAAAATAATTAATTAATTCATAAGTAAATAAATAAAAGATATGGTATTGTGAAAAGACCAATTACAAAATTGATTTGATTTAAACATCTGGCAGAATCTATGAAATTCCTCAGTATATGGTGAAATGAAAAGAGCATGAGCTTTGGAAACAGAATACCCAGGTCCAAATCCTTGCTCACCCCTGGGTGATCTTTGAGTAACAGCTATTTTACCTTCTGTGATCTATAAAATCCCTAACCTGAAAAATGGAGGTAAAAACACTCTTCTTGGGGGGTCTGGATAGCTCCAGTTAAGTATCCAACTCTTGATCTCAGCTCAGGTCTTGATCTCAGGGTCATGAGTTCAAGCCCCACTTTGGAATCCACGCTGTGTGTGGAACTTACTAAAAAAAAAAAAAAAAAAAAAAAAAACTTTTCTTATTGTGTTGTGAATAGATTAAGATAATAATTTAAATAGTCAACTATAATGTACACTTAACAATTTGTAAGAGAGTAGCTGTTATGTTAAGTGGATTTACCACAGTAAAATAAAATTTTTTTTAAAAGATAATAGTTTAAGAGCAATTGCTTATTGGGCATTTTCTCTTGTAGGAATGAACTCCTCCAAAATAAGATAGGCATATATATCAGTAATTAGAGAAAGAGAGCTGAAGCCTCAACAAAATAGTAGATCATTAATGTTTTACTAGGCAAATCTTGTAATCCCTTTTACATTTATGCTATCAGTGCCTCTTTCAAGCAACCTTGTAACCTTTGCTAACATGGTTACAGCCATGCTCAGCCTGCTTTCGTGAGATCTCCCCTCCTTTATTTGTCAACAAGCTTCAGGCCTTCCCCTAAAGAATACCAGGCCCGTTTTGAAGAAGGTGTAAAGGTGGTTTTTTGTTTTGTTTTTTGTTCTTTGTTTTTTGTTTTGTTTTGTCTTGTTTAATTCTGAGTTTGTGGTAAGCACTTTCTATCCATTAACTCATTTAATTTCATGGGACACGTACTGTTGTTTTCTTTTTTCTTTTATGCTATCTTTATTTTTTTTTATTGAGGTAAAACTGACAAATAACATTGTATTAGTTTCAGGCATACAACATAATAATTCAATACTTATATGTATTGCAAAATGATCACCACAATGCCTAGTTAATAGATGAAAACTTTTTAGATTTATTTTCTTAGCAATTTTCTAATATATTAATACAGTATTGTTAACTCTAGATGCCTTGCTGTACATTACATCCTCACGACTTTTTTTTTCTTTTTTTTTTTTTAGTTCATTTGCTTATTTTGAGAGAGACAGAGAGAACTTGAACAGGGGAGGGGAAGAGAGAGAGAGAGGGAGAGAGAAAATGCCAAGCAGGTTCATGGGCAGAACCCGATGCAGGGCCTGAATTCACAAAACCGTGAGATCATGACCTGATCTGAAATCAAGAGACTGAGGTTTAACTGACTGAGCCACCCAGGCGCCCCTGACGTATTTATTTTTTAACCCGAAGTTTGTAGGTTTTTACTTTTAAGTAATCTCTACACCCAGGCGGGAGCTCAGACTTACAACCCCAAGATCAAGAGTCACATTCTCCATCAACCGAGCCAGCCAAGCACCACTGAAGTTTGTAGCTTTTGACTCTCTTCCCCTAGTTTGCCTGCCCTCACTCCCACTCCTCAGACAGGTACTGATTTTACACACGTTTTACAGACACGCAGAAGTGGAAGCTAGGGTTGTTCAATACAGTAGTCAGAAGCACATGTGGCAATTGAGCACTTGAAACACGGCCTGTGTGGGGCGCCTGGATGGCTCAATTGGGAGAGCATGAGACTCTTGATCTCAGGGTTGTGAATTCAAGTCCCATGTTGGGTATGGAGCCTATTTAAAAAAAAAAAAAATGTGGCTCATCTGAACTGAGATACACAGATGAATACAAGCTGTTTCATTACTGTTGGTTTACATTGGGGTGCCTGGGTGGCTCAGTTTGTTGAGGATCTGACTTCGGCTCAGGTCATGATCTCACAATTTGTGAGTTCGAGCCCTGCACCGGCTCACTGCTATCAGTGCAGATGCTGCTTCATATCCTGTGTACCCCTCTCTCTCTGCCCCTTCCCTGCCGGCACTCTCTCCCTCAAAAATAAATAAATGTTAAAAAAAAAAAATGTGTCAGGGGTGCCTGGGTGGCTCAGTCGGTTAAGCGTCTGACTTCAGTTCAGGTCATGATCTCACGGTCCCTGAGTTCGAGCCCCGCGTCGGGCTCTGTGCTAACTGCTCAGAGCCTGGAGCCTGTTTCAGATTCTGTGTCTCCCTCTCTCTCTGACCCTCCCCTGTTCATGCTCTGTCTCTCTCTGTCTCAAAAATAAATAAACGTTAAAAAAAATTTTTTTAATAAAAAAATGTGTCTATGTGGAAAAATAAAACACAATCTTTAAAAAATATATATTGGTTTACATTTATTGCATGTTGAAATGATATTTTGTATATATTGATTTAAATAAAATATTTTAACAAAATTAATTATTCTTGTTTCTTTAACTTTCTGTAACTTGGCTACTATAAAAAATTTAAATTACTTATGTGTTTCATAAGTAATATGTGTCTCATAAGCTTCTATAGGACAGCACTGGCTTAAGCAATTTGCTCAAGATCACCCTGAGAGTGTCAGAGGCAGAGTCAGAACCAGGTGGTCTGGCCCCGGAGCATACACTCTTTATCACTGTGCTCTGAATCTGCATAAAGCATTCAATGCCTTTGGACACATAGTAGTACCACAAATTCAGTGAATGTGCATCCTTTGGTCTTTTTCCTTCTATGTTCTCTACTAACGTGTCCCCTTCCTACACCTTGGCTTCCTTCTAAACTACATATTAAGTAAGTCAGTCTAAAAAATAAAATAGCAATCTGTTAGATAGAGAGCCCATGTGGTACTGAAGTGATCTTCTTTTTGCTTTAATAGTTTTAAGATGACACAGTTATTTTATCCACAATGTGTGAAAAGCTAATGTCTAAGAATAGGCCTACAGGATACTGTGATCTATTTCTGAATACCATTAGGTCAACATTTATTATGTTTGAGGTATACCTGAATTTTCTAGCAAATATCTCAATCATGGCATCATATGCTCAGAGCTGGGAATGACTTTGGGATGAATCCCTCCATGATGCTCCCCCAGAAAATAGGTTGACAAGATATATCATTGCCTCTGTATGTGAAAATTATGGCTTGGTGTACATTTTTTGTTTTATAAACAGTTATGTTTTCAAGCTGATAATCCTGGGATGCCTGTCTGGCTCAGTCAGTAGAGCATTCGACTCTTGATCTCAGGGCGGTGAGTTTAAGCCCCACGTTGGGCGTCGAGCCTACTTTAAATACATACATTCAGGGGTGCCTGGGTGGTGCAGTCGGTTAAGCCTCCGACTTCAGCCAGGTCACGATCTCGGGGTCCAGGAGTTCGAGCCCTGCGTCAGGCTCTGGGCTGATGGCTCAGAGCCTGGAGCCTGTTTCCGATTCTGTGTCTCCCTCTCTCTCTGCCCCTCCCCCGTTCATGCTCTGTCTCTCTCTGTCCCAAAACTAAATAAACGTTGAAAAAAAAAATTTAAATACATACATTCATACATACATACATACATTACTTATATATGTATATAGTCCTAAACTGAACAACTAAAATAACCATAATAATTATTATTACATTTATTACATCATTTACTGAGTGCTCATCCTTAGAAGACTGTTTTACAGATGAAAAGATTTAATATGTGTAAAGATTAAAACAGTGTTGGCACACAGTAAGTAGTCAATAAATGTTAGCCATTATTATTACAAAGTAATATTAAACTTTGTCTCACTGGTGTATTTAGTCCTCAAGACTCCTGTAAGAGAGAAGTGAGGTTCAAAAAAGTTAAATAATTTGTCAAAGTTTATATAGTTGATGGAACAGCTGGATGACAAGACAAGCCATCTGACTCAGAGCCAATGCTTTTAACTGCTATGCTCTCATTCAATAAATGCCTTTCTGTGTGCTTTCGTAATTGTGCAATACCATAAGATTATCATTGAAAAAATTTTAAATATAGATAACAAGGTGAAAAAATGAAAAGTATTTATAATCCAACTGGCTCTGACATAGTAACACCTTGATTAATTCTTCCAACTATTTTTCTACTGATTTAAAAAGTGCAACATCTAGGGCACGTGGCTGAATCAGCTGGTAGAGCATGTAACTCTTGATCTCAGGGTCCTGAGTTTTAGTCCCACATTGTGGGTGGAGATTCCAAAAAAGAGGGGGGCACCTGGGTGGTTCAGTCAGTTAAGAGTATGACTCTTGGTTTCATCTGAGGTCATGATCTCACAGTTTGTGGGATCAAGGCCTGAGTCAGGCTCCACACTGACAGCACAAAGCCTGCTTGGGATTCTCTCTCTCCCTCTTTCTCTGTCCCTCCCCTGCTCACATGTGGTCTCTCTTTCTCAAAAATAAATAAACTTAAAAAATTATTTAAAAAACTGCATCTAATTTATTTAATTTAATAATATATTATAAATATCTTTTAAATGTGATTTTACAAAAAAAAAATTTTTTTAATTAAGGGGCACCTGGGTGGCTCAGTCGGTTAAGCATCCGACTTCAGCTCAGGTCACGATCTCACACTCAGTGAGTTCGAGCCCCGCGTCGGGCTCTGGGCTGATGGCTCAGAGCCTGGAGCCTGCTTCCGATTCTGTCTCCCTGTCTCTCTGCCCCTCCCCCGCTCATGCTCTGTCTCTCTCTGTCTCAGAAATAAATAAATGTTAAAAAAAAATTTTTTTTTTAATTAAAAAATAAATGTGTTTTTACAGCGTCTTTTTACGGCTGCATAGAATTCTATTATATTCGTAAATTATTATTCAGTTATTTATTTTTGACTATTCAGATTGTTTCTAATTTTTTATTTCATTATAACATATGTAAACTATGCTGTTATGTGTGCTTTTTTTTTTTCAATGTTTACTTATTTTTAAGAGAGAGACAGTACAAGCAGGGGAGGGGCAAGGAGACAGAGGGAGATACAGAATCCAAGGTAGGCTCCAGGATCTGAGCTGTCAGCACAGAGCCTGATGTGAGGCTCAAACTCATGAACTTTGAGATCATGACCTGAGCCAAAGTCGGATGCTTAACCAACTGAGTCACACAGGTGCCCCATGAGTACCATTATAGTTGAATATTTTTACCCCTTGTTAATTACGGCTTTCAAATGCATTTCTAGCACTTCAAAATATATTTTTTTACATATACATTTTGAAGCTTTAGATACATAACACAGATTTGAAAGAATTTACAAAATTAGACTCCTATGAGTGGTGAATATAAGAGTAGCCTTTTCACCATATACTTATGAACAGTGTGCATTGATTTTTTAAAAATATATTTTGATACGTGAAATACCATATATGGTGTAATTGATTTTTTTTTTATGACTAGTGAGGTTGAACTTACTCTTTCAAATTTTCATGTGTGCCTTTGCTTAGGAGAGCCTCCCAGAGATTGTTTTCCTCACTCTTATAAATATGTCTTTGTGATAATAAAAATAGCTGGTATTTGCTGAGCACATACTGTGTTTCAGACACTATGCCAAGTACTTTACAGATACCATCTGATTTAATTCCTACAAGACTACTAGTTACCTGCTATTATCATCCCCATTTCCAGATAAGAATACTGAAGTTTGAAGAGGTTAAGTTCATTGATCAAGATCACAAAGCCAGTGAAGAGCTGAACAATCTTGTAATATGTACATTAATAAGGATCATAATATTCGGTCCACCTAAATTGTCTGACACAAATATATGGGACATGCTCTGTGGAACCAGTGTTTCTAGGTAATTGTTAAGACTGTAGCAAAGAAAAATAAACAAACAAACAAAAAAGACTGTAGCAAAGACTTTGAAATCAAACAACCTCAGAAAATATCAAGCAATGACTACTATAATACTTCTTCTGTCATAAGCTATATGACAACTATATAGGAAATTTATAATTTTCAATATAAATTAATGTTAACCAATATATCTATATACATATTTTTCAAAGTAGCTCTAGACCAAATGGAGCCTGAACTCATGACCCTGAGATCAAGAGTCACATGCTCTACTGAGACAGGCGCTCCTTAAAATGTTTTTAAAAATGCAATCAATCAAAATATTTCTAATTTGGGACACAAAGTGCATTATAGTTCTTTATATACCAGATGTCTAGTACCTCTCATTGTACAGCTCAGTTTAACACATTATCTTATAGCATGAGGACATTTTGGAACTTTTCAACTTTCGAAACTGAAATTAAAGAAGAAATGAACTTAAGGTACCCTTATTACAAATCTTTGAGGTAATTCAGAGGGAACAACATATCATTAACCTTTTGATCATTAGTAATTGTGTTGTCATTTTCAAATAATTAATTTTGTGTGTAGCAGAGAAAAAACAAGAAAATCCCTTGCCCTAATGGAGCTTACATTCTAGGCAGGGGGTTGGGAGGGGAGATAGATGTTGCAAATAAATATATATATTTCAGGTGGGTAAAGGGGCTGTGAAGAAAAAAAAGGAAGGTAAAGGCACAGAAAATGATGGGAGAATAATGGATGGGAACAGTGCTGTTTTTAATAGAAGGATCTGGGAAGTCCCCTCTGTCATGCTGGCATTTGCACAGGGACCTGAATGAAGTGATGGAGCAAAGCCTTGCAGTTATTTTGGGAAAGAACATTTCAGGCAGAGAGAAAAGCAGATGCAAAGGACCTAGGGCAGGAGCAAAAAGCTAATGTAGCCGGAATGGAGTGAAAAGAGGTAGAAGAAGAGGTTAGAGGGAAGTGGGGCGGGGCCAGGTACAAAGGGCCTCATGGGCCACTGCAAAGACTTTTGATCATTTTGATTGACAGTGAAAGTCACTGGAGGTTTCAGAGCAGAGGAGTTATACATTCCGAGCCACACTCTTACTGCTTTTTAAGATTAGATTGTAGGCAGCAACCATGAAGGCAGGGAGGCCAGCTGAGATGTCATTGCACATGTCCAGTTGTGCAAGTATGTAGTTTAGGATGGTATCATAGGTGACAATAAAGGTCAGATTTGGGTTGTTTATAAAGATAAGACTGACAAAATCTGAGAATGGTTTGGATGTGAAATGTGGAGACAAGAAAGCAGTTAAAGTGGCTTAAATATACAGGACTTTGTCTTATTTCATTTATTCATCTACTTGTTCATTCTTTTATAGATTTATTTATCCAGTATTTCCGCAAGCTGACAGAATGCCAATCAATGTGCTGGATGCTGGAAAGCAAGGAAAAGAAAACCTTTTAGCCTAGCAGATTTTAGAAGCATATTTTTCAATAACTTTTTTTTTTCCTGATCATGAAACTAATATTGGGGCGGCTGAGTGGCTCAGTTTGTTAAGTGTCCAACTCTTGATTTAGACTCAGGTCATGACTTCAGGATTCGTGAGTTCCAGCCCCATATTGGGCTCTGTGCTAAGAGTGAGGAGCCTGGTTGGGATTCTCTCTCTCTGCCTCTCTTTCTGCCCCTTCTGTGCTCTCTCTCTCTCTCTCTCTCTCTCTCAAAATAAGTAAAATAAACTGAAAAAAAACTAATATTGATTGAAGATATTTTGAGAGAAAGAAGCAAAAAAAAAGAAAAAATCCCCATCAAGGTATTAAAGTCTTGAAATTTAAACATATATTCTTCCTTGAAATATTATTTTATTATAATATGAGGATTTCTTTAAGTTTTTTTTAATGTGTATTTATTTCTGAGACAGAGAGACAGAGCATGAGTGGGGGAGGGGCAGAAAGAGGGAGACACAGAATCTGAAACAGGCTCCCAGGCTCTAAGCTGTCCGCATAGAGCCCGACGTGGGCTCGAACTCACAAACCGTGAGATCATGACCTGAGCTGAAGTCGGACACCTAACCGGACTGAGCCACCCAGGCGCCCCTATAATATAAGCATATTAAACAAGGTTTCTTCCTGTCATTTAATATCTAATGTATGTATTGTCTAGAATACATGTAATGTCACATAGTTGGGATCATACTCTATACAGAGTTTTGAACCCAATATTTCTTCACTCAATATAGTTCCTTTGACATGTCATGTAAAGTCTTTCAAAAATATTATCTTTAATGGCTACATCTTATTTCTTCTTATGAATATACCAAAATTTTCTTGACCATTCCCACATATCTGACTTATTTTCTTTGGGAAAAAGAATCCTGGAAATGGAGTTTTTAGATCAAAGGACCAAAATTTCTTGAAAGTTCTTCAAGAAATTGTTAAGTAGTTCTCTTGAAAATGTCAAGTATATATGTATCAGCAACATATGATCACTTTTTTCTCTTTGGACCCTTGTCAGCACAGAGTGGTAAATTTTTTAAAGGTTCTATTATTTTTGTTTTTTAAGTAATCTCTACACCTAATGTGAGGCTCAAACTTACAACCCTGAGATCAAGGGTTGCATGCTCTACTAAGTGAGCCAGCCAGGAGACCCAAGTAGTAACTTTTTTAATTGCCAATTTTTGCAGTAAAGAAAAAAGTAAAAGATTTTCCGTTGTTGGGGCGCCTGGGTGGCTCAGTTAGTTGAGTCTCTGAATCTTGATTTCAGATCAGGTCATGATCTCACCATTCATGAGTTCAAGCCCTGTGCTGGGCTCTGATAGCTCAGAGACTGCTTGGGATACTCTCTCTCCCTCCCTATCTCTCTGACATCCCCTGTTCACACGTGTGCTCTCTCTCTCTCTCTCTCTCAATCTTTCAAAATAAATAAACATTAAAAAAAAAAAAAAGGTTTCCATTGTTGCTTTAGTTTTCATTTATTTGAATACTTTAAAATGTTTAAATATTAGGCATACTTACGTATCATAGTTTACCTGCCGTTTACTTTTGTGTTCACACCCTTCATGGGGGTTTCTTGTGGTGTGCAGGAGCAATTTTGAGACAAAGTTAACTGGAGATTAAGAAGACTGGGGACCTCCTGGGGCTAAAGATACTCTGGCAAGGGTAATGAGGTTAAAGTCTGTTCTTCAACTTCTTTGATCTGGGACCTTGGTAGCTTACTCAATGATGGCTCAAGCTACCCAAATTCACATGCTATAAATATAATATATTTTTTTAAGATTTTATTTTATTCTACACCCAAGGTGGGGCTCAAACTCACAACCCCAAGATCAAGAGTCACATGCCTCATGGACTGAGCCAACCAGGCATCCTAATTCACTTATTTTAAATAAAGTGTATAGTCCACTAGTGACTGAATATATGTGTCTTATTTGCAAATCACTCTTTTCCTATTGACGAGCTATCTGGTTAATCAGTTTAATAACAAATTCAACAAATACACATTAAGTGCCTATTATCTGCAAGTTAATACAGTTAAATAATGAGCAGCTTAAGGTCTTTATAGTCCTATGGGGAATAACAGATTCCATTTAATTATAACATAACAAAATGAAGGAATCACAAAGAAAAGACATGAGAAGATTGTTTGCTGAGCACAAATGGGGAAGGGAACTTAGTTGGTATTTAACTAAACCATTGTGGAGTATCCCCCAGAGAGTGTAACTTTCTAGTGTGCCTCAAATACATGTCTCTCCCCTTTGAGGTCTGTTGGGTCAACCCGAAATATTGGCCTTTTCCTGATAATACCACTACAGCCAATGCATTGCAATGTCACTCTTTCTTCTTCAATGTCTTTTCTATAGTACTTTTAAGTTTAAAGTTTTGAGTGTTTTATCAAAGTGCTGACCACATCTAGAGGGCAGAACCAAATTATCACCTTCATGGCCTTGGCACTTTTACCTTCATGGTCCCCTTATAAATATTGAAACTATAGTTAATAACTGTGCTGTATAAAGGCAAATATACATTATGTGTTAAAATATAAAATATTTTTTTGAACCTGAAAGTCATTTTTCCTTCTGATTTTAAAATAAATTAAAACATTTTCTTAAGCTCAAAAGAATACTGTGGCCTGCATATGTGATGTCTGCTGTGCCTATACCAAGTCATTAATTTCCTCAATAGCCAGTTTCTACTCAGGGAACTTTCTTGAACACAGTCAACCCAACTTGTAGGTATAGATACCTATTAGTCTTAACCAAAGAGAAAGACTCTTCTCTACCTTCAGCATGCCATATGCCCGGTCACTTAAAGAAGGTTTGATGTGGGACATCTGACTGGCTCATTTGGTGGAGCATGTGACTCTTGATTTTCGTGTGAGTTCGAGATTACTTAAGAAAAAAATCTTTTTGGGGCGCCTGGGTGGCACGTGAGTTCGAGCCCCGCGTCGGGCTCTGGGCTGATGGCTCAGAGCCTGGAGCCTGTTTCCGATTCTGTGTCTCCCTCTCTCTCTGCCCCTCGCCCGTTCATGCTCTGTCTCTCTCTGTCCCAAAAATAAATAAACGTTGAAAAAAAAAATTTTTTTTTTTAAAAAGAAAAAATCTTTTTATTTTTTTTAATTTTTTTTTTAAAGTTTATTTCTGAGACAGAGACAGAGCATGAGTGGGAGGAGGGGCAGAGGGAAAGGAGACAAAATCCAAAGTGGGCTCCAGGCTCTGAACTGTCAGCACAGAGTCCGACGGGGGGCTCAAACCCACAAACCATGAGATCATGACCTGAGCCGAAGTAGGACGCTCAACCGACTGAGCCACCCAGGTGTCCGACCCCCCCCCCTTTTTTTTAAAGAAGGTTTGATGAATAAATGAGCAAATGAAAGAAATTGGGTGAGAGAGTTGGTAAGAATGGCCCTCATTCATTGGGACATATGTTGTGTTAGATGCTATACTAAGCACTCCATTACTAATTCTTAAATAATCCTGTCAGATAGGTACTATCCTCTTGTTGCCTTTGCCTAGCCCAGACTTGCTCTCACATAAAGTAGCCCCTCTCGCTCTGTGGTTATTTTTTGAGTGGCAATTTTGTAGATGATTTTTCCCTTTAAAAAGCAAACTACATTTATAAAAATGTTTTAAGTTTTTTGTATATATAAAATAAGGGGAAATCATCCATTATAACACTTCCCTAAAGCTAACATTAATACTTTGTATATTCCTTTCCTAGTAATTTGTAAGATGCATGCATATTTTTACATAATGAAATTATCAGGGATAACCCATTGTCTCTATTGCATATTCAGTTTTACCTTTTGTCTGCATGATAATCAAAAGTAGCATGTTTAAAAAAAAGTAGCATGTACAATGGTTTTACAATACAAAGTATCTACATCCCAATTTCAGTAACTATTCCCCTTGCATCATCTTCCAATTCTTGTTATAAATAGCACTTAAGAATGAATGAATGAATGAATGAATGAATAAGTAAGTAAGTAAATAAATAAATAACATTTAAGGAGTGTTTCTTTTTTTGGATTATATTATTAGATGATAATTTTCTTTCTTTCTCTCTCTCTTTCTTTCTTTCTTTCTATCTTTCTTAAGATTTTATTTTTAAGTAATCTCTACAACTAATGTGGAGCTCAAATTTACAACCCTGAAATCAAGAGGAGAGCATGCTACTAATAATTTAGAGCATAATCTAAAATTATGATCTAAGGGATGCCTGGTTGGCTCAGTCATTAGAACATGTGACTCTTGATCTTGGGGTCATTGAGTTCTAGTCCCATGTTGGGGAGAGAGATTACTTTAAAAAAAAATGAATATTTAGTCTAATCTCATGAAATGTATTTTAATTCTATTTCTCTATTCAGTATCTATATGACTAAAACAAAAATTTAACTGAACTTGGTGAACATAAAATTTTATGGAGGCCTAAGTTTTTAAATTCTCACTCAAAAATCCCACAAGAACAACCTTCTCAAATTATTTGATTGATATAGAAAAAGATAGTTATTTAAAAACTTATATTACTATGGCTTTACTGTTATTTCCTATCAAAAGTAATACACTTATTTAAAAATTTTCAGAAATACAGAAAGAAAGAACTAGGAAAAACAGCTTATTCATTGTCCCACTACATAATCACTGTCATGGATAGACTATTGGTAAATTTCCTTCCAGTTATTATTTTTTTTAATGCTTAGATTACTTTAAAAAAATATTTGTATTCCTACTACAAATACAATTTTTCCTGCTGACTTATTCATTTGACATTTCCCCACACAATTAAGCAGTTTTCATAAAAATACTTTTTTTTTAATGTTTACTTATTTATAGAGAGGGAGAGAGACAGAGTGGGAGCAGGGAAGGGGCAGAGAGAGAGGGAGACATGTAATCCGAAGCAGGCTCCAGGCTCTGAGCTGTCAGCACAAAGCCCCAAGTGTGGCTCAAACTCACAAACTGCCAGATCATGGCCTGAGCCGAAGTCGGATGCTCAACCGACTGAGCCACCCAGGTGCCCCATAAAAACACTTTTTTAATGAAAATAATGTTCTATGGATTTACTTGGATATCAATATGGTTTATATTTAACTATTGTTAATCCATCCATCAGAGTTTAATTAGGTTAATCTATCAAGTTAAGCGGTCTTTAGTCTTTCCTCAGCATCCCATGTCCACTGAACAGACTCTCCCAAAAAGCGGAGGTATGTTTGCAGAAGCCTCCATGCTATATTTTTCTTAACTATTCACCCATTATTTTGAGTTTTCTTAATTCTATCTTGGTTCTGCATTTGTCCTTACATAGTCTTTGTTAGTTTTATTTGTTATTTTTCACTAACAAATTTGTTAGTTTTCACTTTTAATATGTCGATAAGTCATCATAGATGCATAGTAACTATAATCGTCATCTTCCTTATTAAAAAGGCAATACCTAATCACTTAAAAAAAAAAAGAACATTATAAAACAGACAAGGAAAAAGAACTACAAACACTGCAATCCAGACAACAGTGCTAACTCTTAGCATATACCTTTCTACATCTTTTTTTTTAAATTTTTTTAATGTTTATTTATTTTTGAGACAGAGAGAGACAGAGCATGAATGGGGGAGGGGCAGCGAGAGAGGGAGACACAGAATCGGAAGCAGGCTCCAGGATCTGAGCCATCCGCCCAGAGCCCGACGCGGGGCTCGAACTCAGGGACTGCGAGATCGTGACCTGAGCTGAAGTCAGACGCTTAACTGACTGAGCCACCCAGGCGCCCCTCTACATCTTTTTTTTTTTTTTTTAGGTATATGCATGTGTATGTATGTGCCCCTTGCACTTCATCTGCACTTATCTATGTTATTTGCCATTAACAGTGAAGAAAAAACTAATTTTTCATCTTGAAAAACACACACACAAAAGCTGTATCCTTGGACTGAAGTTTCATATTCTTGTGATGTTTTTTTTCAAAGGGATTTAGGGAGTCCTACCTATTTAGTTCAGGGAACAGAAAACACCAAGTGAGAGAAGGTTGATACTGGATGTAAAAGAAAATAGAAACCAATAAGTCAAGGTCGAAGAAAAAGAACAGGTTCAGAGGCCCCGGATCCTCAGCTGCTGTTGCTTCTCATCTTGCACCTGGCCTCCTGCCGAACACCAAGTGCCTGCCCTTGACTTCCCTCCTCCCTCCTGCCCTTGAGGAGACACACATTAAGACATGAGGAGCCTTAAACTCCCAGTCTCCTGTGCTAACCCTACAATGCACACACCCATGACACTCCAACTGGTACTGAGTGATTTCGTAGTTTCTAGTGATTGGCATTGCCTTAGGGGACTTCCTTGTGTTTTGACAACATTGGTATCTCAATAAAAGATCGAAGAAGAAATCTCTTGCCACAGGAATACACAATTCAAATAGGTTAATTATGTTAAATGTTCCATAGAATAATGAATACATATATGGGCTGTGTGCTTGATATTTACATTCTATTTTATAAAATGTTACCACCTATGTTGGCAAAACATGAGCTTCAATGTCAGCTGAATTTGAAATCTTACTCCTGACTTTGCCACTTATAAGTTATAAGAACTTCATCAAGGATCTTAATTCTCCAAGCTTCAATTTCCTTAGATGAAATGTAGCTAATAATACCTAACTAAAAATTTAAGTTTTATATGAAATAACATATTCAAAAAGACAAATATAAGGCCAGGCAAATAGTTTCTTAAACCTTTATTCCTTATCACAGCTAGAATGGTGTCTCGTGTATTTGTTGCAATTGAATTAAATAGATGAGCACACCACATAAACATGAGTTTAATTCTCTGCCAGCATAGGCATCTGAGAAGTTTTGCAAAATTGAGAGAGAGCTCCTTGGTCTTCTGGTGCTGCAGAAGGGTGCCCAACACTGCCATTTACTTATACATGTACCATGTTAAGAATCTACTTGGGTGCATGTCAAAGAAAAGAAAGAGACTGAGAATTTGAAAGAGTGGCCAGTAGGAAGGACACAGACCCAGGAATTTTCCACCATGTTGCCATAGAGCTTGCCCTACTGAATCGACACAAAGTTACATAGGACTTTGCATTAGCCATCAGCTTCAGAGATTCTCAATATAAATCTGATTCAAACAGAGAATTTAAAGAATTTAGGAAGAAAAGAGAAATAATTGCCCTGCACCATCCTAGAAAGAATTTAAGATTAAAAAGGACAGAGCCGTGAATTTGCATTGAATGGATATGAAGAGCTAAGAGTTGGTCAGCATTTTTTTTTTTTTTTTTTTTTGATGAGTTAGGAATGATGGGTTTCCCTTAATGATGGGTTTCCAGTAGGAATAGTGTTTCTGGAAAAATGTAATCTGAATCTTTTCTCTTTATTTCCTATTTTACCTCTTCTGACTGAAAGAGTAGTTTAGTTTCTACATCACCAGCAAAATTCAGGGCACTGGATGACTGATCTTGTCTGTAGACAGAGAATGAGAGAAAATGAAGTGTTTTCATAAAGAAGACACTTCCTGCCTAAAAATATCTATCGCTGAAATTCTATTTTAGAATCTCCTTATAAAATGCTTATCATAGTGCCTGTGCATATTAATTGTTCAATATATGTTGGCTATTTCTATCATCATTATAATACACATAATATTACATATTGTCATTACCTCTACAGTGTTGTAGTCCCAGAAAGGATAGTACTTTAAGATGTTTTAGACCACATTATTCTGCTCCAAACCTTCCAGTGGCTTCTCATCTCCCTCAGAATCAAAATAATTTTTTTTTTTTTTGCAGCGACCCCAAGGCTCTATATCATCTGATGTCCACCTCCACGCTTGGCCTCATCTCCTGCCTCTCTCTCCTGTATTCATTCCACACCATCCAGGCCAGGCTTCTTGTTGTTACCTCAATATCTGAGGCACATTCCCACCATAGGGCCCTTGCATTTGCTCCTCCTCGGCTTGAAAGCTGGATTGCTCTCTATCTCACATCTTTTAGGTCCTGACTTAAATGTCATCTTCTCAGTAAGACCAACCCCTGAGTGTCCTATTTAAAATTGCAGTATCTGCATACACACCACCCACTTGAACTCCCTATCTCCTTTCCTGGCTTTATTTTTCTACATAGTGTGTATCATAATCTAACATAGTGTATGCATGTGTGTGTACATTTATATATAAATAAATATAAATGTTTTATATATGGATGTGTATACATATACACATACACATATATATACATATACATATACATATACATATACAGCTATTTCCCTTCACTGGAATATAAGCTCAGCTAAGCCAGATATATTATTTGTTGCTGATGCTTAGCCCCAAATAGCTGTATAATAAAATTTGCTGAATTAATACATGAATCATATACATTGCTATTTGTAATGAAAAATCTAAGAAAATATTTTAATAAAAGTACAATCATGAAAGGAGGCATGAGATCAGATGGACACCACCCAAGAAGGTGAAGGACACAGAATGGAACAGGTTTTCGTTTTGTTTTGTTTTTTTAATTTTAGAGAGATAGCCCGTAGTGGGGGAGAGGGCCAGAGGAAGAGAAAGAGACACAGAGAGAGAGTCCCAAGCAGTCTCCACACTCAACAAGGAGACCAACGTGTGGCTTGATTTCATGAACCATGAGAGTTCATGCCAAAATCAAGAGTTGGATACTCAACCAGGTGAGCCATCCAGACATCCCAAAAATGGGACAGTCTCGGACCCTGAAGATTAACCTGTCTACTTGATCACTTTGCAGAAGGCCAACCCTCTTCAGTGGGCCAGAAACAAGACTGCATTAATCCTGTCAATAGAGGAAAACCCAACCCTAATCTCAGAAACTCCACTGCTGTATTAAAACCCTTTTGTGGTCACTTCTCATGTATGTTAATAGATCTCTCCTCTTCCTCTAAGGGTACTAAAACCAACTAAACAAACAAAAAATTTCAAGGGCTTAGAAGGGAATGACTAACTAAATATAACCACATTGTACTGTAAAAAATAAAGACTGCCAAAATAAGAGCCTATCAACAAGGAACACATTACGTTGTTCCTGGTTTCAACTTTGAGATAGGAAAGTTAAAGAAACTAAGGTTAACAATTCTCTATTTTGCATATAATAATCAGAAATTTTAAATGATTGGCTCATCCTTTCAAAGTGCGACCTGGATATTTAAAGGCAGGGACTATGTGACTCTGGGCAAAAATATACCGTATCACATTGGACGCTTGGTATGCCTTCCCAGCTGCTGCAAGAACATTTGTCATGTGCTGACAGCATTCTCACTTCTGAGGGTATGCATAGTCTCAAACAGTAGCTGCAGCCTCTGCTTCGGTTTGGGTGTCTTTGTGAAATCAATTCTCGATAACCCTGTGAGAGCAGAACATAAGGAAGGTCTTAAGTCCCCTCCTACCTTTTGAAACCATTTCAAAGTTAAGTATATAATCAGAAGAGGTTACCTTTCAATGATATGCAGGTTGGGGGCAGAAGTGTGGTGAAACCAAATACTTCTTCAGGCCTGCACAGGGTCTCATGCCTCTGGGATTAAACATCAGCTTTGGGTGTCGACTAAAGCAGAGTCATCAAAAACTTGCTCTGAGAACTTTTAATCATAGCTTTCTCTTTCTTGGCATAGGTAAGTTAGAGGGTGGTGGTGTTTTTTTCATAGAGGCCTTGGGGAAGGAAAATTAAGTAGAAAGAGAGAGGGGCTGTGTTGGATGGACGCAGACCATAGGTTAGTTTACAAGGGAATATGATATGGGCTTAAGCAAGTAGAAGAAGCCATATGATATGCAAAAATTAGCTGTACAAGGTAATCTGATTAGCGTCAGATAATCGTGAAGACAGTGGTCCTCAGAGAGCCATCTGGACCAGCAGCATCAGCATCATCAGGGGACTCGTTGGAGATGCAAATTCTCAAACCTATCCCAGACCTACTGGATCGGAAACTCTGGAGGTAGAGAGTTCAACAAGCCCTCCAGGTGATGCTGATGCAACCCTAAAGTTTGAGAACCACTGAACCACAGGATCTCGTGCCCTAGTGCAGAGATTCTCCAATATTAGTGAGCATCAGTCACCTGTAGGTAGATCACAACTGCCAATGCCCTGCACAGGATATGTTCTTCGTCAGTTCTTGTGGACTTGTGGACGACAGGAAAGGAGGGATGGGGGTGTATTCCCTTAAACTGAAGAAGCAGAACTATTCAACTTCCATCACTATCTCTTACTTTTTGTTTTTTGTTAGACTCAAATTTATAGAACAAAAGTTAATCTCTAACACCAATTACCAGGTATGAAATAAATGTACCTAATATTTTACTGAGTCGAAATCAGTATATATACTATTTTGTGATACAATTTTTATTTTATTTTATTTTATTTGTTCATTTATTTATTTATATTTAGGTAGGCTGTATGACCAACGTGGGTGGTTGAACTCAAGACCCTGAGATCAAGAGTTACATACTCTATCTTTTAAATTTTTTTAAAGTTTATTATTTAGTTTTTGAGAAAGAGAGACAGAGACAGAGACAGAGCATGAGCAGGGGACAGCAGAGAGAAAAGGGAGACACCAAATCCAAAGCAGGCCCCGAGCTGTCAGCACAGAGCCCGACACAGGGTTGGAACTGACAAACTGTTAAGATCATGACCTGAGACCCAGTCGGACACTTAACCAACAGAGCCACCCAGGGGCCCCGAGTTTCATGCTCTATTGACTGAACCAGCCAGGTGACTTTATTTATTTATTTTTAAAATATATTTATGTTTACCTTTATCTATAAAGCATTAGGGTCTATTGCTTTTTTTTTTCCACTTGGTTTATGTGCACACTTTCATGTATCAGTTTATCCCATGTGCCTGTTACTTTTATGCTTTACAATCTTTCTTTGTATTTCCTTTTCCCTGGCTTATAAATATTGAACAATTAACTCTGATATTTATGACAAGTAGTGGCAATAGCATTGGAATCAGTTAGTGCTGCCAGGTGCTAAGTTCAATTCAAATAACAAAGAAAGAATCAGTCCCAGTTCTGTAGAGACAGCAGTCACATGAAGTAATTTAAGGAAATTAACAAGGACCACAGTAAGAAGCACCTCAGAGTTTAGATGATTGGGGAATATGCAGTAAAGAAGTGATCAGAGTCTCCAAGACTCCTTGGAGAAAATTAAGTTTTGGATCAGCACTGAGAGGAAGTGATGGATATAGATTGGCAGAGAGTGGCAAAGCCATTCCACATTTAAAGAATGGCTTTTCCAAGGGCCCACAGAGAGGAACTAGCAAGTCATGTGCTGGGTGCTATCTGCCAATTAACTTGGCTCAAGAAGAAGGTCATGTTAGGAAATAACAAAAGATGAGGTTGAGGAGTTGACAATGAGCCCAGAATGCTAAGCTAAGAGATATAGTAACCAGTAAACAGGAAATCTTGATAGATTCACAAATGAGGCAGTGATGTGATAAAACTATTAAAAAAAAAAAAAAAAAAGGTTGACATCCAAAATGAGTATTGATATAGAAGTAAAATCCACAAGTTTTCATAGCTGGCAGTGTAAGCCATTTAAGACAAGAATTATTGTAAGATGTAAAATAATTTGCACTATTCTGCATCTCTTCCTTTGTTTGTATACTTCAGGTGCTTTCACAACTCTCTGTCCTATTTCCTCCAGCATCACCGGGTAAAATAGTTCCATTGTAAGTTTGTGCTAGGAAGAATAGCCTTTGACTGATACTCCGAATTCTGTCATGCAAAAGTAGTTCAAGTTTTCCTGAGTCAGTCTTAACACTGTATTTCTGAAGTACTTTTCTGATCCCCTTCCACCTACATTGAGCTCTAAAGCTGCATTGCTTAACCTTAGTCAACCCAGCGAAGCCCTTGCTTGTATATGCTTTGCAAACCCTGTTAGCTTCATTTAATGCAATTGCATCTCTACTCACATTTCACTGTCTTTGACTGGAGCAGTAACAGGGCTGAAAATAGCTCTTAAAAATCTTAATATTTTAGATATGCCAAATACATTAAATAAAAGTGAAAGTGTGATGCTACACTGTCCAGTTCTAATCCTGAATTCTATTTTTGTTTTTAATTTAAAAATCCTACATATATGAGAAGCCATCTATAATTGAGCAGTAATTGTTCACTCTGGGGTCCATATAACTCCAGGATACCTTAGTGAATTCAGTTTTTTTTCATTTTTTAAGATTTTATTTTTTTAATTAAAAATGCTTATTTATTTTTGAAAGGGAGAGAGAGAGAGAGGGAAGAAAAAGAACAACAACATGTGCAAGAGGGCGAGTGAGTGGGTGAGGGGCAGGGAGAGAGGGAGACAGAGTCCCAAGCACGCTCCACGCTGGCAGCACAGAGCCCTACTCGGGGCTCAGTCTCATAAACCATGAAATCGTGACCTGAGCCAAAATCAAGAGTTGGATGCTTAACCGACTGAGCCATGCAGGCACCCCATAAGATTGTATTTTTAAGTAATCTCTACACCCAACGTGGGACTTGAACCTACAGCTCAAAGATCAAGAGGGGCAGGCTCCTCGGACTGAGTCAGCCAGACACCCCCACAGGTAGTGAGTTTAAATCAAGGGCAGAGCTGATGGATAATGAATTGGTGAGGGAATTTTGCCAAGGCTCGATACCCTGCGGAGTGATGATTTTCAAATGAAACGTTTTCAAACTTGTTAAGGACTCTGAGAGCTAGGCAGAGCAAAGTATTGAAGAGCAGAACCCATAGATTTGGTTCAACGTGTTTAAATAGTTTTTTGGCCCAAACTGTTTCAAGTACTGAGAAATGAGGTCTGAGGTTTGGGAGAGTAAGTCATTGGGATGGTGAGAAAAAAATGGTAAATACTTCCTATGTGATATAAACCAAAGAAAGTCACTAGGCAGATTCCTAGATAACAGATGATTGTCATTCATGTATTTTCTTCGATGTTTCCACTATTCCGGTATCTCTTATAGAGTCCTACGGTCCCATCAACCTTGATGCAGTCAAGAAAATCCATGCATTTCCCTGAAATAACAAATCCTACAAGCTCAGAAAGGAGAGAGGGAGAAAAAGGAGAAAAGTAAAGAAGAGGGAGAAGAGGAGAGAAAGGAGAGTGTGATAATTTAATTTATATGGGAAAGTCTTAATTGGGAAACAGGAATATACTCTTCCCAGGCTTCATTTTCCAAATTCTTTTCTGAGTGTGAACATTGAGCCACACTTGTGTGTGATTTAGCACTTAAAGATTCACTTGGGGTGCCTGGCTGGCTCAGTGGGTAGAGCGTGTGACTTCTTGATCTCTGGTTGTGAGTTTGAGCCTCACTTTCGGTGTAGACATTACTTAAAAATAAAATCTTAAAAAAAAAAAAAAAGGTTTAGGGCACATGGGTGGCTTAGTCAGTTAAGCATCCAACTTTGGCTCCGGTCATGATCTCACGGTTTGTGGGTTCCAGCCCCACATCAGGCTCTGTGCTGACAGCTCAGAGCCTGGAACCTGCTTTGGATTCTGTGTCTCCCTCTCGGCCCCTCCCCCATTCATACTCTCTCTGTCTCTCAGAAATGAATAAATGTTAAAAAAAATTTTTTTTAAAAGATTCACTTGTCTTTTTGTTGTTGTTGTATATGAAAATTTATTGTCATGTTTTCATCATCAAAACGTAAGATCTTGGTCTTTGCTTCTTGCCTTTGTATAAGGCCAAAAGAGAGAGACGTTGGCTACTTTGACGACCTTAAAGCAAACTCCAGGAATGTCACCAACAGCATGACCTTTGCAACCAAATCCGGCAACCAGAACCTCACCGTTTTCCTCAATAAAATTCAAACAACCATCATTGGGTACAAAGGCGGTGATTTTCTTGCCATTCTTGATCAGCTGGACTCTGACACACTTCCTGATGGCAGAATTTGGCCGTTTGGCTTCAACCCCTACTTTTTCCAGCACAATTCCTTTCGCATGGGAAGAGCCTCCAAAATGGTTGGCCTTCAGGACTGTGCCCAAATTGGCTTTCTTGTACTGTTTATCGTACCACTTCTGATCTCGTCAGTGGCTACGGAGCTTCCTGGCAGTATGAAGACCACGACACTTGCCCATCCTGCCAGCACCATGGGCTTGAGCAAAAGCAAGATTCACTTGTCTCATGACATGATCTTCGCATACATCTGTGTCCATTGGAAGGAACAGGGACTGCTTCTAATAATGGGAAAATTGGCTCTGTTGAACTTCATTTTTGTTTTTTAACATGTATTTATTTTTGAGAGACAGAGTGGGGGAGGAGCAGAGAGAGAGAGGAAGACACATAATCTGAAGCAGGCTCCAGGCTCTGAGCTGTCTGCATAGAGACTGACACGGGGCTCAAACTTATGAACCGTGAGATCATGACCTCAGCCGAAGTTGGACGCTTAACTGACTGAGCCACCCAGGTGCCTCGAGAATTAATTTTTCTACTGAGGCATATTCCTGGGGGATTCTTTTTCCCTAGGATAAATTTGACTACTAGTGGTGTTTCTCCTAGGTGTTGGCTTTAGCACCTAAATCTAGCATCTGGGATAACTCCATTTGTCCTGTGACTTTGGATAAGTAATTGAACAACTCAGGGCTTCTGTTTCTCATCTGTAACATAAGCAATAATTTACAAGATGATGCTTGTGTGTCTTTTTTGCACATGATTATTCCACGTGCAGCCTTCCTTTCTCAGACCTATCTATCCCTGCCTCAGAAAGAGTCTGAACTTTTAGAACTATCAATAAAATATTTAACCTATTGAACCCCATCCTCGGGTTCAGGAATTTTTAGTCCCTGCTTAGATCACAACAGCAAGTATATAATTAATGAAAATTAGTTAATACTGCAAACCTGTATTACAGAAATTAAAGAAGTTTTCTAAATTAATTATCTATGTAGATTTGAGACTGAGATTTTGTTTCCTTTATTTATTTTGAGGGGGGGCAGGGGTAGAGAGAGGGAGAGAGAATCCCAAGCAGGCTCTGCACTATCAACACAGTGGCTCAATCCCATGAACCATGAGATCATGTCCTGAGTCAAAATCAAGAGTCAGATGCTTAACTGACTGAACCAGCCAGGTGTTCCCTTCCTACTTTATTGATTCTCTTTTTTTTAATTTACATCCAAGTTAGTTAGCATATAGTGCAACAATGATTTCAGGAGTAGATTCCTTAATGCCTCTTACCCATTTAGCTCATCCCCCCTCCCACAGCCTCTCCAGTAACCCTCTGCTCTCCATATTTAAGAGTCTCTTCTGTTTTGTCCCCCTCCCTGTTTTTATATTATTTTTGTTTCCCTTCCCTTATGTTCATCTGTTTTGTCTCTTAAAATCCTCGTATGAGTGAAGTCATGATATTTGCCTTTCTCTGACTACTTTCGCTTAGCATAATACCCTCTAGTTCTATCCACGTAGTTGCACGTGCAAGATTTCATTCTTTTTGAGTCCTAGTAATACTCCATCGTATACCTCTTTTATTGATTCTTAATGGAAAGTGTGTTTTTTAAGGATAAATGTAAGAAAATAAATAAAATAATAAAAATGAGTAATTATACGAAGAACTAGCTAAGAAACTGAAGACATCAGAATAAGAAGAATCCATAGAAAAAATAGGTAAAAGAAATGTGCAAAATGTGTCAGAAAAGAAAGATCACTCATGTTTGCTTATAGGCCAATCAATAAGCATTTTCTGTTGTTCTTTCACTCCACATCTCAAAATGATATTACTTTGAGACCTGAAAATTCTTTCAAAATTTAAAAATAAACTTTACAACTACTATGGCATAGAATGATCACTTTTCTCATATCCCTTCTTAAAAGATTATTGTATTATTTATATAAATACCAATCTTTTTTCTTATAGCAATGAGTATGTATAGAGCCCTTGCTACATGCCCGATATTGTACTAAGCACATGAGACCTATTAACTGACTTAATTTTCCCCACATGCTCTACAATAGAGTATTATCCTAATCTCTACTTCGTAGTTTGGAAAACTGAGGCAGAAAAAGGTGAAGAAAATTCCCAAAAGCAGTTAGCTAGTAAGTGGTAGGATAGGGTTTTGAGCCCCTATCATAAACAACATGAAATACTCCCTAAAGATTCCACAAAGATGGCCGTCTCTGAGGAGAAATGCTCAGTAGAACCCAGATCTACAGTTAATATACTTCTATGTGATTTCATAGATGTTGGCCTCACAAATTAAACCAATGGAGAAAGATGTCTGAATTAGTTAAAATCTGATTTAAAGAATAACTGAAAAGAATTTTATTCTTTATTTTGACATATATTCCTTGGCAGTACTTGAAGATGGACTAACAGCATGCACAGTATCATTAAATAGGAATAATTTGAAGTTAATAATACATGTAAATGAATGTTTCTTCTGTTTTTAGTATTTAAGTAATCAAAAATACCTTACTGATGCTATTTAAAATAAGCTTAATTTATTCATAATGTTTAATCTTTCCTTAAGGATGTACAATATAATAATTAAAAAAAATTTTTTTTAATGTTTAGTTATTTTTGACACAGAGAGAGAGGCAGCATAAGCAGGGCAAGGGCAGAGAGACAGGGAGACACAGAGTCCAAAGCAGGTTCCAGGCTCTGAGCCATCAGCACAGAGACCAACCCGGGGCTCGAACCCATGAACCGTGAGATCGTGACCTGAGCCGAAGTCAGATGCCTAACCGACTGAGCCACCCAGTTGCCCCACAATACAATGATTTACATATACATTATGAAATGAAAACCACAGTCAAGTTAGTTAACACACACATCACCTCACATAGTTACCAACTTTTTATTTTTCCTTTTTTATGATGAGAACACTGAAGATTTACTTTTCATAGTACATTTCAAGTATACAATACAGTATTATTAACTGCAGTCACCATGTGTAGATTAGATCATTAGATCCTCAGAACTTACCATCTTATAACTGAAAGTTTATGCCCTTTGACTGACATCACCCCATTTCTACCACCTGCAGCCCTTGGCAACCACCATTCTACTTTGTAGTTCTATGAATTTGACTTTTTTAGATTCTGCATGTAAGTGAGATCATACAGTGTTTCTGTGCCTGACTTATTTCTCTTAGCATAATGTCTTCCAGGATTATCCATGTTGTCACCAATGGCAGGATTTCATTTTTTTATGGCCGAGTAGTATTCCACTGCATCCATATAACACATTTTCCTTATGCATTCGTTTGTCAACAGACAATTTGGTTGTTTCCATTTCTTGGTTATTGTTAATAAATGCTGCAGTGGACTTGGGGGTGCAAATATCTCTTCAAGATACTGATTTTATTTTCTTTGTATATATACCCAGAAGTGGGATTGCTAGATCACATGGTAGCACTATTTTTAAATTTTTTAGGAATCTCCATATTGTTTTCCCTAATGACTGTTACCACTTCACATTCCCGCTAACAGTGTACAAGTATTCCCGTTTTTTTCACACGCTTCCCAACACTTGGTATCTATTGTCCTATACACAATAGCCATGCTGACATGTGTGAGGTGGTTGATTTTAATTTCCCTGATAATTACTAATATTGAGTACCTTTTTAGGAACCTACATACAGTACCATCTGTATGTCTTTATTTAGGTCCTCTGCCCATATTTTAATCAGATTTTTTTTGGCTATCAAGTTATATAATTTCCTTATATTTTATATCAGATATGTGACTTGCAAATATTTTCTCTCATTCCATACGTTGCTTTTCTTTCTTCTTTCTTTCTTTCTTCTTTATTTCTTTCTTTCTTTCTTTTTCTGAGAGAGAAAGAAGGAGTGAGGGAGGTACAGAGAAAGAGAGGGAGACAGAGAATTCCAAGCAGGCTCCACATTGTCAGTGCAGAGTCTCATGCAGGGCTTGAATTCACGAACTATGAGATCAGATGCTTAACTGCCTGGTCCACCCAGGCACTGCTCTTATATGTTGCTTTTTCATTTTGTTTGTTGTTTCCTCTGCTGTACATAAGTTTTTCAATTTGACATTGTTCCACTTGTTTATTTTTGCCTTTGTTGCCTAAGCTTTTGGTGTCCAATCCAAAAAATCATTGCCAAGACCAGTATCAAGGAGCTTTTCCTTATGTTTTCTTCCAGGTGTTTTATAGTTCCAAGTTCTACATTTAAAACTTTAATCCATTTTGAGTTAATTTTTATGTATGGTATAAGGTCCAATTTCATTATTTTCCACTTTGTCTCTCCAGTTTTTCCACACCATTTATTGAGATACTTTACCCATTGTGAATTCTTGTTGCCATGTCAAAGATTAGTTGACTGTCCGTGCGTGGGTCTATTTCTAGGCTCTCTATTCTGTTCCATTGGTCTATGTGTCTATTTTTATGCCAGTACCATACTTTTAAAAAATAACATAGCTTTGTAATATAGTTTGAAATCAGAGAGCAAAATGCCTTTAGCTTTGTTCTTTCTTAGGATTGCTTTGACTATTCAAGGTCTTTTGTGGTTCCATACAAATTTTAGGCTTCTTTTTCCTGTTTCTGTGAAAAATGCCATTGAAATTTTGATAGGGATTGCAATGAGTCCGTAGATAGCTTCGGGTAATATGGACATTTTAACAATATTAATTCTTCCAATTCATAGGGCATCTTTCTGTTTATTTGTGTCTTCTTCAATTTCTTTCATCAAAGTGTCATAGTTTTTAGTAAATATGTCTTTCAGTTCCTTGGTTAAATTTCTTCCTAAATATTTTATTCTTTTTTTTTTTTTTTTTTTTAAGTGAACTCTATTCCCATCATAGAGCTTGAACACACAACCCTGAGATCAAGAGTTGCATATTCTATTGACTGATCCAGCCAGGCACTCCATATTTTACTCTTTTTGATGCTATTGTAAATAGTTCATTGTTAGTGAACAGAAACGCAACAAATTTTTGTGTGTCAATCTTTCATCCTTCAACTTTACTGAATTCACTTATTAGTATTAACAGTTTTTGGTGGAGTCTGTAGTTCTTTTCATATATAAAAGCATGTCACCTGCAAACACAATTTCCCTTCTTCCTTTTCTATTTCCTTGTGCATTCTTTTTTGTTGCCTGGTTGCTCTGGCTAGGACTCCCAGTGTTATGGTCAATAGAAGTGGTAGGAGTGGGCACCCTTGTCTTATTATTCCGGATCTTAGAGGAAAGACTTTCAGCTTTTCATGGAGTATGATGTTCACAAGTATGATGGGCTTGTCATATAAAGTGTTTATTATGTTGAGGTAAATTGCTTCTATAGCTAATTTGTTGAGAGTGTTATCATGAAAGATGTTGAATTTTGTCAAATACTTTCTCTGCATCTATCAAGATGACCAACATGCTTTCTATGCACCAGGAACTTATCTGGGCACTGGGGAGACCTGGTTTAAAATCCCAGCTCTCCCTTTTATTAGCCTGTGATCTTGGACAAGTTTCTTAATCTCTCTGATCCTCAGTTTCTTCATATGTAAATGTATCTATCTCATAGGATTGTTCTAAGTATGAATTATAAATATATAGTGCTTGCTATAGTGCTTGGCACAGTAAACACCTGTATTCACTTTTATTATTAATTAATACAGAGTTGTATAAAGTAAAAAGTGAAAGGGGCGCCTGGGTGGCTCAGTTGTTTAAGCAACTGACTTCGACTCAGATCATGATCTCATGGTTCATGAGTTCAAGCCCCACGTCAGGCTCTGTGCTGACAGCTCAGTGCCTGGAGCCTACTTCGGATTCTGTGTCTCCCTCTCTCTCTGTCCCTCCCCTGCTCACACTCTGTCTCTCTCTCTCTCAAAAATAAATATTAAAAAATATATGTTAGGTGTACCTGGGTGGCTCAGTCGATTGAGCGTCCAACTTCAGCTCAGGTCATGATCTCACACTCCATAAGTTCAAGCCCCATGTCAGGATCTGTGCTGACAGCTCAGAGCCTGGAGCCTGCTTCGGATTCTGTGTCTCCCTCTCTCTCTGTCCCTCCCCCGCTCATGCGCTGTCAAAAATAAACGTTAAAAAAATTTAAAAAAATATATATATATATGTTAAAAAAAATAAAGTAAAAAGTGAAAATCCACACCAGATTCCACTCTGCAGATATAGCCACTGTTAATATTTTGGCTTATATTTGTCCCTACTGTTTGTATGCAAATATAAATTTTATATCTGTATGTATGTAAACATGTTTTATATGAGTGAAATTGTTTTACTCTTCAACTTGCTTTTTCACTTAACTATATTTATTTTATAATCAGAAAGAAATTGATATCTGGTATATATTATAGAGGATTAAATACACTGTAGGGATACATGGCTGGCTCAGTGGGTGGAGCATGCGACTCCTGATCTTGGGGTTGTGAGCTCAAGCCCCATGTTGGCTATAGAGATTACTTAAAAATAAAAATCTCTGGGGCACCTGGGTGGCTCAGTGGGTTAAGTGACTTAGGCTCAGGTCATTATCTTGCAGTTCATGAGTTTGAGCCCCGTGTCGGGCTCTGTGCTGACAGCTCAGACCCTGGAACCTGCTTCAGATTCTGTGTCTCCCTCTCTCTCTGCTCCTCCCCTGCTTGCACTCTCTCTCTGTCTCTCAAAAATAAACATTTAAAAAAACTTTTTTAATAAAAATCTTTATTATTTTATTTTTTTAACGTTTACTTATTTTTGAGACAGAGAGAGACAGAGCATGAACGGGGGAGGGGCAGAGAGAGAGGGAGACACAGAATCTGAAACAGGCTCCAGGCCCTGAGCTGTCAGCACAGGGCCTGACGCAGGGCTTGAACTCACTGACTGCGAGATCATGATCTGAGCCGAAGTCGGCCGCTTAACCGACTGAGCCACCCAGGCACCCCCAAAATCTTTAAAAATATATACTCTAGTGGCACCTGGGTGGCTCAGTCGGTTGTGTCTGACTCTTGATTTCAGCTCAGGTCATGATCTCACCATTGTGGGATGGAGCCCTGTGGGGGCTCTACACTGACCATGAGCATGACAGCATGGAGCCTGCCTGGGATTCTCTCTGCCCTTTCCCCTTGCTCTTTCTCAAAATAAAAAAGCATTTAAAAAATACACTATGTATAAATTAGGCCCATTCTTCCACACACTCGTAATCAAATATGGATAGGGAGATGACCTTTAGGCCACCTGAAAAACCAAAGTGGATAGTTTTTGGTTAGAGAGGGTAAGTGTATAATAGAGAATAGGGTCCATTGTTAAACTGAAAAATCTATTTGTTCACTGATATTGAGGTCAGCTTTTCTCCTTTAAGAGTAATCTAAGATAATTTGATATATGATATATTAAAACTGAGACCAAAGTCAGCACCATCCAAAACAAAATATGTCCATAAAACAAAGAATAGTCTTGAGGATTAGAGTCCTGGGTGGGACCAATGGGGAATTCAAGTCAATAGTATGATGTGATCAGAGGCTTTTGGACAGCTTATTCTTAGAAAGACTGTGGTTTTGTTTGTTTCATTGTTTTAAAATATTTTTTTAAAGTAAGCTCTATGCTCAATGTGGAGCTTGAACTCAGAAACTTGAAATGAAGAGTCATATGCTCTACTGACTGAACCAGCCAGGAACCCCAGAAAGGCTGTGATTTTTTTAAAACCACTTTATGTATGTATGTATGTATGTTTATTTTTGACAGACAGAGAAAGAGACAGAGCATGAGTGGGGGGAGGGGCAGAGAGAGAGACACAGAGAGAGAGAGAGAGAGACAGAATCTGAAGCAGGCTCCAGGCTCTGAGCTGTCCACATAGAGCCTGATGTGGGTCTTGAACTCACGAACCATGAGATCATGACCTGAGCTGAAGCTGGCCACTTAACCAACTGAGCCACCCAGGTGGGCTCCTTTATTTCATTTTTTTAAGTGTGTTTATTTATTTTGAGGGGGGGGGGAGGGGGCAGAGAGAATCCCAAGCAGGCTCTGAGCTGTCAGCACAGAGCCTGAGCTGGGGCTCTATCCCATGAACCATGAGATCATGACCTGAGCTGAGATCAAGAGTAGACCCCTATTTAATTTTTTTATTTGAGTGAGAGAGAGAGAGAGAAAGGCAGAGAGAGAGAGAGAGCTCGAATGGGGTAGAGACGCAGAGGGGGAGAGAGAGAAAGAGAGGGAATCTTAAGCAGGCTCAATGACACAGGGCTCCATCTCACAACTCTGGGATCATGACCAGAGGCAAAATCAAGAGTCGGACACTCAACTGACTGAGCTACCACCCAGTCACCCCAGAGAGACAGTGTTCTCAATCAGCTCAGTCAAACACTGAACCCACAGCTGGGAAGAAACAGGATGTATGAGTATTTATGCTGGCACGGATAGAGAGCAACAGTTCAGCTAGTGCTCCGAAGTACAACCATTGTATTCAGAACGAAGACAAATTTATAGTGCCTTAATATGTCTCGTAAGGTGTTCCTTCCAGTTTCTCCTATTTCATTTAAAAAAAAAATTTTTTTTTAACGTTTAAAAAAGAGAGAGGGAGACACAGAATCCAAAGCAGGCTCCAGGCTCTGAGCTGTCAGCACAGAGCTCGACGCGGGGCTCGAACTCACGGACCGCAAGATCGTGACCTGAGCCGAAGTCGGCCGCTCAACCAACTGAGCCACCCAGGCACCCCTCCTATTTCATTTTAAAGATGGAAGATCAGGTTCTAGAAGAGTCTTAGCAGAGAGACATACCCATGTCTCTTCAGTATAAGACACAGATGTCAGCTCCTCAGCCATTCAGTCAAGCTTTGGATAAGAGCAATCCTCTTGGAGCAGCACCGCAGGAGCTCGGTCTGTTCGTCGAGACACCTATCACCCAGGAGAGAAGGTGATGCTGGGTCCAGTGGCAAACCAACTGGATGGGATTTAACTCCCAGACGCCCCAGAGACACTTGGCCTCCCCCAGGTCTAGGCCACACATTTGCTTTTGGCTCTGGTCTAGTCAGTCATGGTCATTAGCAACATAAGTACTTGACATGCATGGCACAAACCATATGGACTTTATAGGAGGGGGAAAATGCGTTTAGAAATATTTAGCAGGCCCTTAGGAATTCATGGACCACTTCCTTCACTTTCTTTGTACTGCACCCCTTGCCTGTCATAAACACTTCTAGGAATTTTTTCTAAGCACACACACATAATAATAAAAAATTAGAGGGGCACCTGGGTGGCTCAGTCGGTTAAACGTTGGACTTTGGTTCAGGTCACAATCTTGTGGTCTGTGAGTTCGAGGCCTGCATCAGGCTCTGTGCTGACAGGTCAGACCCTGGAGCCTGGTTCAGATTCTGTGTCTCCCTCTCTCTCTGCCCCTCCCCCACTCACACTTTGTCTCTGTCTCTGAAAAATGAACAAACGTTAAAAAAAATTTTTTTTAAATTAAAAGAAAATTAGGAAACCAAATGTCAAGCAATAATTGTTTCATTAATAGGTTATAGTAGGGGGTGCCTGGCTGGCTCATTCGGTAGAGCATGTGACTTTTGATCTCAGGGTTGTAAGTTTGAGCCCCACATTGGGTACAGATAAAAACTACTTAAAACTAAAATTAAAAAAAAAAATCTTGGCGTGTCTGGGTAGCTCAGTCAGTTAAGCATCCAACTCTTGATTTCTGCTCAGGTCATGAGATCGAGACCTGATTCGGGATCTGCACTGACCATGGAGCCTGCTTGATTCTCTCTTCCTCTGCCCCCTCCCCTTACTCCCCACTCTTTCTAAAATAATAAAAAAGAGTTAAATAAAATTTCTAAAAACAAAAAATCTTTAAAAAAGAAGCTATAGTAGATAACATAAAGGGTATTAAGTAGCTATTAAAAATAACAATGTAGGGGTGCCTAAGTAGCTCAGCCGTTAAGCTTCTGACTTGGGCTCAGGTCATGATCTCACATTTTGAGTTCCACATGGGGCAAGCTTGAGGCCTACTTCCGGTCAACACAAGCCCTGCTTTGGGTTAAAAAAAAAAAAGAAAGAAAGAAAAAGAAACACACACGAGCCCCAGGTAAGCCCCACTTCTCTTTTTCTGTCTCTGTCTGCCCCTCATGGGATTCCACCCCCCCCCACCCTGCCCCTTGCTCACTTGCGCACTCTCTCTCTCTCTCAAAAATAAAGAAATAATAATAATAAAAATAAATAAAAATAAAAATAACAATGTGGGGCACCTGGGTGGCTCGGTCTAGTGTCTGACTCTTGGTTTCTTCTCAGGTCATGATCTTGTGGTTTGTGGGTTCAAGCCCCTCATTGGGCTCCATGCTGGCAGTGCAGAGACTGCTTGGGTTTCTCTCTCTCCCTCTCTCTGCCCCTCTCATATTCTTTTCTCTCTCTCAAAATAAACAAACATTTATTTATTTATTTATTTATTTATTTATTGGGGGGGGGGCGCATGTGAGTGAGGGACAGAGAGAGAGAGAATCCCAAGAGGAGAAAAGAGAGAGAGAGAGAGAGGGAAGTGGGGTTCACCCGAAGTGGGGCTCATGTTCACCCAAAGCAGGGCTTGAGCTCACCCACCGTGGTGCTCGAGCGCAACCAATGTAGGACTTGAACTCACAATGAGATTAGGACCTGAGCTGAAGTCAGATGCTTAATGACTGAACACCCCCAGGTGCTTTAAAAAAAAAAAAAAAAGATGCTATTTTTGAATGATTATCATATGCCAGGCCTGTGCTACACGGTACATAATATTACTGTCCATATTTTGTAGATTAAAAACATGATTTGGAGGGGCACCTGGCCTGCTCACTCAGAACATGCAACTCTTGATTTTAGGATTTTAAGTTTGAGCCCCCCATTGGGTGTAGAGATTACTTAAAAATAAAATCTTAAAAAATAAAAATAAAACATAAACCTCACTTGGAGAAGGTAACATCTATTGACAGAAAAATCTTTACAGTATACTATTCACTAAACATAGGAGGTTATGAAAGTGTAATAACCTGTATAAAATTTTGTGACTTTCTTTTCTGTTTTGTTCTCATACAATTTCTAATTTTTTCCTTAATAAATTTGTGTTATTTATGTAACTCAAATATAATAGGCAATTTTTTTTTTGTTTGTTTTTTGTTTTTTGAAAAAAAATTTAAGTAGGCTCTATATCCAACCTGGGGCTTGAACTCACAACCCCAACTGGGGGACAGGGGAGTGCTGGCTGGCTCAGTTGGTATAGCATGTGAGTCTTAATCTCTGGGTTGTGAGTTCAAATACCATGTTGGGCATGGGGCCTACTTAAAAAAAAAAAGTTATTTTCAGTACTTGCGAGAATTTAAAAATCTTTCTTCACTCTCTTAGTCTTTCTTCCTTATTGTTTATCAAACTTGTTGGTTTTCTTTTTTAAAATCCAGTGACAGGGCAAATAGAGTTGGTTTCCTTAGTAATAGCAGCTAAAGCTCCCAAACATTCTTTTCTTTTTGTTTTTTCCATTACTTTCTTTTAAAACTGTTTGGATTTCCTGAGTAATAGATATGCATACTAATTATTCTGATTTTATTCTGGGAGCTGGAAAATCATGACTGTGAAAATGGCCTGATTCAAAGTTTAAATCAACAATTTTAACAGCTTAAATCAACAATTTTAAGTGGGTCACCAGTTACTCCTAGAATTTTCAGACATTTTCAGTGCTGTGATTTAAGTTCTTGGGCCAATGTTTTATTACCACAGTAGTCAACAAGGGTTCTCAAATTAAATGCGAGAATTGTATTTAAAGGATTCTTCAACTTTCTACTCATGTTTTTTTTAATTGAATAAAATGCATGGTTGTTAAAATTAAAGACACAAAGAGCTAAAATTAAAAAGTCTGGTTTTTTTTAAAAAAATATTTTATGTTTATTTATTTTTGAGAGAGAGAAAGACAGAGTGCAACCAGGGGAGGGGCAAGGAGAGAGAGGGAGACACAGAATCCAAAGCAGGCACCAGGCTCTGAGCTGTCAGCACAGAGTCCTATGGGGGGCTCGAGCCCACAGACCCTGAGATCATGATCTGAGCTGGAGTAGGACTCTCAAACGATGGAGCCACCCAGGAGCCCCCAAAAAGTCTGTCTTTACTTCAGGTCATCTTCACCAAAGGCATCACGGTTATCAATTTCCTATGTAGTATTCTAAAATGTGTTTAATGTAAAGGGGCATCTGGGTGGATTGGTGGGTTAAATGTCTGACTCTTGATTTTGGTTTAAGTCATGACCTCAAGCTTCTTGAGTTTGAGCCCTGAGATTCTCTCTCTTGGGATTCTGTCCATCCCCTGGCTTGCCTTGTCTCTCTCAAAATAAATAAACATTAAAATAATAATAATAATAAAAAAATGTTTTTAATGTATGCAACAGCACAAATATGATAAATGCTTTTTGAAGTAGATACATTATCTTTAATATATTTACCCAGATGGGTTCATACTCTATTACTGACTTGTAACATCTTTCCTCCACTTCAATCTTAACCTCTGCAAAGCATTCAATTGGATAAACATATAGTAATGTAAAGAACTAGTTCTTTTTTGAAGATTTAGAGTTTTTCCTGGAATGACCACACCAATGACACACAAGAACATCTAAACATTTGATTCTACTTATATAAAGTACAAAATCAGATGAAAGTAATCTATGCTAAGTCTCCTCCCTTTGTGGAGGGAGTGGGGGTGGCTGGAAGAGGGACTCTGAGGGTGGCTCATGATGATAGTTCTTGATTTGGGTGCTGCTTACCTATGTGTTCCTTTTGTAAAATTTCATTGATCTTTACTAAGCTTCAAAAATCAAACAAAAACACAAAGTACAGTTTTCAGTATACATGTTGTGCTTCTTAAGAAGTTGACAAGGTAGTTGTTGGTTCTGTGCTTTATAGGACATAAACAGTGGTGCTTTATGCAACATAAAGTGATTAGCTAGGTTACTTTTACTGAATTTTAGCTCTGTGCTTCTGCATATTTAAACAACTAAATATATAATTGTTACAAATGTAGGACTAGCACATATAACCTTACATTCCCAGATATTGCTCTGGCATCATCAGTATTTATACACAGCTATTTGGGAGAAACCCAAAATCCTTGTATTTGGCCTCTTGTATTATGATTGTAGTTTCTATTCGTCCAACAGTTTGTAGGACATTTTCATACAGAACTCCACCCTCAAATTAACATGTTAAAAAGTTGCTAATTATATCCTCACCCCACCAGCACACCTCCTGAAAATCAACTCTCATCTTAACCTTATTTATTTATTTATTTATTTATAGTTCATTTTGAGAGAGAGAGCTTGTGTGTGGGGAAGGGGCAGAGATAGAGGGAGAGAAAGTCCGAAGCAGGCTCTGCATGGTCAGTGCAGAGCCTGATGTGGGTCTTGAACTTATTTTATTTTTTAAAATCAATTGTTGTGTTCTGTCACCTAGCCTAGAATTTCTTAGATAGCTTTTACTCTTCCATTTCCACCATTTTTTATCTGATCAGTCACCAAGGACCGTTAGCCCTTCTGACCTAGACCTTGCATTCATAACATCTTTTTCATTTTCTCTGAACTCCACTGCTTCATGACTGAAATAGTCTAATAGGTTTTTTTTTTTTTTAAGAACTTTTTTTTTAAACGTTTATTTATTTTTGAGAGAGAGAGCAAGCAGAGGAGGGGCAGACAGGGAGACAGAATCCCAACAGGCCCACAACTGTCAGCACAGAGCCTGACGTGGGGCTCAAACTCATGAACCGTGAGATCATGACCTGAGCCAAAAGCAAGAGTCAGACGCTTAACTGACTGAGTCACCCAGGCACCGCCCCCAACCCTGACACTTTTTTTTTAAAGTAAGCTCCATGTTGGGCTTGTAGCCCAAAACGGGTCTTGAACTCACAAAACTGAGATTAAGACCTGAGTTGAGATCAAGAGCCAGACACTTACTTGTTTCTTCCTTCTTTCCTTCCAATAGTTGACATATTGATGCTGGTTTTTTTACAGATACTTTGATATCTTTCCCTTGTTTAAAATCTACAGTTGCTACAGGGTAAATCCCTGAATCTAACATTCAAAAATTTCTATAGACCGATCCTTATCAACCTATCCTATTCTTTATCTTTCCCTATTTTCTTTTTACGAACTTTCTTCACCTGCTGAGATTTTTCAAACACACCAGGCAAGTTCCTCCTTTAGCATTTTCACATGTGCTGTTTTCTTTACTGATACAAGAGATGGTAACAAAGGTCAGCTAACAACCTTTGCTGTCGTCTTGAAGAATGAATCCTAAACCTGTAGTCGTCTTTCAGAGTATCTACTTATTATAATTAATAATAATGCAAGAATGTACTCGACTCGACCCAAGCTTGGTCATGAGAGCTGGTCTCCTAAGGGAAATGGGAATTTTGAACTGAGAGTCCATGAGCCTGGAGAACACTGTTGCTGAATCGACTGAACAGTAATTTGAAGTAGCCTCTCTAAAATCTGTGAGGAAATCCAGAGCTGTCCTGGCTCCTGTACTTTATTTACTTCTTTCTCAGATTTCACAAGTTTCCCTTGTATTTACAATAATTTTTTTTCCCTTTGCTTAATCTAGTGTAGTTTCTATTTCTTGCAACCAAAAAATAGTAAATAATAGGGCATCTGACTGTTCAGTCAGTAGGACATTCGGTTCCTGATCTCATTTTCATGAGTTCTGGCCCCACACTGGGTGTAAAGCCTACTTACAAACAAAAACCAAAGAGAAGGGGCATATGGGTAGCTCAGTCAGTTGGGCATCTGACTTCAGCTCAGGTCATGATCTTGTGGTTCCTGAGTTCAAGACCCACATCGGGGCTTTCTGCTGTCAGCACAGAGCTCGCTTCAGATCCTCTGTCGCCCTCTCTCTGCCCCTCCCGTTGTGCTCTCTCAAAAACAAAATATTTCTCACTTGCTCTTGCACACTTATTCTTTCTTCTAAGTTTTTTTTCTTGCATACTTATTCTGTAAGTATGTTGCTGGGTCCCATACTGACCTATCCTTACTCTGACAGGTGAAGAGAAGTAAATCAACAGTCACGGAGTGTTTACTTCATGAGACGGGCAAGTTATAGCACAGCACAAAAGCTCTGTAGTTATTTACCAGTCGTGAGCATGCTTGAGAAGTGGCATGAGAACTTTTGGGCTAAGTACGCAGGAACGAGGGATACTTATAAACCTGGAGTGAATGAATGACTTGGAACTGGGGCAGTGGCCTTCTCAGATAATAGGACTGGAAACAAATAGGTGCCCCTCCCACTTGCTATTGCATAAGCATCTAATATTGACTCAACTTTTTTTTTTTTATTTAAAAAAAAATTTTTTTTTCAACGTTTATTTATTTTTGGGACAGAGAGAGACAGAGCATGAACGGGGGAGGGGCAGAGAGAGAGGGAGACACAGAATCAGAAACAGGCTCCAGGCTCTGAGCCATCAGCTCAGAGCCCGACGCGGGGCTCGAACTCCCGGACCGCGAGATCGTGACCTGGCTGAAGTCGGACGCTTAACCGACTGCGCCACCCAGGCGCCCCTATTGACTCAACTTGTAAGAAAAAGGGAGAGAACCCTACACTGACTGAGGTTAAGAATTTTGTAGAAAGTAGGGCTTGAAATTGAAATTAAGTTGAATTATAAAAATATAAAGTTATACTTCTTGCACACCTTTGTGGGCCAAGAAATCTTATATCGCAACAGAAATAATGGATTTTGTAATACTTATTTTTGAGAGAGAAAGAGCACAAGTGGGGGAGGGGCAGAGACGGAGGGACAGAGGATCTGAAGAGGGCCCCAGGCTGATGGCAGCCAGCTATATGCAGGGCTCGAACTCATTAACCATGTGATCGTGACCTGAGCCAAAGGCAGTCATTCAACCGACTGAGCCACCCAGGTACCCTTGGATTTTGTAATACTTAAGTACTGTAAGATAAACATTATTTGACCATATCCATTGGATCCAAAATCTAATTTATCAATTATATAATGAATTCACTAGTTAACCCACAGTATATCAAGATTAATTTTAATACATTCACCCAATTTTTCTAAGTATCACTTTATTTAAAATAAGGATTAGGCAGGTGTGTGTTTGGTTACTAAGTAATTTCATGAAAAGTTCTTCAGGTATAGGGGGGAGAAGCCCCTTAAATCCTGATAAATTTTTTTAAGCTCTATGCCTGACATGGGGCTTGAACTCACAACCCTGAGATCTAGAGTTGCATGTTCTACCAACTGAGCCAGCGAGGCACCCCCGACAATTTTTATTTAGTTACCCCACTAGGGACTTACAGAAATACAAATTCAGATCTATTCCAGTCAAAAGATAACAAAGCTTACCAAATGGTAAGACCTAGAACAGACTTTTCCTAGTATCAACTAAGTCTTTTGTAGAGCAATAAGCATTTGGATATTTTCAGTTGATTCTTTCAGTAACTGAGTCAGTATAAAAGCTATTACTATAAATACTACCACTGATTCCAGTTGTACTGTGGTTTCTCCAAGTCAGTGCTATCTTACTGAAATATAATGTGAGGCATGTAAGTAATTTAAAGTTTTCTATTAGCAGGGGTTCCTGAGCAGCTCAGTTGGTTAAGCATCTGACTTCAGCTCAGGTTATGATCTCAAGGTTTCTGAGTTGGAGAGCCCTGCATGGGCTCTCTCCTGTCTGCACACAGCCTGAGCCTGCTTCCTACCCTCTGTCTCCCTCTCTCACTGCCCCTCCCCTACTCGTGTGTGCATACTCTCTCTTCCTCAAAAATAAACATTAAAAACAAATTAAAAAAATAAAATTTTCTATAGCAACATTAAAAAGGTTAAAAAAAAAGCAAATGAAATTAAGTTTAGTAATATTTTAAGCCAATAAATATTACCATTTCAATAAGCTATTCAAATACGAAAACATTATTATATATATTTTTAGTAAGCTCTATGCCTGAGGTGCCTGGCTGGCTTGGTTGGTACAGCATATGACTTTTGATCTTGGGACGAGTTTGGGCGCCATATTAAGTGAGTGTAGTTGACTTTTTTTTTCCAGATAAATAGAAAGTGACCACGCACATGCTCATGGGAGAAGGGCAGAGTAAAAAGAGAGAATCTTAAGCAAACTCCACTCTCAGCACATAGCTGACATGGGGCTTGATCTCACAACCATGAGATCATGACCTGGGTGGAAATCAAGAGTTGGATGCTCAATGGACAGAGTCACCCAGATGCTTTTTTAAAAATTAAACTCTGGAGGCACCTGGGTGGCTCAGTCGGTTAAGTACCCGACTTCAGCTCAGGTCATGATGTCACAGTTTGGTGGGTTCGAGCCCGTGTCAGGCTCTGTGCTGACAGCTCAGAGCCTGGAGCCTGTTTCGGATTCTGTGTTTCCTTCTCTCTCTGGCTCTCACCTGCTCACTCTGTCTCTCTCAAAAATAAATAAACATAAAAAAAAAATTAAAAAAAAATATATATAAAATAAAAACTAAACTCTGTGCACAACATGGGGCTTGAACTTGTGACCCCAAGATTAGTGAGAGTCTCATGCTTTACCCACTGGATCAGCTAGGTGCCTCCAAAACACAACTTTTAAGACCAAGCCCTGGTTAGTCAAGATAGAGCAAATCTAAAACATTTCGGTAGACATTCACAATATAGTTATATATATTATAGTTGTAAGTATTGCTATAGAAATTTTTCCTATAATGGTTGCAAAACCTCAGGTTGACATTTAGAGATCTCTAGTATAATGTCTATACTTGAAAGTCCCTATTTTGATAACCTGCTCTGTAATATAAACCAAGTCTCCAGGTTTGGATCACCTCAGACCTGGAGTACTGTGGTAATTTACAAGAATGTTAGTTTTTTGTCTTATTTCCCCAGCAGTGTAAGGATGGTCTCAATCACAAAACAGAAAAAGCTAAGGGTCACTGGCTGTCATGTACAGTGTGTAGATTGTGCACTATATACCTCCAAGAACACCTTCACATCGTACTCTATGCAAATGCTAGCACTGGTGCGTAACTTGTGCAGCTGCATAAATGAGGCAGTCTTGTTTGTGATAAGTCAGTCATCAGACAAATGGGGAATAAATAAAAGTGATAGTGTGGACTCTTCTAGTGTGACTGCTTCCTACTTTTTCATTTTAATTCTCTTTATATTATAAACTTCCCAAGGTATTAAAAAAAAATAAAATTTGTGACTTATTTTTTAAAGAAAGGTATTGCTTTAATTAAGATTGTATTTGTCCGCGGGGCACCTGGGTGGCTCAGTTGGTTGAACATCTGCCTTCAGCTCAGGTCATGATCTCACGGTTCACGGGTTCGAGCCCCACATTGGGCTCTGTGCTGACAGCTCAGAGCCTGGAGCCTGCTTTGAATTCTCTCTGCCCCTCCCCCACTCATGCTCTGTCTCACAAAAATGAATAAATGTTAAAAAAAAAAAAAGACTGTACTTGTCCACAAAGTCTCATGCTAACTCAAAGATTCCTGCTTATCTGTCAATATTCTGAACATGAGAAAATAAGAAAAGAAGGCAGGATTCACAGACTCCAGACTGGGAAAAATATTTATACAACAAATGTATTATAAACCAAGTTGAAAGGCAAGTGGTTGAATGGGAGAACATATTTATAAGGATATGTTAACATAAAAAGTTCTACAGTTCAGTCCTTAAAAATAAATTATCCATGCCATAAAAATCTACAAATAATAATTTGTTGCAGCACCCAGGTGGCTTAGTCAGTTAAGTATCTGAATCTTGTTTTTGGCTCACGTCATGATCATATTTATCATGAATACACTTCACATTTTCATGTTTAGATCGGGAAAAATGAAAATGATTATGATTAGAACCTGTACTTTTTTTAATAGTTTATTCAAGAGTGAACAAGCATAGGCACAAGTGGGGAAGGTGCAGAGAGAGTGGGAGAGAGAGAATCCCAAGCAGGCTCTGAGCTATCAGCGTGGAGCCTGACGGGCTCAATCTGAAGAACCATGAGATCATGACCTGAGCCAAAACCAAGAGTTGGATGCTTAATTGACTAAGCCACCCAGGTGCTCAACCTGTACTTTTTAAAAAGTAAACTCTATGCCCAAAGAGGGGTTCCAAGTCATAACCCTGAGATCAACAGGTGCATGCTCTGCTGAGTGAGCCAGCGAGGCACCCCAGATTCTGTATTAGTAAGAGTTTAGATTAAAAAAAAAAAAGGGAAAATGTAATTGTTGCCCAGTGAAAATTTATACACCATTTTGGGCTATTTCAGACATACTAATATAAAAGATATATATGTATTTTTAACTTTTAAGTAGGCTCCATGCCCATCATGGGGCTTGAACTCATGTTCTACCAAAGGAGTCAGCCAGGCACCCCTAAAAGATATCTTTGTCCCAATTCCTATTCCAGAAATCTATCCCGCAAATACATTTCAATAAGGTGGACATGATGTTCATTGCAGCATTGCTCTTAGTAGTAAAAAAGCAGACAACTACTTGTCCAATAGAAGCATGGTTAAATAAACTACAGTACATCTCTACCATAACATGGAAAACATTGGCTAGAAAGAATAAAATAAGGAAGAAAAGGAGAAAGGCGGGAAGGTGGTTAAGAAGGGAGGTATCACAGTTGTTAAATGTGTGGTCTTTAGAATAAGAGAAACTGAACTTAAATCTCAGATTAGGTATTATAACCTTTGACAAGTGCTTTAGTTTCAACAACTACTAACAACAGACAATGACCAATGAGTAGTACTGAGCTAATGTAAGGTGCTTAAATAAAATTAGTTTTGCAGTTAAGAAACTAAATCCCACCAAAATACATAAAGACAGGTACATAGCAAGCACTTACAAAAAAAAAGGAATGTGAACACTGAGAATCAGCAAGTTGAGTAAGAAAATATCCTTCATTGGAGCAAACTGTAACATCCATCCTGGGGGTACATCTTGAAACACATATTCAATTTAACTCAATTAAACAAATATGTATTAAACAATTACTATGTGCTAAGTGTTAGATAAAAAGGAAATTCACTTACCCCCCCCCCCCCCCCCCAAATTAAAGGTTCATAGAAACCTTGGAAGGTCACTCAATTATCATGAGTAAGCTTTTAGGAATGTATCCCACATAATCTGGAGCTACTTGTTACATTACTTACATAGTATCATGATTATGTTGGCTTGTGGGTCTTCCCCAAGGCTGTAAACTGCTCAAGGGCAGGATGCCTTACCTTTTATTTGTAGCTGTTTGTCAGGGTCAAATGTGTAGCAAAGACTAAGTATTTCTTTAATTAATTTTTTTTTTTTTTTTCAACGTTTATTTATTTTTGGGACAGAGAGAGACAGAGCATGAACGGGGGAGGGGCAGAGAGAGAGGGAGACACAGAATCAGAAACAGGCTCCAGGCTCTGAGCCATCAGCCCAGAGCCCGACGCGGGGCTCGAACTCCCGGACCGCGAAATCGTGACCTGGCTGAAGTCGGACGCTTAACCAACTGTGCCACCCAGGCGCCCCAGTATTTCTTTAATTAAATGAATTAAAGAATAAATAGAAGAATGAATGAATGGGGTTTCTCCTCCACCTTTTCTGTTTGTCCTAAGGAGTTACCTAACAAAGTATAACTTTTATTACTTATTTTTGCTTACCGTCTCTAACTACTGCTGAACTATAAGGTCCATGGGAGAGAGATCTTTGTCCCAAGTGCTAAAAGTGTCCAAAGATATTTGCTGAATGACCACTTATCTTGTTTTAAAAACTGCCAAGGGGAGAATTTCTTAAATTTTACCTAATAACCCTTCCAAAGTCACCTTAAGACCGTCCTCACTGAGACCAACTGAATCCTTTAAACATACATCCAACTGTTGACTATTCTGGATCAACTGAAGCATATTTAGTCATAATCTTCATAATAAGGTTTAGTAACTATTTACAGATATTTCTTTCCCTCCATTACAGTGTGTGTACGTTAGCTTTCCTTCATAGAGAAAAAAAAGGGAACGGGTCAGTTGGCAACTTGCCAGATACCTATTTTTAGTATTAATAAACTGCTGTCACCTCAACCAGTGAGGCAGCCAATCTCCTCAAATCCCTGGCCCACAGAAGTAGTTTCCTGACTGTAGGTCTTCTACAATTAGGCACCAAATGAGGCCCTCACTTCTGGATAAAGCTGATGGAACTACAAATGGTTTCTAGCCCAAGGAAATGAACCCCATGGCTGTTTTTAATATTCTGATAGGGGATCAAGATGCCAGTCATGAAAAGGCCCTGTAGATTCAGTTCTGAGAAGGACTTAAAATACTCCAGTCTGCCACTTTCCTGAATAAAATGATAGAGTTCAGTTATGCCCAAGGCTGATTCTGACAAGATGTTTTTTCTCCCTGTGTTCAGAGCATCTGGTACATTTTACTTTGGTTAAGCAAAATAAAATGTTTAACTTCATTTATGAAAAACAAACTCAATACTTTTAAAAGTTTAATATTTTAATTGGACAGTTCATATGGCCTATTCAGTGGAAGCTCAGATAAGCAAAGTGCAATGAACAGAATGAAGTATCACACAAGTCTCTGTATAAGTCAACATGAAAAGATATCCTAGATATTTGAAATGGAAAAAGCAAACTATAAAACAAGTACAGTGAGTATACTGTCAAACAGATTTTCTTAAACTATTTGTGTAGTATTATTTTTGCAAATATTTTGTTTTTTGTAATATAAAAACAACAAAATTAATGATAATGTTCAAAACATTTACTAATTATTTTGAGGTTGATTTGTAGAAGATAATTTCAGCAAATAAGACGTTTAATGTAAAACTGTGGGTATACAATGTACTTGTCTCAAAAAAAAGTCTTATTTACAAGTTAAGGAACAAAGGTATTTTTTTTAATTAACGTAGGTTTCAGAAAAACATTCTTTATTATTGACTACCATAATAAAATGGATTTCCTAAGAAAAGTTCAAGTAATCATTGAAATCTTAAGAGGTGAACCAAAAGTGTTTTTTAATCATATTCAGAAAATCTAATATGTTTACTTGCTTGTTGAGTCTTTGCCAGTCTAATCTTCTCAGCTTTGGTGATTAACTATGGAGAAAGAAATTAGAAATCAGAATGTACCGGATGCTTAAAAAGATAATTACGACTAAAAAAATCAGGTTGAATAAAAATTTTTTAAAAGAGGGAAAGGTAGACAAAAGACATAAATTAAGCATAGCCCAAATCAATATAGAAAGAACTGTTCAGGATTATGGCTTATTAAGTATAATAGATAATAAATCTTAGAATTACCTAAAACACTCAAATTTTAGTTTCACATTACTAAAAAATTTTCAGTTGAAAACAGCCACTCCATGCTGGCAATTTTTTTTTAACCTTTTAGGAGGGTTCAAGACCCATATTGGTTAGTTGTTTCATATCCCCTTGGACTTGAGTATTAATTACTAAGACATTCCTTAAAAGATATGTGGTCCTAAATAATTATATTGTGCGTGCGAATTCATGCATTATTGGAATGAGACAATATATTTTGGTCTGAGTGCTACACAAAGGTTTGCTTACAAATCTGAAGATTAAAATATTCTACCTAGGGATCCACTCTTAAGAGAACTTATTACTTACCACACCCTTACATAAATACTTTAATATTTTTAAAGGCAAATGAAATTGTATGGAATGTAGAAGACCGTTTAAGATGTCTAAATATTCCAAAAGTTTTCTTGATGTAAAAATTTTAAATATCTTACTGTAGCTTTGGAGGAAATGAAAATCTTACTCCCTTAAAAAATAGATTCTAGGGGCTCCTGGGTGGCTCAAGACGGTTGGGCATCCAACTTTGGCTCAAGTCATGATCTCATAGCTCATGGGTTTGAACCCCACGTCAGGCTCTGTGCTGACAGCTCAGAGCCTGGATCCTGTTCTGATTCTGTGTTTCCCTCTCTCTCTGCCCCTTCCCTGCTCGTGTTCTATCTCTCAAAAATAAACATCAAAAAATAAAAAATAAAAAAAATAGATTCTAGTAATTATTCACCAGTTTTGTTAAAATGTTTTGTGACTGTGGCCATTGGTAGGAAGTCACTTTTATTTATTGTTTAGTTTCTTAAAGTGTTTGCTTAATATTAAAAGTTTACTTAAAAGTTAAAGTAGAAGTCAGCATAGAGATAGACAGGCTACACAAGTTAAAAATACAAGTACTTAAAGACAAAAACTCAAAAGATGCCAAGGTCACCAAACAGTCTGTTTATGATAGAAAACAGTAATAGCCACATGAGGACCACATTCACAAAAGTCATCAGCAAAGCCAGAACCAGGGTTTATATCTATGGAAGTAAAGGTTTATGGGATATATTTAAGATTTTATTACCATGGAAATGAAATTAGGGTGCCCCTGTATTTGTTGTTTTTGTACAAAAGTCAGTTCAAGATTAAACCAAAAGCCTGTTCCTCATTATAATTTCATGAATTCTGTTTTTACCTGTTGAATATCTGATATATCAGTAATTTGTAGAAAAAAGACCATGCTAACTAAATTTCAAATATGCTTTAAAAGCTAAGGATGAATGAGAAAAGACTCATGGTCTCCAGTAGCTGTTACTGCATTTTACCCACATGCTCAAAGTGATAGGGAAGACTACAAAGAAGGAATGAGCCCCTTTCTGGGGGACGCTTCCTCATCTTACTAATCTTCTGTGAGAACTTACCCATATTGATCTCTATGTGTAAAAAATACGACCATGAGTATAAAACACCTTTTTTCTTCACCTATTCTCCTCTTTTAATATTGCATAACTGACTGGGACTTAGGAAACTGTCCCTAGTTTCCTTCTGCTCCCCGACATGAAAATGCAGAACGAAGATTCATTACCAGTGCTTTTCTTCCTTCGCTCATGGACCAAACACTACAATACAACTGGGAAACTTTGAACTGTCGTATCAGAAAAGCGCTAATGTCATACTTTTTTAGCCGTTAATTTTTTTCTAAATATTTAACTTCCGTTACTACGGTGCTTGCTCCCAGGGATCTAGCTGTAGTGGCCTCCTTCCCTTTAAGGCTTCTGTGCTTTCTGGTGCCTCTGCCTGGAAAGCTATGCATTTAAGCTCTCCTGCTTGTATGCTCACTTTCCTAAGGTCTGCTCTAGTGTCGCTTTCACAGAGAACTTCCCAGAACCTCATGTGATGTAAAGATATCTCACAATACCCTTTAATTTGCTCTTTATACACAGCATTTGTCATTACCTGACCTAAACTGTTCATCTGCAAACTTCATGAAAACAGGGTATTTTGTTACTTGCAGCTATTTCCTAGAATGGTGGCTAACATAAATCAGCACTCAAAAAATATTAATTAAATGAATTATCAAAAAGGTAGACTGACATACTAATTACTGTGTTTTCTGCAAAGTATGTACAATACCCACTTTGTGTGGTACCTTATTTTAATTACATGACGGGAGCCAACTAGCTACTTTCACATCTTCAGCTAGAATCCTATACTATTTATCAAACAAATCATGCTAAGGACAAGACTGGTGGTGCAACAGATAAATGAGATCAGGAAAAAACTTTCCAACTCAGTAACACAGGCACTCATTGTATTCCAATGAAACTTATAAAATTCCCCAGTCACTGTTTATTTCCTTGCCTCAAGTTTATTTATGGAGATTGGATCTTTGAAAAACAAAACTAATTCCTAGTTTTAAAAACATATACGATTTAAATGAAATTTCACACCAATTAGAATGGTAAATACTATTTAACAAAGTGATTTCATTTTAGTTATGAGCTCTGGTTCAATGATTTTAACATTTAAATAATCTCAAGCAGGCTTTGAAATTACCACCTCTTAGACCTGAAAGAATCCTTAGGGAAGAAGGAGGCCTTCCCACATTTCAGCAAATTCAGTCTGTATTCATGGAAACAGAATTAACAAAGACCAGTAGGAAACCTCCCTTCAAATCACCTTAAATTCCAGTGAATCCTAGGCAATGCAAGGCCAATGAAAACCACTCAACAAACCTAGCACACAGGAAGTATTATGATTTTAAGTGTAACCAGTCATAGAAGAATGCATATCTTTTTAGATTCTTATTTAATAATACACATTTAAAAATTTTATAATAGCATTAGTTATTATGTACCCTTAATTTGTCCTAAGCACTTAAAGATGTACTACTATTTATAATAATCTGATTAAAAAGAATAAACGTGACAGCACACAAGCAACAAGTATTAAATTACTCAGTATCATTTAAAATGAAATTATTGAAACAGAGTCTATTTTACATTATTTAAAGTATTTAAGCTTGTTTGTTTCACTTGTTGACTACTAGAGAGAAAAAGGAATAAAGCTTCTCATTGCTATAACAAACATTAGGCATAAAGTCTCCCAATCTTATCTGTGGGGGGTCATATCTTAAAAAACTACACCCTTAAGTACATTGTGTTTTTACCATTAAGACAATCTTTAAATAATCATTTACTAACCAAACTATGATACATAGCAGCCAGAATTCAACACTGTTGAAATTAAACTGCTACTAACAGGTACAATAAAAGACAGGAAAACAAGAAAACTCTAAATTAAAATTATGTACCCTGTGGGGAAAATAATTCTAATTTCGTATATTTCAAAATCCATAGAAACAAGTATTGTCTCTCACAATTTAAAATGCAGTATACACCATGTAAATCTTTATCGTGTATAGGAAAACCAAGGTTATTTTAGGACTACACATTACTGACTTCCAGAAAACATTCAACCTCTTATATTTAAGCTATCAAACAACTATAACAAAAAACAAAAAAATGAATTGATTACCTTCTCAGTGCCTCTTTTCTTTTCACGAGGCTGATTAAGTTTGGCCTGCCTATCTACCAAAATCTTCTGCCAATACCTCTGCTCATGATCACCTTGAAAACACACAAAAACAATAATCACTGATACAAATGAAGAAACATATTCAAGGCATTAATCACACTTCAATAATAAATCTATAGTTGCCTGATTAAATACTACTTTGTACATGCTAGAATATGAATAAAAAGTTTATTAATCAAAATCAGAAAACATCGTACAATCACCTCTAAGTAAGAGTTATTAAAAAAGACTCTGACGTTTTACCAGAAAGGATCTCGAGATTCCAGCAGTGTTTCTTTTTAATTTCCGTATATGCGTTTATTACTGCTTGAGCATCCTCAGGGGTTTTAAACCTAGCATGGCATTCTGTATCTCCTTCTAGCAAATCCACATAAACAACTTCTGAGATTGCTGCCAAAGTATCCTGCATTAGAGTTTAGAAAGATTTTACATAAATAATAGAAATGTTTGATAATAATTCTAAAATTATTCCCATGGTTGTGTTAGAATGTGTTACATAAATAAGCCATATCCAGTTTAAAATGAGGAGTAACTATCCTACTTATACACAGGGGTGCCTGGCTGGCTCAGTCAGTACAGGTTAGGTGACTCTTGATCTAGGGGTTTTGAGTTCGAGCTTCATGAGCTTCATGTTGAGGGTAGAGATCATTTACATAATCTGGGCTAGAACTCACAACCCCAAGATCAAGAGTCATAAACTCTCTTGACTGAGCCAGCCATGCACCTCTAAAATATACACAAATACTCTTAAAATTGACTTGGACAAAGTTGAAAACTCTAATCAAACCCTTTTTTTCAATCACAATCTTAGAATATTAACTAGAATAGGACTACTACAGAGAGACAACAGATTTATAGAGCAGGATGTACAAATAATTTCCCCTAGCCCCCACATCAAGAAGGGGATTACAAGTCACGGTATAGTTAAAATAAGGAATACAATTAAAAACAAACAAAAAACCCAGAATGGATTGGGGGAGAAGGTGCGTTTCCACTTATCTGTACAAAATCCCTTATGACTTAAAATATATGAAAAAAAATTCAACTTTTTCTAACAACTTGTGAAAAAAAACATTTCATGGGAGCCTATAAAAATCCTAGGTTCCTGAGTAGATCTATGGGAATATAGCTCAAGAGTTCATACTTTCTGATGAAATACCTCAACAATCTCTTCTAAACAAGTTGTGGTCCCCCAGCAAGGAAAAGTTTTACCTATAATGCCTGCTGTGAGGGCAAATTAACAAGATTCCTGCATTCCTAACCATTTCTTCCCAGCATGTTCTGTGGTGTAAACAATGCAATTATGCAGGAATGTTATATAATTCTTCATTCATCAACTTCCATTCAGAAAACCAAAGAAATTACTAGAGATTCCCAACTTAAAAAAAAAAAGCACTTTACGCATCTGGCTTTACTTTTGACCCAAATTTCAAGCCTCAAAGAATTTAGAATACTTTTAGATGTTGGATTTTTAAGGTCTGAATTCTGTAACTGAGCAGTATTCTGGAAATATTATTTCACCACAATATAAGAAAAGTTTATTACTTAATAATAAAGAATAAGCAATAAAAACCTGAGAAGCCAGGGAGTATTAACTCAACCCTACTCTTAGCATATTGCCTATCTCAAAATTGGCACTTACTGATTGCTAATTACATGAAAAAAACAGAACTGGAGGGAAATATACTTGCCAATTCTTTCCATTTGTACTTGAGTACTAAATTTAGAAAGCAAGACAAATAATTGGTATGAAGTTAATGAAATGTGAATATATTAACTGGTAGTGTTTTGTAACTGACTTACCAGATAGACCCGATTACTACAATTCAAAATATTACCTATATACCCATTATAATGTTAGGCTAATCCCAGGACTTAAAACCATTCCTTAAAATGATAAATTAGCCTGGTAATCACATGGACAAGTTAAATAGCAGTAAATACCATAATAACTCCATTTTTGTTCTGGCAAAATATAAGTAACTACTAACTTTTAACAATGTTATGATTTTGTAAGTAATTTTTAACTGATACACTTATCTTTTAGATAACAAAAGCTCTTTGATGAATATTACTGAATCTATGTTATTTCAAATAACAAACTTTTTCTAATTTTTCTTTTAAATCTTTTGCAACCTGGTTAACCACAGCTTCATTTACATCCTCAGTTTTTTACCCTTCTGATCTGAAATTCTGTATTGTTACCATACTCTGAAATATAAGTTGGTAATACCAATTTGGGATTCACCAAATCCCTCATCAACATCTTAAAGAGAATCTAAATTTATGTTAGTGACAGCTACAGGATTTTACAGGAAACAGGATTTCAGATAAAGTGTTCACAAGCTTATTTCAGTGAGCAACTTCAATGGTCATGCAAGTTAAAAAATGTGACTGGTAGGAGTCTATGCAAAATCAAAACAACATACCAGATGACGATGAATGTCAGCATAACAATTGAAAATACATTTGCTATGAAAATATATATGCTATTTTACATAGGAATATGTCAATAAGAAAGAAATATGGTTGTGCTGTTACAAAAGGCTGTTAGAAGATCAAATAGATAAAGTGAAAAAAGACTGCAGAGCAATAGATATAACAATGTGTACTGTAAATTATATAAGACTCCGTATTTATTTGTACACGCATACAAAATTTTTGTAGCTTTTCAAAATATTTTACCCTTTTCTGTAATTGTTTCACATTTTTTTAAATTGTTTCACATTTTTAAACAATCAGTGCAGACTGAAAATAGGAAAAAAAATAATAAATAGTATTAACAAAACCTTTCTTCTCCAAAAATATCTTTCATTTCTTCCAGGAAAAAAATTTCAATTTCCAAGAGGATTAACAGACAAAATTACTAAATTTACGTTAAGTTAAAAAATATGCATATGATATCCCCTTTGTTCCAAAATAGCTCTGACTTTCTTTAGGTCACAAAATCTTTTGGGAATCTACTGGAAGTTAAGAGCTCTAATGAAAACGAATTATGTTCGCTACAAAATCAGACAACAACAGATGATTAAAAATTCGTAATAACTTCAGACCAACTCTAACGTTGACTAGATATTTAATACATTTTAGCATGAAATATTTTCTAAAATAAATTTTCTCTGAAAATAGATGTCCCTTAAAGGAATACCAGGAAAGCATTTTACTAATTTATTCTTTTAAGTTATAATGACTATAGTAAGGCTTACTCATTCAACTACTCAATCAACCGTTAACGGCACCAATAAAAATAAGCCAAGTGCAGTTCTATAGAAAGATGTTTTAAACTGAGCTCACTGCAAATTTCATCCAGCAGGGAATTTCAGACTTCAGATTTTGCTTCAAGTCAAATACAAGAGTTACGGTAGAATCAAATCTAGACATAGTTTATTGCAGAGGAACAAATTCTAATTTTACTTGCTTTGTTTTCCATATGCAAAACATTTTCACATGGGGAAGTTTTAAAAAGGAAAGAGCAACAACTATCCTCAACACACAAAAGCATTACCCTGACTTGTTTCCTGCCAGGCAGAGGCTCAGTGCTAATGATCTTCACAATCACGCCACTGACAAACTGTGGTCCTGTTGCATTAACCTTTTCCTGGGGACAACACTCTTCACTGTTTGCTGTTGATTTGAAAAGGAAAGAGAAATAAGCCTCTTACACTCAGTAATTTAGTAGGCCCACTTTAGAAGAACAACAGTAATTTCTTCAGCTGATTTAAGTAACCAATTTTAATTTACTTAATGTAACTGTAAAATAAGTTATTCTGGTGTCATACTGCTTACTGCAGATTACCATGAATAAAAATACCCAAACCTTTACTACTCTAATTGCAGAGCCTGGTTAGAACACTTGTAAAACCTTAGAAAAAACTCCCCCTTTTTCTTAACCAAATAATAGAGTACTTTACTTAGTAAACAGACACAGAACAGTATGTTAACATTCAACAAACATTACGATTAAAATGTGAAAATTTAAGATTTTCAATTTGTAAGAATTCCAAATATGTCCTAATAGGATAAAATTACAGACGGAAATTGTAATTTTTGTTTCTACAAACTTGCTCAATTGATAGACACTCATCACTAATTCTGATTAATAAAAACTGTAGAGAAAACTTAAGTAAAAAAGACACTTTCTTTTTTCTTTTTTTAATTTTTTTAAATGTCAAGGGCTTGAATTACAAGGGGCTTGAACATAGGACTCAGATCCAGAGACACATGTTCTACTGAGCCAGCCAGGTGCCCAGAAAAACAGGAGTCATGGAAACGAGCACTTCAAATATTCTTATATCAAAAATAAATTGCACATTTAAGTTTTTAAAAATTAAGGTTTATCCTGTAACTCAGAAATAGTACATTAGTATATAAACACAATACAATGCTACAAAAACTATTATAGTGGTATTTACCTTTTTCATTTTCTATTCCAGAGTTAGGAGCTACTCCATTTGTTTCCATTTTTGACTCCGATTTTATTTGGGATATTGTTTTTTTTAAAGAAGACATGCTGGCTTTTTGCAGTGCTAAATACTCTTTTTTCAAATCCATCCATTCGCTCCTGTAACGAAAAGAATGTACTTTTGAAATAGTGAAAAAAGATGGTCAAATAAAAAGTTATTATCAAAGTATATACATTCAGAGTGCCTTGTAATCTTTTCCTTCTTCAAACACATACATTCACACTACTTCTGGAGTCCTAAGTCCATCCAGTAAATATATAAAGGGGAGTTCCATCTGACCCAACATTCAGATTAAATGTTTTAAATTTGACAATTCAATTCTTGAGTATGTTTCAAATGTTTTCATTTATGAAAATAAAACTTTTGAATTAATTAACTAGTAACAATTAGTCATCACTAGGGGGAAAATGGCAGATTACTATTTACAGATTATTTGTTAAACTGCTTCCAATTTGGGAGATAACATTCCTTAGCATTTACTTGACTCAAAAGGAATTTCTAAGAAGAAAAAAAACGCCCCATGGAAGCAATTTATTTATTTACATGCATTTAACATGTAGATGTTTCTTCAAACAGCTAGAGCTCCTCCAGATAGAAACACAATGCCTCTCCAGGCTCCACAGGAGCACTCATTGTTACTCTAATCTATGCCATCAAACAAGCAGATAGGGTTTTTTTTTTTTTTTTTAAAGAGGATATCTTGTGGTAATGGTCTTAGCTGTTATTATTGACATCTGTATACTTCAAAAAAAAAAAAAAAAAGTATCCAGACCCACCCAGGATCATACATTCCCAGAGAGCTGATACATTAGAATAACAAAAACCTCTTGTAATGATTCTCTGAGATAAAAAGGCAAGAGGAATTCAGCAGTTAAGAATAGTATAAATACAAGTGCCTGAAGTCCTTGCCTTTTAACCTTCAAGAGGAGGACAGGGCACTTCGAGAGTGCAATTCAAGAAGGATCAGAAAAACTTTCTTGGCAAAGGTATGGTTTTTTGCCTTTTCTTTTCCTACATGGCTTCCGCTTCTTGTGTGGATGGACTCCCTTTAACTTTAACATGGAAGTACTTTCTTTGACTTTTAAATAGTAAGTGCTTCCATGTTTTAGTAGAAGTGAATCCAAATCATTCCTCTGAATGTAACAAGGCAAGTTCCTTATATAGCCCAAGGGGAGACCCTTTGCTTTAACATGGGGGTACCTGCTGTGTAAAACAAAAGTAAGTGCTTCCATGTTTCAGTGGAGGTGTTCCCAAATGGACACAACTTTTATCTTGATCCGGCATTTTCTAAGCTTACTTTACAGGTTAAGGAATGGTAACTTTTTCACATTTTTACAAGACTGGGCTCCCCACCACTTAAACGTGGATGTACTTGCTTTGTATCTAAAAAAGTAAGTGCTTCCATGTTTTAGTGATGGTAAGTCTTACTTTTACATTTTAGGAACTTACAAGGCTTAATTTAAGCCTCACCGAAATGACCATCTATGGTATATTTAAGCTGTACCCTTAAAACTGTTAAGGAACGCCCTCTACTTTAACATGGAGACACTTGCTGTGACATGATAAAAATAAGTGCTTCCATGTTTTAGTGTGGTGGTTCCTTTCAAATCCTCAACTGCCTTATATCCATTATATGTGCAGATCTTGGCTACATGCCATGACTGTTGCTAATATGCAACTCTGTTCAATACAAATTGGAATTGCACTTTAGCAATGGTGATGGCGTGTGCCAATTTTCAACTACAGAATCTGTATCATCTACTTACTTTGAAAGTACTCTTAAGGGTATAACCTCTTCTCCCATTTTGTGCCTCTCTTTGTGTTTTTTCTTATGCTTCCTTTTTGCTTTTAAAAGGGATCCATCTTTTACATCTCCAGTATCCTTTTCCTCTTCAGTAGAGACTTCTAAATCTTAATATCAAAAAGTTAACTTTAGGTAAATAAGGATTTCTTAATCTCATTTTAATTTAATTGTAGATAAATTAACCTTGAAGTTGTCAATACCTTTGTTTTCTTTGGGAACTTCTACATCTTCTTTTTTAATGTTGTCTTTCTGTGTTATTTTCTTTACTTTTGACCTGGGAGTTGGGTGTTCTGCTTCTTCAGAGATACTTCTCTTCCTCTTCCCCGTTCTGACTGTAGGTAAGCTGGATGCTTCTGCTCTTTCCCGTTTTTTCTTTTTCTTTGACGGTGGCTTCTGGGGTTCAGTAATCTCTACTTCAGATCCCTCAGATGTGGTCCTGGATCTTTTCATTTTTCCTACAGTCTCTTTACTTGTGTCAATATTTGACTCTTTGGTCTGGATATTGTCCTCTTTCTTCATTCGGCCTTTCTTCTTCTTCTTCTTTTTCTTTTCTTCTGTAACAATGTTATCATTAGTGTTCATTTTAATTCAACTACGTTTACTTAAATATCAATATTAAGTTACCTGATACTCCAAGGACAGGAATAGGCTTATTTTTTACTGTTTTAGGAAATATGCCAGGTTTTCTTGGTGCTTCTTCTGGTGGGTTGTTAAGAAACTGAAAACCAATAAAATTTTGTTACTATTTAAAAACACTTGCTAATTGTCTTTGCTTTTCTTTTTAGGTTCGGGACCTACCTCAATAGCTTTTGCTGCTTGTTCTTTTGTTTCAAATTCTACAAAGGCAAATCCCTTTGGATCTCCAGTAGATTTATAATGTGGTATACTTATATAAACAACATTGCCACATTTCCCAAATACTCTTTCAATCCAGCTGTGATTAACATTTTTGGGAAGTAATTCCTATAAGTGAGAAGCAATATTAAAATAGAAGAACTTTTTCAGGGTCAATAAATTTTTTACTTGTAATGTTAGAATGTTTCTGTCATTCTTTTGAATGCCAGCACTGAGCTTTTAGAAAATAAGGTCTCACCACATACATACCACATACACTGTCCGCTCATCCTCATCTTTTGGTCGTTCACCTAAAGGCTTTTTTCTCCTGATTCTGGTGCCTTCTAAGTCCAGCTATGAAATAGTTACATGAGATTAATAACTGACATAATAATTCCACGATGTAGTTGCAATAATTCTTACCTCTACAACAGATGAACTTTTCAGTGCTCTGGCTATTAACTTCCCATCTGTGGTCAATTTTTTCATTTTGTTGAAAGACACGAGAAGTGATATATCAACATCTAATGGAAATGCATAAGTTAGTATTACAGAGAATAATTGCATTTTGGTAAAAAATTAATCACATTTCCCTCCTTTCAAAATTAATTAGTAAAATGCCTTATGAGAATTAATGCACTAAGCACACAGCATTCAAGAAAACTCAACACTGAAAACTTTGCTCACTGAAAACTGAGCTTGCAAGGAGCTCAACCACACAAACATGGAGCCTGGGTGGCTAGTTAGGTTAAGCCTCCGACTTTAGCTCAGGTCATAATCTGCTCTCAGCACAAAGCCTGCTTGTGAACCCCTGTCCCCATATCTATCTCTAAGATAAACAAAAAAATAATAGGATGTGTGTCTCCAGAATTAACTGAAATCTTTGTCTTTTAACACTAGAAATCTGTCTTCTAAAGCAAAAGTGAGCTGTAAGAGTTTTCACGTGTAAAAACTAATGGATTTGTATGTATAGTAAGTATATGGTATATATCACAATACAAAATGTGCTACCATTGTATTTATGGTAAACGTTGTACAAGTTTAAGGCAGTAACACTCTAAAACTAGTTCCATTCATTATACAGTGAAGTAAACTTACATCCATCTCTGGACTTTTCTATTTGTTCTCGAAGAAATCTATCCTTGTGAAGATTTGCATCTCCAAACCAGAAATCCACTTGCTTAGCAATATCTGCAAGCACTTGTTTAACTCGTGACCGTTTCTTTTTTTCTACTTCTTTTTTCTTTTCAGGGTTGTCTTCTTCCATTGCTTTTTCTTGATTTCCACTTTCAGCTTCCATTCCTGTGTACTGAAAAAAGTTTATATCACATGTAATAATAGGAAAATATTTAGGTTACCCTTTTTATTGTCTGAAGGGTTAATAGACTCATTCAGCTGACAGAGAACAAACTTTGGGTTAACACTTGTAATAAAATCTCTTACCTGTTCACTTTTCATTGGCCTTTTTACTTTCAAAATAATTTACAACCTATGTCATTAATTAGCTTAAGCTTTTGATGCATTTTAGTTCAGGGCCAGAATGTTCTAGTACAGCATAAAATCTCTACCAACATCTATCTCACCAAGCTACACTTCTAAATCAATATGTCAAATTATAAGATTAAAAGTCTCAGATATTCTCCATCTTAAACTAAAAAATACAATCTCCAATGAAATAAGTTGATCTTGGTTTTGATTTTTAAATCTCTACACCCAAAGTGGGGCTTGGGGGCTTGAATTTACAATCCTGAGATCAAGAGTCCCATGCTCTATGGACTAAGCTAGCCACGTGCCCAGAAATGTTAATTTCTGTTCATCAGAAACAGAACTGGCTTTCTCTTTTCCAGGTGACCTTCCCATCCCAGTGTTTATTTCTTGGGACAGCAAACCTCTTTCCTTGAGTTACTTTGCATGTATCTTCTTTGTTATCTAGCTCTTCCTAAAACCTGGTTATCTAGCTCGTCCTAAAACTGGTTTTCTAGCTCTTCCTAAAACCTGGCTGGCAAATCTTCAACTGAGGGCCTTCTGAATTTGCAAACACTTGCTGCCTAGATAACATGGCTTGCTCCCTCACTTGCTAAAGTCTTGTTCAAATGTCACTTCATTTAAAACTGCAAGTTTCTGGGGCGCCTGGGTGGCGCAGTCGGTTAAGCGTCCGACTTCAGCCAGGTCACGATCTCTCGGTCCCTGAGTTCGAGCCCCGCGTCAGGCTCTGGGCTGATGGCTCAGAGCCTGGAGCCTGTTTCTGATTCTGTGTCTCCCTCTCTCTCTGCCCCTCCCCCGTTCATGCTCTGTCTCTCTCTGTCCCAAAAATAAATAAACGTTGAAAAAAAAAATTAAAAAAAAACTGCAAGTTTCTGGATACCTGTATCTCCCTTGCCTTACTTTTCCTCCATTGCACTTATCTTCTAACATTATTGTACACTTAAAAAAATGCTTATTTATTTGTTTTTAGGAGTGGTGAGGCAGAGAGAGAGGGAGATAGACAATACTAGGGAAGCTCCTCAAAGCCTGACATGGGGCTCGAACTCATGAACCGTGAGATCATGACCTGACCTGGAAGTTGGATGCTCAACTAACTGAGCCACTCAGGTGCCCCTACTGTACATTTTTATTTATCCTTCCTAGAATGTAATATTAATGAAATCAGGTTTTTGTCTGTTTTGTTTACTGATGAATTCCCATTCCCTGGCACACAGTAGTCACTCAAAAATTTGTTGAATGAATTGTGGCCTCTTCACTGAAGCACTAGAAGTACATACACAAAAAGAAGTAAATGAGCAAAGGCTTATTAAATCGGGCCTGTGGTGAGATTTATCTCTGTAACATAGTTTTCCCATATTTTATTTCCCATAACTGTTTTCTTGGGACACAGGAGAGTGAAGACATATGGGGAGAGTTTTATCTGATTGCACCAGGGTGGGAGCCACTATTGGTTGGTATGCAGGCCTTGGACCTATGCGACCAGAATGGCATACTAGATTGATGGGAAACAGGGGCTAAGGCTTTTACACATCAAGGTGACCTAAAACATTCTGGTCCGTTATCTATGGAAGTCACACACGTCTGTTGTAATGTAAAGGGGGGAAAAAGTGGATTTGGATTAATTGCTCAGTTTGAGTAAGTGCTGGGGCCGAGACTCCAGATGAGATGAAGATGCTGTCCCTACTGTATCTTCTGTCTTTATCCTTCTTTAAAGCTCAGTGTACATAGTATAAAGCCTATTTCTGTCTCTTTGGCCTGTCAGCTGGAATCAGTTACTGAGCACCAATGCTGCAGACAGTAATAGAATAGAAAATGTGTTTCAAAGTGACACCCAGTAAGAGAGTACAAGCCATTAATGCATTTCACTTCAAATCTCCAACTAAACATGCAATCTCACAAAAATCAGATGAGTATTTTGGCATTTTCAGAACAGGCTGGAGCTGATTGACCAAGTACCAATTTTGAAAATATACAAGTAATGAAGTATTTATTGAGATACATATAAAAGAGTTACTTGTCAGAATTAATCATTAAAAAAAACAAAAAAACCCAAAAACCAATCAGGTGTCATTCAGTGCTGAATAACCACATTCTTCAGCCCATCCTGTGAAGCTTCCCTTTCCATCATTCTAGTGAAACTGAAAACAGTGATCTCCACTGACTACTGGACCCCTAAGCAGCTCTTGCAGTCAAACTCCCTCTTTGAAAATATTTTCTTCATCTGGCTTCCAGGAGAGTTTTCCTCCTTCTCAATTTCCTTTTCTGGACCATTCTACTCTGCTCTACCTTTACATGCTACCCAGAATTGAATTCAGTCCTGGGCTCCCTTCTTATCTCCACACATATCCTTTCTGAGGGTCCCAGGCTTTACGCTGTTTAGCTCTATGCTGATGTTTCACAAATCTATATTCTCCAGCCCTTACTTCTCCCATTAGCTCCCCCCATTCCAATATTCAATCATCCATTTGACATCTTCACTTATCTTCCTGAACTATATATATCTCATGTGGAAAATGGCAAAAACCTAACACTCAAATTTTAACAAACCTCTTTTTGCCTTGTTTTCCCCATTCTGGAAAACACCAATCACAAAACTGTTGAGAGCAAAAATTCTGAAATCCTCCTTTTCCTCATATACCACAACAAATCCATTAGCATTTTTGTTAGCTCTACCTTTATAAAATATATCCTGAATATGAATACTTTTCATTTATCACCTGGTTCATGCTATCATTGTGTCCTGTCTGAACTACTACAAGAACATAACTTGTGCTTGCTTCTACTCTCCTTCCATTATCACCAACTCTCCAGACAGCAGCCAGAATATGTAAACCAGAGATGTCAATATCTTGGACAAAGTCCTCCAAAGGATTTTTAATCACACTCAAAATCCAAAATCCATAGTATGCCTAAGCAGTATGCTCTCTAGCCTGGGGATATCTAACTTCATTTCTTAACAATTCTTTCCAACAGGTTCACTCCAACTACAACATATCATTCCTTAAACATGCTAAGGCCATTCCCATCTCAAGGCCTGTGCTCTTGCTGTTTACCTTCCCTGCCACATCGCAGGGATTACTTCCCTGTTCATTCAGGTCTCCATAAATGTCAATTTCTCAAAAAGGCTTTCTTTCACTCAATCTAAGATATTCCTTACCTGGCAACTTTAACCCCACCTATCCCCTCTGTCACCACTTTGTATCCTTGTATCTTCTTGGAGTTATAATTTTATTGTCTGTCTACCCCACTAGAATGCAAAAAACTCTGAAGGTAGGGACTTGAGCTTGATCACAACTTAAGCATTTGTTAACTAATTATTTAAAAGGATCTCTCGGGGCGCCTGGGTGGCGCAGTCGGTTAAGCGTCCGACTTCAGCCAGGTCACGATCTCGCGGTCCGTGAGTTCGAGCCCCGCGTCAGGCTCTGGGCTGATGGCTCGGAGCCTGGAGCCTGTTTCCAATTCTGTGTCTCCCTCTCTCTCTGCCCCTCCCCCGTTCATGCTCTGTCTCTCTCTGTCCCAAAATAAAAATAAAAAAAAAAAAAAAAAAAAAAAAAAAAAAAAAAAGAATAAAAAAAAGAAAAAAAAATAAAAAAATAAAAAAATAAAAAAATAAAAGGATCTCTCATACACTGCAAAACGTTAAGCACTTCAAGTTCTTTTGAAAGGGGGTAGGATTATAATTTAAAAATACGCGGAAGCTAAAAATTATAACATAAGGATCCAATGTTAACTTTCCTTTTTGTAAAAACTCCAAATTAGTAAATGGCATACTATTAGCTCTCTAGTTCCTTTCCTTGTCAGAGCCACCATCTAAAGAAACAGTGGACAGAATTGCAGAAGAAAGTCACGATTACCCCAAACCAGATTTTTCCTATCATTCTCATTTCAGAGACCCTCCTCATTCCTTTTCCTAAGGATTATTTTTGTGACCCGAATAATTAAGCTCCAAAACTCTTGCCTAGTGTGTATAACATATGTCTGCAATTTCGATTTTTTTTTTTAATTTTTTTTTTAACGTTTTATTTATTTTTGAGACAGAGAGAGACAGAGCATGAACGGGGGAGGGGCAGAGAGAGAGGGAGACACAGAATCAGAAACAGGCTCCAGGCTCTGAGCCATCAGCCCAGAGCCCAACACAGGGCTCGAACTCACGGACCTCGAGATCGTGACCTGAGCTGAAGTCGGCTGCTTAACAGACTGAGCCACCCAGGCGCCCCTGCAATTTCGATTTTAAGAAATATATCCTCTAGATAATCAAATACATCTCTGTTATTAGAGGAAGATATGGATGAAACATAAAGTAACAAGATAGGATTCAATTTAACTTTCCTATGCAATGGCTGCTAGAAAATCAGGAAGTTACACGGCAGTACTTTTGTCAGTCTTGATTCTCTAACTCTACCTTCTCACTCCCTCCATAAAACGTAACCATTATTATTACCATTATTATTACCAACTTCTGGAAGGGCTCTTTCTCTCCTTCCAGTGTGTTCACAACTACTGTCACTATAATACAGGAACAGTTTATAAATGGTTCCAGAAGTCATCTATCCTTCTCAGAAGCTGTGTGACTTGTCCAAAACACAGATCTAATTTTATGATTTTAATGTTACAACTTTCAACATTAAAAATCCTTTAGCACTTCCTTACAATATGCAAGTTTAAAAAATTGGTAATAAAAAAATAAAAATTAAAAAATTGGTGATGAACCAGTGACATCTAACTGGCTTCTAAACAGGGGCTTAAGGAATAAAAGTTACTGTATAACAATGCCAGTTACTTTACATATATTGTTTTAAATCCTCAGTCACAATCAGGTAGTTTCTTCCAACTTGTTTTGACACAGGCTTAAAGGTGAAGTGAATTGGCCGAAACTAGCTAGGTAAACAAGTTCTGGTAAATTCGACTCCTATTAGTAGAACCTCTTGTAGTCTGTCATCATTCATTCTATCTTCTGACTCAGATATTCTTAACCTAAAGTCCAGGGAATTTTGGATGGGTTTCAAACATTCTTGTCAATTTCATGAAATTGTTAAAAGATACATTTTAAAAAGAGAAATCTAAATATGTGAATATAAAATGAATACACATCAAATATTTTAAGTAATAAATCACGGAACTAGTTAAGTAGGATTTTTTATGTGTGTGTTCTGTGTTAGGAAACAGTTAAGTATTAAAAACTAGCTCAGGGGGTGCAGAGCTGGCTCATTCAGAAGACCATGTGACCCTTAATCTCAGGGTCATGAGTTTAAGGCCCATGTTCGGTGTGGAGCCTACCTAAAACAAGATAAATAAATAATAAATTTAAAAAATTATATAAAATACCAAATCGAAGGAGAATTAAAATAAATAAGCAATGAGGAACACTGAAATGAATTTGTTAATAGGTGTAAAACTGGTTATGGCAGTAATTGCAAAATTAATTTAATTCCAAGACTAATTTCCATTATTATCGTTTTCTACAACTTCCACAAGGTAAAATAACTCAATGACAATGAAAGAGATAACCTAGACAACACATACAATATAACGCTTCTTGGCCGTTTCAAGGTTCTTCATAATTTCCCTACAAAATTATACGCAAAATATTTGGACATGTACATGAATTTTCCTGGGAAACTCATCCATAGCTTTTATCGTTTTTGGAGGAAATGGTGTGTCAAAAACGTTAAGTTCTAGTCACGGCTGACCACCCAACGGTACCAGAACTCCCTTGCCTGTGTGCAAGTTCTGAATTAGTCTTTTTACCTTACTTGTCTTATAAACCTCTATTCAATTTTCAAGATCCACGTTAAATGGCATCTTACTCTCTATAGCTTTCCAAGACCACTTCTTCCTTAATTAACTGCTACCTTACTTTCCCTAAAGGGCATCTATGAACGCACTCAGTACACTTAACACTTCTACTTTGTTAGCTCCTTCCCGTAATTGATTTTCGACATCCTTTGATGACAAAAACTAGAATCCTGAAAAAGAAAATGACTTAACTTCACAACACAAGCCCTCACATTCGCTATCGTTTGGCCGCCAAGGCTCAGATCGACGAAGTAAGGTAATTTCCACTTCGGCTACGGCCCCCTTCAGCACCCGTCCTTTCGCAAGGACGTCGCCAAATGCTGGGCGGACCCCCAACCTCCCAACGCCGGACAATACGCGCCCCCAACCTCTGAAAACTGGAACTACAAGGGCTGCCAAAGTATTTCTGCGCGTGCGCACAGAGAACTAGCACAAGCAAACTGATGGGTTTGCGGGAGGGGGCGAGGTGAGAAGAACGATAGATAAAATGGACTGCATGAAAAAAGAGAAACTGAGACCTCGCTCAACCTGACCAACACTATCTACAGTCTACTTGGAACTTACTCCGCTCAATTCCCAACACACAGGGCTGGGGACTGCGTCTTCCAACCTTTTCGTCTCTAGATCCTTATGGTCCGGGTTTCCGCGTCATAGGACGAGCGACACCGTTCTCCCTTACGCCTCGGAAAAGACAAGCACGGAGACCGCGCGTCCGTCGCTTACGTCACAAGCGTGAGCTGGCGCAGGGGGCGGGGCGTCGGAGTACGCGGCTGGCCTAGGCTCTCAGCGAAAAGTTTGGCGGTTTGAAAATGCTGCTTCTCGTGGGCGGGCCAAGTATTGGGTCCTGATTTGTTCCGGTCGCGAGCTAATGACGCCACAGTTTTTCGCGGGAGAAATTCGAAAGTGGATTTTATGCAATGGGCCGGTGAAGTGTTTTCCCGGGATTGAGGGTGGATAGGCAAGGGGTTTTTGAGCGAGAGGCAGCGTCACTGATTTAGGGCAAAGAGTTAAAAGAATCTGTTCCGCCAGAAGAGGACTGGTCCGGGTGCCGTGCGGACCACGTTTGGGTAGTGACTGTCGCAACTTGCTCCGAATCCCTGTTAAATTGCTGCCTCCTCTTCGCCGCGTTTCCAAGCCTCTGCTCTGCAGTTCCCGCATACGTGTAAGGACCAGGGAGGGTTTTTCTGTTTGTTTTTAGGACTGACAAAGGGTCAAGTCCTTTGTCAGTCTCATTGCCACTTGGTTAACACAGGATCATGGTAATTACTATCTTGGTAAATGAAGTGTGGGCTTCTTTTGGTTACTTGGACTGACTGGTTTCTTAAACAGGATATTGGGTTCGAGACTCCAACTTTTGAATCTGAACCATTTATGGATTCTAAAGGTCCTGCTTGTTCCAGAATAAAAGACAAAAAAAATCCTGTGGTACTTAAAAGGAAGTGGTACTCATTTTATTGAGAACACTGAATTTTATATATGAATGTACAAAGCAGTGTAAGGATATATGAGTATATATGTGTGTGGGGGTGTGTTTGTATGTGTCTGGTTATATAAACATCACACCATCTGAGGGCTCCATACCACTTTAAAAGTTTTCCACATTAAACTTTGACCCTTTAGTGGATCAACACTTGATGTTGATGAAGACTTTAAGGAAATTTTTTTTTCTTTTCAAAATGTTATGTAAATTATAGTTAATTAACATACAGTGCAATTTTGGTTTCAGGAGTAGATCTCCGTGATTCATCACTTGCATACAACACCCAGGGCTCTTCACAAATGCCCTCCTTGGTACCCATTATGCATCTACTGTCCCCCACCTTCCTCCCTCCATCAACCCTCAGTTTGTTTTTTATCCTTAAGAGTCTCTTATGGTTTGTTTCCCTTTTTTCCCCCCATCCTGTAAGTCTCTGACTGACTTACGTGGCTTAACGTAGTATACTCTAGCTTCATCCACATCGTTGCAAATGGAAAGATTTCATTCTTTTTTTTTTTTTTTTTAATGTTTTTTATTTATTTTCGAGACAGAGACAGAGCATGAACGGGGGAGGGGCAGAGAGAGAGGAAGCAGCCTCCAGGCTCCGAGCCATCAGCCCAGAGCCTGACGCGGGGCTCGAACTCACAGACCGCGAGATCGTGACCTGAGCCGAAGTCGGACACTTAACCGACTGAGCCACCCAGGCGCCCCGATTTCATTCTTTTTGATCGCTGAGTAATATTCTATTGTGTGTACATGTATATATGTATAGATACAATACATCTTCTTTATCCATTCATCAGTTGCTGGACATTTGGGCTTTTCCCATAGTTTGGCCATTGTTGATGTTGCTATAAACATTGGGATGCATGTACCTCTGAATCTGTACTTTTTTTATCCTTTGGGCAAATACTAGTGCATTTGCTGGACTATAGGGTAGTTGTATTTTTAACTTTTTGAGGAACCTCCATTATGTTTTCCAGAGTGGCTGCACCAGTTTGCATTTCTACCAACAGCTCAAGAGGGTTCCCCTTTCTCCACATCCTGGCCAACACCTGTTGTTTGTGTTGTTTACTTTAGCCATTCTGACAGGTGTGAGGTGGTATCTTATTGTGGTTTTGATTTGTATTTCCCTTATGCTGAGTGATGTTGAGCATCTTTTCATGTGTCTTGTTTGCCATCTGAATGTCTTCTTTGGAAAAATGTCTATTCGTGTCTTCTGCCCATTTCTTAACTGTATTGTTTATTTTGGGGTGTTGAGTTTGATAAGTTTGTTATAGATTTTGGATAGTAACCCTTTATCAGATATGTCACTTGCAAATAGCTTCTTCCATTGCATAGGCTGCCTTTTAGTTTTGTTGATTGTTTTCTTCCCTCTGCAGAAGCTTTTTATCTAAAGTCCCAATACTTCATGTTTGCTTTTGTTTCCCTTGCCTTCCACAATGTCTCTAGTAAGAAGTTACTCTGGCCAAGGTCAAAGAGGTTGCTGCTTGTTCTCTTCTAGGATTTCGATGGTTTCCTACCTCACATTTAGTTCTTTCATGCATTCAAATTTATTTATTTATTTGTTTGTTTATTTATTTATTTTAAGAGAGACAAAGATGGCATGAGCTGAGGAGGGGCAGAGGGAGTTAGAGAATCCCAAATAGGCTCTGTGCTGCCAGTGCAGATCCTGATATGGGGCTTGATCTCACGAATTGTGAAATCATGACCAAAACCAAGAGTTGGACACTTAACTGACTGAGCTACCCAGGCACCCCCATTTTGAATTTATTTTTGTGTATGGTGTAAAAAAGTGGTCTGGTTTCATTCTTCTCCATGTTGCTGTCTGGTTTTCTCAACACCATTTGTGGAAGAGACTGTCTTTTTTCCACTGGATATTCTTTCCTGCTCTGTCAAAGATTAATGGACTGTATAATTATGGGTTTATTTCTGGGTTCTTTGTTCTGTTGATCTATGTGTCTGTTTTTGTGCCAGTACCATACTGTCTCTATGACTACAGCTTTGCAATATAGCTTGAAATCCAGAATCAGGATGCCTCCAATTTTGTTTTTCTTTTTCAGGATTGCTTTGGCTATTTGGGGTCTTTTGTGGTGCCATACAGATTTTAAGATTGTTTGTTCTAGCTGTGTTATGAATGCTGGTGTTATTTTGATCATGATTGCATTGAATATGTAGATTCCTTTTGGTACTATAGACATTTTAACAATGTTTTTTCTTCCAGTCCATGAGCATGGAAAGCTTTTCCATTTCTTTGTGTCCTCCTCAATTTCTTTCATAAGTGTTCTATAGTCTTCAAGAGTATAGGTCTTTTACCTCTTTATTTACCTAGGTTTATTCCTAGGTATCTAATTGTTTTGGTGCAATTACAAATGGGATAGATTGCTTGATTTCTTTTTCTGCTGCTTTGTATTGGTGTATAGAAATGCAACAGATTTCTGCATGTTGATTTCATATCCTGAGACTTTGCTGAATTCATGTATTCTGGTAATTTTTTTGGTGGTGTCTTTCTGGTTTTCTACATAGAGTATCATGTCATCTGCAAATAGTAAAGTTTGGCTTCTTCCGTGCTGATTTGGATGCCTGTTTTTTTCTTTTTGTTGTGTGATTGCTGAGGCTGACTTCTAGTACTATTTAAATAGTAATGGTGAGACTGGAAATCTGTCTTATTCCTTCCTGACTATAAGGAAAAGCTCTCAGTTTTTCCCCATTGAGGATGATACTAGCTGTGTGTCTTTCATATATGGCTTTTATGATGTTGAGGTATGTTCCCTCTATACCTACTTTGTTGAGGGTTTTTATTAAGAATGGATGCTGTATTTTGTCAAATGCTTTTCCTACATCTTTTGACAAGATCATATAGTTCTTATCCTTTTATTAATGTGTATCACGATCGATTTGTGAAGACTGAATCACCCTTGCAGCCCAGGAATAAATCCCACTTGACCATGGGGAATAATTCTTTTAATATACTGTTGGATTTGATTTGCTGATGTCTTGTTGAGAATTTTTGCATCCGTGTTCATCATTGATATTGGCCTGTAATTTTTCTTTTTAGTGAGGTCTTTGTCTGGTTTTGGAATCAAAGTAATGCTGGCCTTATAGAATCAGTCTGGGAGCTTTCCTTCCAATTCTATTTTTTTGGAACAGTTTGAGAAGAATAGTTACTAGCTCTTCTTTAAAAAAAAAAATTATATATTTTGGGATGGAGAGCAAGTGTGTGCACCTGTGTGAGAGGGAGGAGCAGAGAGAGAGGGTGAGAGAGAATCCCAAGTAGCCTCCTCACTGTCAGTAGGAACCTGATGTAGGACCCGAACTCACGAACCATGACCTGAATCAAAATCAAGAGTCAGGTGCTTAACCGAATGAGCCACCCAGGCACTCCAGGCCTCTTTAAATATTTTTGAATACAGTTAGCCTTTTTTTTTAAAACTAGTCTTTTTTTTTTTTATTATTATCTAATTTACACTTCTGAGAGCATGGATCTTTACAATTCCTTTTAAATTGTAAATCCCGCAAGTAGTATCTCAGATTTAGGAAAACAATGGGGATTTATCTTGCAATTCGTAAATAGAATATAAGTAATCCTATATTAGTAAATACCGGTTTCCTAATCTGTATGTTGTGGTGATAATATCTAAACCAGTGCTTTAGATCATGCCTTCAGGTTCTGAGACTGGCAAATAGTATATATAATTTTTATATGATATAAATTATCTAGTCTACTTCCTGCCTGATATAGTAGGCACTCAATAAATAGTTATATGTCATATTTGTGAGTATGAGTGCCAGAGTTTAGACTACTTAGTTTTTAAAATTTCACATTTTTTTAAGTAAACTTTATGCCCACCATGGGCTTGAACTCAACTGGAGATCAAGAGGTGCATGCTCTAGGGGCTGAGCCAGGCAGGGGCCCCTAAACTACTTAGTTTTGAATTTTGAATCTGCCATTTATTTTGTGATCTTGGGCAAATTATTTACTGATATATACTTTCGTTTCCTTTTTTTGTAAAATAATGTGAAAATTGAAATCTATACAGTAAGGTTGTGAGCATTTAAAGCATGTTAGATGTCTAGCACATAATTGCACTGAATAAATGATAGCTGTTATTAAAGCAATCTCATATCAATAACTGCCACATGCCAAGCACTGTGCCTACACCATGTAGTCTCATACCTATGTAGAATGTCCAACACATTCAGTGGCTGGGAGCAAGTTGCTCTAAAACAGTAGTGAAAGATGTGTTTCTCTGGACATCTGTTATCTTCTTGGCATTCATTAGGGATTTAGCAATTCCTGTGGGTTTGAGGGGAGGGATGTAGGATATGGGAGTTTTTATCTCTGAAAGGCAGTGCCTCCAATAGGCCTGTGTCCTGTCCTGTGAACTGTGTCCTGGGGCAAGTATTCATACCTCATTTGCCTAATCCCTTATCCCTCCTATCTCCATTCAGCAGCCAGAGCAATCTTTGTAAAACCCAAGTCAGATTATGTAATCTTATTCTTAAAACCCTACCCTTCCCACTGCCTTTATGCAAAGTTCAAACAACTCGGCATAGCATAGAAGGCCCTCCGACTCCTATTATTTCTCGGTTTTTTTCAGTCTTCTCTCTCACTATTCCCTATCTTGACTCCTTAATTGTACTGAGTTCCTTGATCATGCCTTGCTGTGTCTTTTCACACGTCCTTGTATATATTGATTTCATTTTGGAAATACATTCCTGGCATCTTCTTTTGGTTATGGTTATTTCAACTTGCAGCTTAGACATTATGTTCTTCGGGAAGCCTTATTTGATGCCCTAGACCCAGTTAAGTGCCCCTCCTGTGCTTATTTCTGTCATGGTTTATTGTAAGTACTGTTTTTCACCCTGCTACACTGAAATTTCCTTGATTAAGAATAGTATTTTGTTCATTTTAGTACCTAGTTTAGCACATTGTCTGGCAAGTACTAAGGGAAATAATATATGTAATTTATAAATGATACGTATGTGGTATATTTTATATGTATGAAAGGGGATTTGAATCTAGAATCGCAAATTATACTTTTATTGAATCATCCTGGGTGGTTTAGCCGTGTGTTCTCAAAATTGAGCATATATCACTATCACTTGCAGGGCATGTTAAAACGAAGTACTGGGCCTGACCTTAGACTCTCTGATTGAACAGGTCAGGGGTGGGACCCAAGACCTTGAATTTCTAACTAGTTCCCAGGTGATGTTGCCTTGTTAGTCCAGGGTTCATACCTTTGGAACCAGTGCTTTAGAAATTTTTTTTTCATTGGCATCTCTGTTTACTTCTTCAATTCCCCATCAGTAATTTTAGATTTCTAAATTTGCCCACAGTAACAATTTTATCCAGTAGCATAGGATAACTACAGTACTCATTCCAATATCATTGCAGTGATATTGCAAAGATTATTCCTTGCAGAGGAAATTTGTATATTCTTGGATGCTAGGATATGTTGACTTTAAGATGTAAAAGGAAAAATTCAAAACGCAAGGGGGCCATCTTGTGGTGCCTATAGCAATTTAGAAAATGGAAAATTGAAGCTCTTTCCACAAGGATCCCATATGTTGTAGGATCATTTTCAGATACATGTTATGGCACCTAGAAAAAGCTTTCCATGCTAATTATTTTATATAATATATATATTATTGTTATATAATATATATTAATAACATGTTATTTTATGTATTTTATAATATACATTATCTTACATATTTTACTTAGTTTTCTCTTTTAGTTTTTCTTGGCAAATTCTTTTTCCACAGGGTAGGGTCACTCTTTTATTGTGTACTTAGTATCAGATAATTTGATTATACCTATGTTTCCCTTGGTGATTCTAAGAGACTTAGAACTCTCAGATTTCTCTCTTCTGTCGAGTTTGTGGGAAACAATTGTTTTTGATATTTATTCTTTTCGTCAAGGTTGAATGTTCTTTGTTTTCATTTTAGGTGATAGAAATAATTGAACAACCACAGTTATTTTCTGGAGCTGACTCGTTTATAACTTCGGAAGAAATAATGGAAAGCCAGGAATTTATTGTGAGTCTTACCAGTTTTCACTATTTCCTTTTTTCTTTTTTCAAAATCCTCTTTATTTTATTATTATTATTATTTTTTAATATTTTATTTTCAAGTAATCTCTACACCCACTGTGGGGCACTAACTTACAACCTTGAGATCAAGAATTGCACGCTCCATGCATTGAGCCAGCCAGGTGCCCCACTATTTCCTTTTTCTTACTTCCTTTCACATTTCACAAATGTCTTGCTAGGGTTGATAGATTTAACAAACAACCTCAGAACCTAAAAGCAAGACACTTAGTTAAATTTAAGTATCAGATAAACAGTGAATAATTTTTTTGGTATAAATATGTATATTTCAAATATTGCCTGATGTTTTACCTGGCAACCCTATCTCTTGCCTACTATTCAGGTTTGTTATACAAAGTCCTTTGGAACAAACTCTTTGTAAGCTCTTTGTTAGGACCAGGAAATAATTTCTTTTGAAGAATTGGCATGCCTCTTCTATCTAGATTAGTGATTCTTAAAACTGTTTGGTCTTAGGATCCTTTTATGCTCTAAACAATTATTGGGGACCCAAGAGAATTTTTGATTCTGGGGCTTATGTCTATTGATGTCTTTCATATGATAAATTGTAACAAATTTAAAAAATATTTATTAATTCATTAAAAATAACCCATTACATTGGACATAAATTACTTTTTTTTTTAATGGAAATAGCTATATTTTCCAAAACAACAACAGAAGAAAAACACATAGAAAAAAGTGGCATTGCTTTACTTTTTTTTGCAAATCCTCCTAGCAATTGACTTAATAAAAGTCCGCTAGATTCTCAGATCTGCCTCTGCATTAGTCTGAAATTGAATCTTACAACATTGCATATACATAACCCTGGGAAACTCCATTCTGCATGCCTGAAGAAATGAGAGAAAAGGCAAATAACATCACGAAAATATGACCTCATAGACCTATGACCTCATAGACCCCTGAAAAGGTCTTGGGGACTTATAGGAGTCTCTGGACTACATTTTGAGCACAGATCATGACTTCTGTATAACTCAACAAATATTTTCCTTCCCACAGATGACTGAGAAGCTCAAAATTACCATTGTTATTATTTTTTTGAGCAAGAGAGAGAGAGTGTGTAAGTGTGCGTGCAAGCAGGAGAGAGGGGTAGAGGTGGGGAGAATCCTAAGCAGGTTCCACGCTCAGCACAGAGCCCAATGTGGGGCTCAGTCCCACAACCCTGGCATCATCACCTGAGCTGAAATCAAGGGTCAGATGCTTAAGTGACTAAGCCACCCTGGTGCCCCTCAAAATTGTTGTGGTCCAGTTAACTTTTCAGTTTCCTCTTTAGATTTTATCTTGTTTCTTTCCTGCCTTGACTTCTACTACCAAGTTTCTTTTTTTTAAATTGATGTTTGTTGTTATTTATTATTATTATTGTTTTTTCATGTAAGCTCAGGGCCCAGTGTGGGCCTTGAACTCACAGTTATGTACTGTGCCAACTGAATCAACCAGACACCCTGATGTTTTGTTGTTATTATTATATCTTTTGTTTCGATAAAAGATGTCTAAATATTTTTTGTGGGTAGGAAGTAAATAAAGATATATAACATTTAATACATGTAAAAAGAAACCATTTCTTTTGTACTTTTGGAAATAAGGTACTGTATACTCATCAAAAAATGAAGAAGTCAAAAGTGTGGCAAGATGGAACTCTGAAGATCGCTCACTTGGGAAACAAAGTAAGTACAAAGCAGTTGACTACAAAATTCAAGAGCTAGATTCTTGCCTTTTGATTGAGTATTAAAAAAGACTCTATAGATGATAGAATGTTAAATTTGTCCATAAACTGAAACAATATGAAAACAGAAGTGATCAGATGATTATAGTGATTAATTTGTGCATTATAGAAGTTCAGTAAATATTATTGAATTTGTTTTGATTTTCAAAAGTTGAATTAGGTTTTCTATAAAATGATTTAGGAATTTTGGCATTTTTTTTTTCTTTGCAGGCATGAGTTTAATGATAAAAAAATATATTAAAATATATTTCTAACATGGTAATAGAGGGAAATGGTATGTACAGAGTTGACACACCATTGTAGAAAAGTTGCTGATTTCTAAAATTATGTACAGAGTACTCTTTATTTTCATGTTTTCTTTCAATCAGTTACTTTGATCGTGATATGTACCTATCAGTCTTGAGAGAATTATTTGCTAGGGTGATCTTTTACTTTACTAGATATGGTAATCCTTCTATGGGTTACTTTTCTCACCCCCAAGGATCTCCATCTGCCAAATTGTAATATTCTTTAACCAGTTCTCATGACCTTATGCAACACTGTTGGCTCCTCCATTCTTCTTCCTGATACCTCTTCATTTGACTTTTGTGACACCACACTTTCCTGATGTTGCTTACTGACATCTAAGTATTTTCTGTGGGCTCATTCTCTTCTCAAAGTTTAAATTTTTCCTTAGGACTCAGTCTTACATGTACTTATAAAGAAATACATAAAGGTATATACATCTTTCTTTCTCTTTTATCCGTGTGTGTGTGTGTGTGTGTGTGTGTGTGTGTGTGTGTACACACACATGTAGAGAGAGAGAGGGAGAAAAGAGATTTATTCTAAGGAATTGGATGATGTGATTGTGGAAGCTGACAAGTCCCAAGATCCGTAGTTGGTAAGATGGGAGACCCAAGAAAGCCAATAGTGTAGTTTCAGTATAAATGTTGGAATGCTTGAGACTCAGGAAGAGCCAGTATTTCAGTTTGAGTCAAAAGGCAGGAGAGCACTCATAACTCAGCTGAGAGACAATCAGGCAGGAGGAGTTTTTTCTTACTCAAGCTTTTTATTCTCTTCGGTCCTTCCTCTGATCAGATGAGGCCCACCCAATTAGGGAGAGCAATCTGCTCTGTTTATTTTTTTATTGAAGTATAATTGACATTTAACATTATGTTAGTTTCAGGTGTACAGTGTAGTGATTTGATATTCATATACATTGCAAAATGATCACAGTAAGTGTAGGGTACCATCTGTCACCATATATAGTTAACAAAATTTTTTTTCTTTTATTTTTTGTGATGAGTACTTTTAAGATTTACTTTTAGCAACTTTTAAATATGCAGTATGGTGGTATTAATTATGGTCACTATGCTGTACATTATTTATTTTTATAATTAGAATTTTGTGTCTTTTGACATCTTCATCCATTTTGTCCCTTCATTCCCCTTCCCAGATGGATTAAAAAAACATTTTTTTTTAATGTTTATTTATTTTTGTGAGAGACAGAGTGCAAGCAGGGGAGGGCCAGAGAGAGGGAGACACAGAATCTGAAGCAGGCTCTAGGCTCTGAGCTGTCAGCACAGAGCCTGATGTGGGGCTCAAACCCACAAACCACGAGATTATGACCCAAGCCAAAGTAGGATGCTCAGCCAACTGAGCTACCCAGGTGCCCCCCCGGATGGATTTTTAGAAAAACTTATATTGTCAACTGCTTACTAGGTGCCAGGCATGCTTTAAATGTGTCAACTTACTTAGTCTACATAACTCCACTATTAGGTACTCTTTTTATCTTTATTTTACTGAGGATGAAACTGAAGCACAGAAAGGTGAAGTAACTTGTCCACAGATCTCACAGTTAGAAAATGGAGAAGTCATATGTGACCCTAGGCTTTTTGGCTCCAGAGCCCATATCCTAACCATTCTGCTGTCTCTGTTAATATTACAAATTAAAAACAAAAACAAAAAAAACCCTCCAACACATTTGAGTTGACAATACATGAAGTTAGAAGTCATACTTCTCAGTTAGCAGTTAAAGATCTCCATATTCTGTCCTTATTCTACATATCTATCATTAGTGAAATTACCAGAGAAGCTTTTCAATGTAGAAAGGCTACTTGTTATTATTTTTAAATTAGCAATTAGTTAAAACAAAATTAAAAGAAAAAAATCGTTTTGCCTTAAGCCTTCAAGTTCAACTTACACTTCCTATTAACTTTTTTTTTTTTTTTTTTTTAAACGTTTATTTATTTTTGGGACAGAGAGAGACAGAGCATAAACGGGGGAGGGGCAGAGAGAGAGGGAGACACAGAATCGGAAACAGGCTCCAGGCTCTGAGCCATCAGCCCAGAGCCTGACGCGGGGCTCGAACTCACGGACCGCGAGATCGTGACCTGGCTGAAGTCGGACGCTTAACCGACTGCGCCACCCAGGCGCCCCATACTTCCTATTAACTTTAACGTTCAGTGGGTTTAACGTTCAGTCAATTTAAGTTGAACAAACTGGATACTTTTAATCATCAGTCTAGTAACAGACAAAATTTTAAATATTTTAAATTTTTAAATTTTTTTTCTTTTTTCTTTTTCTTTTTTTTTTTTTTTTTTTAAGATTTTGTTTTTAAGTAATCTATACCCAACATGGGGCTCAAACCCACAACCCTTAGATCAAAAGTGAAATACTCCTCCTACTGAACAAGCCAGGTGTCCGTTTCTTTTTTTTCTTTCTTCCCCCCTCCCCCCCAAAGTAATATCTACATCCAATGTGGGGCTCAAACTCATGATCCCAAGATCAAGAGTTGCATGCTGGGGCACATAGGTGGCTCAGTCGGTTGAGTGTCTGACTCTTGATTTCAGCTCAGGTCATGATCCCAGGATTGTGGGATCAAGCCCTCCCTTGGGCTCCACATTCAGTGCAGAGCCTGCTTGGGATTCTCCCTCTCCCTGCCTCTGTGCCTCTCCCCCACTCACGCTCTTTCCATCTCTCAAGTAAAAAAAAAAAAAAAAAGAAAAAAAGAGTTGCATGCCATACCAATTGAGCCAGCCAGGTGCCTCTGATTTTCTTTCTTTAGCATTTTAGTTGTCCTAACAAATAAAAACCTCCCAATTGCCAAAATCCTTCTATTATATCTAGTAAATTAAACATAAACATAGTTATTCTTAAGGCTTTGTAAGTATTCTAATCCTGTTTATAAACTTAGTAAAATTTAGTTACCCACCTCTTTCACTTAAAAAGTCACATATCTGGGGCACCTGGGGGGCTCAGTTGAGTATCTAACTGTTGATTTCAGATCAGGTCATGATCCCAGGGTTGTAGGATCAAATCCCATGTTGGGTTCTGTGCTGAGCATGGAGCCTGCTTAAGATTCTCTTTCTCTCTCCCTCTGTTCTTCTCCCCTGCTTGCATTCTCTCCTGCTTGCATTGACCCAGCCAGGTGACTCTGATTTTCTTTCTTTCTTTCTCTCTCTCTCCCCTTTCCTTCCTCTCTCTCTAAGAGTTACAAAAAAATAAAGGCCACATATCCAAAATGAATTTTTCAGTTACACATTTGGGATCATAAATGTATAATCTGTCTTTGTAAATTGAAACATTACAAGTACTTTTTAAAGTAAAAAATAATTTTTGAATGTTAAAATAGCACAGATACTTCAAAATCATGGGTTGCATAATTACTAAAACCTATTCATGATCTTAACTCAAAAGCATTGATATTTTGGGGGTGATTTACTGCCTTATCACTATCCAGTTCTAAATGTTTCAGGAGTTCAAAAGTCCTTTTCCATAGTTTAAAAAAAAATTTTTTTTTAGGGGCACCTGGCTGGCTCATTCCATAGAGCAGGTGACTCTTGGTCTCAGGGTTGTGAATTGTGAGTTTGAGTCCATTGGGTGTAGAGATTACTTAAAAATAAACAAACAAATAAATAAACTTTAGATAAAAATGTTACTGCCCGTAAATTGAAGGTATATCAGTGAACACAAGTTACTAATTAGATTCTAGGCTGGGACTTGAGACCTAGGGTTATAGATAATCACTGTACCCTTACCAGCATCATAAAGGGATATGTTGAGCCTTGTGTTTAGTGGGCTTAACTACAGGATGTCTAAGTCCATGCCCTTTAGAGAGTGTTGGTCTCATAGTTGATATCTTAGGTTTAAGTCATGGCATTATCTAATTCTTTTATTATTTTTTAATTTTTACTTACTATTAAAAATTTTTTTCAATGTTTATTTTTGAAAGAGAGAGAAAGAGAGACAGAGCGTGAGTGGGGGAGGGGCAGAGAGACAGGGAGACACAGAATCCAAAGCAGGCTCCAGGCTCTGAGCCATCAGTACAGAGCCCGATGAGGGGCTCGAACTCATGAACCTTGAGATCATGACCTGAGCTAAAGTCAGACATTCAACTGACTGAGCCACCCAGGCATCCCTATTTTTTAAAATTTAAGTCAAAGTTAGTTAACATATAATGTAATAATTTCAAGAATAGAATTTAGTGATTCATCACTTACATATAACACCCAGTGGTCCTCCTGACCAGTGCCCTTCATAATTCCCATCGCCCATTTAGCCCATCCTTGCTCCTAACACCTTACCAGCAACCCTCAGTTTGTTCTCTGTATTTAGAGTCTCTTATGGTTTGTCTCCCTCTCTGCTTTTATCTTATTTTTGCTTCCCTTCCCCTATGTTCATCTGTTTTGTTTGTTAAATTCTACATATGAGTGAAATCATATATTTGTCTTTCTCTGACTGACTTATTTCACTTAGCATAATGCATTCTAGTTCCATCCACGTTGTTGCAAAGGGCAAGATTTCATTCTTTTTGATTGCCGAGTAATATTCCATCGTATATGTATACCACATCTTCTTTATCCACTTGTCAGTTGATGGACATTTGGGCTCTTTCCATACTTTGACTATTGTTTATATTGCTGCAGTAAACATTGGGGTGCATGTGCCCCTTCGAATCAGCACTCCTGTATCCTTTGGATAAATACCTAATAGTGCAATTGCTGGATTGTAGAATAGTTCTATTTTTAATTTTTTGAGGAACCGCCACATTGTTTTCCAGAATGGTTGCACCAGTTTGCAATTACCTAATTCTTTTAATCTGAATAAATGAATGTCTATGCCTGCCCTCATTCATATTTTTAAATAATTTGTCTTAAACTAATTAATCCATTCACTGTTTGAGCTATTCTTTCTCTCTCTATATATATACACATATTTAATAGTTTTCCTATTTGGTTGGGCCAAGTCTGCAAAGTCTTATAGATTTTGTCTTATATTAAAAGGACATCTGGGGCCCCTGGGTGGCTTATTTGGTTAAGCATCTGACTTCGGCTCAGGTCATGATCTCGCAGTTTGTGAGCTTGAGCTCTGCATCGGGCTCTGTACCAACAGCTCGGGGTCTGGAGCCTGCTTTGCGTTCTGTCTCCCTCTCTTTCTGCCCCTTCCTTGCTCTCTCTCTCTCTTTCTCTCTCAAAAATAAATAAACATTTTTAAAAAAGGCATCTGATTAGATTCTGCATATCCTTCATGTCTTCTGGTACAAAATCATAATATTAGGTCACACTAGTGGTGTTATCCAACTTTATCTGCACGTATAGCATATATTTATTGAATGTCTATTTTATGCCTCTCATTGGTAAGTTACAGGAAGACAAGATAAATTCAAGTTAGTCCTAGGGATTTTCTGTGATGCAAGAAAGTTAGTAGATCCTAAATTACAGCCTTGTTCTCAAATCCAAACCACTGCTTGCAGCATTTCTCTTACTAGTATTACCTTTTCCCTACCTATCCAAATTCTTACTGTGACAGTTACTCAACTTCCATTAATTGAGTCATCATTCAATAAACATATGTTGCTGGTAGGCAGTGGGAGAAGTTAAATAAGACATATGGAGGCAATGTAGAAGACCAGTTAATATCAAACAACCTTAGTTTGAATCCTGGTTCTTCACTTACTAGATGTGTAATCTTGGCAAGTTATTTAGTCTCTCAAGGGCTATAGTTTCTTTAAGTTGTCTTGAGGATTAAATAAGAAAAATAAGAAAAATGTATAAATCTCTTATCAAAGTACCTGGCACACTGTAAGAATGCAATAAATGGTAACTGTTATTATAGTTTTTGCCTTCAAGGAGCTTTTACCTGAGAACATAAGATTATAATATGTAAAGAGATATGCTTAGGGTTCTATAAGATCACAAAGGAGAGACATCAAAGTCTGACTCTGGTTCAGAGAAGTCTTTCCAGATGAAGCATAATTTTTGAGGATTTGTTTTGTTTTGTAAACAGAATTGATAGCTTGGAGGGACGGAAGTTAAAGATGGTATAACTGTAACAACGTGGAGGTATGGAAGTGTATTAAACATTTGGGGAACTATAAGCAATTAAATATGCCTGGAATGAAGGACTCATATTGGACAATTGTAGAATATAGCTAAAGAGGCAGTCAGGAGTCATATAATGAAGGACTTTGTCTTCTCTGCTTCAGGAGCCAGTGAAGAATTAGGAGTCGAAGAGTGACATAATCATGTTTCTATTTTAGAAAGATCACTTTGGCAGTAATGTGCATCATAACTTCTGAGCTGTGTAGGATGAAGTTAGGAAGAGTGTAGTCTAAAGAATAATGTAGACAAAAAGTGATGGGGGTCTGGCCAACCAGGCATTAGCAATGACAGTGGAGAGAAAGGATGATTAGGGAGAAATTATGAAAATATTATAGAATCTTAAGGTCTTGGATGTGAAAGGTGAGAATTCACAATGACTTTCAGGTTTTTGTATTGTTTTTATGGTACTGAAATAGGATATCTCAAAAAGAAAAAAAGCAAGTTTAGGAGGAAAAATTAAGATTTTGAGTTCCATTGCTTTGAATTTACTGAATTTTTTCTGTCCTAGGAACATTTAAGTAATTGTCTCTAGAGACCTGGAACTCAGGAAAGTTCTGGGCCACTGATATAGAGATGTTAGGAGTATTTAACACTTAGATATTTGAAATTCCTGGAGTGAATACATTCATCTATTCATTTAGCAGATATTTTTTGAGAACCTGTTATGAGTTACACACTATTCTAGGGGATGCAGAGAGAGCAAAACACATAAATCCCTGACTTCATGGAAATAGCATGGAGGAAAGAGACCAATAAACTAAATGAATACGTATGGCTAGTGAGTTAGGCAAACAACAAGGAGTAGGGTGAGCAAGGGTGAGAATGGAGATAAAGGGGATTATGTAAGCCTTATTGGTCATTGTAGGAACTTTTGTTCTTATTCTTTGGGAGCTGTGGAGACATTGGAAGGATTTGAACAGAAGCATGACATGATCTGGTTTGTGTGGATGATATCGCCAAAGGATGGAGTAGAGAATGTAAAGAATAGAGGGGAAAAGATAGGGCCTTTGTAAACACCAATCTTTTAAAGAGTTGTGTTGAGATAACATTCACAAACTTTTCAATTCACCCATTTAAAGTATTCAGTTTAATGGTTCTTTGTATATTCACAGAATTTTGCTGACCATTGCTACAATATAATTTTAGAACATTTGTCACCCCTAAAAGAAATCCCATACCTATTAATGGTCACTACTCAGTATCCACCTCCCAACCCTAAGCAACCACTAATCTACTTACTGTCTCAATAGATTTGCCTATTCTGGACTTTTCACGTGTATGGAATTGTATAATATGTGTTCTTTCATTGAATGACTACTTTCATTTAGCATGTTTTCAAGGTTCATCTATGTTGAAGCATGTGTCAATACTTTACTCCTTTTTATTGTTCAGTAATAGTCTATTGTGTAGATATGTCACATTTTATTTATCCATTCTTCAATTGGTATACATATGAGTCATTTCCACTTTTTTGGCTGTTATGTGTGTTATGTGTAATGTTGGTATGAACATTTGTGTGCAATATTTGTGAAGTTGTGAGATCTATGTTTTCATTTCTCTGTATATATATCTAGGAGTGGAATTGCCGGATCACGTGGCATCTCATGTTTAACCTTTTAAGCAACTGCCAAACTATTTTCCAAAGTGATGGAAACAGTAATATTTAAGGGACTAGTGGAGAAACTGGTAAAAAAAAATGTCTAGAGATAACAAGGAGAAAGCCAGAAAGTTATAACTACCTTAGTTTCCTTTTTCTCCTTCAAATTTTATTCCTTATACCTCATAAACAAGTATCCGTCCCAATGCTGATGACTTATTTCAAGCACTGATCATCTCCCTGGTGCTCTGTGCCACACCATTACCATAATCTCTTTACTCATTTTGCCTTCTGTTTTGCCCTCTAATACATTCCAGTTCTGTTTTCTTTCCAGTTCCATCCCAGATCCTTCTGGTAGAGATTAAGTTTGTGAATTCCTTATATGTATACCTTTGCTGTCTTGCACAGACTGAATAGTTGCTTAGGAAACATTTGAGATAGATGCACTTTTTTTCCTTGTTTTTGTTTTTTGTTTTTTTTACTTTTTAAAAAATGTTTGTTTATTTTGAAAGAGAGAGAGAGTGAGTGTGCTCAAATTGGGGAGGGCAGAGAGAGACGGGGACAGAGGATCTGAAGCAGGCTCTGCACTGATGGCAGCAAGCCCAATGTGGGCTTTATCCCATGAACCATGAGATCATGGCCTGAGCTGAAGTCACACTTAACTCACTGAGCCACCCAGGTACGCTGAAATACACTTTCTAGTCCAAAACAAAGTGGGTAATTCTTTCATTATATGATTACTTATGCAACAACTTTTGATTTGCTATTTATTGAAGATGTTTAAGAAAAGCAATATTATATTGTTTAACATTTGTTTTAATACAGGCAATTTTATATGATGACAAAGGAGAATGTTTGGAGAGTATATTTCTTAAGTGCCTTGAGGTATTTTAATGTTTCTATCTTATTTTTAAGTTATCTAAATCTCTATATTTAAGTTAAAAACATCTCTTTTTTTCCTTTATGAATATTGTCAAATACTGTTAGTGTTACTATTAGTGTTACTATAGTATTAATTATAGTTAGTACTTATTGAACATTTATTATTAGCCACACTCTGTGCTAAAAACTTTTAGATATTGTTTCATTTAATCTTTCCACAACCCTGTGATTTTTATAGATTAGGAGTGCAGTACAGAAAAGTTAAGTAACTTGCTCATGTTCATAGAGTTACAGTGGTAGGGCTGGGATTTGAACCCGGGAAGTGACCCTATAACCTAACTCTATTACATGATCTTGATAGGCTGAGAACTACAGTGGGGAATATTTTGTGAAATTATTCCTATTTATAATATTTTCTCAAATATTCTCTGTTTTTCCCTTTTGGAGGGAAAAAAAGGGAACTAAAGGCAATTTCAGTGTAAAGAATAAGGCTATTAAAGTAGGTCATTCTGGGTTCATGTCCCACTTTCAAATGCTTCCTAGCTAACCTCTCTCTGTGTCTAACTTCTCTACTGTTTATAAAATATAGACAATAGACAGATTTCATTGTGTTGGTCTAAAAATTAGAAATAATGTATGTGAAGTGCTTAGCAGTTTAGTATGGTGATTCTAAAAGTGTTAAAATGCATATTCTTGTTATCATTGTGTTGATTTTGACCATGGTGTTAAATCTTTTAAAATTTTTAAAGAAAAAATTTTTTAATGTTTATTTATTTTTGAGACAGAGAGACAGCATGAACAGGGGAGGGGCAGAGAGAGAGGGAGACACAGAATCTGAAACAGGCTCCAGGCTCTGAGCTGTCAGCACAGAACCCGATGCAGGACTCGAACCCACGAACCGTGAGATCATGACCTGAGCCAAAGTCGGGTGCTTAACCAACTGAGCCACCCAGGCGCCCCATAAATCTTCTAAAATTTTATGTGACATTAATAGTGGTTGTGGTATCTTTATATTTATCATAAAGAGGAAAAGCACTATCTCCGTAGATGCTTAATTGGGCCTAACTACTGTTATTTCATTTTAAATCATTTACTAATGAGTAAAGACTAAGCACATTGTCTGAGATAATACACAGATTTTGTGTATTACCAGGGGTTAATAATCTTATTTTTATGCTACAGAGATGGTGGCAGGTGCTATGTTTTTTGGTTTTTTTTTATTAAAAAATTTTTTTTGTTTTTAATGTTTATTTTTTGAGAGAGAGATTGACAGAGTGTGAGCAGGGGAGGGGCAGAGAGAGAGAGGAAGACGTAGAATCTAAAGCAGGCTCTAGGCTCTGAGCTGTCAGCACAGAGCCTGATGCGGGGCTCCAACCCACAAACCGTGAGATCATGACCTGAGCTGAAGTCAGACACTCAACCGACTGAGCCACCCAGGCGCCCCTGTTTTGTTTTTTAAAAGTATTTTGTTTATGGGGTGTCTGGGTGGCTCAGTCAGCTAATCATCCAGCCTCAGCTCAGGTCATGATCTTATGGTTTGTGAGTTCGAGCCCATGTCGGGCTGTGTGCTGACAGAGCCTGGAGCCTGCTTCGGATTCTGTGTCTCCCTTTCTCTCTGCCCTTCCCCCACTCACACTCTGTCTCTCTGTCTCTCAAAAATAAACATCTTAAAAAATATATTTTGTTTATTCAAGTAATTAAAATGCATTTTTGGATTATGATTATTTCAGCAATTTCGGTTAATAATTTATAATATTATTTCAATTAATAATTTATAATAATAATTAATTTGTAATAATTATGAGCATATAATTCATCTGAATTTATAAGGATAAATATATAATTGCTATTTAATAGCTCTAATTTAAAAAATTACGTTTAGTTCCTGATGAACTCCTTGAAAGAGGGCATACTTGTGCTGCTTGTCATTGTACCTCCTGCATGCAACAAAGGGTCTCATGTGTATTATTGGATACATAAATTGGTGACAATTTTTTTGCTGTATTGTTCCTTTTTGTGCTTCTTAACTAGTACATAATAATAAAGACTTAGTTATCGATTCATACATTTAACAATTATTTATCGAATACCTATTGTGTCTTGCTAGTAGTGTTAGTGACCTACTGGAACACAGAATCCAATAATCAGATATATGTGATTTTGAATTTATGTTTTAGAACTTATTTGTTCTTTAAAATGTATTGTTTAAAATTTAGGTGAAGCCTGGAGATGACTTAGAAGGTGACCGATACTTAATCACAGTTGAGGAGGTTAAAGTTGCTGGAAGCATAGCTATTAAACAGGATGTCAGTAAAGAAGCACCAGAGTTAAGTCCAAGGACATTTCTATCCTCTGGCCGATCCCTTGGATGTCAGCCTGCTGGTTTAAAAAGGAAGTTTACTGTAAGTTTATCTGTTGAAAATAATAAGTCAATATATATTTATAATATTGTTCCAAGAAGTAGTGAATTTGAAGCTATTGTACTCTATGTCATTAAAATGGTACTTCATAATATATGTTTAGGTAGGGAAGTAAACCCTAATTAGAAAAATCTTAATACAAATGAGCATTTACATTTTAATTTAGCAGATTTTATATCTTTATTACTGTACCTGGTAAAACAGACTCCTTTTTTTTCTTTCCTTTTTTTTGAGCCAGTTCATTTTACACTTCCTTTGTAGATAATGGGACAGCTAATAATTGTTTTAATATTTTTAGGGTTTTCAAGGACCACGTCAAGTGCCAAAGAAAATGATGATTACAGAAAATGGTGAATCAACGGCATCACTTGAGGCTAAGAAACCTGGCCCTAATTTTCTTTCTCCCTTGTACAGCATACCTCCTTTGTTTTCTACTGCTGGCAAGAAAGATATAAATAATATGCCAATAGACCCTGAGAACATTGTCACTTACAGGAATAGAGAAGCAAATGGCTTACGTTTTTCTTCAGTTGTCTCTACTCCATCTTTTAAGAGTAACCCAGAAATGCTATGTGAAGAAAGTTATTCTTGCTTTCCTGTCTGTTCTGTAAATAAGCATTCAGATTCTTTACTGACCAATGAGGCCATAAAAAAAGATGGTTTGGTATCTCACCGTTTGGGAGTTTCACAAAACGTCAGAAGCAAAGCACATATATTAGCTCTTTTGAAGTCCAAGTCAACTATGTGTAAGGAGCCAAATTCTGGGATTACAGAACATCTCCCTCAGATACAACTACAAGGAAGTATAAACATTCCTACTAAACCAAAGTGCATAATTGAACAGAAGGAGTGTGCTGACGTGAAGAGCACAGAAAGTTTACACGACCGGCATCAATCAGAAAAAAAACGTGAGAAATAAAAGCCGGTGGGCCGTGTATTTATCCTCACAGAGCTCACCTGTACATTCTTCTAGTGAAGATGGAAATAATATAGAAAGGAAACCCAAGGCCCAGGGAGACAATATAGATTTAAATTTGAGAGACCTTTTGGTACAAGAAAAGATACAGTTCTTTGAAACATGTGCTGAAGAGGGTAAAAAGTATAATGAAGACAAGCCAGTAGATGCTAATGATCAATTTTGGGATCAGGAAGTAGAACTGGAAATTCCTTCATTCTGTGAAAGCAACCATATACCAGTTACCTGTAGCAATGTAGAGAATGATGGCTTATTATCCGAGCCTGACATTCAAAAAAATAATAAAATACCTGTTAATGAAAATGACCAGATGTGTCTAAAAGGATCAGTTCTCATTAGAGAAAATACTCAGGAGATAAATATATGTGGAACACCAGAAAAGGAGTACAAACAGCCAGTGTTGTTTCTGCCAGAATCTGAACATCTACAGATTGAATCTTCTAGAAGTAAAAATTCTAGGGTCTCTGATGACTTTACCAGCATGCTTTCTAACAGTAATACTGATAGTGAAAGTCTTAATAGTATTCCCAAACCTATGAGCAATGTAACACAGCCACTTGTGGAGGTGACTTTTAATCTGAACAATTTTGAAACCAGTGACACTGAAGAGGAGTCACAGGAAAACAACAAAGTTTCCCAGGATTCAGGGAGTCGTGTAAAGGAAACTTTGGTTAATGACAGTCCAGATGTTCAAAAGAGATGTGAAGATATAAGCTGTACAGAAGTTGGCAGTAAACATTTGTCTCCCTTAACGTCTATTGGGGATAAACCTACAAAGACATTTCCTATTAAAGAGACTCTTCTATCACAATTTTGTGATAAAGCTTATGTGGGTTTTGACACAGGACCTTGGAAAGCTGAAAACGTTAGAAAAGGAACAGAAGAGTACAGTGACACATTAAGCAATTTTGACTCATCCTTAGAATGGACTGATGATGTATATGTAGATAATAATGAAGATGCTAATAAATCTATTCAAAAAGTGAGAATTAACTATGATACTGCTTCACTACTGAGTAAATCTAAAGATGTCAGCTCGAATTTACATATTCCTCATTTAAATATAGTCATTAATCAGACTCCTGAAAATAGCCTATTCTCAGGCCAGGAGGAGCCTCAGCCTTTTGTTATGGGAAGTAATTTAGACAAAAACGATGAATGGGTTTTACCATCAACTTCTAGCAGTGATATCAGTATCCAACAATTAAATGTCAATCAGAATCACTCTGAAGAATGTGTTGCACTTGATAAATCAAATACCCAAGTTTCTAATTCTTTGTTTTACCCTCTGGGAAAAAAGCGTCCAATTTCCAAAGACACAGAAGCGTGTATTCCTGAACCTGAAGATTTGGGAAGGATTAGAAGTTTAGACCATGACCATATTGATGTAGAAACTGTTGGAGAAAGCAAACAATACTGGAATATTCCTAGAAATCCTTCAGAACTCTCTGGATTAGTAAATAACATTTCCCTTTTAAAGTCATTGTCTGAACATAGTACGGCTTTAGAAGGCTTGGAAATATTGAAAAAGAAAAATACAACCTTTAAGCAACAAGGAACTCTGCAGACATGTGAGCCAGACAGCAATCCTGAAGGTTAGATTGGTGTGTTTGTTTTGGATTGTTCTCTGTATAACTGTTAAGGATGAGAAATATTTGCTTTGGAGGCTACGTTAAAGAATTACATGGTATTGGTGCATCTGGGTGGCTCAGTCGGTTGAGTGTCCAACTCTTGATTTTGGCTCAGGTCGTGATCTCACGGTTCGTGGTTTCGAGTCCTGCGTTGGGCTCCGTGCTGATAGTGCAGGGCCTGTTTGGGATTCTCTGTCTCTCTCCCTCTCTGCTCATTGTCTCTCTCTCTCTCTCTCTCAAAATAAATAAACTTAAGAATTACATAGTATTTAAATAGGTAATACATGTACTTGGTAAAATCAGTTCTAATAGATAATCTGGTAAGTTCTGCAGTCCCTCAGTCCAATCCTCAGAATTAGCCACAGTTTCCTTCCAGGATATCCTTCTGCAAATGTTTTATGCATATATAAACATATATAGGCATATATAAGCAATATGTGTGTGAATATCCATTCCTGTCTTACATTTTTAGATGTGTGCTAGAAGATGCTTTTTCTTTTTTTTTTTTTTTTTTTGAGAGAGAGAGAGCGCAGTGAGCAAGGGGCAGAGAGACAGAGAGGGGGAGAGAGAAGTGGGGCTCACACTCACCCGAAGCAGGGCTCGAGTTAATGAACCCTAAGATCATGACCTGATCTGAAGTCAGAGGTTCATCCGACTGAGCCACCCAGACACCCTGCTGGAAGATACTTTTAAAAAATAATCATGAGTTCATATTGATATCTCTAATTCCAGTTCTAAACCACAGGGTTCTTCCTGTCCTTCCATTTCATTATTATATTTCTTTACTTCTAAAATGAGAAGGGGCCCTGGTTCCCAACAACATCCGTATATTTACTTCCTCAATTCTACATACAATACACATCAAATAGCTTCCAAATTGTTATACTAGTATCACTACTAGCAAAAAAACCTTTACAAGTTTGTGAAGTTCACAAATCCTTTGATTTTTTTTTGTTTTTTTTGTTTTATTGGTTTTTTTTTTAGAATGTATCCTGGGAATATAGAGTTGGAGTATTATGTTCAAAAGTTACTTGGGTTACTTTTCTTTACTGTAATTGTAGTATCATTTGATGTAAATATAGTTAAGTTTATTGTTTATATTTCAGTATGAGGGGTTTTTTGTGCAACCTTGTTGATTTATTTTTATTTCTGACTATGTAAAATATGAACCTAGTTAAGAGTCAAAGCTGTATAAAAACATAAATTCATATGCCTTCCTTAAGCCTTTTATCCTGTTCTTACTCACCTGCTATATGTAACCAATATATCATACCTGTGTTTCTTTTTTGCAAAAATAAATAGCTCCATGTTTAAATTCTTGTCCCCCCCCCCCGCCCCCCCGCCCCGACACACACATATTCAACAAAAGACAGTAAAGTCTGTATATTCTTTAGCACCTACTTTTCACTTAATATATTCTGGAAATCACTTCATATCAATTCATAGGACACATCCTCATTTTATTTGTTTGTATCTGTGTAATACTCGCTGTGTGGATAAACCATCATTTATGCAACCTGTCTCCAATACTTTGCTATTACAAATAATGTGACAATACATAACCGAGTGTGTGTGTGTGTGTGTGTGTGTGTGTGTGTGTGTGTGTGTTTTGCATATTGTTTGAGGTGTGTCTTCAGGGCAAATTCCCAGTAGGTTTGCTGCGTAAATGCGTGACTTTATTAGATACTTCAACATTCCCTCCATTTCGTAGCCCTGTCAGTAATGTAGGAGAGTGCTTGTTTCTCTGGTCTTGCCAATATAGTGTGTTACCAAGCTTTTGAATTTTGCTTATCTAATAGATGAGAAATGGCATTCAGTATACTTACATTTGCATTTCTCTTACTACAAGTGAAATTGAGCATCTTTTCATATGTTTAAGTATCATTTATATATCTTTTTTTCATGAACTTTCTTACCCTTTTGTCCAGATTTTAATGGGTGTTGTTCTTTTTATTCTCATTGATTTGTAAGAGTTCTTTATATATTAGAGATACTAGCCTCTTATCTATGATATATGTTGCAGATATTTTCTTTCAGTATGGTATTGGTCTTCTGACTTTGCTTATGGTATGTTGCCAACAGCAACATTTTTTTTAAAGAAAAACTATTATAGAACATATTAGTAAATATAGCAAATATTATATACATATGAATGTGAACGAACAATGTACTTTATGATACTCAAACAAAAGTTAAAATTGAATTCTTATTTGAATATCTCAAGGATTCCTGAGGAAAATAGGAATAAATTATTATATGTACTGATATGTTTCTTTAAGTTTGTTTATTTATTTGAGTGAGAGAAAGGGGTAGAGAAAGCACAAGTATGGGAGGAACAGAAAGAGAAGGAGAATCCCAAGCAGGGGCTCGAACTCACAAACCGTGAGATCATGACTTGAGCCAAAACCAAGAGTTGGCCGGCTTAACCGACTCAGCCACCCAGGCACCCCTGATATGTTTCTTTAAAATGTAGCTGTTTGCAATAGCCAAATTGTGGAAAAAGCCTAAATGTCCATCAACTGATGAATGGATAAAGAAATTGTGGTTTATATACACGATGGAATACCACTTGGCAATGAGAAAGAATGAAATACGGCCTTTTGTAGAAACGTGGATGTAACTGGAGAGTGTTATGCTAAGTGAAATAAGTCGTACAGAGAAAGATACCATATGTTTTTACTCATGTGGATCCTGAGAAACTTAACAGAAGACTATGGGGGAGGGGAACGGGAAAAAAAGTTGGAGAGGGAGGGAGACAAACCATAAGAGACTCTTAAAAACTGAGAATAGGAGCACCTGGGTGGCTTGGTCGGTTAAGCGTCCGGCTTCGGCTCAGGTCATGATCTCACGGTCCGTGAGTTCGAGCCCCGCGTCGGGCTCTGTGCTGACAGCTCAGAGCCTGGAGCCTGTTTTAGATTCTGTGTCTCCCTCTCTCTGACCCTCCCCTGTTCATGCTCTGTCTCTGCCTGTCTCAAAAATAAATTTTAAAAAATGTTAAAAAAAATTTAAGAACTATAAAAAAAGCTGAGAATAAACTGAGGGTTGATGGGGGGTGGAAGGGAGGAGAAAGTGGGTGATGGGCATTGAGGAGGGCACCTGTTGGGATGAGCACTGGGTGTTGTATGGAAACCAATTTGACAATAAATTTCATATTAAAAAATAAGTAAAGTAAAAATAAAATTTAATTTAAAAAATGTAGTTGTTTGATGGCAGTTGATAGTTTGTTTTCTAAAAATTAAAAAAAAGGAGAAATTTTAATGAAAAATAAGTAGGGGTAGATATGATTATGTAATATCATATAAGGATGTAAATCCCTAGTATGAAGACTTGAGAATTATAGAATTTAGTTTTTTTTTTAATTTTTTTTTCAACGTTTATTTATTTTTGGGACAGAGAGAGACAGAGCATGAACGGGGGAGGGGCAGAGAGAGAGGGAGACACAGAATCGGAAACAGGCTCCAGGCTCCGAGCCGTCAGCCCAGAGCCTGACGCGGGGCTCGAACTCACGGACGGTGAGATCGTGACCTGGCCGAAGTCGGATGCTTAACCGACTGCGCCACCCAGGGGCCCCTAGAATTTAGTTTTAAGAAATCTTTTTTCTCATCAAGTTAAAAAGAGGATTGCAGTTGATTCTTCTTATTTGTGGTAGTTATATTCTATAAAATCAACATAAACACTGAATTAGTGAAAAATGAGTCATTGCTTTTAGGGGTAGATTCCTTCAAGCCTCTGGTCAAAGCATTTTCATCAACTGATCAAAATCTTGTTTTTATCTGTGTTTCCATTTGAAGACAATATATATTGTTGATCCATTAACATTGAATTTGTAGTGAACAGCACTATGACTAATGTCTGAAAGAAACCTCTGTCTAGGGGCGCCTGGGTGGCTCAGTTGGTTAAGCGTCTAACTCTTGGTTTTCGGCTCAGGTCATAATCTCAGTTTGTGAGTTGGAGCCACACATCAGGCTCTGTGCTGACAGTGCAGAACCTGCTTGGGATTCTCTCTCTCTCTCTCTCTCTCTCTCTCTCTCTCTCTCTCTCTCCCCCCCCCCCTTTCTTTCTGCCCCTCCCCTGCTTGCACTCTCTCTCTCTCTCAAAATAAATAAATAAACTTAAAAAAGAAAAAAGAAACTCATCTAACATATGTTCTCTCTGTAAGGGACATCACAGCCTTCTTGCACTTAGCAACACTAGACAGCACTATGCTTAGGGAACATTTTAAATAGCACAGTCCCTTACAAAAAGCCCCCAAACACAAAAACATGGGCTAAGTAGATGACAAAAAGGATACTTGTTTATAGTATGAGAGCTCAAGAAGGCAGAGTGTTGCCTTGTTCTACCTCAGCTGGGAATGTATATGTCGGGCAACTTATTTTTTGTAGTTCTGTGTGTCTACAAATGACCTCAAAAACAGGGTATTGATTTGGGGTTTCTGAATAAATTTTAGTGCGTAGGTAAGATCTGTGAGTAAGGAAGATTAACTGTATTTGTTTTCTGATATAAATGTATTTCTTCAAAAAGGAATGTTGGTTTTCTTAAGACAATCTGAGAAAATTAATACAGAATTAGAGATGAGTCAGTTTTACCACCAATTTAGGATGTGTGAATGTGTTAAAAAAAAAAAGATTTTCTTCAGTAGGTTAAAGTTTTTATGAGATCATTGAGAATAACTTTGAAATGTTAATTTAGAATTTTATTCTTGAGTGAAGGCAATCAAGGAAAACACCAATTTTCATGCAGTGCATGAAAATCTTTTTAAAAATAGCATCAAGTTCCAAGATCCACTTATTTTTATTTCATTTAATGTATTCTGAATTTTAACAGGAAAATAATGAAACCATAAATAACAATTGACTAAAAAATTATAGTCTTGGCGGCTTTAGAAGGAATTGAAATGATTGAATATGCACTTTTCTTTAAGAAAAAAAAATCCTATTTTGAAACAAGGTAGGATGGCCTGGCCACCATGTCCTTTGTATTCAGTAGACTTGTCAACTTCTCTGTCTCAGAGTCTTTTTACTTGTGCCTTTGGTCTCAACACCTTTACCCCTGGCATAGCTGGTGGCCTTTTCTTATATTCAGATCTCAACTTAAATATCACTTCCCACGAGAGAGCTTTCCAATCATCATGTCTACATTAGTCTCTGTCATATCAACCTTTATGATGCCCTTTTGTATCATAATCTGAATTTATGCGGTTTGTTTATTCTGTGGCTCTACCTTTTCAAGGGACTGCTGTTTTCCCAGTGTCTGGCATAATACACTTGGAAATAATTGAAGTTTTTTTCCTCAAACCATAGTCAAATGGGTTTAAAATAGACCCAGAAATAGCATGAAATTCTTCTTTTCTTTTCCGTGTTTGCACATAGCAGCTGTATAGTGCTGGTCTTGGCTTTCTTCTAACAGTTAATGTTTCATTTTTAGAATTTTTAGTATAGATTATTAGCTGTTTACTCAGTTTTTCAATTAGTTTGAAAAAAGGAAGCATTTCTAGTACTGACTTAGAACATAACCAAAAAAAATCTTATTTAAAAATTTTTATCATGAAAATGTTTGAACATACAGAGAATAGACAATGAATCCTCAAATATCCAAAATCCATATTCAACAATTATCAAGACTACCTTATCTTCAAATTTAAGTTGTATTCCTTGTTTCATTCAGTTTTAGGTGGTTTTTTAAAGATTTTATTGTTATTATTTTAAATGTTTATTTTGAGAGAGCATACACAGACTCGTGCAAGTGGGAGTTGGGGGGAGGCAGAGAGAAGGAGAGAGAGAATCTTAAACAGGCTCTGTGCTGTCAGCATGGAGGCTTGATCTCTCATGAGATCATGACCTGGGCTGAAATCAAGCATCAGATACTTAACCGACTGAGCCACCCAGGTACCCCCAAAGATTTTATTATTTTTAAGTAGTATCTATACCCAGTGTGGGGTTGAACCTACAACCCTGACATCAAGAGTTGTCATCATCAACTGGGCCAGCCAGGTGCCCCTAGAAATAAGTTTTTAAAAAGTTTAAAACACTACTATATGTATGATGAATAAAATAATTTCATTTTATCTATTATAGCTAGGAAACCATTGACTGAAGTAGTTTCACAAACTTTACCAAAGTTTCCTCATCTGAACCAGGATTCTCAACAGGTACGTCTTTTTTTTTTTTTTTTTCCTATCAGCATATTCTTATATTTTGATATAGAATGTTGTCATTAGTAATGAAATTACAGTAATATAAAGGGTTCCAAGCTATCTTGCTTCATGACTCTCCCACACCTTGTATCAGAATATTTTTCATTATATCCCTTGGCTAAAAGGAAAAAAGAAAAACCAAACCTGGCAGTTCCATTTATTAAGTTGTTAGTAGTATTAAACAACATAGTAAGTATTATGTCCTAGTAATTTAGTGAGCTTTTTATTTTTTCCATTTTCATTGATATAAAAGATATAACATTGTGATCAGTTTAAGGTGTACAACATAATGATTTGATATATGTATAGTGAAATGATTACTGTAAACATTTTATTTATTTTTAATTTTTAGTTTATTGTTTAATTTACATACAAGTTAGTTAGCATATGGTGCAACAATGATTTCAGGAATAGATTACTTAATGCCCCTTGCCCTTTTAAACCATCCCCCCCGCCAACCCCTCCAGCAACTCTCTGTTCTCTATATTTAAGTCTTTTAGTTTTGCCCCCCTCCCTGTTTTTATATTATTTTTGTTTCCCTTCCCTTATGTTCATCTGTTTTCTATCTTAAATTCCTCATATGAGTGAAGTCATATGATATTTGCCTTTCTCTGACTACTTTCGCTTAGCATAATATCCTCCAGTTCCATCCATGTAGTTGCACATGGCAAGATTTCATTCTTTTTGATTGCTAAGTATTACCCCAGTGTATATATATATATACCACATCTTTATCCATTTATCCGTCAGTGGACATTGGGCTCTTTCCATACTTTGGCTATTGTCAATAGCACTGTTGTAAACTTTGGGGTGCATGTGCCCCTTCAAAACAGCTCACCTGTATCCCTTGGATAAATACCTAGTAGTGCAATTGCTGGGTTGTAGGGTAGTTCTATTCTTAATTTTTTTTTTTTTAATTTTTTTTTTCAACGTTTATTTATTTTTGGGACAGAGAGAGACAGAGCATGAACGGGGGAGGGGCAGAGAGAGAGGGAGACACAGAATCGGAAACTGGCTCCAGGCTCTGAGCCATCAGCCCAGAGCCTGACGCGGGGCTCGAATTCCCGGACCGCGAGATCGTGACCTGGCTGAAGTCGGATGCTTAACCGACTGCGCCACCCAGGCGCCCCAGTATTCTTAATTTTTTGAGGAACCTCCATATTGTTTTCCAGAGTGGCTGCACCAGCTTGCATTGCCACCAGCAGTGCAAAAGAGATCCTCTTTCTCTGCATCCTCGCCAACATCTGTTGTTGCCTGAGGTGTTCATGTTAGCCATTCTGACAGGTGTAAGGTGGTATCTCATTGCGGTTTTGATTTGTATTTCCCCGATGATGAGTGATGTTGAGCATTTTTCATGTGTCGGTTGGCCGTCTAGATATCTTTTTTGGAGAAATATGTATTCATGTCTTTTGCCCATTTCTTCACTGGATTATTTGTTTTTTGGGTGTTGAGTTTGATAAGTTCTTTACAGATTTTGGATACTAACCCTTTATCTGATATGTCATTTGCAAATATCTTCTCCCATTCTGTCGGTTGCCTTTTAGTTTTGCTGATTGCTTCCTTCGCTGTGCAGAGCTTTTTATTTTAATGAGGTCCCAAGAGTTCATTTTTGCTTTTGTTTCCCTTGCCTCTAGAGATGTGTTAAGTAAGAAGTTGCTGTAAGCATTTTATTTTTAAACACAATCACTGATAGAATGTATGCATTTGTTGGGCACTGCTCAGCTTCTCAAACCTTAGAATAATTAGTTCATGTTGTTTTTCTCATGGTAATTGATTTTTTTTTTATCATAGCAATTTCTGAAAACTCAGCTTTACAAGGTGCCATTGAGAGAAATGACATAAGATCTGTTGTTGAAATAGAACTACCTTGGGGCACCTGGGTGGCGCAGTCGGTTAAGCGTCCGACTTCAGCCAGGTCACGATCTCGCGGTCCGGGAGTTCGAGCCCCGCGTCAGGCTCTGGGCTGATGGCTCAGAGCCTGGAGCCCGTTTCCGATTCTTTGTCTCCCTCTCTCTCTGCCCCTCCCCCGTTCATGCTCTGTCTCTCTCTGTCCCAAAAAAAATAAATAAACGTTGAAAAAAAAAAAAAAAAAAAGAACTACCTTGAGTTAGTAGTTCATTCAATAGAGGTCAAATGACACTGTATTTCCCTTAAATTTAAAATATCTTATGGAGCCCATGTTGAGTTTCCTGTGGCACCCCAAAGTACCTTGAACAGTTTGGGAACCATTGTAGTAATATAAAAATAATAGTACTAATTAGATACATTGAAATTCTAGAATAAAATTAATTTATTAGAATAAATCTAAATTCTTGTTTCTCAGTGGGGATACTATTAGCATATTTGGAGGGATAATTCATATGACACTTTTTCGAGAAGATATATTTAAAAGAAAAGAAAGTGAAATGTTTCATTTGTCCCACTTTGTATCTTACTCTGTTTTCCATGTTACTGTTTTTTTTTTTTAAATAATCTTGATGTTTTCTCTTTTTTAATTTTGGAGAAAGTGAAGAAAAAATAAAACAACCTACTGAGAGATAATTATTATTAGTGTTTCCAGGATTTTTTGGCCTATTTTTAAAAATATGGTTAGCTTGAAGTGTACAAATAGTTTTATGTCTTATCCCCTTAATGTATTTCTCACATCATTAAAACACTTATTAAATATCTTTTATTAATTTATTTTATTTTTTTAGCTGCTTGGTGAATAGGTTTATTATTATCTTTAATCTGAAAAATCTTCAAAGAAAATTATAGTTTGGTTTATTAGCTCTCAGCAGCCGATCCTGTGCTTTAAGGAAGCTGCCTTCTTCTCAGCTACTCGATCTTTCTTCTGGGCAAGAGACATTTTGGAATGGTTCCACCTTTTCTTTTGAACTTCTTTCTTAGGCTTCTCTCAAAGATTGGATTCTCTTGTACAGCAGCATGAGCTTTCTTATACATCTCCATCATGCCTGGAGTTACATTGTTCTTTATCAAGAGAATTGTTTCTTGTAAGCATCTTAGTCTTCTTCCATTAGTGGCACATATAATCTGCAGCATTCTGACCCAGGATGTGCTTCTGATGTATTTCTGCATTGAATTCCTTGCTTTCCCAATCACAACCAAGGAATCTTTTGGTACTGTGAGGGGTAGAGAAACCTCCATCCACAACTCCCTTGAGGGCCTCCCAAACTTGATTTTCAGTAGAGGTTCTGGCAAGCCCTGCATCCAAATAGCAGATGAAGACACCAGATTGACCATCAGTGTTTTCCACGTTGTATTCATCTTGTCACCTCCACTTGGCCTTCATAGACTTTTGTCCGTGCCAAACCTACTGAGAAGCCTCTGGACCAGCAGCATGCCTGTACACTATGCTGCAGCATGATTTGTCAGGCCAACCTTCACACCATACTTTGGGAGTTCATGCCCATGAGCTGCACAAACTACCGTATCTCCTTTAGGGGCATTAGCAATCTGACAAATGAGATCTCTGTTACACAAATTACCATCCTGTATTAAGGTGTGTTGTACTTATTTTTATCCTGAATCACCGAGCATTTCAAAGCATTGTAATCAGTTTTGTGCTCTTGTCTTCTAAATTTCACTTGGTATCTCTTGAAATCAGTCTTATTCTTGACAACTTTAATAAACCCCATCCTGTAGAACAGAGTTTGGCATTGGCGGCTTGCTACTGGGTACTGACCAGCAGTTAAATATATCTTTTAGAGGTTACTTACTATTCCGTCCTATGGATATCCTGTGCTTTGGACAAGCAGTGCCCTATTTTGAACATTTAGGTTATTTCCAGCATTTTGCTAGGATAAATAAAATATTAGTAAATGTTTTTGCACATAAATCATTGCTTACATTTAAGTTATTTCCTTAGATGTGAGTCCCAGAAGTGGAACTGATAGCTTGAAAGGCTATGAACAATTTTCTTGATATGTATTGTCAAATTTAAAAGTCTTACTGTTTTACAATATGAATATTTATTTCACTCTACATTCACCAGTACTAAGATATTTTCAATTCTTGCTAAGTAAAATAGTGTTTCATTAACATTTTTTACTTCCTTGATTATTAGTGATGGTGTTCTTTTATTTCTTATGTCTAATTGAAATTTATGTATTTTTTGTAACTTACTACTACTTTTTAGTTGTTCTTATATTAATATTCTGTTCCTAAGATTATAAAAGAAAATGAAGTCAAACCAAGTGGACCACTTCAGTCTTTGCAGGTATGTTCATTTTTAAACTATAAAGTAGCCAGAAATTATAGTTGTATATATAGGTATGGCATATAATTTTATGTTTGTATTTTACATTGTCAGTTTTCAGTCTCATGTATCTTATTTTTTATTTTTTAATTAATTTATTTTTGAGAGAGAGAGACAGTATGTGTGTAAGTAGGAGGGGGGCACAGAGAGAGGAAGAGAGAGAGAATCTTAAGGTCATGATTGTGAGATCATGACCTGAGCCAAAATCAAAAGTCAGATGCTTAATGCCTGAGCCACCCAGGCACCACTAGTTTTCAATCTCATTTATAATTAGTTGCTCCTTTATACTTACTTAGATGATCCTGCTATCTTTTGTACCAATGCCTGTGTGGTCAATGCAATTTGGTTATATAACAAATCTTTTATTGTAAAACTAAGTCTGTAAACTTTGTAAGCATTACTTAATCCAAGAATTGTCATTGACAATTACAGCTACACCTGCAACTCCTTTGCCTAAAAGAGAACAAAACATAACAAATAAAATTCATATTGTGGTGGCTCAATCATTTTTCACCCTTTATGTATATAATAAGAGCAAATGTATAAAATCAAAATTAGCAACTGCATAATTTAGCTTATAAATGGTCACTTTTTTTTTAATATTTATTTATTTTTGAGACAGGGAGAGACAGCATGAACGGGGGAGGGTCAGAGAGAGAGGGAGACACAGAATCTGAAACAGGCTCCAGGCTGTGGGGCTCGAACTCACAGACCGCGAGATCATGACCTGAGCCGAAGTCGGAAGCTTAACTGACTGAGACACCCAGGCACCCCTCTTTTTTTTTTTTTTAAGTTCATTTATTTCGAAAGAGAAAGAGAGCGGGTGCACCATGCACGGGAACAGGGGAGGGACAGAGAGAGAATCCAAAGCAGGAACCACGCTACTGGTGTGAACTCATGAAGCATGAGGTCATGACGTGAGCTAAAAGAAACTAAGAGTGGGATGCGTAAGTGACTGAGCCACCCAGGGGCCATATATGATCATATTCTTAATGCTTTCTTTCACTTGAAAAATTAGGATTTAACCCTTTCAAGAACAGTTATCACAAAGTATAAACTGCAAATAAACAATATCACTGTTTTTTCCTCCAGAATGAGTTTCCTCTTAAAACAAGTATTACATGTTTTGGGACGCCTGGGTGGCTCAGTTGGTTAAGCATGTAACTCTTGGTATTGGCTCAGGTCCTGATCTCACAGTTCATGAGATTGAGCCCTGCATAGGGCTGTGCACTGACAGTGCAAAGATGTTTGGGATTCTCTCTCTCCCTCTCTCTGCCCCTTCTTGCTCACGCTTTCTCTCTCTAAATAAATAAATAAGTAAATAATTACAAGGTTTTTAAAAAGTGCATTGTAATTTTAACAGTAATGAAAAAGGTCTTACGGTCCTTTGCAAAAAAAAAAATTATTTAAATCTGTAGCATTAATATAGGAATATATTTGCATTTATGTAATGCGTTTTGTACTACAACCCTCTGAAGCAATCTCTTCATGTACACTAGTGATAGAACTTTCAAAATTTTAAATTAGGGTCCTCTTTGAGGATACACTTAATGACACTGCCACTTTATTTCTTTTTAAAAATTTTTTTTTTTTCAACGTTTATTTATTTTTGGGACAGAGAGAGACAGAGCATGAACGGGGGAGGGGCAGAGAGAGAGGGAGACACAGAATCAGAAGTAGGCTCCAGGCTCTGAGCCATCAGCCCAGAGCCTGACGCGGGGCTCGAACTCACGGACCGCGAGATCGTGACCTGGCTGAAGTCGGACGCTTAACCGACTGCGCCACCCAGGCGCCCCAACCACTTTATTTCTATAATTAGCTACACATAGCAAAGCAGAAGAGAAGGTGCTATGCTAATTGATTTTTTAAATTCACTGTATTAGAAAATTCTAATTCTAAAATGTGAGTTGATAAAAAAAAATAAAATAAGAGTTGAAAGTTTTTAAGAACTACTTCGTTGGGAGATGTGTTAATGTATTTTGTTATTAATGGAAAGCTCCCATTATTTGAAGAAATACACTAATTTATCTCTTCTGTCTATTGGGGAAATTTTTTTCTCTATATTTTTTAAACATAAAAATTGCTTCTCAGTTGAATTCATTTTTCTATCTAAATCATAGCAGAAATCATGGTTATTTTACATAGGCATTTGATGAACTAAAAATGACTAGTTTCTATTGTCTATATCTTGTGTTTTATGGTTGCTAGAAAATTATTCTTTTTTTTTTTTTTTTTTTTTTAAGTAGGCTTAACACCCAGCTTGGGGCTTGAACTCACAACCCACAACCCTGAGATCAAGAGTTGCGTGCTTGACTGAGCAAGCCAGGCGCCCTGATTCATTCTTTAGATAAACTGTTAACACTGTTTACAATTTTTCCTCCTTTGATTTCATACTAATTTTTGAATTAAATAATCTGCATTCGCATTAAATATTAGGTTTGATGGATAATTATCAGGTACTCAACAATTTTTTCTAGTGTTAAAACATTCAATTAAAATTTTAGGATTAGAATTTTTTTATTGCTGAATTTTAAAATTAGTTAGCATAGTGCCTTATCTGCTAGAGAACTCCTTTGCCAGGGGTACCTTTTATACATATGTATATACAGAAGATTGAAATGGCAAGTGTATTTTCAAATGGGAAACTTTAAGTTTTGGGAGTATTTTCCCATCTAACCCATGAACCACCTACAAAACTATTGTAGCTAACACACTTACTGATATTTTATTCTAGTTCTTTCCCTTGGGAGATGAAGAAGAGGCTACTTTTCTAGATGTTATTCCTAAACAGTTAGAGAGAAAAACCTGTGATCCTAAGGTAAAACTTGTGAAGAACTTTGATTTTCTAATCTACTATCTTTTCCTGCTGTTTTTTATACAACTATCAGAGTTTTCATAGGTAGAAGGTTAGTGAGCATAATGAATTAACCTGGTTTTAAGAGCAAGAGTAACTGACTACTAGCCTTTGTTTGGTCTTGAGCCCTTTCTCTTTACTCATGAACTAATAATAATGCATCTCATATATATGTATATATGAAGGATATATATATACGTGTATATGTATATATATATGTGTGTGTGTGTGTGTGTGTGTGTGAAGGATGCCCTAGGGGTTGGACAGGAAGATAAATTAAGTATAATTAATGAATGTTCTGTGGAGAACAAAATAGAGATCTTTATAGCTATGAACATATAGTCTACTCTACCACTTCTACTTCTGTAGAAGTATATATAAACCAAGGTCTAAGTAGTTCCACCTACTGTATATCAAAAATTGATAGAGAAAGTAGCATATAAATAGTTGAGTTTTGTTAAGTATCGATTCTGTTTCTTAAACCCAATAGATCTCTACAGAAGAGATCCACTTAGAAACATAGACAACAAGGCATCTGTGTTCTTGTGGAGAATGTGTATTCCCCATCAAACAAAACGGAAATATACAGTCTTTAACAATTGAGACTTTTTTATTGAAATGTGTGTGCTTCATAATTCAGGATATTTTCAATAAAAGTCCCATACAGGGGCAATTTAGATTTGATTTTCCTCTCAAATGTATGATTTAGAATCTTCATTTTTAATAAGAGAATATTCAGATTATATACTATTATAATTTTCTTCATTTATGAGTTAGAAATAAATTTGTCCTTTATGTACATTCCTTTGGCTCTATTAGCAATCTTAATTTCCTACTTTTTGGGTAGGTTTGGTCACCCTGTGAGGAGTAAAAATCCTAGAGCCCTCAAGGGGGCAGCAGAGAAAACCATTTGGAGCCTGAAAGCTGATCAAGTCTCTGAGGAGATGACAGTACCTCCCTGAAGTACATGCCTAGATTGGCATCCTATTCTTAGGTCTCTGGTCTCAGAGCAATAGGATCAGTTCTTCTGGGAGCCCCCATCCCTCCTCTATTAAGCCTGATAGTGTACAAAATGCCTAAACAAAGTAAAATGCTTCTTGTATTTCTTCTCTTACTTTCTTTCCTATTATCATGTTTATTGGCTGTCTCCTATATGCCAAAGACAGTGTTAAATGCACATTATATCCTCATGAAACAAAAAGGTCTCTTCCCTCAAGGAGCTTACAGTATAGGTAGTATATAGACAAGAAGAAACTTCGTTGTACTATAATGTGATAAGTCTATAATGGAAAATTTTATAATGTACAGGGGAAGCATAGAGAAAGGAGCAACTATGTCTTCCTGGTTTTTTTTTCTTCTAATGGTTATTTATTTTGAGAAAGAGCACGCACAGGTAGGGGAGGGGCAGAGAGAATCCCAAGTAGGTCCCACACAGAGCCCGACTGGGGGCTCAGTCTCACAACCATGAGATCATGACCTGAGCCCAAATCGAGACTTGGACACTTAACTGACTGAGTTACCCAGGTGCCGCATCTTTCTGATTTTTTTAATTTATTCGTTTATTTTTGAGAGAGAGCAAGTGGGGGAGGGGCAGAGAGAAAGGGAGGGATAATCTGAAGCAGGCTCCATACTGTCATCAGTGCAGAGCCTGACACAGGGCTCGAACTCACAAACTGTGAGCTGCTCCACATCTTTCTGGTGGAATTAGTTCATTATAACTATACTTTTATGCTTATAATGAAAAAATTAGTACTTATTCATTTTGAACTGAATTAAATCAATAACTGAATTATATTTCATAATTAACATATTACGATAATAGGGGTCTTTCCTGGTTTTAGTATTGGTCACTTAGTAATTACTTACATTAAGTAATATTTAATAGAGCTGAATTGTGCTTTCTGTGTATATATACATTGTGACTATATATATCAATATATACTTATGCAATACTCATTTTTAATAATTTACTTGTAGCCTGTTGAGTTTCAAGGGCACCAAGTGAAAGGATCAGCCACTAGCACTGTGATGGTCAGAGGACACAACTCACAGCTAGAATGCAGTCAGTTTCCAGATAGTATTGAGTATGGAAACTGCATGACGGACTCTTGTTTTTTGACACCAAAATTGACTAGCGCTTGTATGCAGATTGATTTCTTGCAGGTAAAAATATTTTTTCTAGTTACACCTTGCCAAATCATTTTCTTTATGTAAGTGTTAAATCTTACAAACAGATTATATTTAAATCTTTGAACAAATGTAAGTTACAAAGGAGTTTAGTAAATTGATAAGAAGCATGATATCTGAAATCAATCTAAATAAGAGAAAAATATTTTATTTGAAAGATTTGCTGCCTTTTAGGACCTGGAATTTAAAGGATTACTTTTCATTTAAGAAGACTAGGGATTCATGACAATGGCAAATAGATCACATTTAGAAAATATATTTAACAGCTATAGATTTTTTCTTTTCTTCTATTATCCCCACCCCCACTTCACTGTGACACCAGGTACTTCTCATTGCTACCAAATAGAGGTCATAGAGAGGGAACAATATGCATATATTTGAAACAATGTCAAAGAGATTAATTTTTTTTTCTTTTTTATTAAAGTGTGATGCACATACAAAATAATGTATGTATATACCATATGCACATACCATATGTACATACCATGGTATGTATGTACATACCAAATGTACATACCATAAGTACACAGCTTAATGATTACCACGAAGTGAACACACCCATGTAACCTCCACCCAGAAGTCCCCTTCTACTCCCTTTCAACTACTACTCCTTCTGTTCCCTCCAAAGATAACCATTAGTTTGACTTAAAACACCATATATTCATTGTGCTTTTAAAACTTGATGTAAATAGAGTAGTAATATGCAATGTATTTTTTGTGTCTCATTCTTTTTGTTCAACACTGAACGTTTGAAATTCATCACTGTTGTTACCTGTAGCTGTAGTTTATTCATTTTCATTGCTGGTGTGCTAGTCCGTTGTATGAATATTCCCCAGTTTATCCATTCTTCAGTTGTTTGCATTTGGTTGTTATGGATAATGCTGATAGGAACATTCGTGTGCTGCCATGCACTTCTGTTAATTATACTTTATTGGAGTGAGATTGTTGAGTCACCAGATATGCATATCTTTGCTTTTAGTATATAATGCCAAACTGCTTTCCAAAAATGGTTGTTATAGTTTACATTTCTATCAGAAGTGTATGAGAGTCCCCATCACTCTATATCTTCATCAACGCTTGGTTCTGACAGTTTGTGTTTTGAATATTAGCTATTCTGGTAGATATGTAGTGGTATTTCATTGTGGTTTTAGTTTGCATTTTCCTGCCTAACAGTGAGGTTGGGACCTTTATAGATGCTTATTGGCCTTCTCTGTATTCTCTTTGATGAAGTATTTGTTCAGATTTCTTCCTCAGTTTTTAATTCATGTGTTTATCTTTTTAATTAATTTTTGAAATCCTTGATATATTGGATATATACTCATTGTCAGTTGAATACTTTGCAAATACCTTCCCTGATTCTGTCTTATATTTTACTCCTAATGATGCTTTTTGATGAATGGAAGTTTATAATTTTTTAACATAATACAATTTATCTACCCTTTCCTTTATGATCAATGCTTTTTTGTCTTAGGTCTAAGAAGTCTTTCCTCCATGGGGCACCTGGGTGGTTCAGTGGTTGAGCGTCCAACTCTTGATTTCAGCTTAGGTCATGATCCCAGGGTTGCGGGATTGAGCTCCGTGCTGACTGTGGAGCCTGCTTGGGATATTCTCTCTCTCTCTCTCTCTCTCTCTCTCTCTCTCTCTCTCTCTCTTTCCCTCTCTCTCTCCCCCCCTCCCTCTGCCCTCTCTCCCCTGCTCAGATGCACTCTCTCTCTCTCTGTCTCTAAAAAAAAGAAAAAGGAAAAAGAAAAGAAAATATTCTCTCATATTATCTTGTAGAAGCTTTATTATTTGCCTTTCACACTTTGATGTACAATTTTTTATGTATTGAGATATGGATAAAGTTTCATATTTTTTTCATATGGACATTCAGTTGACCTAGCACCGTTTATTGAAAAGGCTATCTTTTGTCCATCCTTTTGTGTTTCCCCCTTTGCTGTATAAATCACATGTCCTTATATTTCAGGTCCAGTTTTGGTTTCTGTTCTGATTCATTGGTTTGTAGTTTTGGAAGTCTTCATATCTTACAAAGTATGTGTTTTCATGCATCTCTAAATCTTCCCACTTTCTTCTTTTTAGCTTTTTGCATTTCCATATACATTTAGAATTAGCTTAATAATTTCCACACATGTACATAAACATGCTGGGAATTTGATTGGAATTTCATTGTGTATGTAAGTCTTGAAGAGAATTGACATTTTTATAATATTTTATTGATATTTTTTCAATATTGTAATAATGTATTTTCTATTTTGATCTTAAATTTTTCCCATAAAATTTTACATTTGTGGCATACAGCATTCTCTATCTGTTATTTGTATATTTGATTTGTAGGAGCTCTTTTCATATTAAGAAAACTAACCGTTTGCCATTTTTCCTAATGTATTAGTGTTTTGGTTCTGTTTATGATTTTCTGCAGAAATGCATTTTTAATATTTTTGTAATCAGATCTATCAGTGCTTTTTTTCATGGTTTCTGGAGCCAGAACTCTTAAGTTTTCCTTCAGTTCTTTTTAATAATGAATCTTGTTGCTTTTCTTTATTATCATGGTTTTACACTATTTTTAGTAAGAACTAATGATTGGCTATGTTAAGTAGAATAAGTTATTTCTGAATTCCTTCTTTATATTCTCTCAGATTCCTAGTATAACTATATCATTTTTAGATAAATAGATGTTCAACATTTGTATTATAAATATTGTAATATTTTCACAGCTGAAACAATATACTGTGGTTACATTTTGTTTCTTTTATAATTTTGAATTTTTTTTCTTAGTTTCTAATTGTCTCATTTTTAAAAATTTGCTTAGTATTCTTTGAATATTGGAGTAAAGATTTTTCACATACTCGAAAAGCTTTTTATAAAATACCCTTCAATACAGGAATCTACACAAACTTATTAGATAAACTTTGTTAGTTCATTTTTTTCCCCCTTGGATCTCTTTCCTATGTCCTCCATCTGTCTGTTCTAATCTACACTGTATAGTTGGCATCTTAAAATTAACCTTCGCCTAGGGGCACCTGGGTGGTTCAGTCGGTTGAACATCCGACTTCGGCTCAGGTCATGATCTCGCAGTCTGTGAGTTTGAGCCTCGTGTCGGGCTCTGTGCTGACAGCTCAGAGCCTGGAGCCTGTTTCAGATTCTGTGTCTCCCTCTCTCTCTCTGCCCCTCCCCCACTCATACTCTGTCTCTCTCTCTCTCTCTCTCTCTCTCTCTCTCTCTCTCTCTCTGTGTCAAAAGTAAATAAACATTTTTAAAAATTTTAAAAAATAAACTTTGCCTATTTCCTAGCTTGAGTTGCCTATATCTTGAACATTGTCTTTTTTTCTTGTTTTGTTATGACACATCTTAAGTGCCTCTGAAGAAAGGGAGAATGGGAAATAGAATTTGGGAGACTTTGTATGTTGTAAATATTTTTATTCTGTTGTCATCCTTGATTGATAGGCTAAATATAGAAATTGGATATGATCTGCTATTTTTCTTTTTAAATTTAAATTTAGCAGTGTTTTCTCCTAGAGGTTTTTAAGCATATTTTCTTTGTATTCTTTATTCCTGAAATTTCACAGTGATGAACCTTCCTTCAGGTTTTATTAATACTGGATATTGAATTCTCAGTGAATCTATCCTGCAGATACAAGCCCACCAGTCCTGTAAAAATTTTTTTAAAAATAATTTTTTGGTAATTTCCTCCCCATTATTTTCTTGATTTTTCTCATTCTAAAGCTTCTATCAAATGTTTTTAGCCTTTTGTAGCCTACTTTTTCAGCAGCCCCTGTGGACGGCATAGTTTCTAAGTGTTTCCATGGTTATAGGGGTAAATCACTTTACTTGTCATTGGACTCCCCTGTAATAGGTACTTTGGTGTGACTTTCTTTCATATGATGAAGTTTGTATTCTTCCCCATCCTCTTAATATATGGTTGTTAAAGGTTACCATTGTTTCTTAGTTTCATCAAAGATAAAAGATGTTTTTGTGTCTTATTTCCTATGGTTTTTTTGAGGAGAATAGAGGCACTCATATTGAAAATGAAATTTGTATCCATTTGTTTTATTTATTTTATTTTTATTCCGTGCCCAATGTGGGGCTTGAACTCACCACCCTGAGCTTAAGAGTCACATGCTGTACCGACTGAGCCAGCCAGGCACCCCCATTTGTTTTATTTCTAATTATTTTTACATACGTTGGTTACGGTAATGTTTTGTATCATGAGTTTCTATGATATGTTTTAAGGCAAAATGACCAGATAGATCTAGGACCAGAGAGAATTTTTTTGGTGTGAGTGTGGCAAATTGCATATAGCAGTCTCTGAACTTTAAAAAAAATTCTGTAGTTCATTAAATTCTCAGGTGCTCTCACTGATTGAAAGGCGCACTGTTCTATTATACACCACTAAGAAAGAAGAACAGTCAGTTAACATACGATGCTTTATCACTTAGACTTTTTATTGACAACTTTTTATTGTGGTAAAAAACACATCATAAAGTTTCCAACTTCATCCGTTTTCATGTGTATGGTTCAGTCATGTGAAGTATATTTACAATGTTGTGAAACAGATCTCTAGAACTTTTTCACTTTCACTTAGATTTTTAATGTTATATTTATTGAAAGAAGTCTTGGATTTATTTGTATATCACAAATAAGGTATATCACCCTGCTTTGTTTCCTTGCCCTTCTGTGAACACAAGACTTTTTTGTTCAATGGCAAATGATAATGTCATCCTTTTGAATACATTTAAACAGCAAAATTTCATAACATGGTAATTAATGCAAACTCCTATTTAAGTGACCAATATATGAACAGTATGTCTAACTTGCATATAGTTTCACTTGCACAGCAATACCGACTATGTTACAACCATTGCTGGTGCTATAGAGATGTAAAAGTGTCATCACAGGATTCATCTGCATTTCAATGGTGTTAAGGTATAAGAAATGTGAACTGTAAGAATAGATGAAATGTAATATACTCTACTTTCCCTGACTAGAATTGGTTTCATAACATATTGTTTTCTGTTTGTCTGTGTCTCGTTATAACCACAAGCTATGTGTGTATATATAGAGAGGTAGATAAAGATATAGATATGTACACACACACACACACACACACATACAGTTTCTTTTTACTAAATAAACTGATAAATGGATCTCTGTTTTCTAGTTCCCAGATGAAGACGACTTTCCAAAAGGAGGTATTAGTTTTAATATTGAAGACAATTTTCAAGTGAGAGCTGAGTCTAATAAGGACACAGTTGAAAATGACTGTAAGTAAATTCTAAATAAAACATAACATTAAAAAGTTATTTGACATTGAACAAACCATTATGTAAAAATCCATGCTTTTTTTTTTTTTTTTTTCTCCACAGCAATTTTAGATTTCTCTCCTAAAAAGTCAGAACGTTCATATCATTATTTGGATTCTGATTTTAAATCAGCAGAGAGGACTTCATTGGAAGCAAATAAGGTACAGTATAAGCAAAGTTTTAATAGTTGGTAGTAAAAAATCTTGGTAGTCTTATAGGAAATTAATCCATTAAAAACGAAAAAGATAAAAATTTTAAGATTGGATCATTTTTAACGTGATAAAGTTTATCAATAACCAGCCAACATTATTTTAACGATAAAACAAGCAGCAAAATTTCTGTTAGAATAATTAACAAAATGTAGATGACTAGCATCTTATTATTCAAAGGTGTTTTGAATTTTCTAATATGACATGACATAGGAGGCATACATAATTAGAGAGGAAGAAATAGAAGAATCAATTAAAAATGAGAAGTTTAAGAAGAATTTTGTAAGTTAGTTGAAGGCAAGATAAACTTAAAAAATTAATAGCTTTCCTGAACCAGTTAGAAAACATAATAGAAAAGTGTTCCGACAATAATAACAACTGATATACAATTCCTAGGCATAATCTTAATTGTAAATATATGGAACATGTGTGGAATAGACTATGAAATTTTACTGTGAAATATAAAATTCATGAATACATAGCAATGCACCAATACCAAATATCCTCTGTAGGTCAGAACTTGTAAGACTTGGGTATAGAGTGATGGACAAAATAGGTATGTATGATCTCTGTCTTTAAAGGCCAAGGATAAAGAGGATGAGATGGTTAAAGGAGAGAGAGAGATGTTAATCAAGAGTGCAAGCAAACAAATAAATTGAGATAATTGCTATGTAAGAAAGCTATGAACGTACTCTGAAATAGGGGAATCTACTTTATGGATAAATCTACTTTATGGCTTTTCCAGCTGTGGCAGCTGTAGGGGGAGGAGCATACCTTGTAAAGAAACTGCAAGTATAAATACCCTGAGATCGAAAAGAGTTGAGTGGGCTTGAGAAAGTGGACAAAAGCCAGAGTAGTGGGATTGTAGAGGGTGAAAGTGGTATTTAGAGATTGGAAAAGTGAGCAGGGCCAGACACACAATCTTACAGGTGAGGTAAAGAATTTTGATAGTCCTCTGTGTTCCTCAGGGAAATCCATGAAGGGTTTTCAGCAGAAAATTACATGACTTAATTTACATTTTTAAAAGGTTTGCTGGTTGCTCTGTGGTAGATGGGTTTAATGGATGCTGTGGTGGAAACAGAGAAACCAGTTTAGAGGAGACTTAATTGATAGGGACTTGAGGATAGGCATTGTGTCAGTGAAAGGAGTTAGAAGCATGGATGTTGATGGATTGAATGTAGATAGTTAGGGTGAAGGAAAAGGGAGAAGAAAGATTCCTGGCTATCTGACTTAACAATTGTGTGATTTTCACTGCGTGGAGTAAGAAGGAGGAGTGTATTAGTCTGCCGGGATTGCCATAACAAAATACTGCAGAATGTGTCTCTTACACAGCAGAAATTTATTTTGTCAGAATTTTGGAAGCCAGAAGTCCAAGATCATAGTTCTGGCTAATTTGGTTTCTCATGAGGACTGTCTTCCTGGCTTGCAGACAGCTACCTTCTCACTGTGTCCTCGCATGGCCTTTCCTCAATGTGTACACATGGAAAGAAAGAGAGCAGGTGAATGCAAGCTCTCTTTTTATAAGACCACTAATTCTGTCAGATCACAGCCCCACTCTTATGACCTCATTTATCATTTAGACTTTGTTACCTATTAGAGGCCATGTCTCCAAGTACAGTTACATTGGGGTTAGGGCTTCAACATCTGAATTTGTGGGGGACACAATTCAGTCCACAGCAGGGAGGAGCGGGTTTGGTGAATACATAGGAACAGACAGAAACGCCTGTGAATCAGTCGGGTAGATATGTAAAGTTAGATATCAGATACATAGGTCTGGTTCAGAGAAGTTTGCATGGTCATTTGCACATAGCAAAGTTTAAAGCACTGAGAATGGATGGGTTCATTTCAAGAGTGTGTAGAGAAAGGAGAATGTGTTATATCCCATTCTTAAGAATTGGGGGGTAGGGAGGGTTTGCTATGTCAGTTATTGTGGAGACATTGGTAAAATGACAGAAACAGGTTCATGTGGCAACTTGAGGGTCATTGGTGACTTTGGCAAGAGCAGTTTCAGTGAAATAGTGAGGATTGAAACCAGTTTAGATGGATTAAATGGTAAATGAGATGTAAGAAAGTAGTGACTGGATATGGAAAATTCCTTAAAAAGAGTAACATATTTGATTGATCAGCCACTCATTCCTCAAATATTTTGGGGACATCTACTGTATGTTGCACTGTCCTACGTGTTAGAGGTAGGCCTATGAATAAAACAGGCAAAGATCTGCTCTCCTGGAGCTTGCCTTCTGATGAAAGGAGACAGATAATAAGCAAGTATATAGTACCTTAGAGGGTTTAAGTGCTGTGGAGAACAATAAAGCTGTGTAAGAGGGATGGAGTTCTATTTTATAGGTAAAATAGGGCCTCTCTAATAAAACACTGGGGTGGAGAACTGAAAGAAAAGAGAGGAAGGGAGAGGACACGCATGCCATGCAGATATCTGGAGGAAGAGCATTCCAGGCATAAGGAATAGCAAATGGAAAGGTTTTGAGGCGGGGGAATGCTGGCCAATTTGTAGAACAGCAAGGAGGTAGCCATGGAATGAGTGAACAAACGAAGGGGAAAGTGGTAGGAAGTGAGATCAGAAAGGAAGTAAAGGACCTAATCTTATAGGGCAACTGGGTAGGACATTTTCAGAGCTTTGTACTTTGAGAGAGTTTGGGAACCATTAGTTTTAATGAGAAGAGTGAAATGATTAAACTTATGTTTAGAAAGAAACCTATGGCTGGTTGATAGAGAATGTACTGTGGGAACAAGGTGCATACTCAGTAAGTATTGCCTATTATTGTTACTTTTGTTGAAAGTGCAATACAATCTAGGCTGCCTAGGTTTGAATCCCAACTCTGCTGCTAATAAGCTAGATGAGTTTAAACAAGTTTAATTGCTTAACTACTCTTTTTCTCAATTCTCTCAGTTGTAAAATAAGGAAAATGAGAGTACTGACCTCATATGGTTGTGTAAGGATCAAATAAGTTAAAACTAAAAGGTACTTAGGACAGTCCCTAGCACGTAGTAAGAATTTGTTATTATAATAAGACTATTACTATGGTAATGATTGAATGTAATTTCCCATTGATTTGTCAGTTTCTTCTACTAGACTGAACTCCCTGAATGTGGAGATCATGAGTAATCATCTTCACATCCTTATTTCCTAGCACAGCAGCTAGAACCAAATGACTAATTAAGCGAGTGTTTTAAAATTTATATATACATTTTTTAACTTTATTGTAATTTACTGAAAAAAAAAAAGACATGCACATTCTAAAAATTTAAACCATTCAGGAGTACATAAAGTTACAAGAATCCTTTCTCCTTAATTCCACCTGCATTAGAAACCAACCACTCTTAACAGTTTGGTATGTATTCTTCCAAACTTTTATTCTTTCATTCTATTGTTATACAAATATATATATATATATGTTAAATGTGATCATCGTATTATATTTTTAAGGTGATTAATTTCTGGAAGCAGCAAGAAAATTAAATACTGTTCTAAGGAGAATAACATAATGAGTAATATGACTATTCATGTCTTGAATAGATCAAAAAAGTTCAGTCCATTTGGGAGTAGTATCTTCAAGTTTAGGTCAACTGTAGATAAACCCTAGACCTGAGGACATAAGAGAAAGCTGTTCATTCCATGAGTCTGCAGGAAGTTTTACCTTCACATCTTCAAACATGAAATCTGAGTTAGTTTAAAGCCCTATTGACTAGAAATTCATCTTCAGAACCAAATCCCCATAACCCAGATCAGTCTAAGTCAGGATCTGACCCATTTCAAATAAATCCAATGGTTTTTATGTTCTGCGTTTTTTTTTTTTATTATTCTTGTTGATTTTAGTGAGTTTACCCTGTCCCTTTGGGAAGAGTTTTTGCCCTACTGTAGTTCTACATAATGTGCTTCAAAGCATTATTTGTATGATATAGATTACTAGAATTCATTCAAACTGTAGGGAAAAAAATGTAGTAACATTTGGTTAGTAATTTTGTTTCTTCTTTCTGAATAGATGACATCACCAGAGCAAAAGATCTCGACCTTAAACCCTGTTTCTACTTTTTCTTTGAACTCAAGAGATGAAGACTTTGTGCTAGAATTCTCTACGGAGTCCCTGAAAGCAAGAACTTTACCTGGTGACCTTTACTTCCTCAGCTTAGACAGTTGCTACCCTGCTGCTCTAATAATACTTATATGTGTAAAATGAAGTTTTTTATTTGAGAAATTGTCACTAAACTAAAAATATCTTGAAACCAGATTCAGTGTCATCCGCCTCAATCCTTCCCACACCACTTCTCTATTTGAGATGGCTCTTACTTCCAAATACAGTACACCCTTCTAACTCTCAGGTCCTTCTTCTCCTCTCAACTTCTCATGACAGACCTCTGCAAATGTCTTCCATCATTGCAGTACTTCTCACAGCTGTAACTCCAGAGTCGGGCCCCTCTATAGTGCCCTCCCCTCCCAGGGAATGATTCATTGTGAGTGTCTGATTTACACCATTGGTTGACTTTGGTATAACCTCTTGTTTCCCCTTTTTTGCTTTGGGATCCTGGCAAAATCAGGGAACTCTTCCAACTGTTGCTACCACAGTTGCATTCTCAGATCTCTGTGTTTTCATACATTTTAAGTCTTCCCTATGAGTAATTTCCTGCTTCTTGATAAGTACAGTACATTCTGTAGGATTCTTTCCACTAACTTTTCTTTCCCTCTCTCTTTTCTTGAAATCTCACCAACGTATCTTCCCTGATTCCGAAGTTATGTTGGGTAAGGGATGAAGTTGTAGGTAATTTTGGGGAGTGGACGATATAAAAAAAAGAACAAAAAAACCCCACCAACTTTGTAATGTGAATGGGTAGTTGGTTTGAAGAAGGTTTAGTGGGTATGGCTAGTAGAGGAAGCAAGGTAGGGAAAAGTCAGTATGGGAGGAGTGGGTATCGAAAACAAATGAAGTGACAATGGAATAATAAATGATTTTCATAGTTAAAGCATGAATCTTACTCTTGATTTCTTAATTTTTTATTCAAGTATGATTAACATGTAGTGTTATATTAGTTTCAGGTGTATAGTGTAATGATTTAACAACTTTAGACATTTCTCAGTGCTTATCAAGATAAGTGTACTCTTAATCCCTTTATCTCTTTCCCTCCTCCTCCTGCCCACTTCCTCTCTGGAAACCACCAGTTTATTCTCTGTATGTTAGAGTCTGTTTTTTTATCTCCGTTTTTCTTTGTTCGTTTGATTCTTAAATTCCACATATGGGTGAAATAATATATTTGTCTTTCTCTGACTTATTTCACTTAGGATTATACCCTGTAGGCCCATCCGTGTTGTTACAAATGGCAAGATTTCATTTTTTTATGGCTGAGTAATATCCCATTGTGTTTGTGTGTGTGTTGTGTGGGTAGGTATGTACTACCTCTTCTTTATCCATCCACGAATGGATACTTGGGTTGCTTCCATATCTTACCTATTGAAAACAATGCTGCAGTAGACATAGGGGTGCATATATCTTTTCAAATTAATGTTTTCATTTTCTTTGGGTAAATACCCAGCAGTGGAATTACTAGATCATATGGTAGTTCTATTTTCAATTTTTTGAGGAATTCCATACTGTTTTCCATAGTTGCTGCACCAATTTGCATTCCCACCAACAGTGCAGTGTTCTTTTTTCTCCACATCCTTGCCAACACTTGTTATTTCTTGTCTTTTTGATTTTGGCCATTCTGACAGGTGTAAAGTGATATCTCATTGTGATTTTAATTTGCATTTCCCTGATGATTAGTGAACATTTTTACATGTGTCTATTGGTCATCTGTATGTCTTTGGGAGAATGTCTCTTCTGGTCCTCTGCCTATTTTATTTTATTTATGTTATATTATTTTTGAGAGAGCAAGAGAGAGAGGGAGCGAGGGAGAACGGGGGAGGGGCAGAGAGAGGGAGACAAAAGATCTGAAGCAGGCTTGGCGATGACAACGCAGAGCCTGGTGTGGGGCTCAAACTCACGAACCGTGAGATTATGACCTGAACCAAAGTTGGACCCTTAACTGACTAAGCCACCCAGGTGCCTTGGTTCCTCTGCCCATTTTAATCAGATTATTGGCTTTTTTTGGTGTTGAGTCATATAAGTTGTTTATATATTTGGGATATTAATCCCTTATCTGATATATCGTTTGCAAATATCTTCTTCCGTTCAGTAGGTTGCCTTTTTCTTTTGTTAATGGTTTCCCTCACTGTGCAAAAGCTTTATTTTGGTGTAGTCCCAATAGTTTAATTTTGCTTTTGTTGCCCTTGCGTGGGGAGACCTATCTAGGAAAATGTTTCTATGGCCAGTGTCAGAGAAATTACTGTCTATGTTCTTTTCTAGGAGTTTTATGACATCAGGTCTCACGTTTAGGTCTTTAATCCATTTTGAGTTTATTTTTGTGTCTCGTGTAAAAAAGTGGTCCAGTTTTATTCTTTTGCATGTAGCTCTCCAGTTTTCCCAGCACCATTTGTTGAAGAGATTGTCTTTTCTCAATTGTATATTCTTGCCTCTCTTGTTGTATGACCATAAGTGTGGGCTTATTTCTGGGCACTACTCTGTCCCTTGATCTATATGTCTATTTTTGTGCCAATCTTTTACTCTTTAATGATGTTTTAACTTTTCTGTCAGTGTTGCTTGATTGGCTTGTTAGAATTATAAAATAACACTATAAAAGAATATCATTTGCTCACTTACTGCTCTACTACCTACCCAAATGATCCCCAAAGTTTATTCCCAACAAATATTAACTCTGTCAAAAAGGTACATTATTATAAAATAGGAAACCATAGCATTGTCAGATAAAAACGTTAAGCTTATATAGCTCCCATGCGGTATTATTTATTCATTTATTTATTGAACAAATATTTATTATTGCTTTTTACATTTTAGGAATATATTTATTATTAATACTGCTGACAGAAGGAATTCTAAAACTCAGCCAAAATCTAGTTTAGGAGAATTATACTCTTACCACATACCAATAGATCAGAATAAAGCTAACTATCTTCTTTACCCTGAAGGTTAACATATCACTTCATGGGTATAGTAAATATAAAGGAAGTTACAGTCACATAGATAAATAAACCGTGAACTTCAGTCTCTGGAGTAGGAATATACAATTAAGAACAAAAAACCAGTTCTCAGTTCATGTCCTGACTCTGCCAGTTGATAGTCATGTTACCTCTAGGCCTTGGCAATCTCATCTGTAAAATGAGAATAATAAATCCCTTCATGGTTTTAAAGTACTTTGAAAAGTTAAGTGCTATGTAAATATAATCTAGTGATTGGTGGTGGTGGGTTGGGGGAAATCTTAGCTAAGGGAAAAAGAAAAAGGGAAGGATTTCAAATGCATTAACCTTAAAAAAGTTTGAGTCTCTTGAGCTTTGAAATCTTCATTTTTTTGAGACTAAAATCATTAAAAATATTTTATTATAAAAAAGGAACTAAAATTACCTATTTTTTGTTTTTTGTTTTTTTGTTTGTTTTGGCAAGGCAAGTTGTTACTTTTTCTTTCTTGTATAGATAGCTACTGGTTTTTAGAGCCTAGTTGATGGCCATAATACATTTTTATTTAATCAGCTCTTTTTTTTTTTTTTTCCAGTTATCAAAAAACCCAGTTCTCTGGGGAATAAGAACTTTCAAAGGCTTCCATTAGTAAGTAGAACCCGAGTTCCACTTATTACTTTGCCACGTGTTGATAGGTCACCTGATTTAGATTCTCGTTCATACGACATCATCTATGACAGGCAAGAATCTTCTGGTTCCCCCATATTCAACTTGTGTGAAAAGTCAGCGGTTCTTTCTTTTAGCTTTGGACTTGACAACCAAAGTGAAACTTCCTTCTCTAAAGAATCCAGAGAAGTGACTCCAAAGGATGTTTTACTTCTCAATAATACATCTACTCAAAGCAAGTGGCTGAAATATCAAAACATACCCCAGTGCAACTTGACTACTCTAAATGTAGTTGATAAAGTAACAGATGGCTTCTTTGCTGAGGTTGTTTCTGGGACACATTGTAGTGACATAGGTGAAAGACAGAGTGATGCTGTGAATGGAAGCTCCATGCATTTGAAAATGATAAAAGACATGCTCCATCAGCAGCAACAGGATTTTAGCAGTCAGGATTTGATTTCCAGAAAGAAAGCACTGTCTTTGAATTTAAAGCAGACTACCAAGACTGAGAAAATTCACAATGTGTTAGGAGAGTCTGCCTACAGTGTAACAGGAGATTTACAGGTGAGTAAATGAGCCAATGTATCTTGGTGCATTGTGTCCAATAGTTAGTGTTTGAATTTCAACAAAAGAATTACCAAAATCATATAGGAGCAATGATTTTACTTTTAGAGCTAATGACTTCTTTTTTTGAGTTTTACAGAACTCTAGCTATAGTCATATCTTCTTTGACTTAAAATCTTACCTAGTAGTTATGAGCATTAAAAGAAATTATGTGGTATCTGGCACGTAATAGGTACTTAATAAATGATAGCTCCAACTGTTTCCACTTCTGCCACTACTATTACTGTGATTGTTTTCATTTTTCACTATCAGCTCAATTTTGCCGATCAGATCATGATTAGGGTAAAGTTACATCTTATACATTGGTTTTGCAAAATTCTATTGTAGTTGTAACCGGAAATAGAAACACATAATGATACCATTCACATCAGCTAAGTTTTTCCTAGAAAAAAGTTTTTACAAACTATTAAGAGGCAGACCAGAAATGGTTAGTTTTGGTTTTTTTTAATGTTCATTTATTTTTGAGAGAGAGAGGGTAAGTGGGGGAGGGGCAGAGAGACAAGGGAACAGAGGATCCAAAGCGAAATCTGCCCTGACAGCAGTGGGCCCAATATGGGGCTCAAACTCATGAATCATGAGATCATGATCTGAGCTGAAGTTGAATACTCAACCGACAGAGCCACCCAGGCGCCCCACGTTTAGTCTTATTTATATGATTAAAAGTGCGATGCGTAGCCATTCTTGCTATACTTGGTATCTCATTTAAAATGAGAAAATGAAGAGCGCCTGGGTGGCTCAGTCGATTGAGCACCTGACTCTTGATATCAGCCGGGTCATGATCCCAAGGTCATGGAATGGAACCCTGCATCCGGCTCTGCGCTGAGCATAGAGCTTGCTTAAGATTCTCTGTCTCTCTCCCTCTGCCCTGCTCCCTTGCTTGTGCTCTCTCTCTCTAAAATACTACTACTACTACTACTAATAATAATAATAATAAAATCAGAAAATGATTTTCAAGGATTCTGAAAAATCAAAAAAATGTGTTAAATATATCTATAGAAAATAATTCACTCATTAGTAGACAGTATTTTTCTGGAGTTGTTATAATAACTTGAATTATTCCATTTCAGGGGATAAGTGGCTCTGAGCTGTGCTTCCCAAGTGGGCAGAAAATAAAATCTACTTATCTTCCCCAAAGGCAAATTCATATACCGGCTGTTTTTCAGTCTCCTGCTCATTATAAGCAAATTTTTACATCTTGTCTCATAGGTATGACTTATCTTCCTATTTTATTATAATTGGTTGCTGCTTAATGTAAGTAAGATAGCTGTGAGAAAACATAGTATCTTATATTGTGAACTTTCATATTAAATTCTCTACTTGAGATTTGTTACTTTCCATATGTCCATTCCAGTTTTCAACAGTAACTTACATTCTAATTTCAGGTCAAATTGAGTGTCAAAAGTAGGAAATGACAGTATTATCTTTTACAAGTTAGAATTTTTCATTAAAAAAAAAATGTTTACTTATTTATTTTTTAGAGAAAGAGAGAGCAGGGTAGGGGCAGAGAGAGAGGGAGAGGGACAGGGCTGTTAGCACGGAGCCTGATGCTGGGCTCAGACTCACAAACCATGAAATCATAACCTGAACTGAAATCAAGATTCAGCAGTTCAACTGATTGAGGCACCCAAGCACCTCTTCATTTTTTTTTTTTTATTAAACTAGAAGTGTTACTGGGGTGCCTGGATGGCTCAATTTAATTTTAAAAAATAATAATAACAACTAGAAGTGTTACAGATGGTTTTGTTAAGAAATTTTAAGTATGATACATGATTAGTTTTGATTGTTTTGTTGTATAAGGGCAAAACTTGCCTTTAAAAAAATGAATATTAGTGTTATAGATTACTGTTAAAAGTCATTTTCAAACTTAGCTAACAGTACACATGATACAAACACAAACTTATTTTGTATTTAATTTTCATCTGTATTTATGTATATATATAAACATGTATATACATATACATATATATATATTTTTTTTTGTAGAACATCTAAATATATTGCTGTTTGAATTGGCACAGAGGTTGCACAAAGCTCTTTCAAAAGTTGACATATCATTTTACACATCACTAAAGAGAGAGAAACTGAAAAATGTAGAAAGTAATGTGCCATCCTGCCATCATCATCAACCTGCAAAACTTGTCGCGGTTAAAAAGGAAGGTCCAAATAAGGTATTGTTCCCTGTTACTCACTGGTTGCCCCACCGAATACTTGTCTTGTAGAAAATTTAGGTACCTATTGCTTTATGACCGGCTTTGTTAAAGAGCAGGTCCTGATTAGGAGCCTTCTACTTGAGGTATTAGTAACTAACCTACAGTAAACTCCCAGTAAATTTTTACTAAAAGATGATCTGTGTTCTAGGATATAAAAGTATGAGTTAAGATAATCCTTCAGATTGCCTGTGAATCTATTGCATAGTGGTGGCTGGAGACAGAAACATAAAAATAAATTTTATGTAATAGTATAATTGATAGAATAGGAAGGATATGCCCAAGTTACAGTGAGAACACTGAGGAGGAATATGTCCCAACCTGAGATCTTAGAGAATGCAGAGATGAGCCTGAAGAAGTGAAAGTTGAAGTAGTCTCCTGTGTGAGCCCCAGTAGGAGTAATAGATAAGGCCTGAGGAATGTAAAAGCAAACTAATTTAATTTACATTGCTGATAACATTATTATGGAAGATGTCAATTTAGTAAAATGTTTATGTATTGCGTACATACATTGAGATTTAAATTTAGGCGTCAAAGGCAAGAATTTGTAAATAATATTATAACCATAGAATAAAATATTATAGAGCCATCAAAAGCCTTTTTTTTCTTTTTAAGATAATTTGATGACATGGTTGTCATGCGTACAGCATGTTATTGTGTTAGGTTATATTAGGTTATGGAATAGAAAACACATCATCATCTGAGTTTTACTTTTTTTAAAAAAAACAGTGTATGTGTGTGTCCTTGTGCGCACACACACTTATGTGAGTGACAAAAAAGGCCAAAAAGAAATGCACAAGATGTTTCTTGTAGTTGTTTCTGGGTAGCCTTCAGGGTGTCTATGGTGAACATTTTAAATTGGAGAAACAAAAAATTTTATTTTTCAAATAAGCTTATGTTCTCAGAATAATGTAATTTTCTGATAAAGAGAAATGTCAACTAAGTGGTTTTAAATTTTAATTTGTTGTTTAGTATTAATAAAAAGATTAACTTGTATGATGAATAATTTATTGGAGCACATTAATGCCAAGCACCTTTTTATAGAAGTCTTGACAAACATAATACAAAAATAGTAAAATATAAAATTTTTCTTACTCAATTGCAATATCTTTTCCTCTTAGGGTCGTCTCTTTTATACCTGTGATGGACCCAAAGCCAACCGATGTAAATTTTTCAAGTGGCTTGAAGAAGTGACCCCAGGATATTTAACAAAGGAAGCCTCTCTAACTAGCATGGTTTTAAGTGATATAAAGAGTATTGGCTTATACTTAAGAAGTCAAAAGATACCCCTCTTTGAGGAATGCCAGCTTTTGGTGAGGTATGCTTTGGTAGCAAATAATGCCTGTAATTAATTATTATATCAGAAAATAATAACCTCACATGATTGTTATCAGTTTTAAAAGATATTGAGATGGGTAAATTATCTGAAAGATAGAGTACCTCAGGTTTTCTAACTTTAAAATGGAAATAATTTTCTAAAGCTATTTTTAGACAATCATTTTTATATATAGTCACAATCCTTAGGAAACCCTGTTGAACAAACCACAAGAATAATTTTTGTCAGTGCAGGATAATAGGTAGCCTAACTAGTTAGTTTTATAGGATAATAGAATGCTACAATTTGGAAACATGTCCTATAAAAGTGGGATTATCCAAAAAGTAGCTATAATGAACATGTGCATTGTAATTTAATAACATCTTTGGAGAGTTTATACATGCCTGCATTCTTCTAAGGACTTTGCATGTATTATTTCATTTAATCATCATCATAACCTATAAGATACAGAAATAATGGGGATGATTTATTACAGTTATTGAAGCTGAGATACTCTATCTTTTGTGTACTTTTTCAATACTTGTCCTGGCTTAGTCTCTCTTTCTTTTTTATTTATTTATTTATTTATTTTTTTTTAATTTTTTTTTAACGTTTATTTATTTTTGAGACAGAGAGAGACAGAGCATGAACGGGGGAGGGTCAGAGAGAGGGAGACACAGAATCTGAAACAGGCTCCAGGCTCTGAGCTGTCAGCAGAGAGCCCGACGCGGGGCTTGAACTCACGGACCGCGAGATCGTGACCTGAGCCGAAGTCGGCGCTCAACCGACTGAGCCACCCAGGCGCCCCTTAATTTTTTAAATGTTTTATTTATTTTTGAGACACAGAACGTGAGCGGGAGAGGGGCAGAGAGAGAGCAAGACACAGAATCCGAAGCAGGCTCTAGGCTCGGAGCTGTCAGCACAGAGCCCAACGCGGGGCTTGAACTCACAAACCATGAGATCATAACCTGAGCCAAAGTTGGACACTTAACCGACTGAGCCACCCAGGCACCCCTGGCTTACTCATCTTAAAACTAATGATAATTCAGGGTGCCTGGGTGGCTCAGTCAGTTGAGCATCTGACTTCAGCTCATGTCATGATCTTGTAGTTTATGAGTTTGAGCCCCACATCGGGCTTGCTGCTGTCAGCCTGCCGGTGTGGAGCCAGCTTCGGATCCTATGTCCCTTCTTTCTGCCCCTCCCTCACTTGTGCTCCTCTCTCTCAAAAAATAAATAAAACATTAAAAAAAAATAAAACTAATGATTCTGTGAGGGTTGCTATTTTCTTCCTACTTTTTTATTTTTTGTCCATGGATGAAAGTATATAAACTACACTCACTCTGGTTCCCTCCTTTTAATGCTATATTTTAAAGATGAAAAAAAAAAATGTACTTTCAAACTTATAAAGTCCTGGCGTTGTAATGTATTGCATGGTAACTGTTGTTAATAATACTGCATTGTATATGTAAAAGTTGCTAAGAGAGTAGATCTTAAAAGTGCTCATCACAAGGAAGGCAGTTTGTAACTCTGTGTGGTGATAGATGTTACCTAGACTTATTTTGGTGATCATTTTACCATAAATACACACACACACACACACACACACACACACATATCTCGAACCATTATATTGTACACCTAATACAATTGTTTCAATTGTTATTGACAACTATATCTCAGTAAAAATTTGTATCTTAATATTTAAATTCATTTTTGTTTTTGCTCATTTTTCAGAAAAGGATTTGACTTTCAAAGAAAACAGTATGGCAAACTAAAGAAGTTTACAACTGTAAATCCTGAATTTTATAGTGAACCTAAAAGCAAACTTTATCTTAAGCTGAGTCGGAAGGAAAGTTCTTCAACTTATAGTAAAAGTAAGTTGACCTGGTCATGGTGGTGACAGAGTCTACCCTTGTATCTCAGTTACATACAGCTCTGCAAATTCTTTACATTAAAGAAGGTTTATAAAGTACTGTTTAATAGTAGCATATATTCTGAGTTATTATAGGAGTTATTATGTAATAAATTAGACCATTTCCAAAAAGCGTATTTTAAAATTTTAGTTTATTATTGTTATTTTTTAAATAAAAAAATATTTATTCATTTTTGAGGGTGAAAGAGACAGAGCGTGAGGGGGGAGGGGCAGAGAGAGAAGGAGACACACAGAGCACAGAGCCCGATGCAGGCCTCAAACTCACGGAATGCGAGATCATGACCTGAGCTGAAGTCAAACGCTTAACTGACTGAGCTACCCAAGTGTCCCTAAAATTTTAGTTTTAGTCCCTAAAAATTTTATTAAAGGCTAACAAAATCTATTTAATTTTGTTTAGAAAAATTATACTAGCTTCTTACCACTATATAAATAAGTATATTGATTCAGCTGTACTCTGACCTAATATCAAAAATAAACTGAAAATGTGGGCACCTGAGTGGCTCAGTCAGTTAAGCATCTGACACGTGGTTTTGGCTCAGGTCATGATCTCACAGTTTGTGGGTTCAAGCCCTGTGTCGGGTTCTAGCTTGGGATTCTTTCTCTCCCTCTCTTTATGCCACTCCCCCGCTCACAGTCTCTCTCTCTCTCTCTCTCTCTCTTCTTTTTTTCACTCTTTGTCTCAAAATAAAGAAATAAACTTTAAAAAAATAAACTGAAAATGTAATGACTTTATTGACACTTCTGTCATTGTCTGCACAATTTGACAGGACTAGACCACCAGTTTTAGAGAATTGGAAATAAAATCCTTAAAAGAATTTTTTTTTCTAAGGAGCTTAGATGCACTAAATTGGGTTCATCATTATCTTTGGTTTCATGACCTACTCATATCATTGGTCCTCACCTAGAGTGCTTTGATTATTTAGTTACTTTAAATGTAATTATCTGTGAATCTACAAACTGAGGCAAAATCAAGTACCTTTCTAGCTACCTACATTTAATATAAAGTGACCCCACTAACTCAATCTGGCTGTCTCCTAACCTAAGGTAATTATCATTTCATCCCTGTGTTCATCAGCATCTTGCTCCTCTTTGTTTGTAAGTTGATAGAAATGAATTCCTCAAGAGCGTACAGTTAACCATTGAGCAAAATAGGTTTGAACTGTGCAGATCCACTTGTACATCGGTCTTTAAAATATATACAGTACAGTATTGTAACTATAATTTCTCTTATGACTTTCTTAGTACAATTTTCTTTTTTGTTTCTTTATTGTAAGAATACAATAGATAACTCATATAACATACAAAGTGTTTGTTAATTGACTGTTTATGCCATCTGTAAAGTTCTGGTCAGTAGGCTATTATTAGTAGATAAGTCTTTAGGGAGTCAAAAGTTATATGTAGATTTTTGACTGTGGGAAGTTAGCACCTCTAACCTCCATATTGTTCAGGAGTCAGTTGTAGTTTAAATTTTTTTTTTAAACATTATTAAAGTGATATAAATCTGTAATCTTTTGGAGTTTATTTATCTTTTTCACTTAGTGACAGACATATCGTTGCAATATAGACATTTTATTGATGTTGATCTGAAATCTAGAGTGTAGATTACTTGCTTTGACTGCTATATCAATTTATTTTGTGAATGTGCCACAGTTTATTCATTCACTCTTCCACTGATGGTGATTTTGGTTTCTAAGTTTTGCCATTGTGAGCAGTATGCTACATATATTCTTGTACTGTCTTGTAGATGTTCAGTAGCTTCTTTTGGATATAATTTTAAGAATGAAAATGCCCACACCTTCAGGTGGTACTGCCAAAGTCATTTCTAAAGTGGTTACATCAGCTTATCTTCTACTGTCTTGCATCAGCCTGATCAAATGGGTGTAAAAGGATCTCACTGTGGTTTTAGTTTGCATTTCTCTGCTCACCAATGGTGTTGAACAGCTCTTCATGTGTTTTTTGCTTATGTATTGTTTCTTTTTTTTTTTTTTTAACGTTTATTTATTTTTGGGACAGAGAGAGACAGAGCATGAACAGGGGAGGGGCAGAGAGAGAGGGAGACACAGAATCGGAAGCAGGCTCCAGGCTCTGAGCCATCAGCCCAGAGCCTGGGCTGACGCGGGGCTCGAACTCACGGACCCTGAGATCGTGACCTGAGCTGAAGTCGGACGCTTAACCGACTGAGCCACCCAGGTGTCCCTGTATTGTTGTTTCTTACCCATTTTATTATTTGTAATCTTATTTATAGTTCTTCTGTATTTTTCGTGCTAATTTTTTGTTGATCATGTATATTGTGACTGTCCACTCACAGTTTGTATCCTGTCTTTTCACTTTACTTTATTTTTATTTATTTATTTGTTTGTTTGTTTGTTTGTTTGTTTAAGTTTCATTTATTTAGGTAATCTTTACACCCACTGTGGGGCTTGAACTTATGGCCCTGATATCAAGAGTCATGTACTCTTCTGACTGAGCCAGCCAGAGCCAGCTGACTCTGTCAGCACAGAGCCCTGCAGGGCTCAAACTCACAAACCAAACTGTGAGATCAAGAACTGAGCTGAAGTTGGACGCTTAACCAACTGAGCCACCCAAGCACCCCTCTGTGTCTCATTTTTAACATCTTTCCCTATACTGAGGTCTAAAATTATTCACCTTTATTTTCCACTAATTTTTTTTAAAGTTTTCTTTTTGACTTTTTTTTTTTTACTTCTTTAAAGTTTATTAAGGTTTTCTTAATGACATACTACATGCGAAAATCTTCAATCCATTTGGAGTTTTTATTTTTTTTTGTACATGGTATGAGATAGGGATCCAATTTCATTTTTTGTCTCTTTAATTAACAGTTTTGCTAGCATAGTAATCATTTTTTATTAATTAGTCCTGCTTTTCCTCTCTAAATTGAAATGCTATCTCGGTTATAGCCAAGTTCAAAATAATGTTGATCTGTTTCTGGACTCCCTATTTTATACTAGTGTTCAATTTGTATATCCTCGTGTCCATTCCATACTGTCTAAATTACTGTAGCTCCATCTATGGTATACTTTCTCCCTCCTATTTTACTACTTTTTGGATCTTATACATTGAGGTTATTTTAATATTTGAATATATTGAGGTTTATATTTTAAATTGCTATTATCCTCTTGGTAAACTGAAACTTTTATTATTGTATAGAGACTCTCTTCATCTGTAATAATACTTTTTTCTTATAATCTAGTTTTTAATATAACTATGTGAGATTTATTTCGATTAGTATTTGTTTGATAAGTCTTCTAACATTCTTGTTCCACCTTTGTGTGTTCCTACATTGTCCCTTATAAATAGCAGATGTCTGAATTTTTAAAATTTTTACTTGTAAATGGAATAAGTCCAGTATTTAAATTTATTATAATAATAATAATATGCTTGGGTATGTTTCTCCAATTTAATTTTTTAAAATTTTTATTTATTTTAATTTTTATCATTATTATATTTTAAATTTATATCTAAGTTAGCATGTGGTGCAACAATGATTTCAGGAGTAGATTCCTTAATGCCCCTTACCCATTTAGCCCATCCCCTCTCCCACAACTCCTCCAGCAACCCTCTGTTTGTTCTCCATATTTAAGAGTCTCTTATGTTTTGTCTGTCTCCCTGTTTTTATATTATTTTTGCTTCCCTTCCCTTGTGTTCATCTGTTCTGTGTCTTAAAGTTCTCATATGAGTGAAGTCATATATTTGTCTTGCTCTGACTGACTACTTTCACTTAGCATAATACCCTCCAGTTCCATCCACGTAGTTGCACATGACAAGATTTCATTCTTTTTGGTTGCTGAGTAATACTCCATTCATCCATCGATGGACATTTGTGCTCTTTCCATACTTTGGTTATTGTTTATAGTGCTGCTATAATCTCTGGGGTGCATGTGCCCCTTCGAAACAGCACACCTGTATTCCTTGGATAAATACCTAGTAGTGCCATTGTTGGGTTGTAGGGTAGTTCTATTTTTAATTTTTTGAGGAACCTCCATACTGGTGTGTGTGTGTGTGTGTACACACACACATATATATTGGTATATACACACACACACACACACACACACACACACACACCCCACATCTTCTTTATCCACTCATCCATTGATGGACACTTGGGCTCTTTCCATACTTTGGCTATTGTTGATAGTGCTGATATAAACATGGGGGCGCATGTGCCCTTTAGTGTTTCTACAATTTTAAATTATTTCTTTTTATCCCATTTTATCTATGCTCTTTTAAATCATTTCTTGCTTTTTTTTTAAGTTGATATTTAAAAGCTTACCCTCCTGGGGCGCCTGGGTGGCGCAGTCGGTTAAGCGTCCGACTTCAGCCAGGTCATGATCTTGCGGTCCGTGAGTTCGAGCCCCGCGTCGGGCTCTGGGCTGATGGCTCAGAGCCTGGAGCCTGTTTCTGATTCTGTGTCTCCCTCTCCCTCTGCCCCTCCCCGTTCATGCTCTGTCTCTCTCTGTCCCAAAAATAAATAAACGTTGAAAAAAAAATTTTTTTTTAAAAATAAAAGCTTACCCTCCAATAAGATAAGAACTTACAAAACACACCTCTTGTTTCTTCCTGTTTTGTTTTTTTTTAAGAGCTTGTTTCTTCCTCTTGACCTTTTCTTTCACTCTCCCCTTCCCTACATCTTATTGATATTTTCTACAATGGTGCCACTCAAAGGATGGTCTGCAGACTGGTTTTAGTCCAAACACTGTTACTGGTTTCCAAAGAGAGGTGAGGAGCTGCTCCAGGGTGTTATAAACTACCCATGTCAATAAGCAAACTAGTTTAGTTGGGTTTTGCTTTGTTTTGTTTGTAGCAAGACTTTCTGAATGAAGGAAGCGTTATGTGGATTTGTTAAATTGCATTCTAGCACAGACTTTATGTTGCAGACCTATAACAGAACTATTTAAGACAGGCTACTTTGAATAACACTAATCTAAACCTATAAATTTTAGGTTAGTATGGATTTCTTTTCTATCTTCTTTGAATGTAAGTACTTTTTAAAAGATGACTCAGACTTGTCCAGGGTAATTTAATTACATTTGTTTATGTATCTCTTTTAGCGTCTTCTAAATTTTTCTCTCTTATTAATGTATTTCATCAAAAACTGTTTTGAATGTAGGTCGTTGTATGGTAAACCTTCTAAGCCTTGAATGCTTGAGAATGTTTTTGTTATACATTCATATTTGAATGATAGTTTGGCTGCACATAAAATTGTAGGTTATAAGTTCTTTTCACTTAATACTTTTGACCCCCAGAAGCAGCAATTTTATATGTTTTAAGAAAATATTAATATACTTGGTTATCTTCTTGCTGTTGAAAAATCTGTTGGCATTCCAATTCTTATTCCTTTGTATGTTATTCGCTCTTTCTGACTGGAAGCTTTAGAATTTTCTTTCTGACTATTATAATCTTATATTTCCTTGTAATGTGTCTAAATGTGGTTTTTCCTTTTTCTCCTCTTGGGCACACTGTGAGCCTTTTAAATCTATTAAGTGTCTATTTCCAAACTCATCCAGTATATGCATTAAATAGGTACAGCTTTTTGTATGTCATTCATACCTCCATAAGGTGTTTTTTTAAAAAAAATACTAAAGTCCTTTATCTTTTTTTTTTTTAATTCTGGGAAATTGATCTCCTTTATCTTCGAATAATCTTCATTTTACTTTTATTTCTCTAAGACTTTTATTATTCCAATGTAGCACCTCTGACTCAACATTTCTTTTATATTGTCTAGGCTTTTGTCATCTCTTCCTTCTAGGAAATATCCTTAATATGGTCTTCTAAATTGCTTAGTTATTCCTCAAATGTATCCATTCTATGATTTAACATATCAATTATAGCTTTATTTCAACTACCATATTTTTTCAACCTGATATTTTTGTTCATTACCTTTCATTATTTTCTGGTTCTTATTTTGCATTGCAACTGTCTTCTCTTCCTTCTTGTAAAAAAATCTCTTTACCAGGCTAAATTTAAATGACTGGTCCATCTGTTCTGGTATTTCTTTTTCTGTAGGACTCTGTAATCCAGTATGTTTTTCTTTTGAAGTCTTTGTCTCCTTAAATGTCTCATTATTTTGGCCCGTGAACTAATTTTCCCCTCGTGGTATCAGCTGTTCTTTCTGGACAATGCATATGAGTGAAGGCTCACCACAGTCTGGTCAGCTCCAATGAGGTCAGGGAGTTGGGTTCAGTCCCAGATCTGCTATTTACTGGCCTTGTGTCTATGGACAATTTAACTTCTTTGGGCCAGTCTTCCTTCCTCAATAAAATGGTGATAATAATAATACCTACTTGACATTTAAAATATCTATTGACCCAGAATATAATATAGGTTATTGTGTGGGGGTTGTTTTTTATTTTTATTTTTGGAAGATTTTATTTTTTTAAAGTAATTTCAGCACCCAACTTGGGCTCAGGTTTACAACTCTGAAATTAAGAGTCGCATGCTCCATCAACTGAGCTAGCCAGGCTGCCCCTAGGCTATTGCGTTTTATTAAAAAAAAAAAAAAAATTCCCATAGATACATGATCTGCCAATAGATTCTGATCCATTCATCTTACCCTGGTGCCCAGGGAAAATTGTTTAAATATATATTACATAAGTTGGCAAGTAGTTTTTTAAAAATTAGATATAAAATATATATGAACTTTTAAAAAAATAGTTTCCTAAACATATTTTCTAAAACAGTAGTTTTATGGGGTATGATAAAATTCAGTGTAAAAAAAAGGGGCAGGTGGTTCTGTGGCTAAATAAATTTGGAGAGTGCTATGTTAAACAAATAACCTTAATCTAAGATTTTTCAGAATCTTAAACATGCTGGTATGCATTGGACTTTCCAAGATGGGAATGTAGCCCCAGTACACTATCTTTTCTGATGCAGTTGAGACTTGTGGTTTGTCAGTTAATTTTCTTAGTTGGTTAAGGTCAGGGATTATAATAAATAATGCATATGAACATTAAACATTTTAACTTAAAATATATGAGATAATTTAATGATCTTTTGATGAAGAATCAAGGTTTTTGCTTGGAATGTGGGGTTTTTGGTTGGAGATCTTTTTTATCTTGTATAAACTATACCCACAAATAAAGCACTCAGAGATTTGCCATTCTGAATTCTTAAACATGGAGCAAGAACTTGTGAAGCGATCTAAGTAAGGAATGATTTAAATGTTTTCAATTTCTTTTCTAATCTTTTATACTTACTTCACCTATGCTTGAGTCAACAGCAGTGTTTTTGTGTTTTGTGGTTTTCTTAAACCAAATTGTAATGAATTCTTTCTAAATTATTACTTTAGTTTTTGTAAAACAGTTATTTTTCTTCATACTCAAATAATTATATGTAATATATAATTATAACTAATCCAACTGTGTAAATAAGTTTTTTTTTAATTTTTTTTTAAGTTTATTTATTTTTGAGACAGAGAGAGACAGAGCATGAACGGGGGAGGGTCAGAGAGAGAGGGAGACACAGAATCGGAAGCAGGCTCCGGGCTCTGAGCCATCAGCCCAGAGCCCGACGCGGGGCTCGAACTCACAGACCGGACAGTGAGATCGTGACCTGAGCTGAAGTCGGACACTTAACCGACTGAGCCACCCAGGCGCCCCTGTATAAATACGTTTTAGAACAAATACAGTTGACTCTTTGTAAGTGTAAACTCAACTGGTGGTAGAAATGGTGTACAGGTATTGTGGAAAATAGCCTACTAGCTATGAGTGCTCAATATGCCATGGAGATGGCATGTTATACAGAAAGAAAGAAGAACATTAATTAATCTACAGCATCAGTTGAGGACAATCCATTAAGAGAACTTGTATTCTATCCACAGATTGTCAACTTTATTTGAGTATGAAAACCATTATATGGCAGAGCCTCTTTTCAGACTAATGTTCTACCTTGGGAAAGTCTAATACAGTTATAAAGTTGTCTTTTTAAAAATGCTTATTTACGTCCGACTTCAGCCAGGTCACGATCTCGCGGTCCGTGAGTTCGAGCCCCGCGTCGGGCTCTGGGCTGATGGCTCAGAGCCTGGAGCCTGTTTCTGATTCTGTGTCTCCCTCTCTCTCTGCCCCTCCCCCGTTCATGCTCTGTCTCTCTCTGTCCCAAAAATAAATAAACGTTGAAAAAAAAATTTTTTTTTTAAATGCTTATTTATTTTGAGAGAGAGAGAGAGAGAGCAAGAGCGTGAGCAGGGGAGGGGCAGATAGAGAGGGAGGAAGGGAATCCCAAGCAGGCTCTGAGCTGTCAGCGCAGAGCCCGTCATGGGGCACATTCTCATGAACCTGGGGCTCAATCTCACGAACTGAGCCAAGATCAAGAGTCAGATGCTTAACTGACCACCACCCAGGTGCCCTTCAATTTTGTTTTTTTGAGAAATAATATAGGACTAAACATGTAAGAAGTCCAGAGTAATTTTAAATTGAGCATAGTTCTAAGTTCTTTAAAAATTGTTTGTCTTCTCAGATGATCTTTGGGTGGTTTCAAAAACCCTAGACTTTGAATTGGATACTTTTATTGCATGTAGTGCTTTCTTTGGACCATCATCTACCAATGAGGTGGAGCTACTACCTTTGCAAGGTTATTTCCCCTCTAACTGGCCCACTAACAGTAAGTATTGCCATGCTTATATTAATTTATATTAAAAGAAGAATGATAGACATAAGATGTATTGTGAGCAAGGATGCTAACTTTGGGGTTATTTGATTAAAGCCAACAAAAAGCATCCACCTCTACTTCCTATTATTGTGTATAATGTGTTCCTGAAAAATGTGTATAAAAGTCGAATATATAAATATTTCTGTAGTTCAAGTCTCAGAGGGATAACAATATAATAAAATTTTGAATCCTCACTTAATTTGTTAAAGTTGATCTTTACACAGAATATACCTGATTTTTAAAAATATAAACATTAAACATATAAATAAGTATTTTCTCAAATAATTTCTTACAGCAAGTTTTGATTCTCTTGGTTTTTGAATTCTTTTGGTTTATTATTGTAGTAGGGTACATTTAGTAAATAAATCGTTTATTTTATATTGAGAAGGTCTTATAGATTTTGCAAGAGATTTTGTAGGCAACTGAAGAGGAGGGTATGATTTTTATTTTGAGGGTATTTTATCATCTGTCTTGAGAAATTTTCAATAAGCTACTAGGCTACCAGTCTTATTACTATTTTAATAAAGGAAATTTTAGTAGGCTGAATCCCTGTTCAGTTCTAAGAATCTGTAGATATCTCTATACATCTTGATCTCCAAAATAATTCCTGATGGTCGAATTTGGTCTATAACTAATTAAAGACAACATTTAATGATTCATTTAAGTACTTCATATACATTTCTAACTTTTGAATATTTTCTTCAAGAACGAAATAAATCTAGTCAACTAGCTTGAGTCCAGTAAGAGCCTGCCTAATTAAGTAAACATTTGTTACTTAGTCACTTTCATATGTGTATTTATTTTATTTTATTTTATTTTTTTGAGAGAAAGAGAGAGAGCATGCGCACGTGCATGCGTGCGAGTGGGGGAGGGGCAGAGAGAGAGAGGGAGACAGAATCTGAAGCAGACTCCAGGCTCTGAGCTGTCAGCACAGAACCTGATGTGGGGCTTGAACCCACAAGCTGTGAGATCATGACCTGAGCCAAAGTCAGATGCTTAACTGACTGGGCCACCAGGCGCCCCATATGTGTATTTTAATATTTGCTACCATTGTTTCCCCAGCAATATCAGCATTCTAACTTTCTGCTTTCCATATATTTCTATAAAATAGTTGAAGAATGAAAGAAAATGTTCCAAAGTTACACAAATACTATACAGCACAAGGTGGTATGCTGATTAGTTGGAACTGTCAAGGAGGGTCACCATGCACTAACTCAGAACAGTAGTTATTGCTCATTAGGTGATATATAGAAATCCGAGTTTGATTTAAGTTATGCAATTTATGGATACCCGTGGAAAAAGTATGAATAAGTAGATCGTATAGTAGTTTAATGGGTAGAAGTACCTCCCCATATATATAAGGGTTTATTTTATGTCATGTGATTAATGCAGTAGCTGAGCTCTGATTTGTATTGAATGTTTTAAATAGTTCCTTTATCATCCATTTTATTTTCATTAAATGTTCAGTTTCTGCGTTCTCTCTACAGTAGTGGTCCATGCATTGTTGGTTTGTAATGCTAGCACAGAGCTGACCACTTTGAAAAACATTCAGGACTACTTTAACCCAGCTACTCTACCTCTAACACCGTACCTGTTAACAATGTAAGTCATTATTTACCAGCGGTCATTGGTGTTCAAAAATGGTGACTGTGAATATGAAAATGCGTTCAAAGTACATTACATACATTTTTGCCAAAAATATTTTAATTATCTTTCAGAGACCATGAGGTTACTGTCTGTCAGTAGTTAAAAGGATGTTAGTGTAAATTTTTGCCTTCTTCAAGGAATGATATTTTAGGGACATTCTGAGTGTTGATTTTTTATTCATTTCTGTTTTTATGCCACAAATTATTTAACATGTAAAAGAATTCTTTTAGTGGGAATGCAAACTGGTGCAGCCACTTTAGAAAACAGTATGGAGGTTCCACAAAAAATTAAAATTAGAACTACTCTATGACCCAGCAATTGCCCTACAAGGTGTTTATCCATAGGATACAGGAGTGCTGTTTCAAAGGGGCACATGCACCCCAGTGTTTATAGCAGCTGTATTGACAGTAGCCAAAATATGGAAAGAGCCCAAATGTCCATCAACTGATGAATGGATAAAGAAAATGTGGTATATATATATGTATATACATATATATATATATATATATATATATATATATATATACACACACATACACACACACACACACACACACACACACACACACACACACACAATGGAGTATTACTTGGCAATGAAAAAGAATGGAGTCTTGTCATTTGCAGCGTGGGTGGAACTAGAGTGTATTATGCTAAGTGAAATTAGAGAAAGACAAATACTGTATGACTTCACTCAAAAGTGGAATTTAAGATCCAAAACAGATGAACATAAGGGAAGGGAAGCAAAAATAATATAAAAACAGGGAAGGGGGCAAAACATAAGAGACTCTTAAATACAGAGAACAGGGGCACCTGGGTGGCTCAGTTGGTTAAGCGTCCAACTTCATCTCAGGTCATGATATCACAGCTCGAAAGTTCAAGTCCCGTGTCAGGTTCTGTGCTGACAGCTCAGAGCCTGGAGCCTGGTTGGGATTCTGTGTCTCCCTCTCTAACTGCCCCTCCGCCGCTCATCCTCTGTCTCCCGAAAGTGAATAAACATTAAAAAAATTTTTTCTTTTAAATACAAAGAACAAGCTGAGGGTTGCTGGCAGGGTGTTGGGTCAGGGGATAGACTAAATGGGCAAGAGGCATTGAAGAGGGCACTTGTTGGGATGAGCACTGGGTGTTATATGTAGATAATGAATCACTGGATTCTACTCCTGAAATCATTATTTTACTATATGCTCACTAACTTGGATGTAAATTAAAAAGATAAACTAAACTAAAATAAAAAAGAATCCTTTTTATAGGTTGAATTCAGTATGTACATTGATACTATTTTTTTTATGTTTATTTTGAGGGAGAGGGAGCGTGCATGCACGAGCAAGGGAGGGGCAGAAACAGAGAGAGAGAGAGAATCCCAAGCAGACTCCATGCTGTCAGCGCAGAGCCCTGTGGGGGGCTGGATCTCATGAACTGTGAGATCATGTCCTGAGCCGAAATCAAGGGTTGGACATTTAACCGACTGAGCCACCCAAGCGCCCTGTACTCGCTTTATTCTTGACATAAACTTAATTTCTCAAGTTTTAAAATACCCCCTTTTAAAATATTGGAAGTGATATTCTATTAAATTCACTAAAACGGTAGAAAAAGTCTAGTTTCTAATTTGGAATGTTATCTGTCTTGTGGTGTTTCCTTTCAGTATAATGAAGTTCTAGGTAAAAAATAAAAATCCTTATGATCCTATTATGTTATTATCTATCTTTGTTATTTAATCTTTGAAATGAATTGATCCTTTATAAAAATAGAAATAAAACCAATTTATTTATTATAGTTTTACCTGAAATAGAGGCTGTATTAATTACCTAAGACAGCCTTGTATAATAGAACATGGGCTTTAAAGTCAGTACACCACTTATTATCTGTGTGCTTTTTGGGAAAAAAATTTAATATTTCTGTATCTTATTTGGGCTAATTAACTACTTCTTAGTGTTATTTTTAAGATCACATCAAATAATATGTAAAATGCTTAGCATAGTGCTGGCACATAGTTGGTATTCAAAATAGCATTAAAACATTAGTTTTCTTCTCCTCTACCCTCCTTCAAAATGGGGTATATATATCCATTTGTGCCCTTAAAAAATGTTCTCTATGATGCTTATGAAATGAAGGTTATTAATAGGTTTACTCACTATTTCAAAAACCCCTCATTTTCCTTTGATTTTTTTTTTTTGCTGCCTTTTTACTAGGTCTTCGTCAACTGTAGTTAGCAACAAGAGAGTCAGTAAGAGAAAATTTATCCCACCAGCCTTCTCAAGTATCAATACAAAATTTGAACTTCTCAGCCTAGAAGCAACATTGCAGTTAGCTAGTCAATTAATTCAGGCACACAAGTTAAATGAGGATCAAGCTACAGCCTTAATTCAGATAGCTCAAATGATGGCATCGCACGAAAATGCTGAAGTGAAGGAACTGCAAACACATACCCTCCCTATCACGATCATACATGGTAAGAAGCAAGAAAGAAAGCAGTTCTAATAAATATACTGTTATATGCACTTTTGTAACTCTGTCTGCTTGTAATTTCCTAATCACAGAAGATTCTAGAATGACTCTACATAGATTATTTTGGGTCTGAACCTACTTTAGTAAACAATTAGATGAGAGCAGAACTGACCATCCTGAAAGGGAGAATAGGCAGCGTATCTAATGAATGAGTAGCATTATATACTCATTATTCACAGTATCCAGACTTGATCTAGATATCTACGTGTTGCACTATCAGAGTGAACTTCAAGCCCGAGCAACAAAGCCTTTTATTAATTCCTAGTGAGCTCACACTTTCATCCTCCCCCAGCAGCTATTCCAAACCTTTAATCTCTCCTGGCCCTTGCCCTACTCCCTCTAAAATTGATTCTGCCTTTAAAACAGGAAATGGAGTTTATAACAGAAATTCCTCTCAATATCCTGCTCTCCCCCATTTTACCTAAGTTTGAACCTATTTTTACCTTTTTTGGTTCTGTCCCAGTAAAGGAGCTTTACTTCCCCCTCTTCAGAGCTAATAATTCTATCTGGATTCTGTCACCTTTTTAGCTCATTTCCTCAAACATCCACTCCAAAGCTATTTTGTGCTATTTTGAGGATTTATATCACATTCACCCTGTTGACCAAGCTAGATACCTGGGACTCATCCTTGATTATTCTTTCTCCTTAGATGAAGTGACTCTCTTAATCTTCCTCCTCCTCTCTGTTTATCTCCCCCCATCAGATTAGTCACTGAGATGTTTCACTTCTGGTTTCTACCTTTCTTTCCTATAAGTTTTCTCCTCTCCAGGTTACTTGGGTCCCCTCCATCCAAGCCTTCACTGTACCTCCTATATAGCCTGGTGGTGAAAAGGTAGGCTCTAGAGCTGGAATCCTGGATTCACATCCTGGCGCTCTCGTGTATTAGCTGCATGACCTTAGCAGGTTACTTATCTCAGCTTTAATTTCCTACTCTGTAACATAAGTTGATAACAGCATCTTTCTCTTAGGGTTGGAGGACCATATGAGTGAATGCTGGTAAAGGGCGTAGAACAGTGTCTGACACATGGGAGGCACTGAGGAAAGTCAGCATGTATTATTGTTATGGTTACCTCACACCCCTTTCTAATTGCTCCACCTTTAGTTTTTTCCTTCTTAATATTTTCACTCAAGTAGTTTTTACAAAATACAGTCTGCCTAAGTCAATTCTATTGCTTCAAATCCTTCAGTGACTTTCCCTGGTCTGCAAGACAAACTTTAAACTTTTTAGCCACACCAAGCAGAATTCTTGTGATTTATCCTCTTGCCTACTTTGTCGGCCTTGTCTCTTACCTATTTTGCTATAGGCTGTATAGAAATAGTTAACATCTGCATACTTTGTCATGCCTTTGCCTGGAATGACCCTTTCTTTAAGCAGTCTGGATATATTATGCTGGAAGACTTAGTTATGCTACTTCTTATTTTTAGGAAGCATTCCCATCTCTACCAAAGCAGAGAGGAATGTTCTTTCTTTGATACAATAACAGTGTTGCTTATCATATTATTTTATCATTGTTCCTTCACTTTGTTTTCCTGCGTAGATTCATTAAATGTGGAGGCCTTTGGTTATCTATTTATCCCTTGTGCAAAGCACATAGTAGTCACTCAGTGAATGTCTTTTGACTAAATTAATTAAATGAAAGGGAGAGGGAAGCAGATGGATGAAATATTTCTTATACTTTCAAAAATTTATTTATGACATTGCCTTTATTCTATTTCCCCTTCCTTCAAAATAATTAGGTGTTTTTGGAGCAGGAAAGAGTTATTTGCTGGCAGTGGTGATTTTGTTTTTTGTACAGCTATTTGAAAAGAGTGAAGTTCCTACAGTTGGAAATGCAAGACCATGGAAACTTCTCATTTCTTCTTCCACTAATGTAGCTGTGGACAGAGTACTTCTTGGGTAGGTATGACTAGTGTATTTAAGTGTCTAATATTTTATTTATTTATTTTTTTTACAAGTTTTATTTATTTAAGTAATCTCTACAACCAACATGGGGCTCAAACTCATGACTCTGAGATCTAGAGTTGCACACTCCTCCACTTGAGCCAGCCACGTGCCCCTAATTAACCAATTTTTGATCCGTTAATTTTTTCCATATTTTTGCCATTATAAATAATATTGTGACAAAATCCTTAAATACAAATCTTTATCTCCATTTCTGATTCTTTCCTTAGGAAACAGTCCCGGGTCTAGAATAAAAGATATCAACCTTTTTTTGTTATTAAGTAAGCTCTGTGGCCAGCGTGCCCAATGTTAGCTTAAACTCTCAACCCCGAGATAAAGAGTTGCATTCTTACCAACTGAGCCAGCCAGGTGCCCCAAGATATAAACATTAAAAAAAATTTTTTTTAAGTTTGTTTGTTTATTATAAGTTTATGTATTTGTTTTGAGAGAGAGAGAGAGAAGTAGAGAGAGAGAATCCCAAGCAGGCTCCACCCTGGCAGTGCAGAGACTGACATGGGGCTTGAACCTGTAAGCTGTGAGATCATAACCTGAGACAAAATCAAGAGTCAGAGGCTCAACTGACTGAACCATCCAGGCGCCCCAAGATACAAACATTTTTAAGCTCCCTAATATATTTTGCAAAATTGTCCTTCAGAAAAGGAGTGATGTATATATACAAATGATCATAGCCTTTAGAGGTAGACAGACTTGCCTAGGTTGAATCATGGCTGACTCCACTTTTTAGCTATGTGGCCTCAGCAAAATACCTCACTTTTTTTTTGGAGTCCTCATCTCTAAGATGAGATACTGTCGTGCAGAGCTGTAATGAATATTAAATGAGATAATGTATGTAAAGATAAAGTATTTATTCCTAATAAATCCTGATGCTAAGTATATGGTAGCTATTGTTTTCCATATTATTATGTTGTTGGAGACAATTTTATATGTGATAAATACTAACATCAATATTTTATAAACATTTAATGAACCCTCAGTTGAATTTAAAAATTCTCTATAAAACGCCTTATATAAAAAAGACTTTTAGCTACATTGCATTTACTCTGAGTTTGGACATTTCAGATTGACTTCTATAACTATAAGATACACTATTACACAAAATTAATTTTAGTAACATAAATATTATATGAAACTTTGCTTTATATTCTTCTAAATATTCGGAATCTATTTTACCTTGTTTTCTTTAAAGGCTTCTCAGTCTTGGATTTGAAAAGTTCGTCAGAGTTGGGAGTGTTAGGAAGATTGCCAAACCAATTTTACCTTATAGGTGAGAACACTGAATTCCAGAAGTCACAGAGTGCTCAGAGAAGTACAATTTTTTTTTTTAAGTTTATTTATTTATTTTTGAGAGAGAGTGCACCCACGTACACACAAGCGGGGGAGGGGCAGAGAGAGATTGGGATAAAGAAAATCCCAAGCAGACTCCACACTCAGTGTGGAGCCCAGCACTGGGACTTGATCCCAACACTTTGAAATTATGACCTGAGCCAAAACCCAGAGTCTGTTGCTCAACTGACTGAGCCACCCAGGCGCCCCAAGAAGTATAATAATTTTATGTAACTCTTACCTTAAATTTGGTTTTTGAAGAAGAGTGGAGAAAGATTTATCTTTTTTTTTCTGGTTAACTTAGAAAATCTGTATTTTATATTTTTATAATGTGAAAATGGGACAAAGAGGGATATTGTTTTATGTAATACTTTTTTTAGTTTGCATGCTAGCTCAGAAAATGAAAATGAGCAACTAAAGGAACTGAACGCACTAATGAAAGAAGACTTGACTCCTCTGGAAAAGATCTATGTCAGAAAAAGTATTGAGCAGCATAAATTGGGGACCAATAAAACCCTGCTGAAGCAGGTAAGTTTGTTTCTTCATTTATATGTACTATTCAGATTTCTTTTTCTTGTTGACGGAGAATATTTCCTTTAAATAAAACAAATGACTGTGATAGTTTAGATTCAAATAAGGTGTGTGTATGTCCATCTGGTGTGTGTTTTATCCTATCGGAAAACACTCTTCAAATTTGTGAACAGATCCAGCTTACCATGACTGAGTTATCTTTTCTCCTTTTCTGTATTTGCGTGTGTGTATTTAAAATATTTATTCATTATTTATTTATAATTTTGAGACAGAAAGAGGACATGTGGGGGAGGGGCAGAGAGAGATGGGGAGAGAGAGGATCCCAAACAGGCCCCGCACTGTCAGCACCGAGCCCAATGCAAGATTTGAACGTATGAAACTGTAAGATCATGACCTGAGCCGAAATCAAGAGTCAGACTCAGCCAACTGAGCCACCCAGGTGCCCCTATTTGTATATCTTTTTATAAGCTTAAAGAGGAAAGAGAAAAGGTTTTTATTATTAATGCATTATTTTATAATTTTTATATAAGTTATATATAAGTATATTATTTATAATAATTATTTATTATTGAGAAAAACCTCCCCTTAAAGAGGAAACAGAAGATAGTTTTCTTGGCAAGTTAAGTGAAACTTGGTTTTTTTCTAGGTGAAATTGGAGAGGAGAAGGTCTGACCTGGGCAAAATATCAAGTGAAATTTGTCTTTAATGCTTTCCCTAGAAAGCCAAGCCTTTCAGGGTCTGTCTGTATCTGAGAATCTAGGAGTCTCAAATACTTGCTTCTAGGTATTGGAAGCCAAGACTGGACACATAGGATCCTAACCTGTAACAGGTAGCATCATCCCTTTTATCAACTTCTCATCCAGAGCATCTTCCTTCAGCTGGCAGCTGATGAGAAAGAAGCCAATGAGTAGCTCCCACCAATGAAAGGAGAGCATGCAGAAAAGAAAGGAATGGAGGAAAAGGGGGTTGTTGGCTTTTTGGACCATGTGGACATTGGTCACTTTCTGCAAGAGATTTGGAAAAATCGGGGCACCTGGGCGGCTCAGTCAGTTGAGCGGCTGACTCTTGGTTTCAGCTCAGGTCATGATCTCACGGTTCATGAATTCAAACCCCGCATCGGTCTCTGCACTGACAGTGTTGGAGCCTGCTTGGGATTCTCTTTCTCTCCTTCTCCCTCCCCCACCCCTTCTCAAAATAAATAAACTTAAAAAAATTATATAAAAAGAAATTTGGAAAAATCAACATGCTTGGGTCCTGGTATTGCTTAGCTCTTTCCAAAAAATGCTGCTTAACAAACAAAATCTCAGTACTTTAAGACAACAGACTCATGACTGTAGAGGTCATTTGGCACGGCCCAGCTTGAGGCTGTGGTTCAGGTCTCTCGTTCTGAGAACAGTTGCCTATGGCATGATGGCCTTCTCCTGACGGATGGCAGAAGCACAAGAAGGTGGGCAGGATCACACAAATACATTTAAAGCGTTTCTTCATATTATGTCTGCTAATACTCCATTTGCTTTAACAGGTCAGATGGCCAAGCCCAGCAGTAGTGGGACAGGGAAATACACTCCACCTACTTCTCTGGTGGGAAGCGCTGCAAAGCCACATGGCAAAGGGTGCGGATGTGTAATACTCTCACAAGGAGGGAGGGGGGGAATTGGAAATGATAACCAATCTGCAACAAGTTTTGCTTACAGAAGTCCTCAGAAGGCTTCAGATGAGCTTTCAAGTATTTTGAATTATAGAGTCAAACTCTACTTCCTTCTCCTCAACTCTACTTCCTTCTCTACTTAATCCAGAAGGGCTTAGTTTGACTGTGTTCAATCAATGCAAATTAGTCACTTATGTAAATTATTTACCATTTTAGTCACTTATTCAACATAATATTGACATGTAAGAATAATTGTTAACGACTTCTTTGATAATTTTCTGAGCGAAAGCCCAGATAGCATAATCTGTTGCTCACTGGTAATATCTGTTCACAAATGAGAACTCTTTTAAAGGAAACATTTTTCTTAAAGTTTATTTAGCAAATTTCCAAGGTCAGAGCTAATACATTTCTAAAGTGGCATGTCTTTACAATAAAATTAATTTTAAAAAATGCTTCGTGGTTAACTATTTCCTAGATCAATAATAAAAATCTCTTCTGTGGTTAGAACCTCAGCAATACAAGGACAAATTAAAATATATAAATAATACAGTATTTTATTTTATTTTTCAATATAATTTATTGTCAAATTGGCTAACATACAGCATGTGAAGTGTGCTCTTGGTTTTTGGGGTAGATTCCCATGGTTCATCGCTGACATACAACCCCCAGTGCTCATCCCAACGAGTGCCCTCCTCAATAATGATGTGATATTTTAAAGAAAACTTAGTTATTTAGGTTTTTGTATTAGATATTTATTTAACTAAAAAAACTGCTTCCTGGGTCACAACTTCAGGGTTCTCATTCTAAGGTTGTCTTATCAGATACAGTTCCCAGAAATTAAATGAGGAATGCCATTTGAGAGTGGTACCATGAGAATGTATAGTGCTACAGTGTGGTGTCCCCTGCTGGATCCTTTCGCAAGAGCTGAATATTTAAAAACTGTGGAGTTTCTAATATAAATGGGGCCTTGGGATTTTTGGTTTTGTTTTTAACAAGAGGAAAACCTAACTGACGAAGGGTTATTGTATGTGATAAATGTTATCTATTATTAAAGAAAATAAGGAGTTTATAATATTTCTTGTTTCACAGGGCCTATGGAGGCAGTGTTTAATTTGTAAAGCATATTTTTGTCAATCACATTTGTTGACAAAATTTTGGTCAGTTTGTGTGGACTGCCCTTGCTACCAAGAAGTAGAATTATACTTCAGATTGTTAAGAGAGGAAAAAAAATGTATATATGCTTGTGTGTATGTGTATCTATACACACATGTGTGTTTGTGTGCGTGTGTGTGTGTGTGTGTGTGTGTGTAGCTATTAGACCACTAGTACAATGGCCACATGTAATTAGAAAATTCAGTCATTTTCCTCTTGTTTATATTTAGTTGCAGAGATTAAATATGAGTTTTTTTTGTTTGTTTTTGTTTTTTTTACATCAGGCTTTTTGCCTTGAGAATAATGGTATTCTCTTATAAGATTCAAATATACTTACAGGCCACAAGGACACTAATTTACTGTTGTTTAGAAGTAGCCATCTTTACTTTCTTAAGTAAGTTAAAATCCTAGAGTGCAGTTCATTAGTGTGTTCGGTGCTCTTCGTGGAGCACTTTGGCCTGTGTTGATGATAACACATGTGGTGTTTATTTAGCTTCATCTAGAAGGATAAAATATGCATGTCATCCTTAACGTTTTAAATCCTGACACTGTAATACCTCCCTTGTGAATATCAAAATGTGTCTTTTATCTGTTCTTATTAAGGGGCTTGTGGCTTAAGTAGCCTCTATGCTGTGATTTCCATTCACTCTGTGGGAATGACAAAAATGTGGAAATAAAGTGACCTATGATTTCTGATTGCCAGTAATTAAATTAGGACAGCTCGTTTCTGATTTTAGCCTACAAGTTCTTTGGTAAATACATTGTCTTTTTTTTTTAAGTTTGTTAATTAATAATATTCTTATTGTAATAAAGGTGCGGGTAGTTGGAGTTACCTGTGCAGCCTGCCCATTCCCATGCATGAATGATCTTAAATTTCCTGTAGTTGTGCTGGATGAGTGTAGTCAAATAACTGAACCGGCCTCTCTCCTTCCCATTGCAAGGTAACCTAAAAAATTCCTTTCCAAAACACACTCAGATATCATAATATTTCAAATGATTTTGCACTTCAAACTCTTACCAAACTTTTTGAAAATTTTTAACAGTTTAGGTACTAAAGTGACTTTTTAAAAGAATGCAGAGGGGAACTTGAGAGGGGTTAATGTGTCAAAATTTTGTTAGATCACAGTTGAGACATTTGGATCACATAATTCTTTTTAAAGTTTTCGTTTTAATTCCAGGGAGTTAATATACAATGTTATATTAGTTTCAGGTATACAATATAGTGATTCATCAGTTCTGTACATCATCCTGTGTTCATCACAAGTGCCCTCCTTAATCCCCATCCTCTATTTCACCCCATTCTCCCCACCCACCTCCCCTCTTGCAACCATCTGTTTGTTCTCAATAGTTAAGAGTTTGTTTCTTGGTTTACCTCTCTCTTATTTTTTTCCCTTTCTTGTTTATTTTTAAATTCCACATATGAGTGAAATGAGATGGTATTTGTCTTTTTTTGGTTGGTTGGTTTCACTTAGCATTATACTCTCTCACTCCATCTGTGTCATTGCAAATGGCCAGATTTCATTCTTTTTTTATGGCTGAATGATATTCATTGTATGTATACACCACTTCTTTATCCATTCATCAGTGGATGGACACTTGGGCTGCTATTATATCTTTGCTATGGTAAATAATGCTGCTGTAAACATAAGAGTGCATGTATCCCTTTGAATTAGTATTTTTGTATCCTTTGGGTAAATACCTAGTAGTGCAATTGCTAGATCATAGGGTAGTTCTATTTTTAACTTTTTGAGGAACCCCTACAGTGTTTTCCATGGTGGCTGTACCAGTTTGCATTCCCACCAATAGTGCACAAGGGTTCCTTTTTCTCCACATCCTCGCCAACACCTGTTGTTTTCTTTGGTTGTTGATTTTAGCCATTCTAACAGGTGTGAGGTGATATCTCCTTGTAGTTTTGATTTACATTTCCCTGATGATAGATCACATAATTTTTAAAGCCTTGATAACACTAGTGCTAGAATTTTACTAGGACCTTGCAGGTTTCTCACCTAGATTAGAGGTTCTTCTTTAGTCCTATTTTGAGAACCTAAGTCTACTGAAGAATGTTCTTCAGTTGCTTACTTTGATAAAGTTCCAGTGTTTAAGTTCTGAAGATAAAATTTATATTATGAAAGGATATAAACTAAGTACAGAAAAATAAGTTGAAAATGAAACTTTGTCCAATAAAATTTAGAAGACTATAAAATCTTCTAAGTTGCATCAGTTAATTGAAACATTGTGCTTTTAAAGCATCTCTAACTGAAGGATCCTGAAGGCAGTGGAAAGAGTGCTAGACTTGGACTCAGTAGGCCTGAGTTCTAATCCTTGTTCTATCCCCAGTTAATGAGGGAACGAGTACCTACTGTCATGATTTTCCCAGGACTTGGGAGGTCCCGCATCATGGGAATTTTAGGTTAAACTGGGACAGTCCTAAGCAAACCAAGATGAGTTGGTCACCCCACTCAGGAGCCGGGAATGGAGGAACAGGAAGGTCCTGCACAGAGGAGAGAGGAGTAATAGGGTTAATCTATTTAACAATAGAAGCAACAATGCTAGTATGAGTAACAAGAAATATTTCCTGTTATGTGAAGCACCTGCTGTATACTTAAACACATTATATACTGCACGAAGTCCTGATAACAGTTATGCAAAGTAGTAGCACATCCAGGTTACTGGTAAGAGTGCTGAAGCTTAGAGAAGTTAAATAACTTGTTGTGTCCATGGAATATAATGGAGTTGAGATTTAGATACAAGTTTTTCTATAAAAAATTGGACATTTTCCCACGATATCCTACCTAGATTTAAAAAGACATTTAGCCCCAGGAACCTAATTTATTTCATCTCTAAAGCAAGAGTTTAAGCCAAATGTTTTCTATGAAAGCCTCTAAGTTTATAGAATTTAAAATCACTGTTTCTCAAAACGTGTTGTGCAAAATGCTAATTCCACGCAGAGGCAAGGGGGCATTTAGTACGTTTTATGTAGGAAAAAATTGTAAGGGGTTTTTTACTGAGTAAGTTCAAAGCCTTTTAATACATTTATTAGCATTATTAAGCCTTGTTAGTTCCCAGAACTCTGGGAATACATGTTGGAAAATAGTGCAGCAAATGATGTCAATGCTTGCCTTCTCTTATTGCTTAGATTAATTTTTGGAATTCTGTTTTTAGGTTCGAGTGTGAAAAGCTGATTCTTGTTGGAGATCCCAAACAGCTTCCTCCTACTATTCAGGGTTCTGATGCAGCTCATGAAAATGGATTAGAACAAACTCTTTTTGATCGGCTCTGCTTAATGGTACTACTGTTCAATTCATGCAGAATTATCATTTATGGATTATATACTCCATAGATAGATCGAAAATGAAAATATTAGAAGACTTAGTTCCTGCCCTAAAATAATTGTAACTGTTTAGAAAGTACCCCTCTTAAAGATAACTAGCACCTTGTAATTTAAGTACCCTTTTATATAATGAATGTTTTCCCCATGTACTACTTTAATAGTGGGTAGTAAATATATTGCTTTTGCTCTAAAATCTTAAAAAACTCTATATAATGTCTTTATTATCCATGTCCCCTATTGTAGAGCTGTTGTAGAGTGCTGCTTCATATTTAAAAGAATTTTTTTAATTAATTATTAATATACACATATATATTTTTTAACATTTACTAATTTTGAGAGAGAGGGATCCTGAGCAGGGGAGGAGCAGAGAGAGAGGGAGAGACAGAATCCCAAGAAGTCAGCCAGAGCCCAATGCAGGGCTCGAACTCTGAACCATGAGATCATGACCTGAGCCTAAATCAAGTCTGACACTTAACCGATGGAGCCACCCAGGCTCCCCTAATTATGAATATATCTTTTTTAAAATTTAATTTATTTATGTATTTATTTTTACTTTACATCCAAGTTAGTTAGCATATAGTGCAACGATGATTTCAGGAGTAGATTCCTTAATGCCCCTTATCCATTTATCCCATCCCCCTCCCCCAACCCCTTCAGTAGCCCTCTGTTTGTTCTCCATATTTAAGAGTCTCTTATGTTTTGTCCACCTCCCTGCTTTTATATTATTTTTGCTTCCCTTCCCTTGTGTTCATCTGTTCTGTGTCTTAAAGTCCTCATATGAGTGAAGTCATATGATATTTGTCTTTCTCTGACTACTTTCGCTTAGCATAATACCCTCTAGTTCCATCCATGTAGCTGCTCATGGCAGGATTTCATTCTTTTTGATTGCCGAGTAATACTCCATTGTGTGTGTGTGTGTGTGTGTGTGTATACACCACATCTTCTTTATCCATTCATCCATCGATGGACATTTGGGCTCCTTCCATACTTTGGCTATTGTTGATAATGCTGCTATAAACATTGGGGAGCATGTGCCCCTTCAAAACAGCATACCTGTATCCCTTGGATAAATATGCTTTGTCAAAGATTAGCTGGCCATATGTTTGTGGGTCCATTTCTGGGTTCTCTATTCTGTTCCATTGATCTGAGTGTCTGTTCTTGTGCCAGTACCATACTGTCTTGATGATTACAGCTTTGTAATACACCTTGAAGTCCAGGATTATGATGCCTCCTGCTTTGTTTTTCTTTTTCCAGCATTGCTTTGGCTATCTGGGGTCTTTTCTGGTTCCATACAAATTTTAGGATTGTTTATTCTAGCTCTGTGAAGAATGCTGGCGTTATTTTTATAAGGATTGCATTGAATATATAGATTGCTTTGGGTAGTATTGACATTTTAACAATCTTTGTTCTTCCTATCCAGGAGCATGGAATCTTTTTCCATTTGTTTGTGTCTTCAATTTCTTTCATAAGCTTTCTATAGTTTTCAGTGTATAGATTTTTCACCTCTTTGGTTAGATTTATTCCTAGGTATTTTATGGGTTTTGATGCAGTTGTAAATGGGATCGATACCTTTATTTCTCTCTCTGTTGTTTCATTGTTGGTGTATAGGAATGCAACCAATTTCTGTGCATTGTTTTTATGTCCTGCAACTTTGCTGAATTCAAAATCAGTTCTAGCAGTTTTTTGGTGGAATCTTTTGGGTTTTCAATATAGAGTATCATGTCATCTGCGAAAAGTGGAAGTTTGACCTCATGGCCGATTTGGATGCCTTTATTTCTTTATGTTGTCTGATTGCTGAGGCTAAGACTTCCAATACTGTGTTGAATAACAGTGGTGATAATATATCTTTAAATAGAGGTGACATTCACATAATGTAAAATTAACCGTTTTAAAAGTGGATAATTCAGTGGCATTTAATATGTTCACAGTACTATGTAAACACGGGCTCTATTTGAAAACACTTCTGTCACCCAAAAATAAAAACCCATACCCATTTAGCAGTTTCTCCATTCCCTCCTCTCTCCAGACCCTGGCAACCACCAGTCTGTTTTCAGTCTGTATAGTCGTATCTAGTCAGTATACTTTATGTCATACAATCTTAAAACTTTCATATCATATACAACCCAGAATCTATACAATATGTGACCTTTTGTGCCTGGTTTATGTCACTCAGCACCGAGTTTTTGAGGTTCATCCACATTATAGCATATATCAATACTGTATTACATTAAATAAAAATACATTCTTAATGGTACTGTAGTCATCTCCCTACTCATATCTAGAACTTTTTCATTATCCCAACAGAAACTTTGTACCCATTAAACAATAATTCCTCTTCTTTCCTGAGCACCTGGTAACCTCTATTCAGCTTTCTGCCTCTGTGAATATGCCTCCTCTATGTGCTTCATATAAGTATAATCATATGATTTGTGTCCTTTTGTGTTTGGCTTATTTACTTGGCATAATCCATTCAGCGTGTGTCCATGTTGTAATATGTGTCAGAATTTCATTCCTTGTTAACACCAAATAATATTCCATTGTATGTAATACCACATTTCATATATCCACTCATCTGTGGATGGATATTTGGGTTGTTTCTGTCTTTCAGCTATTGTGAATAACAGTGCCATGAGCATTGGTATACAGATACCTATTCGAGTCTCTGCTTTCAGTTCTGTTGAGTATACATGCAGAAGTGCTACTACTGGGTCATATAATAATTTTATGGGTTTTTTTTTTAAATCCATTCTCTTTGTTTTTTAAGTTTTTATTTAAATTCCAGTTAGTTAACATACAGTGTAATATTAGTTTCAGGTGTACAGTGTAGTGATTCAACACTTCCATACAACACCTGACGCTCATCACAGTAAGTGCCCTTCTTAGTCCTGATCACCTGTTTAACCCATCCCCCACCCACTTCCCCTCTGGTAACCACATCAGTTTGTTTTCTGTAGTTAAGAGTCTGTTTCTTTCTTTTCTTTTCTTTTTTTCTTTCTTTAACCTTTGTTCATATTTGAGAGAGACAGAGTGCATGCAGTGATGGAGCAGAGAGAGAGGGAAACATAGAATACAAAGCAGACTCCAGGCTCTGAGCTATCAGCTCAGAGCCTGACGTGGGACTTGAACTCACGAACTGTGAGATCAGGACCTGGGCTGAAGTCAGACACTTAACTGACTGAGCCACCCAGGCGCCCCTTGACAGTTTCCTTTGATGAACAAAAGTTCTGTAATTTTGGTGAAATCCAGTTTATTTTTTTTTTCTTGTGTTGCTTGTGCTTTTGGGGTCATATCCATGAAACCTCATCCAGTATCATACAAATTTTCCCCAGTGTTTTCTTCAAGAGTTTTATAGTTTTGGTCTTACATTTAACTTAAGATTCTTTGATCCATCTTGAGTTTATTTTTGTAAAGGTATAAGATATGGTCCAGTTTTTTTTTCCCCCATGCGTATATTCAGTTTTTCCAGCACCATTTGTCAAAAAAATCTGTCCTTTCCCCATTGAATGGTTTTGGCACCCTTGACAAAAATCAGTTGACTATGTGCAGGTTTATTTCTGGACCCTCTATTCTATTCCATTGGTCTATATTATTTAATTTTTTATGGCTGAATAATATTCCATTGTATGCATGTACCACAATTTGCTTATCTATTTATTATTACTATTGTTTTGACGCAATATTCAAAATCAAGCTATTTTTATAAGCAGAAGATTAAAATATTACGGCCAAAAGAATATAGAAAATCTACCAAAAGAAAAATTTTATCAGTGTTGCTAGCTTAAATTGCATTTAAGGAGTTACTTTGCTGTTTGAACTTTCAATAATCTGTACTTTTTGAGAGAGAGAGAGAGAGAGGGTGTAACTGAGCAAAGGGCAGACAGAGAGAGAGAGAGGGAGAGAGAGAGAACTGGGGCTCACCCAAAGCAGGGCTCATGCTCACCCAAAGTGGGGCTTGTGCTCATTTGAAATAGGGTTTGTATTCATGAACCATGAGATCATGGCCTGAACTGAAGTCAGATGCTTAACTTACTGAGCCCCCCAGACACCCAATAATCTGTACTTTCTTAACAGAGGAAGAAAAATGGAAATGAAACTAAAAGAATGATTAAATCTCAAATAAATGTTTCTTCACCCTTAAGAGATAGTATTTCCTAAAAGATCCTTCTAACAAGAGATTTTAGATGGATGGATTGATTGCTTTGCTCTAAATGGTAGAGATATTAGTGCTCTCATGCTTTTCCCCCTTTTCTTATCCCTTCCCTTATTCCTATTTTTGTTAGTTACATTGTTATTCTTTTTGTTCTATAGTCATAATTTGTATGATTGTTTAGAGTCATTCTATATATTTTTTAATTTTTTAAAAAAAATGTTTATTTTGAGAGAGAGAAAGAGCACGCATGCACGTGCGCGCACACACACGTGTGCGCATGCATGTGGGGGAGGGGCAGAGAGAGAGGGAGAGAGAGAAAATCCCAGAAAGGCTCCACACTGTCAGCACAGAGCCCCGACCCAAGACTCGATCTCACAAACTATGAGATCATGACCTGAGCCACCCAGGTGACCCTAGAATTAGTTCTATATTTAGAAGTTTCAGTGTCATTCATATGGGTGCTTTGGATTTCATCATCATTTTTTTTTTTCAAGAATGACTTATAGATACATACTTTCCTGAGTCCGTTTTGTTTCAAAATGTCCATTGCTTTTAAATGTAAAAGGCATCTTGGCTTATTGAATAGTTGCATCAAGTATTACCGTGAATTTTAGGGCCAGCCTGATTATTTTCCCCTTGTAATGATTTATTTTTTCTACCTAGATACAATAACTCTTTTTACAACCTTAAAGTTTATAAATTTGCCACAGTATATCTCAGTGTGGAGCTTTCTGTAACTAATCGTTCTGTAATAAAAGTTCTCTCAAACTGGAGACTCTTGTTTCTTTGTTTCAGGAAAGGCTTCTGCTCTACCTGATGAATTCTCTACCAGTAGCTTAGTCTGTGCAGGATGCTGTAAGAAAATACCATAGACTGGGTGGCTTAACCAACAGGCATTTATTTCTCACAGTTCTGGAGGCTGGGAAGGCCAAGATCAAGGTACCTTCAGATTTGGTTCCTGGTAAGAATGCTCTTCTTGGCCGTGTCCTCACATGGTAGAATGAGAAAAAAACTCTGGCCTCTTCCTCTTCTAATAAGGAAACTAATCTTATCATAAGGACCCCATCCTCATGACCTCATCTGAACCTAATTACCTTCCAAAGGCCTCGCCTCCAAATATCATCTCTGTGGGGTTTAGGGCTGCAACATAGGAACTGGGGTCGGAGACACATTTGGTCTAAAATACAAAGGCCCCTCAATTATTTTTATATTGGGTATCTTTATCTGTTTCCATTAATGTTACTTTAATTTTTTGTCTTCATTATCTGTGAAGGCTTTCTAATATGTCTGTTCCCCTTACATTGAGTTTGAAGTTGCATTGAGTTTTAAGTTGGGTTGTAGTGAGTTTTATGAAGAAATTCCATTTTTTCTTTGCTTCCTTTAGTTCTCTAATGATACTATTTTGAAAATTAGTTTGTTTTCTTAGGATTGAAATTTCCCTTTTAATCTCATTATCTTTTTAAATCTCATTGTCTTTTCATCATCTCACTGTTGAGATTTTATTTCACTGAGTTACATTCTGATTATATTCTAAAGGTTGAGACTTGAGGAAAACTTTCTTCTGTTTCTTGGTTATATTTTGTCTAGGCTGCATTCTATACATAGTGTTTGCATTGTCTTTATCTTGTTAGTTTGAGGGGAAGGTGTGTTAGCACAGTTGCCATTCCTGCTTGATCTCCTGATGTTCTTGCTTAGGTAGCTCTCAGATTCTGTATTTTCTTAGTACCCTGAAAATAGGGTGTGAGGAGTGGGGTAGGTGTGGGACTGGAATAGAACTGAATTAAGAATGTGTACTGTCTTGGGGCACTTGGGTGGCTCAGTCGGTTGAGCGTCCGACTTTGGCTCAGGTCGTGATCTCACGGTTCATGGGTTCGAACCCTGCATGGGGCTCTATGCTGACAGCTTGGAGCCTGGAGCTGCTTTGGATTCTGTGTGTCTCTCTCTCTGCCCCTCCCCCGTTTGTTCATTCCCTGTCTCTCTTTCTCTCTCTCAAAAATAAGTAAAAAAAAAAAAGTTAAGAACGTGTACTGCCTTTTTTTGCTTACATGGGCTCTCTCAATTCTAAGGTTTTATTAAATATCCAGTATCAGGATTCATTCCACATAGTTGGAGGTATTGTCCCTTTGCCAGACAAGGAATATTCTTGGACTTCAGGTGTCCCCCCAGTTTGATGTTTCATCCTCAGAGCCTTCACTTCACTAAAAACTAACTGCTCAGATCACTTTCCCTCTTTCATTACTATTCTTAGGAGCAATTTCTATGTTATGACTTCTAGAGAAGTTAGGAATCTCACCATGCAGATGGTCCTTGAATTACAATATTTGGACTTAACAATTTCAACTGTATGATGGTGTGAAAGTGATACACATTTAGTAAAAACTATCCTTTGAATCTTGAATTTTGATCTTTTCCCAGGCTAACGATATGATGTAAGATCCTCTCTCATGATGCTGGGCATTGCAGCGAGCCACAGCTCCCAGTCAGCCACATGGTCATGACTGTGAACAACCTATACACTTACAGCCATTCTGCACCCATACAGCCATTCTGTTTTTCACTCTCAGTATCGTGTTAAATAAATTACATGAAATATTCAATATTTCATTATAAATTAGGCTTTGTGTTAGATGATTTAACCCAATTGCTAGCTAATGTAAGTATTCTGAGCATGTTTAAGGTAGAATAGGCTAAGCTATGATGTTCCATAGGGTAAGTGTATTAAATGCATTTTCACTTCCATTTTCAACTTACGATGAGTTCATCAGGATGTAACGCCATCATAAGTCAAGAAAGATCTGTACTGCATTTCTCCCTTCTGCTTTTTTTTTTTTTAATTTTTTTTAAACGTTTATTTTTGAGACAGAGAGAGACAGAGCATGAACAGGGGAGGGTCAGAGAAAGGGAGACACAGAATCTGAAACAGGCTCCAGGCTCTGAGCTGTCAGCACAGAGCCCGACGCGGGGCTTGAACTCACGGACCGTGAAATCATGACCTGAGCGGAAGTCGGCCACTTAACCGACTGAGCCACCCAGGCGCCCCTCTCCCTTCTGCTTTAAATTTTTTTTTTTTCTTTCAACGTTTTATTTATTTTTGGGACAGAGAGAGACAGAGCATGAACAGGGGAGGGGCAGAGAGAGAGGGAGACACAGAATCGGAAACAGGCTCCAGGCTCCGAGCCATCAGCCCAGAGCCCAACGCGGGGCTCGAACTCACGGACCGCGAGATCGTGACCTGGCTGAAGTCGGACGCTTAACCGACTGCGCCACCCAGGCGCCCCTCTCCCTTCTGCTTTAGAATGCTGTTTCTTGATAAGCACTTTATAAACTTTATGGCATTGAGTTGTCTCTAAACCTTTCTTTGGTGCATGGCTACTGAATTTTTCCTTTGCTATTGTTTTTAATATATTGTTGTAGGTGTTTCTTTAGATATTGGAGAATGGATTCTGCAAGGCAGTGTTATTCCACCTTTTTCAGAAGTTTCCCCTTACACTGAGTTTCAAGTTGTGTTGTTTTGAGTTGAGTTGTACTCAATTTTGTGAAGACTCAAGCTTTCAATTATCTTGAGTTATTAATTGTAACTGAATTGAATTGCACAACTTTCTACCACTTCCATGATAAGTCTGTGTTCAGATTCTTTTGAATCAGACCTTTCCATTGGCTTTTTAAAAATCTTAATTTAAAAAATTATTTAGATTCTGAAAACATTTTTAAATAGGTAACCTAGTCACATGATTCAAAATGCAAATTCTAAAGGAACCATAAAGTAGAGTGAAGATTTTTACTCCTGTCCCCCAACCACTCAGTTTTTCTCCCCCAAAGCACTGTCATCTTTTTCTTGTATTCTTCTAGTGATAATTTATGCCATCATAAGCAAAGACATAAAATATTTCCCCCCTCTTTTACAAATGCCACCGTACAATACATGCTGTTATGCTCTTTGCTCTTTCACTTATCTGTTGTCGATGATTTTTAAAACATGAAGTAGATTATTGAGGGAATTTTAAAAGGGCAAATAAAGATAGACTGAAAAGTGGATTTATTTGTAGAATATAATGGAATTGAATTTACAAAATGGAATATATAAAACATTCAAGGTGAATGAACTTGATCCATATAGATCATTCTCATAAACATAGTAGATGTTGAAAGAAGCAAGGTACAAAGAGATACATAGTATAAAATATAATTTATGTGAATTTCAAAAACACAGCAAATAATGTGTATTATTCATACATACATGCCCATGTATGAAACATATAAAGCTTGCATGGGAATGCTATAAAACACAGTTAGTATTGGAGCTGTTTCTAGAGAAGGTGGTAGAGGAAATAGATGAGCATGGGGGCGGGTGGGGGGGCTTAGCTATCTATGCCACATTTCATGTTTTAACAAAAAGGAAATCTGAAGCAAGATGCCTAAATACTAATGTCAGATTTGTGTGGTACACAGATGAGTATTATATTTTTTTACTTTTCTATATATTTTAACTAGTTCAGAATTAATTAAAAGAAACAAAAATAATATCTATTATTCATTATAGAAAGTGTGGAAACTACAGAAAACTAAAAGATTTAAAAAAATCTATAATAACCTCACTGCCCCCAAGAGAAAATCCTTTGTAATATTTTGGTATCATTCCTTCCAGCTTTTATCCTAGGGGTGTCTGCGTATATCAAATATATACACTGTAAGAATACATATATTTGATATATGTGCACACAATGGAATATCATTCAGCCATAAAAAAAAGAGGGAAGTCTTGCCACTTACAACAACATGGATATACCTTGAGAGCATTATGCTAAGTGAAATAAATCAGAAAGAGATAAATACTGTATGTTATCACTTACTGTAGAATCTAAAAAAAAGCTGACCTCATAGAAACAAAGAGTAGAATGGTGGTTACCATGAGCTAGGAGCTAGAAAGGTAGGAAGAGGGAGATGTTGGTCAAAGGGCATAAATTTCCAGTTATCAGATGAGTAAGTTCTGGGGATCTAATTAACAGCATGGTAATTATAGTTAATAATATCATATACTTGAAAATTGCTAAGAGAGTAGATGTTGCATGTTCTCACTATTAAAAAAGAAGTGTAATTACCTAATTATGTGATGTGATAGAGGTGTTACCTAATGCTATGGTGGTAGTCAATTTGCAATATATGAATATCAAATCAATTCATGGTTCACCTTCAGCTTATACAATTGTGTTATACTTACACAATTATGTTAAATGTCAATTATATCGCAATAAATCTGTAAAAATATGTATTTTTACGTAGTTGAAACCATACCATGTAGTTACTCTCCTGCCTTTTTTAAACTTTGCATTATAATAAACCATTTCTCTGTGTTATTACTAGCTTTGTAATCATCACTGTTGTCACAAATATTTTAATCACCAAATATTATGTGAATATACCATAATTTAATCATTTTTCTAACATTGTTTCTAGTACTAAATAATGGTCCTTTGAATAAAAAAAAATCATTTGAGAATTTTTGTACTTTGAGCATATTTTGTATTTTTGGCAAGGTTTTCACATGCCCACTGACTTAGACTCATCTGCAAACTTATGCCCTAAATAATACAAGGACTGTTTTTTTCCTTACTCTTTTTCTTCCATAAAAGATACCTTGTCTGTGTGATCATTAATCCTGCCTTTAACTATGCATTATTATTATTATTAGAGTACCTTGTACTTATTCAAAATGTTCAAATAGTGCTCCAGAACATTTTGCAAACACAGAGCATGCTCTACAAAAGCTCTAACTTGGATGGAGTGTGGATTTTATGATGCACTAACAAGATTGAAGATTCAAAATAAAAGATGGCTTATGCCCAAGGAGGAAAATTAATGAGCTATCAACAAGTCTTTCTAACATTTTTTTAAAATTTTTAATGTTTATTTATTTTTGAGAGAGAGACAGAGAGACAGAGAGAGAGAGCACGCGTGCAAGCGGGGGAGGGACAGAGAGAGGGAGACACAGAATCCAAAGCAGGCTCCAGGCTCCGAGCTGTCAGCACAGAGCACGATGCAGAGCTCAAACCCACAAACCATGAGATTATGACCTGAGCTGAAGTCAGACACTTAACCGGCTGAGCCACCCAGGTGCCCCTCAAATATATATTTTTTAAAGATTCCTTTTCAATTTAGTGCCACATACATTATGAAACCACCTAATGTTAGTCACCAAACTTACTAGATAAGTCTAATATTTGACATGCTTTATAATTTTGTGGTATAAATAATAGGTTACCATGAAGATATTTTTAGTAATTAAAAATTGTTATTTGTAGTCTATTTGATCATAGTTGTAATTCATTTACTAAGAGCACAGTATGTTGATATTTTTAAATTTTTAAATACTAATCTTTTTTTTTCTCCCTAAGGAAAAAAATGCTTTAATTTTTTTTTCTTGATTTAAATTTCTTAGGGTCATAAGCCAGTTCTGTTGAGAACCCAATACCGTTGTCACCCTGCAATCAGTGCTATCTCTAATGATCTGTTTTATGAAGGAAACCTCATGAATGGCATTTCAGAAACAGAGAGGAGCCCTTTATTGGAATGGCTCCCAACTCTGTGTTTCTATAACGTTAAAGGACTGGAGCAGGTAAATGACATTAATGAGAGTCAACATGGTTTAGTTTCCTGGTTTAATTTTATTGTTGTTGTTTATATGGTTTTCTTGGTCTTTCCACAGCCTTTCTGGGAAATATAATTTAGGCTCTGTTTCATATTCCAGATTGAAAGAGATAACAGCTTTCATAATGTGGCAGAAGCTGCTTTTACACTCAAGCTGATTCAATCACTGATTGTAAGTGGAATAGCAGGCTCGGTGATCGGGGTGATAACATTATACAAATCCCAGATGTACAAGGTTTGTATCGTATTGTGACACTTAAATATTGGGACGTTTTGTTACAATATTTGATAGTTACATTTGAGTAGTAGTTGGGTTTGGTACTTAAAAAACTTTTGGGAGTGTAACATTTTTAAAAATTCTGATTTTTGTGTGGTCTGGCTTTTTTTCTGTATAATTAAATGTAAACCTAACAAGGTTTAATTAAATTCAGTTTACAGCTGTTAGGGCAAAAATGCAAATAAACAAATTAGAGGGAAGAAAATACAGTGTATGCTTTGTGTTTTGGGCCAGATGGGATTCAATCTCTGTTTTCCAAAATGTTCTTTCATTATTATTTCATTTTATTAATAAATCAAAAGTAGATAGCAAATATTAATGTACATGTAAACCAATTACTTCTAACTAGTTTTTACTTTTTTTCTTTTTTAAAATATTTTTTATCTATTCTATTATTAATTTTCAACTCTGAATTAGTATATCTGGATGAATTCCCCAACAATAGATAAATCATCACTTTTGCTTTTGTTTCCTAATTTATATTGTCATCTAGTTATTTATGAATCATTTTAGAAACTACCAAATCTATGTGAATCATTAAAAAATGAAAATTATCCACTACTAGTTAAATAAAAATGGCTGCTGTGAATAGGTTCAGGGCTTAAGTTCTTCATGGTCTCTTCCCTGTGTGATCTCGTCTTTTCCTCCACAGCTTTGTCATTCACTCAATGCTGTGGACTTTGATCATCCTGATATCAAAGCCGTGCAGGTATCCACAGTAGATGCTTTTCAGGGAGCTGAAAAGGAGATTATTATTCTGTCCTGTGTAAGGACAAGACAAGTAGGATTTATTGATTCAGAAAAAAGAATGAATGTTGCATTGACCAGAGGAAGGAGGCATTTGTTGATCGTGGGAAATTTAGCCTGTTTGCGGAAAAATCGACTCTGGGGACGTGTGATCCAACACTGTGAAGGTAAAATATAAAAATGTCTTTAATTCAAGTGTTTTGAATTAAAAATGACTCTTGAGTTAGTGCTTGGAGTGGTTTAAGTAGGACTAGCTCTGACTTTGCCACTGTGTGAGATGACTGAAATATCGTCGTCTCACATTTTATCTCTTTTTTAGGAAGGGAAGATGGATTACAACATGCAAGCCAGTGTGAACCACAGCTGAATCATCTTCTTAAAGATTATTCTGAAAAACAAGCAGAAGAGAAACAGAAGAAAAAGAGTGAAAAAGATAAATCTCATTCACAAAAAGTCATGGCATAGATAATTTGTATTTATATGAATTCAAATTCATTTTACACTATATATTTTTTATATTTTTACTACCCCAAAATGTTATTGATAAAAAATTTATAATATTTATGTAATAAATTAACTCCAAATAAAAATTTGTTCTTCAAAAAATATACATACTTATATTAAGATAGGCAGATGTTGAACGTAATATAAAATCTTACTAATAAAAATACACTTTTTTCTAAAAATTATTATTTCTGTTTGCTAAAGGAATAAATTTTACAAAGGGTATGGAAAAGCCTTCCTGGGGAATACCAATGTTACTTCAAAAATAAGTAAATATCTCAAAAACTCATCTATTAGAACATGGCTACAAAGTTGTATCAATACACCACTGTCTGAACTACAGTTCTATCAGAATCTTTAAAAACTAAATATATATAATGCCCAGTTATAAGTAAAAACATATTCACAATAACTTTTTAGAAATATAAAAAGAAGAAGAAAAATGCAAAAAATTCACTCCTGGAGAATGCAGTGCTCAGTACCTGGCCTTGTCCAGTACCCAGTACCATACCTGGTATTGTAGGTTCTCAGTAAGTAGCCATTGGATGAATGAACAAATGAATGAATGAGAGACTACCTTTGGTTCGTTTCTTTCTCGTCTTTTTCCTGTGCATTTATTCACATGGTAGATATTGGTATATAAAATATATAATGGATTTAAATTTTTTTATTTTGAAGTATTTTTTAATATACACATATAGAAAAGTGTACAAATTACAAGTATACAGCTGAGTGAATTTTCATAAAGTGAATACATCTTTGTAATCAGCACTCAGATCACAGACGGAACATAACCAGTATCGGGAAGCCCCTTCGGTGTCCCCTCACTGCTACTACACTCTCACCCTCAGGGTAACCAATATCATAACTTTTAAAAACATAGGTTTGAGATTCATGTTATCGTGTGCAGGCTTTGGACTTTATAGAAATGTAATCACATTATGCTTCTACATGTGATTGATTAAATATTCTCACGAGCTTCATTCACATTGTTTTGAATATTGGTAGTTTTTAATATTCTCGTTCCTGTTTGATATTCCACTGTAAAAATAACTGTAATCTACTTACGTATATTACCCTTTTTTTTGCCAGTTTTATTGAGAAATAATTGACATACGTCACTGCATAGGTTTAAGGCATACAGCATGATGGCTTCATTTACATGTATTGTGAAATGATGACCACAGTAGGTTCAGCTAACGTCCATCTTCTCATATAGGTACAATAAAAAGAGGGAGAAAAAGGGAAAAATTTTTCTTGTGATGAGAATTCTTAGGTTTATTATCTTGACAACTTTCCTGTATATTGTACAGCAGTGTTAGCTGTGGTCATCACGTTGTCCATACATTCCTAGTACTTATTTATCATATAACTGGAATTTTGTGCTTTTGATCACCTTCTTCCAACTCCCCCTCCCTCTACCCTCCACTTCTAGTAACCACAAGTCTGATCTCTTTTTCTAGAAGTTTGGGGATTTTTGTTTTTAATATGCCACATATAAGTGAGATCATACAGTATTTGTCTTTCTTGGACTTACTTAATATTATGCCTTCAAGGTCCATCCATGTTTTCACAAATGGTAGGATTTCCTTGTTTTTTATGGCTAAATAACATGTGATATTCATATATGATGTACATTCATATTCATATTTACATATGATATATGTATCACAGCTTCTGCCTTTTTTAAGTAAACTCTGCACCCTTTTTGGAGTTTGAATTCATGACCCCAAGATCAAGAGTCACATGTGCCACCAACTGAGCCATCCAGGCGGCCCTATATCACAACTTCTTTATCCATTCATCCATCAATGGACACTTAGGTTGTTTCCACGTCTAAGCTGCTATGAATGGTGCAGATGACTTTTTGAGTTAGAGTTTTCATTTCCTCTGGATATATCTCCAGAAGTATATAATCGCTGGATCATATGGTAGTTCTATTTTTAATTTTTTTTTTTTTTTTTTTTTTTTTGAGGAAACTCCATGCTGTTTCCATAGTGGCTATACCAATTTACAATCCTACAAACATGCACAAGGGTTCTCTTTTCTCCATATTCACACTAACAGTTGTTGTCTTGTCTTTTTGATGATGGCTATTCCAACAGGCATGAGGTGATAGATACCTCATTGTGGTTTTAATTTGCATTTCCCTAATGACTAGTGATGTTGCGCATCTTTTCACATACCTGCTGGCCTTTCATATATCTTCTTTGGAGAAAAGACTTAGTTCTTTTGCCCATTTTTTTTAACTGATCTTAGAGGAACAACTTTCAGCCTTTTATCATTGAGTATGATATTAGCTGTGGGCCTGTCATATATAGCCTTTATAATGTTGAGATATGTTCCTCTCTGCCTAATTTATTGAGAGTTTATTGTGAATGGATATTGAATTTTGTCAAATGCTTTTTCTGCATTTATTGAGATGATTCATTTTTTTGTTCTATTGCAGGGTATCACATTGATTTGTATATATTAAACTGTCCTTGCATTCCAGGAATAAATCCAACTTGATCATGATGAATGATCCTTTTAGTGTGCATTTAAATTAGGAAAACAATGTATGAACAGAACAAGAAGTTCAACAAGGAAATAGGCACCATCTAAAACAAAAAACAAATCTAGAGTTAAAAAATACAACTGAAGAATTCAATAGAGATTTTCAAAAGTAGACTTTGCCATGTAAAAGAAAGAATTTGTTATGTAAAGGACATTGAAAGGGATATTGACAATTCTCCAGAGAAGCAAAAACTAAAAAAAAAAAAAAAGATTGAAGAAAGCCTTTGGGAATTATGAAACACAAAACAAACACTATTCACATTATGGGAATTCCAGAAGAAGAAAAAAGAACAGAAACTGTATTTAAAGCAATCAGAGAATGTGGGGAGACAAATGGACATTCAGATCTATGAGGCCCGAAGGATAAAGGATCCCAAGTAGGTCAACACAAATAGGACTACGCTGAGACACATAGTAATTAAGTTGTTAAAAGTCAAAGACAATTTTAAAAGGAGCAAGAGAAAAGAGAGAAGTTATATACCATGGAAACTCCATAAGACTATTGACCAGTTTCTCAGTAGAAACTTTTCAGGCCAGGAGAGAATGAGATGACATATTTAAAATACCAAAAGAAAATAACTGTCAACCAGAAATTCTATAGCCAGTGAAGTCCTTCAGAAACAAAGGGATAAAGAGTTTCCTGAACAAACAAGAGCTGAGGGGGGTCCTTACCACCAGACCTCCCTCCAAAGGGAGTTCTTTGAGCAAAAGTAAAAGAATGCTAATTAACATAAACACAGGTAGTGTAAATCCCACCAATAATGGTAAATATATAGTCATAGTTAGATTCTGCAACATAGTAATAATGGTACATAATTCACAATCCTAGTTTTAAAAAGGGGGGTTATGTCTCTGTTAATTTGTTTGATGGTTGCTATTCCTTGTCAAACTTCTTGTGGGTTTTTTTTCATGCATTGTTTTCCTAATTTCATTTATTTGTGTTTTCTTATAGTTCACTAAACTTTAAGAGGATTATTCTAAACTCTTTGATAATTTATAGATTTCCATTTCTTTAGGGTCAATTATTGGAGCTATATTAGCTTTCCTTGGTGGTATCGTATTTACCTGATTTTTCATGATCCTTGATTCTGTATGTTGTACCTGTACATTTGAGTAATCAGGCTCCCCTTCCAGTCTTTAAAGATTTGCTTTCGCAGAGACAGTTCTTAACCAGTCAGCTCAGTTTGGATTTCTTGGCGGTGTTGTTGGGCAGGTGGGGCATGCTATCGTCTGTTTTGGGGTGAGGTAAGGGTTTGAGCTCTGAGGATTAGGTGGGGGGTTGTGCCACTGGCAGAGAACATTTGGATAGAACGGCTGGCTCAGTCCCCTACCCAAGCGAGGCTGTAGGATGGTCTCTGGGTTGCCTGCGCAGTAGGAAAGGATCCAGGGCCCAGACAGCTCATCGCTGAGCGACCCAAATCAGGTCAGACTGTACACTGAATTCCCTGGTCAGGTGAGGCCACTGGCTCTTCTCTGCAGAGGGGAGAAGCCTGGGCTGCGCTCTGTGTTCCAGTGCCACAGTAAGCAGTGCTGTTGAATGGACTGTGTAGCATCTTGTGTATTAGGTTCCTTGGTCAGACGTACTAAAGGCTATATTCAGCAATGAGCGGAGCTGTGAATTAGATTCTCAAATGCCGTGGGAGATTCTCAGATGCTCTTTGTTGTCTTAACTCAAACCAACCCACATCCCACGTTCCCTGGATGAACAGGACCATGGCTTTGCTTGTCAAATTATTGGCTCTGCGGTCTACCTCTCAGTTTGAGTTCTGCTGGGCCATACAGTTTCCAGGAGTTGCCACAGCACTTCTGGTCAGATGGGGTCGAAAGCATTCACAGGGATGGGGCTATGTTGAAGCTCCTTTGTCTGGGTGGGAAGGGGAGAGGCTACTTCAGGCTACTTTGAAGTTTCACGGGGAGGAGCCAGAAGTTACCCTCAGTTTGGGCTGTGAATTGACCCCTCCGCTTGTGTGTAGTGTGGGAACACTCCACTCCCAGTACTGGCTTTGTTCCGGGGACAGTCAGCTCTGCCCATCCACTTCTCTGCTCTACTGCTGCTGCTGGACCACAGATTCCAGTTGTGCCAGCCCTTCTGGTCAGATGGGGCCATAAGACACTCCACAGAGGGTGGAGCTCTGATTCAGGTCCTTGGCTTGGGCCTGGGGCAAGCCAGGCTTTAGAGCTGGCAGAATTCATTTGAGGAACTAAGTCAGGCAGCTACCTGCTGAGCTCCCTGGTCAGAGTTTTGCAGGTAAGCAAAAAAACCCCTGGTTGGGATTACTTCTTGGGCTCTGCAGGTGTGAACTCAGTCTGACTGTCCTGTTTGTTGTAAGCCCCTGCCTCCTTTGTCACAGTCAGATTCCCAGTGGCTGGGCCCTGCAGATTCCCCAGCAATCTCCATGGAGTGAGATCAGAGTAGGGACTCCCTTAAAGTGACCCAATGCTGGGGATGACTGGCTATTCCTCTTGGGTCTCTTCTCACTGGAAGATCCACAGGTTCAGGGGAAACCTCTCCAAGCGGTGCTGTGCTATCTCAGGGGAGGGGCAATGTGGTCAACATGTAGTCACTTCTTACCCTTTGAAGGCAGTCTCTCCCGGTGTCTGTGATGTGGGGGTGTTTCAGCCTCATTTTTGTGTTCTAGGATTCTCTCAGTGGGTCTTATTCTTGAGTGGTGTTGTTCTGGTGTGGGGGAGCAAAGTCAGGAACAACTATGTCACCATCTTGTTGACGTCACTCCTAAATTTTTAAAAAATTGTTTGTTTGTTTGTTTGTTTGTTTGTTTGTTTGTTTAGAGAATGCGTGTGCTCATGTGCACATGAGCAGAGGAGGGGCAGAGGGAGAGGGAGAGAGAGAATCCCAAGCAGGCAGCATGGAGCTCAATGTGGGTATTGATCCCACCATCATGAGATCATGACCTGAGCCAAAATCAAGTTGGACTCTCAACCGACTGAGCCACTCAGGTGCCTACCCCCCCTCCAATTTTTTATTATGAAAAGAATACATTCTCTTTGTAGAAAATTTGTAAAATACAGCAGAGTATACAATAGAAAACAAAAAGCACCTAGGGATCCACTACCCAGATAATTGTTACAAACAACAATGTATATATGTGAATAAGTTAACCAATTTGTGGTATGATTTTAAACATTAACAAAGGAACATTTACTCATTCTATATGGAAAAATGGCAAGGGCTTGATTATAATTCATAGCAATGAAGTGTTGTCTTTATCAGTTAAAACAGAAAACCGCTTACTTGAATTATTTTAGAATAAAAAATGACCAGTCTACTTCTATAAAACTATTCTTTTATGTTTGGGAAAGAAATAAAGCCACTGAAGAAACGAAACTTGTTTCATAATTCTCCAAGCCTTGTCCCAAATGTGTTCCTGAGTTTACAGCAATTGCACGCTTAAACATTCATCCAAACTGTGAAGAAATCAGATTGTTGATTGCTCTTTGAAGGTCTTTGAAGGTCTACATTTGCTACTAGGATCCACTTTGCTACTTAATGCAAGAAAAACTGATTACCAGCAAAGAAGTTTAATAGCTGAGCTGGTGATTCCTAAAATCCTTATTTTCAAAAGTTGACTTAAAAAGAACATATATGTTTCATACTCTGCTGCCAACCCCTGTCCTTAGAAATATGCATTTCAATATTTGAGTCGTTTGTGAAAAATCACAAGTTAAAATCTGAGATTATGAAGCCCAGCTTAAAACTTCACAGTAAAATGTAACGTTTGGTATTGTTCTATGATATTGGAACAAATAGAATGTTTGATTTGGCAATGCTGCGTGCTCTTGACTATGGTTTAATTTAAAGACAGCTGTGAAATAGCTTTCTACTAATTTGATTTTTTTATATTAAATAAGAAGGAAATGGAAATTGGTGATTTACTCGACAGATATTGGACCTTGAAAATTAAATAATTGTTCTAAAAACATTAGCTTAATGCTGACTTGAAATGCCTGCTTCGTAATTAGTCATGAGTGAAATGTGTGTTTAGCTCAAGTTGTGTTTTTGGTTTATATTAGCATGACTTGATGATAGAATAAAGGAAAAATACAATACAAATATCTCTGCAAGGCCCTGAGTTCTTTTCATCCTGAAATACTAGATAGGTTAACATTTTTAACTCTTCTGTTTTATTTTTATTTTTTTAATTAAAAAAAAAATTTTAATGTTTATTTATTTTTGACAGAGCATGAGCGGGGGGAGGGGCAGAGAGAGAGGGAGACACAGAATCCGAAGCAGGCTCCAGGCTCTGAGCTGTCAGCACAGAGCCTGACGCGGGGCTTGAATCCACTGACCATGAGATCATGACCTGAGCCGAAGTCGGACGCTCAACTGACTGAGCCACCCAGGCGCCCCTAACTCTTCTGTTTTATTTAGTCTCTTTATTATTGATTTTCTCTCCTATTCTTTTCTTTCTTTCTTTCTTTCTTTCTTTCTTTCTTTCTTTTTCTTTTTTTTTTTTTTTTGTTTGTTTGTTTTTAGTTTATTTATTTATTTGGAGACATAGAGAGAATGAGTGGGGTAGGGACAGAGAGAAAGAATCCCAAGCAGGTTCCATTCTGTCAGTGCAGAGCCCGATGCGAGGCTCCATCTCATGAACTCTAAGATCATGACCTGGGCTGAAGTCAGGAGTTGGATGTTTAATCAACCAAACCACCCAGGAGCCCCTAGAGTACCTCTTTTACAACAGAAACTTTGAATATATTTATTTTATTGGCTGGATTGTAATGGATTTGTGGCTTTGGGGAATAGAAATCATTTCTTGATTCAGTTGAAGTCAGTGCATTCATTGAACATCTACTCTGTGGCTGGCCCCATATTCAATGGAAAGCAGGCTGGTTCAGTATTCGGGAACACATGTGTGCAGCTTGTCTTATTTGTCAGCCCAGGCATGGAGTACAGGTGAATTAGTTACGTACCACCTTGCGCCTATGTGGGGCAGGCTAAAGCTCTCCCTGATAGAGAAACTTGGCAGAATTGTTGAGGTAAAAATATCAGGCTTCTCTGACCATTCTTTTGGAGTGTCTATTTCTAAATAAAGCAAGAACTACCATGGCCATGATGATGTTGGGAGCTCAGATACATTGTTACCTACATTTCCAGATTCCTTACTCCTAGAGTTAGTGTCAGGCTTTGGGGTGTGAGGCAGAGGCCAGATCTTTGAAGACCAGGTAAGGCAACGAGAAGTAGAAGAGGGCTGGATGTGCATGGAGGTGGGTAACTGATGGGGAATATTCAGGGTTGACAAATTCTGAGGCATGAAAAGATACCAAGTCTCACAGATGGGGTGAGTGTGTGTGTGTGTGTCTAACCAGATGGCATCCCCAAGTAGTCTATGACTCTTTTCACGTATCATGGGCCATATCCAGTGTTTTGAATGCATAATGATGACCTTCCACATGGAGACAATCACATGAGTACAGAATCGGCATCAGACGAAGTATAATGAACAGCATTTCAGGAAAATTGCTGAGTCTAGACATTGTTGTATGAGAATTGCTTTCACGTATCAGGCATACTGTGTAAGCAAGCTGACTGAATACAAGGGGCTAAGGACAAAATAAAGAACATATTGCAAAGGGTGCTACATTCATAACTTTAGTGCCAATGGCTTTTCAAAACTTATTCTGCATTTCTAAATTAGGATCAGCACCACCACAATAGGTTCTCAGTGTTTGCACATTGAATAATATAAAATCTAGAATGTCCAGGTCGTATGTTTTCCTTTCTTCTTTTTAAACATTTTCTTCTATGTTTTTAAACAAATCAAGTTGAGCTTATTTTTCTCACCTTCTAGTATTTGTCCATATATATGCCTAATTTGTATACTTAAAGGATGAATACCTCACTTTGTATTCTGTGTTTATTCGTTATATCATATTTTCTTTTCCCTTCCTTTTGTCTAGGCTTATTTATATATTTTTGAGCAGGTAATAACATACACATGAATCAATATTCAAGAGGAACAAAAGGGAGTAGAGTGAAAAGTCTACCTCTCTGTCGTGTCCCTCAGCTACCCAGTTCTCTTCCCCAGAGTCAACCAATATTATAAGGTTCTTAAATTTCTTTCCAGAAATATTTTACTAGCATACAATAAATATTAGTGGCGTTGCCCTCTGATGGTACTCTACTATACACACTTTCTTGCACCTTGCTTTTTTTACTGAACAGTATTGTCTTCCAGTTCATGCCATGTTCATACTTTTAAACAATCACCTGAGATTTGTCATCAGCATAAATTACTCCAACATGCCACTGACCACAGCCTCTCCCTCACTTCCCCAACATGTACTCCCTGGCTTCATCATGATCTCTCATCTCCTGACTCCTTACTGTTCTGCCAACCCTATCGCATCCTTAGATCTTTTCCTGTCTGCCCAGACACCATTGTGTTAATCACACTCAACTGCCTTGGTGCATTGACTCTTCGCTGTGGGTTTTTCCAGCTGATAAAACTCTAACATCCTTTTCCATTTCTCATACCTGGGCTGCTGCTGGGTGCTCTTGAGAAAATTATACATGAAAAGATGAAAATTATACTAATATGCAAATGGGTGCCACAGCATGGCTTGATAGCTTATTTCTTTTTGTCATTGAATAATATTGCATTGTTTGGATGTACCACAATTTATTTATCTACTTACCTACTGAAGGACATCTTGGTTACCTCCAAGTATTGGCAATTATGAATAAAGCTTCTATAAACATCCATGTTCAGTTTTTTGTTTGGACAGAAGTTTTCAACTCCTTTGTTGAAACCCAACAGTGTGATTGCTGGATCATATGGTAAGAGTATATTTGGTTTTGTAAGAAACTGCCAAACTATCTTCCAAAGTGGCTGTACCAGTTTGCATTCCCACCAGCAATGAATGAGACTTCCTGTCACTCCATATCCTCACTGGCATTTGGTGTTTTTGGTGTTCTAGATTTGGGCCATTTTATAGATGTGTAGTGCTCTCGTTTTTTTAATTCACATTTCCCTGATGGCATATGGTGTGGAGCATCTCTTCATATGCTTATTTGTCATCTGTATCTTTTTTTTGGTGAGGTGTTAAGATCTGTGTACATTTTGGATACTCTTTATTAGATGTGTCTTTTGCAAATATTTTCTCCCAGTCCTGTGGCTTGTCTTCTAATTCTCTTGATCTTTTCTTTTTGTGTGTGCCCAAGTTTTTAATGAGGCACAGATTATCATTTATTTCTTTTATGGATCATGCCCTTGGTGTTGTATCAAAAAAGGCATCGCCATACCTAAAGTACTCTAGGTTTTCTCCTATGTTATTTTCTAGGAGTTTTATGGTTTTGCATTTCACATTTAGGTGATGGACCATTTTGCAGATTGTGTGGCGAGTGTCAAGTCTGTGTCTACATTCATTTTTTTGCATGTGCATGTCCAGTGGTTTCGGCATCATTTGTTGAGACTATCCTTTGCTCCATTTTATTGCCTTTGCTCCTTTGTCAAATATCAGTAGACTATATTTATAGGGGTCTATTTCTAGACTCCATTCTGCTCTGTTGTCTTTTTTTTTTTTTAACCAATACTACACTGTCTTGATTACTAAAACTTTATAGCAAGTCTTGAAGTTGGTAGCATCAATCTTTCAATTTTGTTCTTCTCCTTCAATATTGTGTTGGCTATTGTAGGTCTTATGCCTGGCCACATAAACTTTAGAATCAGTTTGTCAATATTCATAAAATAATTTGCTGGGATTTTGACTGGGGTTATATTGGATTGGCAGATCAAAGTGCAAAGAACCGATACCTTGATAATATCGAGTCCTCCTGTGTGTGAGGATGAAATACCTATTTATTTAGTTCTTTGATTTTGTTCTTCAGAGCTTTGTAATTTCCCTCAAATAGATCTTATATTTTAATAGATTTATACCTAAGTATTTCATTGAATCGGGTACTAATATAAATAGTATTGTGTTTTTAATTCCAAATTCCACTTGTTCATTGTCAACATATAGGAAAACAGTTAACATTTGTTTATTAACCTTGTAACTGGCAACCTTGCAATAATTGCTCATTAGTTTCAGGAGATTTTTGTGGACTCTTTTCTCCACAGATCAATTATATTATCTATGAACAAAGACAGTTTTATATCTTCTTTCTTAACCTCTTTGCCTTTTATTTCCTATTCTTGCCTTATTCCATTACCAAGGACTTCCAGTATGATGCTGAAAAGCAGTGGTGAGAGGGGACATCCTGCCTTGTGCCTGTTCTTAGTGGGAAAGCTTTGAATTCCTCACCATTATGTATGGAATTAGCAGTAGGTTTTTTGTAGCTAGGCTTTATCAAGTTGAGAAAGTTCCCCTCTTTTTCTAACTTACTGAGAGTTTTTATCATGTATACGTATTGGATTTTGCCAGTTGCCTCTTCTGCATCTATTGAGATGATAATGTGATTTTTCTTTCCCAGTTTTTGATGTGGTGGATTATATAAATCCCACTTGGTTGTGGCATATAATTCTGTTTTGGATTTCATTTGCCCATAATTTGTTGAGGATCTTTGCATCAATGTTCATGAGAGCTAACTGTTCTGTAGTTCTCTATCCTTGTTATATCTGACTGGTTTGGATATTAGGGTAATGCTGACCTCAAAAAAAAAAAAAAAAAGAGGGGCGCCTGGGTGGCGCAGTCGGTTAAGCGTCCGACTTCATCCAGGTCACGATCTCGCAGTCCGTGAGTTCGAGCCCTGCGTCGGGCTCTGGGCTGATGGCTCAGAGCCTGGAGCCTGTTTCCGATTCTGTGTCTCCCTCTCTCTCTGCCCCTCCCCCGTTCATGCTCTGTCTCTCTCTGTCCCAAAAATAAGTAAACGTTGAAAAAAAATTTTTTTTTAAATAAATCTCTAAAAAAAAAAAAAAAAAAGAATTCGGAAGTATCCCCTCTGCTTCTATCCTCTGGAAAGAGATTGCAGGGAATTGGATATTTGGTATAATTTCTTCCATAAATGTCTGGTAGAATCCACCAGTCAACCCATCTGGGTCTGGTACTTTCTGTTTTGGAAGGTTATTAGTTATTGATAAAATTTCTCTAAAAATATAGGTCTTTTCAGATTGTTTTTCTTCTATGAGTTTTGGCTGATTGTATCTTTCAAGGAATTGGTTCATTTCTATGGGATCAAGCCCCACTTTGGGCTCCACGATGAGCAAGGAGTCTGCTTAAAATTCTCTCCCTCTCACTCTGGCCCAAACTTGCTCTCTCTCTCTCTCTCTCTCTCTCTCTCTCTCAAAATAAATATATATACTTTAAAAAAAAGAAGTGTGTTGTTTAGTTTCCATATATTTTGGGATTCTTCAGTTATCTTTCTGTTACTGATTTCTAGTTTAATTCCACTGTGGTCTGAGAGTCAATATTGTATGATTTATATACTTTTAAATGTGTTACGGTGTTTTATGGTCCAGAATATGTTCAAGCTTGGTAAGTGTTCCATGTATGAGAGAAATGTGTATTCTGCTATTGTTGAATGAAGTAGTCTAGAGATGTCAATTATATCCAGTTCATTGATGGTGTTGTTGAATTCAACTATGTCCTTACTGATTTTCTACCTGTTGGACTGTTCATTCCTGAGAAGGGTGTTGAAGTATCTAATTATATTAGTGGATATATCTATTCCTCCTTACAGTTCTATAAGTTTTTGTCTCCCTTACGTTGATGCTCTGTTGTTAGGTGCATATATATTAAGGATTGTTATGTCTTTTGGAGAATTGATTCCTTTATCGTTATGTAATGCCCTTCTTTATCCCTGATAACGTTCATTACTTTGAAGTCTGTTTTGTCTGAAATTAGTATAGCTACTCCCACTTTCCTTTGATTAGTGTTAGGATGGTGTATTTTTATCCTTCCACTTATATTTAATCTATAATTTGTCTGTAGTCAAAGTGGTTTTCCAGTAGACAACATATAGTTGTGTTCAGTTTTCTCAGTTAGCAATAATCGTGCCTCGGATAAACCTCATTGGCTACGATACTGCCACTGCGCAAAGCTTGTGTTCTGTTTTTTGAACCACTCTGACAGACTCTGTTTTTTAATTGGTGCATTTAGAGCATTGACATTCAAAGTATTGTTGATATATTTGGATTAATATCTCCCACATTCATTATTGTTGTTGTCCTTGATCTTTATTCCTGTTTTGTCTTCTTGGCTTTTTCTACCTTTTATTGTTTCAATTGAACATTTTATATGATTACATTTTCTTTTCCTCCTTAGTGTGTCAGTTAGACTTCTTTTTTTGTTTTTGCTTTTGTTGGTTTGTTCTTACTTTTTTACTTTTTTTAGTGATTGCCTAGAGTTTGCAATATGTATTTATGACTAATCCAGACCCATTTTCAAATAACATTATACCACCTCATAGGTAGCATGAGTACCTTATAATAACAAAATAAACCTAATTGCTTTTTTCCTGTTCCTTGTATCTTTGCTTTTATTCATTTCACTTATATGTAAGCAGACATAAGCATATACACATAAGTATACATAACTCAATACACTGTTGTTATTATTAGTTTGAACAAATTGTTTTCTGTTAGGTCAATTAAAAATAAGAATAATAGGGTCGCCTGGGTGGCGCAGTCGGTTAAGCGTCCGACTTCAGCCAGGTCACGATCTCACGGTTCGTGAGTTCAAGCCCCGCGTCGGGCTCTGGGCTGATGGCTCAGAGCCTGGAGCCTGTTTCCGATTCTGTGTCTCCCTCTCTCTCTGCCCCTCCCCCGTTCATGCTCTGTCTCTCTCTGTCCCAAAAATAAATAAATGTTAAAAAAAAAAAAAAAGAATAATAAAGGGTTTCATTTTACCCTCACCTATTCTTTACTTGGTGTTCTTCTTCTTTATGTAGATCTGAATTTCTGAACTATATCATTATCCTTCTCTCAAAAGAACTTTTTTTTTAATTTAATTTTTTATTTTTTAAAATTTACCTCCAAATTAGTTAGCATATAGTGCTACAATGATTTCAAGAGTAGATTCCTTAGTGCCTCTTACCCACTTAGCCCACCCCCTCTCCCACAACCTTTCCAGCAACCCTGTTTGTTCTCCATATTTAAGAGTCTCTTCTGTTTTGTCCCCCTCCCTGTTTTTATATTTTTTCCCTTCCCTTATGTTCATCTGTTTTGTCTCTTAGTGTCCTCATATGAATTAAGTCATATGATTTTTGTCTTTCTCTGACCGACTAATTTCACTTAGCATAATACCCTCCAGTTCCATTCACGTAGTTGCAAATGGCAATATTTCATTCTTTTTGATTACTGAGTAATACTCCATTGTGTGTGTGTGTGTGTGTGTGTGTGTGTGTGTGTGTATATATATATATATATATATCACATCTTCTTTATCTATTCATCCATAGATGGACATTTGGGCTCTTTCCATACTTTGGTATTGTTGATAATGCTGCTATAAACATGGGGGTGCATGTGTCCCTTCAAAACAGCACACCTGTATCCCATGTATAAATGCCTAGTAGTGCAATTTCTGGGTCATAGGGTAATTCTATTTTCAGTTTTTTGAGGAACCTCTATACTGTTTTCCAGAGTGGCTGCACCAGCTTGCATTCCCATCAAAAGAACTTTTTTTAACATTTCTGATAAGGCAGATTTACTAGCCAAAAAATGCCCTCAATATTTGTATTCCTGAGTAAGCCTTTATTTCACCTTCACTTTTGAAGGATAATTTCTCAGGGTACAGAATTTTAGGTGAGTGGTATTTTTTGTTTGTTTATTTTTATTTTTATTTTTATTTTTATTTTTGTCTCAACACTAAACATTTCACTCTACTGTCTTCTTGCTTACATGGTTTCTGAGGAGAAGTCAACTGTAATTCTTATCTTTGCCCCTCTACAGGTAAGGTATTCCTTCCTGCCCCAACCCAGCTTCTTTTAGTATTTTTTCTTCATCTTTGATTTTCTGCAATTTGAAAATGATAAAGCCTAGGTGATTTTTAGCAGGAGGTGGGAGGGGGTGAGAACGGGCCATTTATCCTGCTAGGTACTCTCTGAGGTTCCTGGATTTGTGATTTCGTGTTTGGTATTAATTTGGGGGGAAATTTCAGCCATTGTTTCAAATATTTCTTTGCATTTCTCAAGGGAAGGGCATAGGCTTGGAGTTCTCAAGCCTGGGCATAGCAGTGTGACAGATCTAGTCTGTGACCGGGATCCTGACCTTTAATTAATATGTGACCTTGGTGTGTGTGTGTCTCTCTCTCTCAAAATAAATAAATAAACTTAAAAAAAATAGAGCACCCAGGTGGCTCAGTTGGTTAAGTGTTAGACTCTTGATTTTAGCTCAAGTCATGATTTCACGGGTTGTGGCATTAAGCCCTGTGCTGACAGCATGAAGCCTGCTTGGGATTCTCTCTCTCTCTCTCTCTCTCTCTCTGCCCCTCTCCCACTCTCTTGTGCTCTCTCCCTCAAAATAAATAAACAGAGGCGACTGAGTGACTCAGTCGGTTAAGGGTCCAACTCTTGATTTTGGCTCAGGTCATGATTTCACAGTTCACGAGTTCAAGTCCTACATTGGGCTCTGCACTGTCAGCTCAGAGCCTGCTTGGGATTATGTCTCCCTCTCTTTCTGCCCCTCCCCAACTTGCTCTCTCTCTTTCAAAATAAATAAAAATAAACTTGAAAAAATAAATTAACAAAAAAAAGAAGTAGTTTCTATTTTCTCAGTTTTCATCAGGTATCAGCCTGAAAACACTGTCTTCCCTGGATGTTCACTACAACCAAAAAATATGGGGAAAGGTTAAGTGGAGAAAAAACTGCCCAAGAAATCATTCCTTTAGAACACAGTTTTGGGGAATCTGGGTGTCTCATTTGGTTAAGCATCTGACTCTTGATTCCTGCTCAGGTCATGATCTCCCGGTTTGTGAGATCAAACCCCATGTGGGGCTCTCCACTGACAGTGCAGAGCCTGCTTGGGATTCTTTCTCTCCCCCTCTCTGTGCCCCTCCCCAGTCATGCTTGCTTGCACTCTCTCTCTCAAGATAAACAAATAAACTTAAAAAAAAAAGTTTTATCAAGATCACTGATGTTGATCTGGCACAGCCTTGATACATCTATCAACTACATATTATGTAATCAATATTGCTTAATGAAAAGAAACAAGAAGAAAAAGTGATGGTCCTCATCTCTGTGAATGCTGTGTTAACCTAAATTTTGACTTGACTTTCTACAATGATTAAATTTACTCTGTGTTCTCTAGTTATAGATTTATTTCTCCATAAATATTAAGTTAGAATTTCAGTTGCCAAATTATGATGAAATCACCTAGGTATTCTTTCTTGGCCAAATGCTTGGAACCAAGAAATGTATTACTGACTTCTTATTAGACTGTGTGCATATATTTTAATTTGTTGTATTTATTATTTAAAAAATATGTACTTGCTTTTATTTCTATTTTATGAGAAGAAGAAAAAGCACTTTGAGCTTTTCAGTTAAGAGGGAAAGAAAAACCTGTTACAGTAAAACCTTAGATTGCAAGTAACTTGTTCCGCGGGTGTTCCACAAGACGAGCCAACATTTCTAATCAATTTTAACTTGATAGATGAGTGATGTCTTGCCATACAAGTAGTAAGTGCTGACAAATGTCACATGATCACAACTGAGCCAGTGGTTCTCTCTCTCTCTCTCTCTCTCCTACATTGTGGGTGATCTCCCCTGCTCGGATGCTCAGTCTCAGACTGAGGTGTTTGGCAGAAATCAGTTAACATTTTCAGAACACTGGAAGGTGCCCACAATTGGCACTAGTGTATTTTTTATCACTTCAAAGCACCTATGGACAGTCCTTTGTTTTCCATACAAGAGGAAGCTTAGGAATGCTTTGCTTCATTCTGGGTCAGGCTGCCTATAGATATAGACCCTTTCCTCTGCTGCCTTATTGCCAGTTACATTAAATATAGTATATGACAAGCGTTTATTAATACTGTACTCAACATCCGTGTTAGCATATACAATGGCCCCCATGTAGAAAAAAGGTGAAAAGAAAGGCAGTAAGAAGGAGATGATTATGGTGGAAGTTAAGAAGGAAATCATCAAAAAGTATGAACAAGATATGTGAGTGGCCGAAATTGTAAGATTTTATAAGAAGTCTACATCTGTGTCTTTTCTGCAGAGAAGGAGAAAAAAACAGAGGAACCCCTCCCTTCAAATGAGATTAGGGAGATGTGTAAAATGTGGGAAACAGTGCAAAATTTTGTATAAAAAAAGCACCACCAGAATAAGGCTGTAGCAGTGTGAGTGGTGAATCTGTTTAACGACAATGCAATGTCACATTTCGGCAAAATCCTCAACAGGAGGCAAAAGCAAATGTCCTTGGATAGGTTCCTTGTTAAAGCTGCATAAAAAGAAAAAGATTCCACTGAGCCAAAAGATAGCAGTGATTCCATTAGTGATAGTGAAAGTCGTCCTACACAATAACCCTTCTCTCTCTCTCTCCTTCACACCAGCCACAAAGGTTTTCAAAGATAAGTACAGGTTAATTTGTTTTTTTTTCTTTATATTTTGCATTTTAAAAATTATTTGGTATTATATTACAGTATTGTAATCATTTTTTATATGAATATTTTTGGGTTGTGGAATGAATCATCTGAGTTTCCATTATTTCTTATGGGGAAATTCACTTTGATACACAAGTGCTTCGGATTACAAGCGTGTTTCCTGAACGACTTATGATGACAAACCAAGGTTTTACTGTATTTTAATAAGACACTACTCCTTGGTTAGCTTATTTTGAACAAAGAATTGTTTCCAAGCATCACCATGGGGGTAGGTGAGCACTGTTTTATGCCTATTTTGTGAGACACTGTGCCAAAGGAATATTCGGAGAGAAAACCAAATACCATGTGATTTTTCGGGAGCAGCCAGCAATTTATTCTCAGGAACAATGCACTTCGTCATAAAACAACTTCCTTTAAGCCTTCCAATGACTTGTTTTCTGAGAAACTGTTGATCTCAAATCCAATGTAGCCCAAATACTTTGAAGTATAAGGATAAAAGGTGATCAGATTCATGCAAAAAATAAACTGTATTTTCCTCCAATTTTTAGGGGCATATTAGATCCAGTGCAGCTGGGAAATTTAAAAAAGTTTTCTTTTTCAGAAATTTCTTAACAGACATTTACCATAAAAAAAACTTTAGAAAATATCTCTTGATTTTTCTGCTTAATATTGTGAAATTATTCTTTCCTTTCACCAAGAGAAAATGAACTCTCAAATCCTCAAAAATAAAAAAACCTTGGAGAAAAAGAGAATTTGCCGAGAAGAATGCCATTATCCTCTGGCAAATCCTTTCCTTTCTCTTATTCTCAGTCCTGCTGCCTCATACACAGACAATAACACAACATAGTTTCAGTGTGATGATTGGTACTATAAAAATGCAAAGTTAAATAGAAACCCACAATAGTCTCCTTCAGGGTAAAGATGGCTTCTGTCAATAAAGCCAAAGCCCTAATAGCATCAGAAAGCAAAATTCAGAATTAAACAATTTCTGGATCCTGACTGTTTTTTAAATAGAAGTTTTAAATGCCGTATTTTCAAGCACAGAATGTAAGAGGAGGAAAGTTTTTAATCACTACTAAGAACAGGTCAAGAAGAAGTACATTTAAGGAAGATTAGACACAAAGAATGTTCTGTTAACAAGTGCCATTTAAAAGGGGGATATATTACTTTGATACATGGTTAAAAAATCTTTCTTTAGATATCCATCAAAACACTGTGATGAGATCTCATCTCTTTGGGAAAATTATATGTGATTTACCCAGAATATAGAAAACAATAGCATCAAGGAGATTTCCTTTCCCTATCCAACCCCAAGAACTGTGATTTACAAAAATATTGAAATTAGCACTGAATGTTTCCTATACAACAATGTTTACACTGTGGTTCAAGAGCAAGTTTTAAATGCTGGTTTTCAAGTTACAGAAGCCAATATCAATCAATATCAATCAACCAAAGATGGATCAATCGATCCGTCTGTGTGATCCTTAATTTTAACCGTGAAGGAGTTCTATGATCTAACTCACCCCGGTTCAGGCATCTCTGATCTGAAATTTACCCCCAATCTTTGACAAACACTACAAAAGACAAAGGTGAACCCCAGAAGGTCATTAGCTTTTAAATAATAATTTCTGATTATAAATGTCCCCAAATTTACCTGGCAAACACAAAGAAGAAAATTTCAATTACCACTACCCAATGGCAAAAAAAAAAAAAAAAAAAAAAAGCACTATGAATATTTTTCTTTCCAGGATGTATGTGTTTTTATGTCCCTGCAATCTTTCAAGTATACATATTGTCTACAAACTGGGTCATACTAAGAATTATGTCATGATTTTAAAGGTGAATATCTGCCAAAAATATTTTAAAGTTTGCACGACATTTTGTTATTGTGGTAATACTATAACTTATTATTAGTCAGACTCTACATTGGTAAATATGGTCAAACTTAAAAGAATCACAGGTGAAGTGCTAAAATTATAAGTCCTTAAGTTATCTTTGACAATTGGAAAAGCCCAATTTGCCTGACAGAGTTAAAGACAAGTACATTCTAGTGGGGAAGAAATGAAAATGGGTAGCAGAAATTGGAATTTGAGCCTCTGAATCCAAGGGATGAAGCTTAAGGCAATTGGCACTGTGTGTCTCATAGCCCCCTCTCCCAACATACATGATATCCAGCTAAAATGTGTATCGAATATCAATTTGGAAGAGAAAAACATATACTAGGGGAACGGCAAGCTATCTGAGAAGGAGTCTGGAAAGTGGCTCTTTGTGTGTCAGGAGAAACATTCATCTACACCCTTTATATAATATACAGATATAGTGTATGCTCAATAAGTGCATATGAAGTCCTTTCAACAGTCTGGAATTCAGGCCTTTTCCTTAGTCTACTGCATCTTGGCGTCACTTCTAGCTGGTGAATAGAGAAATCCTCAAAACAAAAGCCTTGGGGCCTAGGCCCCCTTGTTCTCAAACTTGGCCGCCATCAGAATCGCTGGGGGAGTTGCCTTGTATGTTTACTTCGGCTCCGAGGCGCACACACACTCCGGACGCTTTTGAGTCTGATGGTTAGAAGTGGCCGGGTGCCATGCGTTTGTAAAACAAGTCCAGGTGAAGGCACCAGAGGGTACCACCGGAGGAACTGCGAAGTGACGGACAGCCCAAAGTCCTGTTTGCAGCCGGCGGACCCCGGGCCCCGCCGTAGTCCGCCCGTAGTCCCGCCAGGGGGCGCCAGGACCTCGCCGCGCGCCCAGCTCCCCTGGACCCTCTGCGCTTAACTCTAGGTGTGACCGGAAGGGAGCCTGACCCCGGGGGTGCGGCAGGCGGTAGGGGGCGCCTCTTCCAAACCCAGCAGCCTCTCGCGTTCCCGCGGATATCGCCCTCGCGTGAGATCTTGTTTTGTGTTTTGTTTTAAAAGCCTTCTCCGTCCCGGTACTGCTTGAAGGCGTAAATGAGAGACGGTGGGAGGGGTGGGAGGGGGAAACGGAGAAAAGAGGCGCTGGGGGACTGAATGCCTTCTTTAAATTACTGCTGACACCTCGGTTCCAGGCCCCTAAAATCTCAATCAACAATCCATTAGAACTCAACAGGAGTAAAACGAAATCCTCGTTTAAGTGTATTTATCCGATCTCCTTTCTCTCTTTCAAATGCAAAATCCATTTCAGCATATGCCCCCTTCTTTCTCTGGCCTTTCTCTCAAGACTGGCAGCCCATACCACTCTTGTAAATATGAAAGATGCTAATCATATGACATATCACGTCTCCGTCGGAGCCGGAATAAAGCCTTCAGATTTGGGATCATTGCCTCCAGACAACAGCTTCATCAGCCGGAAAGTTGGTTTTTTTTCTCCTTTCCTTCAACTCTCAATCCCTTCTTTGTCTGGAGGAAAATGCAGCCGACTCGAGCCACCCAGGCCATATGGTTCACTCTGTATTTTCTTAGTTGAATTCTGTATTGTTTCTGTGACTTGCGAAGTTTTTTGGAAATGCGTATAAAGACATAGACGAGCTACTTGTGCAGGGAGCGCTGCCCGGGCGCGCCGCGGCCGCCCCCTCCCGGCCTGGAGACCCGGCCGTCGCCGCTCCGCGGAGTGCGGTGTCAGCGATGGCATTAGCACACTGACGTGACCAACCACCGAGCCGGCCGCAGCTGTCTGGTTCGCTCGAGGTGCGTACTCTGCGCCTTGCACGGCGCCTGGCACACAGTAGGCGCTCGAGGAGACTCGGGGGCAATGAAAGAATGAATACATCAGCGACAAGGGTCGACCCCGGATGTTTTCGGTTCTAAAATATACTTTGGGTCTCTCAAAAGAAAACGTAGTCTCGCTCTCTCTTGACACTAATAACACTGTCTTATCGTCCACACAACACACGTTTTCCTGATTTCTGCAACTCTCTCTCTCTTTTCTTGCCTACTTATTTGAATGCAAGCTTTATGGGAGTAGAAATCGTGTCTGTCTTGCGCGTCGCATTGTTCCCAGGGGTTGGTACAGTGATTGGCACACATAGGGTACTCATTAAGTGTATTTTGAACGTAGGAAGGAGGGATGATTGAATGAGTTAAAGCGGTAAACGGATCCTCCTATTCTCCAAAGATACGATTAAAGAAACTTCTCTCCTAAAGATTCGAATTTATTTAGTGCAATCTCACCCTTTTTAAAAATCTATATCAGCAGCAATGAAAAATGCATTTATCTCCAGAAGAGAATTCGGTGTTTGGGGGGTTTTGTTTTTTTCTTTAGTGGGGAAAGCAGAGGGGAAAATCAGCTTTCAGATCTTTATCCATCGCTCTGAATAAGTTTTGTGTTTTCCAGGTTCGGTACTGTCCGGGCGAGGGAGCAGGCTGCCAAATTTCCTTTCTCTCGGTCTAACTCCTTATACAAACCCAAAGGGCCCTTTCACCAAATCATTAAATTCTACAGAGGTGGTCAAGCTCGCACTGCTTTTCATGAAACGGAGAAAGAAAAGGGTCCTTGAAGTTTAGAAGATGCCCAAGGAAAACTCCTTGAATGACATCAAAAGAATGAGTTTCCATAGCTGTTGAAGCACGAGGGCCGTGTATCCGCACAAAGGGGGACCGGGGCACCGGGACGGGCCCAACGCTCTGTCCCAGGACAATTGGGTCACTGAAATAGGGAATTAATTACCATTGGAGAGTGGGCAGCCCATTCACCACTGGCTGAGTTTTATTAAACGCCAATATAAATAACAAAACAACTCTTGTGGCTGCACTATTCCTACACGCCAAAGGAAGGATTATGCTGGGGATTAACATCTTAAAGTCTATGAGACTTTCTGACTCAAGGCTCGGAGCTGGTAATCGTGTTTGTCTCCTGGTTCAGCGATTAGTGCTCTCTTTCTTGCACTTTCCCCTGGATAGCCAATGTCCCTTTTTGCAGGCACGGAGGGTTAGGGTGGGGGAGCCTTCTTTCACTAGTGGGCCCCCAGGTCCCCATTCACGCGCCGGCTGTTCTTTTCCTCTTACCTGAAGAAAACAATCAGAAAGCTGGCGTGGATTGGCAAAATCTTCTAACAGGGATTTCTTTTCCTTCCTGGGAAAGCAAAGGGGCACTTGGGTCGTTTAAGGAGTGAGGAGAAGCCTGTAGGGCACTGCCTTTCCAGAGCTGATGGGGACAGGGTTAGGGTCCGGGCGGAAGAAAGGGAGCCTGCCCTCGCTTGCCGGGCAGATCTCTCCGCCTTCAAGACGACCTCGTGCGTCAAGATGGGTTCCCTGAATATTTGGCTTGAGGGACCAACGCACTTTGTGCGGGCTTGGAGCGAGGATCTCGGGAATGGGGCTCCGACAGGGAGTAGGGTAGGGTCGGTCGGGTGGGGAGATGGTCTACCCTGCCCTGATCTCCTCCCGTCGATTTCTCCGCGACTACCAGTTTATGGAAGAGAGGGGCGGGGGCGCTGGCGCGGTGAAGCTCCTAGCTTGCACCTCTCCAGTACGAGGGTGATGCCCAGTCCTCCCCGGACAGGATCCGAGGGGAAAGCCGGGGAAGACTGGGAATTCCATGCAGGGGTCCAGGACGAAAGTGGGGCGTGATTTCACATAGTTTTGTTTTGTTTTTTCTTTTTTTTCCCCCGGAAGGGGACCGCCAATATACCCGAGCTCACACTAGCTGCCAGCGCTTGTCGTCACAAATAACGAACTCTGGCAGCGCGAGGAGTCCTCGGCGAGGAAAGCTAACCTTTTCCAGCCCGGCCTCCTCGGCCCTGGAAACGGCGTTTGCAGCCCCCAGTGAAGAACTAACGATTTTCAGGATTGGCTAACTTTTTCTCTCATTCTTTACCCCTTTCTGAGCGCTCCCTCGGGGGATTAGGCCATTAGGCTATAAAATCCCTTTGGCAGGCAAGGCACCCTATCCTTTTAGCAGGGTGTAGACGCTCCCTCTCCTTGCAGGCAGGGTGGTTTACTGGGAATTGGGGGACAGGCTCGCTGGGCAGGCAAATTTTTCCTCCTGCACTCTGGGAAAAGAGCCCTCCCTCGCGGCCTCCCCGCCCACCCTCACCCCCGCATTCACCTGCAGCAGCGTGAGTTTGGGGAGGAGACCATTTGCCCTCTTTGGCCACTTGTGAGGTCGAAGTGTGGATGGGATGTAGCCTATGGCCCCACAGCAACACCTACCCTAAACTTTAGGGCTTTTGGGTCGCCTCAAAGTTCAAGCTTCTTAGAGGCAACAAAGACTTTCTAAAGATCTCCACCCTCTCACCCCTCCCCTTACTTCACTTTTCTCTCGCTACACGATTCGACCCCCTTTCTTTCGAAGGCTTAGGGATGAGTTTAAATCATTGTGCTCCCATCTCTTGATAACTGCCTGCTTTGAGCTTTTGTTCTCTTAAAGTAGGATTGCACACTGAAAGAAGGGCTGAAGATGAACAGTTTGACCCTTCAGGACAGTTCACGCAGTGGACAGGAGCGGCCCTCGGTCACCGTCCTCACTGATGCTATTCACGCGCTCCCCTCCCCCTTCGCATAACATTTCAGCCTCGTTTCATCTGGACAATCTTTTAGACCACACAAGTGCCTCTTGAATTTATTTAAGTTAAAAGAGTGCTAGAAGAGTCCAGCTAAGGATATTTGGCGTCGGTCACGTCTTCGCACATCTGAGTACAAATTAAAATCTCTTTTCTTTCAGCAAAACTGAGCAAAATGCTGAACAAAAAGAATTCTGCAACTGAGTGTGAATGGTTGGTTTCTGGACTTCACTAGCGTTGTTAGACTGTTCTTGGGTTGTTTCTTTTCTTTTCTTTTTAAAAATAATATTCTTCATAGTGGGAAATATTTCCAGAAGTGCTCTATTACTGAGTGACGATTCTCTTGAAAACTATAACACAAACATACAACCAAAATTCTTAGAATTCCAAGATGATATAAAGGGTGATTTTTAAAAACTCTGTACTTTGCACAGTAATCTAAGATACACCACTGCATACACCCAAAGAAGCCCTTATTTTAAAGATAAAATTCTATGAACTCCATGATATCCTTATATTTATAAAGATTAGAAGCTGATTTACGTCTATGTTTGAAACCTTAAGTTTCTCCACAGAATTTTTCCTTTTGAAGGAAGTTTCTGGAATCCAAAATGGGCAGTTTACCCTCATGATATTTTATCTTTACTAAATATCTGCACAGAACATGCTTAAATATGTATTATTAACTTCTTACGGTGTAGAAAGTTTGGATTTTGACAAGAGAAAGCATGCACCCCTTCGGTGCATCATAAAAACATAAAACCTGGGAGAACATAAAAGCTGGGAAGTCAGACACCCAAATGCTGTTAACAATCAACTAAAGAAATCCATTGTGTGTTTCACTAGCACTAAGCATTAGACCCAGTTGGATCTCTGTGTAGAGTTATATAAGATTTACCAGATTTTCCTTTAAGCTTCTTCTTAACTGGATTCTGATTCTGTTCTTCACCCAAATATATTTTATCGTATCAACCCAGCACTTTCTAGCCAAACCAAAATTTTACAACAACCTGTCCAAAGGGTACGTTTCTACTGATACCGAAATAAACCTTCCTTTGCTTTCTGATACATTAATCAATTGGCTTGTCATTCTTTGCGGGCAACTCCTACATGAGATGTATCTATCTAAAGACTGACACTCCGTGCGTGGTTCCTCCCATCATCCCAGTATTTCTTTTAGCAGTCTTTGATCATTTCCTCAGAACCCAGCCTTCTCATCCTCTGTTTCACTCAAATTAACACAAAAATCTTGCATCCACTGCAGTGTTCCTGTGTTCCTTCAATCTTTACCTGCTAGCCATGACTTTGAAGGCTTTCTTTTAGAGGGACTGTGAAGAGTATTCACTTGTTTGGTATCGGTGAGCATCACCTGCAAAATAATGTTAAGATATACATGCAACCATGGTAAAGCACTTCTGGTAACTTTTACTACTGACCTATCTTCTGCTTGATCAAACTCTTTTATGAAGTTCTGATTCTGTACGCTCATGATCCAGAATCAGAGACCCGAAGAAGTGTGAGAGAGGCAGATGCTGTATTCTGGAGACTGAAAGTGTCTCTCTTCTTTATAAATGTTTGCACTGCTAACACATGAAATCAAGCTGTTCTGAAAAGATTGAGGGGGCATCTGGAGAAATAATGCTTTTAAGCGTAGGGAACTTGCTCTTTCCAAGGGGAAGAGAGGCAAAACACAAATATCAACGAGCAAAGTGAAAATTGAGGCAGTTTTCAAATCATTTCAAGACAGAAGGGAGTCTGGAGGTTGGAGGGCTGCAGTGGGCAAAAGTCTCTTTCACGGGATTCTAATTTTCATTTTCTTTACTTTGCACCTTCCAAGCCTGCAGTTACTCCATGCAGAAAGCATTAAACAAATTGAAACCATGCCAAAACACTAACAACCGCTTTCATCATGCCCTTCTCTGAAATAAGTGTTTCCAATTCCTACAACCTGAGTGACACAGAGAACTGCAGACAAGAATCTTTTCTCTCTTGTCACTTTTCAACTTCCACCATTCCAAATACGCCTTGCTTAAACTGAATTTGCAAAAGGGAACTCAAGGGACTCCTCTCCTATCTACCGCAGTCCAGATTCTTGTCAGCTACTCTGGCACGGTCTAACGCTCCATCCGGCACACACACTGCTAGGGACTCTGGTTCTGTCTCTAAGAAAAGTCAGTCAAGGCGACAAGAGGGTGGGCGTGAGCGTGGGGGAGGAGGAGAGAGGGAGGGCCGACGAGCAATTCAGAACAAGTTCCCTCCGAAGTCCAGTAGCCCTCGGCTCTATTTTCCCGTTGAAAAGCGCCGAGTATCGGGAGGACGGGCCCCTTGTCCCTACAACGCCCCCCAGCGCGGAGCAGAGGTCACGGAAATGTCAGCTCAGCCCAGGCGCTCACAGGCGCTGCAGGTCGGCCGCTCCTCCCACTCCGCTGGCTCCCACCCTTGCAAGGAAGCCACCTTGTTGTCTGGCTCTGCCGTAAACCGGGGTTAAACCCCAAAACAAAACAAACAAAACAAAGCAAACGAACAGACAGAACCTGTGTCGGTTCCCGGAGACTCCGTTTGTCACCGGCAAAATGAGGAGGGTTTTAGCTTTAACCTGTGAGTGCGTTTATTCTCACATCCTCTAAAAGCCCATCTACTGCTCCCGCACTGGATCTCCCCTTCTAGGAGACGCCTCGATGAACCTTCCAACGTCCTCTTTCTTCACCCTTCTACGCCGTTCTCTCTGGAACCTAAACACGTTTGCCCACCATGTGCCCACAACTCGCCACCCACACCCCACTCCTCCCTTGACCAAATGAATGCGTTTTAAAACCATTTACTATTTGGTACAGCTCCTAAGAGGCTTTGCCAAGAGACGCCGGGTAGCACCAAAGGGTTGCTGCTTTCCCCGAGATTCTGACCCCCATTAACTAATTCCTCGGAGCTCAACGTCCGGGAGCTGAGAGGCCGGACAGCGCCTGGTGCGGTGAGCGAGCGCGCGCCGGGGCTGGGGGTGGGGTGCGGCCGCAAGGACGGGGGCGGGGGGAGGTAGCCTCCGTCTCCCCAACGGCCCCCGGCGCCCCGGCCCCTAATGAGCTGCTGAAAGGGAGCGGGCTCCGGTGCGCGTGGCTCGCAGGCCTCCCGGAGTCCGGGGCGCCCTGATTGGCCAGCTGCGCCTCGCGACCTCCATTCATTAATAAATTAGCGGCACGCTCCAGCCGAGCGCGAGCCACCAATCACAATGGGCAGCGGCGGCGACAACAGCCGCAGCTTGAGCTGAAGCTGCCACCGCGGCTTCAGCCGCTCCGACCGCAGCCTCGAGCTCCAACAGGAGCTTTAGAACCATTTTATGCTGATTAGATAAAGGGGGGAAAGAGAGGCGGGGGGCGATGGGAGGAGGAGGATGGATGGCAGGGCCAGGGAGGGGGGAAGTGGGTGAAGAAAGAGAAAGAAATGAATGATGATAATGCAATGAAAAGAATAAGCCGGGGGAGGGAAAAGCGGGGGAGAAGGGGGGCCTGCACAGGGGGGAGGAGGAGGCGGCGGCAGGGGTTGGGGGGGAGGTGGGGGCCCTGGGGGCAGATCTGATTGTTTTCTTGGTGGTATATAAGGGGTTTTAAGGAGAGTCGTGTGCCAGACACGCAGCCACTGAACCACAAGCAGCTTCGCTTTAACTGGAGTGCCCGGGAGTCGCGTGCCAGGAGCTGCACGGCCGAGGACTGACTGACAGACAGACACGCACCACCACCACAACACACGAGACCCGGGCGGATCGCCGCGGCCTCCGGGGCTCTTGGCAAACTCGCCAGTCGGAGAGGTCCCCCGCGGAGCCGCGCCAGATCCGCCGCTTTCACGTTAAGAGAAGGACGCAGCGCTGCGCTCCCGGCAGCGCGGAGAATCGCAGCACACGCCAAAGTAATAGCTTCGCCGAGACGCACTGAGGGAGCGAACTACGTAAGTATCCGCCGGTGTCTTCCAACTTGGAAGGGTGTTTCCGGCACTCTTTTCCGGCACTCTGTTCCACCACGTCCGAGCACCCTTTGCAGGCACAGAATCTTTGTCCCAGGGGCTGCTGTCTCTTTCCGGGCGGGAACACAGCCGCGAGGTCGACCAGCCGAGGGCGGGACCCTGTTGGCTGGCAGCGGGGACACAACGAGGGGCTCTCCTGAGCTTGGAGAGCACTGGCGGGGTCTCCTCCCTAACTACGTTCCTCCTTGGCGCCGCCCTTCCGAACCAGTCCTAGTGGGTGCGCGCAGGAGTACTTTCCGCTGGCACCAAGAACGTGCCTCTGCTTCTGTATTTACATCTCGTTTGGTTCTTTCTTCCTCCCCACTCTCCCCGGTAGGATGTTTGTCAAATCCGAGACCTTGGAGTTGAAGGAGGAAGAGGACGTGCTGGTCCTGCTCGGCTCGGCCTCCCCCGCCTCGGCTGCCCTCACCCCGCTGTCGTCCAGCGCCGACGAGGAGGAAGAGGAGGAGCTGGGCGCGTCGGGAGGGGCGCGACGGCAGCTTGGGGCCGAGGCAGGGCCCGGGGGGCTGGGCGGCCCGTCGGCCGGAGCTGAGGGCTGCCGGCCAGCGCGGCTGCTAGGTCTGGTGCATGAATGCAAGCGGCGTCCCTCCAGGGCGCGGGCCGTTTCCCGCGGCGCCAAGACAGCCGAGACCGTGCAGCGCATCAAGAAGACCCGTAGACTGAAGGCCAACAACCGTGAGCGCAACCGCATGCACAACCTCAATGCGGCGCTGGACGCGTTGCGCGAGGTACTCCCCACGTTCCCGGAGGACGCCAAGCTTACCAAGATCGAGACCCTGCGCTTTGCCCACAATTATATCTGGGCGCTTACCGAGACCCTTCGCCTGGCGGACCACTGCGGGGGTGGCGGCGGAGGCCTGCCGGGGGCGCTCTTTTCCGAGACCGTGTTGCTGAGTCCGGGAAGCGCTAGCGCCTCCCTGAGCAGCAGCGGAGACAGTCCGTCGCCTGCCTCCACCTGGAGCTGCACCAACAGCCCGGCGCCGTCCTCCTCGGCGTCCTCCAACTCCACCTCCCCCTACAGCTGCACTTTATCTCCTGCCAGCCCGGCTGGTTCTGACATGGACTATTGGCAGCCCCCACCTCCCGACAAGCACCGCTACGCACCTCACCTCCCCATAGTCAGGGACTGTATCTAGAACTGCCATCCTTGCTACCCGCGCCAGGCCTTAGTGGGTTCCCTTTCCTGTCCTGGACCAAGCCCTCCCACCCCTCTCCTGTCCCCACTTCTATGCCCTGGAAACCATCTCATTTCGCAGGGCAGATGTAGCCGTTCTGACTCCTGGGTTGTTTGCTGCATTCCTTGGCCAAGGGTTTCCTTCCGTCAGACGGTCTCTAATTTATTGAAGGTGTGATGGAGCTTATTGTCAAAGAGGATGGTAGAGTTTGGGGGGGGGGAGGGGGAGTTTCTTAAGGCTAAAAAGATGCTGGGAAGCAAAGAAGGTGGCCAGTCTAAAGAGTTTGCAGAGCGGACTGACGCTCCTCCCCCTCTCTGTAACACCAGAGGGACCCGGCACAGTGCGTGTGAATCTCCCAGGGGGAATGCAACTGGTTCCTCTGATCTCTTCACCTTTGCTTCTACATAGAGATGTTAATGTCGAGTAGAAAGAAATGTATCTTAGCATCTGAATGATTTTACCGGTAATAATATTATCCACAGATTTGCAATGGCTGGCATCTGCTTTATTCCCATTGCTGTCTGCGGGCTGTGGGAATTTCACCTGTCAAACCAAACTTTCCCTCTCTGATGTGCACTTTGTTCTGTTTCCCAGATTCGTCACAATGCCTATTGTCCCGTCCTTCTCTTTCCTTTTTCTTCTCCATTTTGCCATCTGTCTCTTATGATTTATAAGGGGGAAAAAGTTGTTTTGTTAGAGGGCCAGGTTAGAAGTCATTGTATAATTTGTAGGCTTTGTAATGATTGAATGCAAGCGTGGAAATTTAGGCTGAACTCTCTATCAAAAGGAAAAATGTGGAGGAAAAGGGAAAAATCAGGAGGGAGGATTGCTTCATGCATTATTTATCTCGACCTTTTAGGGGAGAAGGAACTCCCCCAGTCTTTCAAGAGATTAAAAATAAATCAACAGACTGAAAACCTAAGCAGACACGGAGCATTATCAGGATCAGCCACACACGTGTTCCCTTCTATTTATTATAAAGAAATTTTTCATGGGAAAAGTATGTATTTTTTGTATATTCTACAGAGTTTATTCTAGTATGTATTTACATCTTGAACAAAAAAATTGTTCTTGTGATTAAACTATAAATAAAATATATAATTTTCATAATTTCTCTGTGTTGTAACTTTTGCCTGCTTATGTGGTTTTTAGAAGAATGTGTTGTGTCTTTGTGAAATTCTCCTTATAGCAAACTGAGTAGAGTCCTTGTATTTTTCATCAGTGTTTGTGTGTAGAATTTCACTGACATATAAGGTCTAAGAAATCACAAGAAGCTGAATCATATTTGAGACATTAACACTGACATCAGAGTGTTGCTCTGCATACAACCAAAATTTGATTTTTAAGAAATCAATTTCTGAGTATACGAGATCAGTAAAAAAGGGGTGGGGATTAAAAGATAATTAAATCACGGTAATTTCCAAAGTTCAGAAACCTTGATTTAAAAAGAGATAGTGAAGTTGAAATTTCTTGTTAGAATGTATAAAAATGTGGTGCCTACACTTTGAGTCTCGATTATTATCTGTAAATTGTAGGAATTAGACAATGACTTCTAAGGAAGGCCCCCTTCCAGTTCTAGCATTTGTATTGTATTTATAATTCATTATCAGAAGCTGATTTTGTATTAGCTGCTTTAACAAGCTTGTTGGTTTGAAAAGCAAACTCCTGGAGAAAAAATACTCAGAGTGAGCTGCGATAAATTGTATCTAAGGGAAATAGCTCAGCTTTCATTTTTTGTTAGAATAATTACATAGCCAACACTTCTTCAAAGAGAAAGCAAAAATGGTTTCCTAATCTCCAAAGCACAAAACTCTATAACTTGCACTTCAATCTCCAAAGCAGAAATGAATAGCACCATGGGTCAAAGATGACCGACCAAGTGGGATGAGCACTGGGTGTTGTATGGAAACCAATTTGACAATAAATTATTAAAAAAAAAAAAAAAGATGACCAAGTGAAGGTTGACCCCTTTCTAGATTTAAGCCCCTTCCTTGGGGGCGGGGGTGTCCACTGGACTACACAAGCTTAAAAAACACCTTAGCAAAGAAATGGTCATTCATGTCCAACTCCTCCACCGCCCATGAACTCCATATCTGCTTCTGGTTTGGGTTAAATCCTCCAGTCCTCTGCTTCAAGCAACAATAACTTCTCCTGAGATATCTATCTGAAATGACTCCTCCTGTCTATCCATATGGAAAACATTAAGTGTTTAATATCTTAATGACTCCATTTTTTATCAAAGGAAGAACCGAGCCAGGGTTTTGCTTTGTTTTCATAGCTGGACATAACAGAGACCTGTTGGAATACCTTTCTATTTTCAAGCCTGTTATTCCTAGGCACTCTTGATTATCTGATATGAGAAAAAAGTGCCATACCTCATATTTACATTTGTAATTCTAATGTTTAAGAAGCTAAACAATTGTAAGCAAAACAATTGTATGTATGGGCGTTTTAAAATGTCAGCGTTAGTGACAAATAATTGTTCTCATCATGACGCGGCTTATGTTGATACAAAATGCTACCTTCAGAAATTTGCCAAAGAAACAGTTCATGGCACACGTCTGTGGAGGCAAACTCTCAGGTGCAGTTACTCTCCCAAGACTAGGGGAAACCTCCTCAGTTGGTGAGGTGACCCCATAAACAGGTGACACTCATTGTTTACTTGGAGAGGCATGGTCAGATGGTCCAGTAATCACAGCTTTGAGTAAGAGTAATACAGCGAACGACTAGACCCGCTACTTTGCTCAGCCTAGCAGCCACCTCCACACGGCACCAGAGAGACCTGTTTAGCTGGAGCTTGTCGGTCCCCATAGACGTCAGTGGTCACACATGGCCAGAATTCCATCCACCATTTGTGATCTACACTCAGGCTTTCCCTCCCCCATCTAGAGCAGACCTTATTTTACACTAAATTGGTGCAATTATTTTTTATGGCGTCCAATCTCTCTTAGTGCTTAAGAATGATGTTCTTTCTGCCTCACTTCGCGCTGGAAGTTCTCCTCCCCAACCTACAGCAACTTCCACAGCGCGTGGGCTGAGGCCCCAAGGCCCTTTCCTCGCCTCTGCAGGGATGAGAATTACACGTTTGAAGCCGCTGCTTCTGCAGTAGCGAGTGTAGTCGCTCTTCCAGTTTCTCCATTTCCTCCCCACGCTTTGACCACACCATGAAGAGCTGGTCTGTCTACACCGAGAGGGCTCGTGGGCCGCCGAGCGGCCATTCTTTTCTGGCAGCTATCTGATGGCATACGTTTCAAACTAGGCCAAGGCGATGTTCTTCCGATGCCAGTCCCGCACCAGCAGAGTTGCTAGATCTTTCCAGCGCGCCAGCCCGTGAGCTGCGCGTGTTTACCTAATGGCTGAGAGGTGTGAAGCCTGGTTCTGTCCTCTTTGGAAACGTGGCTTCGACGCCGTCAGGTTTCCGGCACAGGTTATATTTATTTGTTCTGAACTGCCCAGGACTTGTTAACAGCCTTATTATTTCTTCCCCAGATTTTAAATAAATCCAGCTGAGGGCCAACCAGGAGGAAAAAAAGCAGAGAGGTGGGCTGCCAACTGCTGGGCCCGCCGCGGGACCCCGGCCCAGGCCCAGCCGAGGTTAGAGGAGCCCGGGGTCCCGCCGCTCCTGAGCAGGAGTTGAGCCTTGCAGGCTGAGGCTAGGGCAGCCGAAGGCCCAGGGCGGCCTTGGCCGGGAGAGGGCGAGGGGTCGTCGGTCCTTCTCCGAGTTTAGCCCGATTACGCACGAAGGACATCCGGGCCCAAGGCCCGCTTTAGCCGCGCACACCCCCGGGTCCTGATGGCAAGGGCTTCTGGCTGCGGCAGGCCCCGGCTGCGGGAGAGGCTGGGAGCTGCGAGTCCCCCACCCGTCTCGCCCTCCGCCTGCCGCGGTTCGTCGGGCGCACCCCCTGCATTGCACAGCCTTGGGCAGGTTCTGACTTCTGGGCACCGACACCTGGAACCCGTTAAAAGCGCCTCCTCCGCGTGCCGGGCCTCCTCACCCCCCGCCCCCCACAATCCCCCGGCGCAGCGCCCCCTCAGTTCTTGGGCTCCCAGGCGAGCTTTGAATGTATTAATTAAATAAAGCAGGCAGCCCTTGAATCGCACCGATGCAGGGCGCTCCCGGGAGCGTGAAAGTCCCGGCCTCCGAATCCGCAAAAGAAAATGTGTGAAAAGAGAATTAGTGAAATTAGGTTAGACCAATAAAACGTGAGGGCTCCAGCACCCCCCTTCCCGCTCCCCCAGCCTGGGGCTAGAAGGGCTATCTGGTCTGATCTATTGTTTCCCTCCCTGGCAGGGGGTTCATTGTGTGATAAATAATTCCCCTTCCATTTTATTCTTAAAAATAAAGGGGGGGGGTATTTGCATAATCAGTGCTTTGATGTAGCCAGAAATCGGAGGCTTGGTCTCCCCAAGTCTGCTATTGGTAGCGAAGCAACAAAGCTCGGTCCAGATCTTTCACTTCGCTAACAGTGTGTGGGGCAGATTGTCAGAAACGGCAGCGTTAAGCTGCTGCCTCCCTTTTTAAAAAATTCATTTTAATGATTACACTTAAGGAATGTCAAAAAAGGGGTGTGTGTGTGTGTGTGAGTGTGAAAAACGAGGGTTCTCACCCCCCACCCCTTCTCCCTATCCTCCAGGGTTCATTGCCCTGGGCAGTTAGTTTCTTTTCCAAAACCTTTGGGTGTGGATGTGGAGGTAGGGGGGGCGGTGCGGCTCGCTAGGGGCCGCCCCACGTGGCACACAGTGGGCACCCGCAAGGTCCGGCCGGGCGGGGAGGAGCGAGAACTGCAGGAGCGGTTCTCCCTGCACCGCCACCCCCACCCCTACCCCCTGGTTTTCTTTTTCCAGTTTGCTTTATTCAGCCTGGATGAGCTCCTCTTACCGAGGAAGATGAAGTGAGTTGCTCTTTAGTCCCCGAGTCGGATCCGGGGGGGTCTCCTGGGAACACCACTTGGGGGCAGTTTTAGATGGTCCCCGACAGGAGAGAGGAGCAAAGAAATGCAGTCATCCGGAAAGCAGAACTGGAAAGCCAGTGTGGCCGAAGCTATTATTTTCCTGCAAGGTGGCGTGAGTCGGGAGGTTGGAGTGGGGAAGGATCCCGATGGTGTGTGCACTACAACAAATGACCCCACCCCCCACCCCTTGGTGCCACGGGCGGAGGAAGAGGGAGGGCGATAGGAGTGCTCCTGTCTGCTTTCGCTCGCACCAGGCTTCTCCAGCCACTCACAGCGCAAAGGGGCAAAGTCAACTTGGATTATCGACCAGGAACACCCAGTGAAAGGCCGGGACTCCCTGAGCACCCGGACAGGGGCCAGTTCTGCGCTCCACCCAGCAGATCTCTCACCTTGCCAGAGGGGCTCAGCCTGCTGGGATCAGAGCGCCGGAATCCCTTAGGGTTGGGGGTGGGGAGCTGCAGGCGGGAAGGACGATCCGCAGGGCTTTCCTCTCCCTCTCTAGCCCCCGCCTCTCACCGAGCGGACTCGGGGCCATTACTCATCAGGTGTTCTAACCAGCTTTGGGATCTCAGAGCTTCAGTGGTGGTTAGCTCATTATCAGTCCTCTTTTTACTTATTTTCCCCTTGTACTTGTCAAGGCTGTAACTGTGTCAGCATTAGGTTTTCATGTCAAGTTTCTCACCGTGCAAAAGTCGCATTTCTTAAGAAATAAAAGGATTTGGGATCTAAGATTCCTCCCAGTGGAAGCATACTTTTAATTTTGGTTGGACTTTGGGGGCAGTGCTTTTAGATTCATGTGACCTGGTAGGCACTGTAGTTAATAGTGTACATTGAATTCCAGGGGTGTAAGAAATCTAGTTGCAAAAAGTTAAATTTCTTTCACAGGACACGTCTCCAGGAGAGGCTGTTTGCACTGTAACTGGCTTTTCAAAGGTCTAGAAACGAGGGCGTATCTTCTCTGATCTTGTTGAATTGCGGGGAGCAGACTGTGCCACCAAGGTCTTTCCACATTTCTCCTTGCTTTCTCATGATACCATCACCACCTCTTTCTCTTCCCTCCAGTGCCTGGACGAGTACCTGGAGATGGTCAACAGCGGCGCCAAGAACCAAAACCTTTCACCTATTTTATTTGATCCAGCAACAATTAAATAAAGTGCTGAAGTCCATGTAACATGGAAACAGGAACCTTCAAAATAAGCAGAGGGAAACTCAGGGCTGGTTTCCATGGCAGCAGCTTGCAATAAAGCCTAATTCCTTGTGACAAAGAGGTCATCTTCCTTTTCAAACGTGTTTATGATCCCTTTGTGCATTGTATTTTGGCATAAAAGCTTCTCCGCACCGTCAGGGCTCCACGGGCAGCTCCATGACTCTCAAGGGGGTTTATTGCCTCCTCGGTATAAGAATAGCAGAAAGAAGCCAAACTAGTGCCAGTGTGACAAAAGAGTAAGCCCACAGGCTTGCCATGGTTTGCTTTCTGTAGTACATAAATCTTGGTGTGCCTTGAAACAATTAAAAATGAGGGATTCTGAGTATAACTTTAATTTGATTTTGTTTTTTCAAGCTTTTACATCTAACGAAACACAACATGCAAGCAAATACAAGATTGATTCAATGTGAAGGTATAATTTTTTTCCAGCTAATTTTGAAAAAAGAAATCATGTGGAGTTAAGACCTTGAACATATCTTTGAAACTATGTGGAGGAAAGTGTAACCATAACCTTGGATAAGTATGGTATTAATGCATTAATACTTCTTTCATATCACAGTGCCTAGAACATGATCAAACATTAAAAAAAAAAAATCAAGCCCATCTGAACTAGTTTTATTTTCCTTAACTCTCAAAGATTGCCATGGCAGAAACTTGGAAGTAGGGAAGTGAAACATCGTTTTCCTGGTGGAGCAGGAAAAAGAATCTTGAAAGTCCTGAATTCAAATCCAGTACTTCTCTTGAGTTGGAAGAAAAATGATTTCACCATATCCACATGGCAGGGAGTATGTACACAGGCAAGCCTTTCCCAATCTCTTGTTGGCATTGGCAAAAGACCCTCCTGTCCTGTGCAGGAAACTTAAAGAGTCCACCTGACAACGTCTTCGGTCTGGGAAGTTCAGAAAGAATGCAGTGAAAAATGAGTTTTCTTTTTTGTGACCAAATCATTTAAAAAGCGTTGAGTTCTCCTCATGTAGAACAGTTCTAGAATCTTAGACTATTCTGCTCTCTCATACCGGGGGGAGTTTTCTAGACTCCCTAGAGTTTTTTCAAAGCAAAAGGTTCTAAACTATACAGAGGAAGCTGATCTGATGATTATTCAAAGCCCGTTATTTCATTTCATTCCATCTGACAAAACCCTGCTGCTGGATATTGTGGAAGACGTGCCTAGTCTCCACCAGTATCTGACGTTCTAACCCTATTGGGCATGTTCAGGGCCCTTAGTATTGGGTGGGGCCCCATCTCTGGTCTCTATCTTCCTCTTCTCTTGACATGGTGAGGACAAATAGTAAAGCTGGTTGGGCTTTTGAATGGCCGTATAAGCAGCAGTGGTCCTCCTGAGTCACCTAAACTTGCAGTGGATGTTGAGTGACAGAGAAGAAACTTGTGAGTTAAAAGCCACTAGGACTTGGTGGTTATATGATTGCATTGTAATAGCCTACTCTGATTAATACTCATGTATATTTATTTGGGGACTACATAACTTACTTGCAGCAAAACAATGTCTTATAGTTGACTAAAACTTGGTAACTAATCTCTGAAAAGCTTGAAGATTCTGTTACAAAAACCATTCTAGTTTTTATTTACAGCCATGCAAAAAAAAGCTTTAATGCCTGGAAATCTATAGCCATCCTAAAAGTGATTTTTAAAATCATCTTAGCCATTTTGTAAGCCTAGTAGCTTTAAGTATATTTACATTGTTGTACAAGTAATCCCCATACTTGTGCATTTTGCAAAACTGAAACACTGTACCAATCAAATAACAACTCCTATTTTCCCTACCCTGGAAACCACTATTCTTTCTATGAATTTGCGTATGTTACATACGTTACATAATAAAAGCTGTTTTCATTTTTGAAGCACATGTTATCCCTGTCCCTACTTTTCTCTATCTCATTTTAATAAGATTTAATTTTATTTCTCCACACTGCTGATGTAGAAACGAACATTGTATAAAGTTCTATTGTTTACCACACCTGCTCTTTCTGCTACATTATGGGAAATAATTATTAATATGGAGCCGTGCTCTCCTTTGTATAGTAGTGACTGATTGAGGGCAATTTTGCAGGGAGGGCACCCATTATCTGGGTACCTGTCCCTCTTGAATGAAGCCACCTATTCTTGAGAGAGCCCTGAAGGTAATTATGTTTTTGCCTCATTCTATCAGAATGTGATTGAAGTGGTTTGATAGGTTCTGGAGATTCATTTGAAGAGTAGATTGATTCCTGGGACCCTATGGATAAAACTCACTGTATAATGTCATTTGATCCTCTTGTACCCAAGCCTAATAAGGGGACACACAGGTAATTAAAAAAAATTTTTTTTAATGTTATTTGTTTTTGAGAGAGAGAGAGCGCAAGTGGGGGAGGGGCAGAGAGCAAGGGAGACACAGAATCTGTAGCAGGTTCCAGGCTCTGAGCTGTCAGCACAGGGCCTGATGCAGGGATTGAACTCGTGAACCAGGAGATCATGACCTGAGCCAAAAGTCAAATGCTTAACTGACCGAGCTACTCAGGCACCCTTTATCTCAATGTATTTTTAGAAAGATTTACTTTAAAAAAAAAAATTTACTTTTTAAAATTTATATCCAAGTTAGTTAGCATATAGTGCAACGATGATTTCAGGAGTAGATTTCTTAATGTCCCTTACCCATTTAGCCCAGCTCCCCTCCCACAACTCCTCCAGTAACCCTCTGTTTGTTCAGCATATTTAAGAGTCTCTTATGTTTTGCCCCCTCCCTGTTTTTATATTATTTTTGCTTCCCTTCCCTTGTGTTCATCTGTTCTGTGTCATAAAGTCCTCATATGAGTGAAGTCATATGATTTTTGTCTTTCTCTGACTGACTAATTTCGCTTAGCATAATACCCTCTAGTTCCATCCATGTAGTTGCAAATGTCAAGATTTCATTCTTTTTGATTGCTGAGTAATACTCCATTGTATATACATACATTTGTATATATATACATATATACCACATCTTCTTTATCCATTCATCCATTGATGGACATTTGGGCTCTTTCCATACTTTGGCTATTGTTGAAGGTGCTGCTATGAACATTGGGGTGATGTGCTCCTTGGAACAGCATCCCTGTATCCCTTGGATAAATACCTAGTAGTGCAATTTCTGGGTTATAGGGTAGTTCTATTTTTAACTTTTTGAGGAACCTCCATACTGTTTGCCAGAGTGGCTGTACCAGTTTGCATTCCCACCAGCAGTGCAAAAGAGATCTCAGAAAGATTTATTTTTAAAAGAGCCATATTGATTTCTAAAAATGGATGGAGAAACCAAATTTTAAGTTGCCTTTAATAAATGGGACTTCAAAAATGGAAACTGGAGGTTTGAGGAAGACAATTGAAAAGTCCCTCAAGCTAGGCTATTATTTCACACTGACACGTAAGACTTGCCATGCACCTTGAATCCGATCTTTTTTTTTTTTTTTTTTTTTTTTTTTTTTTTTCCCATTCAACACTTGGCACTGAACAGAAGCCAATCATTTTAGGTGGGGAAGAAAAGCAAACCTTTAAAAAAGATTTCTGTCTTTTAAGCTGCATCCAGGCAGAGGATGACTATGTCTTTTATTCAGGGACTCATATTCCTTCATCTGCCTCCTTTATTTCTCATCTTTAAAGGCGTCTCTTGATTTGGACATCATGGATCTATAAACACATCACATAAGTAATTTAAAATTGTTCTTCTTGGGGGGAAAACAGATTAAGTCTCAGGTCCCCATGAATAGCTCTGCTCTCTCCATTTTAATAAAGAAGAGTTGGACCAGTGCTGATGGCATATTTACCTTCATGAGTTAAAAAAGAAAAAGAAAAGAAAAAAAAAAGAAAGAAAGAAAAAAAAGTTAATTACTGCTCCGAGCAAGTTAGTCTGGCTGTCCTGAGCTGTCTTTATTAGCTGTCCCCTTCATTAATTTCCCTCACTGGATTTGCTGCTAATAGCTGCCCGGTCCCAGTCAGCTCAAAGCCGCATCTGTGCCATTGAGCAGAAAAGTAGGAGCCTGGCCAAAGGGGGGTAGAGATGGGGTGAGGGAGACGCTATTTACAAATCAACTCTTATTAACATGACGGTCTGGTTTGCTGAAGAAGGGAGAGGGTGGGCCTCAGCACAGAGAGTTGTAGAACAGAGAGAGGTAGTGAAATCTGAAGTAACCAGCCCCAAGCAGGTCAGTTACGGTTTTTACTTCACTCCTATGAACTAGCGTTCACCTAGCATCAACTTAGAATAATACTTTGTTTCCAAAGGCTAGATGAAGTCCTCTACTCTGTCACTGAACTTCATGAAAAGTAACAAAAGTATCCATCTTTTCCTAAGGAGGTTTGATTTTCCCTTCATGATGCAGAGACTTGGAGAGCTCCAAGTCAATAAATGACCTTTATAAACTTGTAGCTTATTTTTAGGTACTGATTCAGTTAGACAATATATGAAATACATCTATGATTTTTTGTACTCTTGTTCCAGTTACATTGTACCCTTACTTTGGAAACGCCCACCCATCGTTATTTTTCTTACATGAATCACCAACAAGTAACTCGTTTACATTGTCTTCCCTCATTAGAATGCAAATGCCAGGAGGACCCGTGTTTGTGCGTGCCTACGTGCATGCGCGTGCTTTGTTCGGTGCTATCTCCATCACCTATAGTAGTGCCTCCCACACTGTAGGAGCTCAATAAATATTTGTTGTGTTAATGTTGATGAAGAAATTTTTTTAATGTTTATTTATATTTGAGAGAGAGAGAAAGTGAGCACAGGTGAAGAGCGGGGGGAGGGGGGGCAGAGGATCTGAAGTGGGCTCTGCGCCGACAGTAGAGATCCCAACGGGGGGCTCAAACTCAAGAACTGCGAGATAATGACCTAAACCGAGTGGGATGCTTAACTGACTGAGCCATGCAGGCGCTCCATGAAGTAATTTTTTATAGACAAAGAATAGTCAGTTCTAAGTTCCTATTTATCTATATACTCAATTAAGACACATCTCAATGTCCCTTCCCCCCATTGATTCCTTGATAAGAAGAAAGTTTGTTCAAATGTTAACATTTCACCCAACCTCTGTCATAGATGTGGTCATAAGTGGGTCTGCCTAAATTCTAGTTTTTCTTCTTTACACAATAGTTCATCTTTTCAAGCTGCATCTGGAATCTTCCAGAGCTAAGAAAAGCATACTTACAATAATATTGTGAAGTAGTGAATGAGGTGGGAGTTAGGGGCTCAGATATATTCTATATAAACACAATTGTTTGAAGACATTAAGAGTCAATAGCAATGCCTTTCTACCTGCATTTTAATATACTTGAGTTTCCATTCACATTGCTATCACAACAAAATAAAGTTAAATTTGAGGGGTGCTTGGGCAGCTCAGTTGGTTAAGCATCTTACTCCTGATTTTGACTCAGGTCATGTTCTCACAGTTTTGGGATTGAGCCTCCCCCTTCCCCATGGCGGGCTCCATGTTTGGTGTGGAGCAGGCTTGGGATTCTCTCTCTGCATCTTTCTTTGCCCTCCCCCCACCTTGTGCTCTCTCTTTCTTTCTCTAAAATAAAATAAATAATTTTAATACTGTGAGTATTACATGCTTGGTTTGGGAATCAATCAGCTTGAGTTCAAATCCCACTTCTAATATATATTGTCTTTGTGGTCTTAAGCACCTTAATTTTGAGCTTAGTTTCCTATTTCTTTAAAAAAAATTTTTTTTAATGTTGATTTATTTTCGAGAGAGATACACACAGAGTGCCAGCAAGAGAGGGAGAGAGAGAGAGGGAGACACAGAATCCGAAGCAGTCTCCAGGCTTGGAACTGTCAGCAAAGAGCCTGATGCGAGGCTCAACCCACAAATTGAGAGATCATGCCCTAAGCCAAAGGTGGATGCTCAACTGACTGAGTCACCCAGGTGCTCCTAGTTCCCTATTTCTAATAGTTAAATGAACTAATGCATGTCATGTGTTTGGCACATAGTAGGTCCTAATAAATGATTGCTATTCCACTATTTTCTTGAAAATTATGAGTACCAAATGTACATGATATTTTAAATATAAAATTATACAGGCTTTAGAATTTTAGTTGCTTCAAAAATTACATCAGGTTTATGAAAATATCAAAGAAAAATGTATACATTAAAATCTTGGATTGCAAGTAACTTGTTCTGCTAGTGTTCCTCGAGACAAGCAAGCATTTCTAATAAATTTTAACTTGATAAATGAGCGATATCTTCCAGGAGTAGTATGTGACACCAAACACCACATGATCACAACTGAGCCAATGATTCCCCCCCCCCCCCTCTCTGTCTTGCTGCTGGGTTGTGGTGATGGTCATGCTCAGATTCCCAGTCTCAGGCCACAGTGTTTGGCAGAAATCAGTGGTTTTTCAGAACATTGGTAGGTGCCCACAACAGGCACTAGTGTATTTTTTGTCACTTCAAAGCAGCTATAGACAGTCCTTTGCTTTTCCATACAAGAGTAAGCATAGGAATGCTTTGCCTCATTCTAGGTCAGGCTGCCTGCAGATATAGACCCTTTCCTCTGCTGCCTAATTGCCAGTTACATTAAATACAGTCGATGACAAGAGGTTAGTCAATATCTGTGTGAGTGTATACAATGGCCCCCATGCAGAGAAAGGTTGAAAAGAAAGGTGGTGGTGAGAAGGAGATGGAGGTTAAGTTGGAAATTAAGAAGGAAATCGTCAAGAATATGAACAAGGTAGGGAAGTGGCCAAAATTGCAAAATTTTATAAGAAGTCTACATCTGCCTCTCAACTGCAGAGGAGAAGAAGAAAAAGGCAGAGGAACCCTTCACTTCAAATGAGATTAGGGAGATGTGTAGAATGTGGGGAACAGTGCAAAGTCTTGTAGAAAAAAACGTACTACCAGAATAAAGCTGTAGCAGTGCGAACAATGGATCTGTTTAACGACAATGTCATATTTCGGTGAAATCTTCAGAAGGAGGCAAAAACAAGTGTTATTGGATAGGTTCCTTGTTAAAGCTGCAGGAAAAGAAAAAGATTCCATGGAGCCAAAAGATGCAGTGATTCCATTAGTGACAGTGAAAGTTGTCCTGTACAATAAACCTCTCTCTTGTCTCCCTCACACCAGACACGAAGGTTTTCAAAGTAAGCACAGGTTAATTTGTTTATTTTTCTTTATATTTTGTATTTTCTTTGTTATTTTGTATTATATTCCAGCACTGTAATCATTTTTATATGAATATTTTTGGGTTGTGGAAAGAATCATCTGAGTTTCCATGATTTCTTATGGGGAAATTCGCTTTGATATACAAGTGCTTTGGATTACAAGCATGTTTCCTGAACAAATTACGTTTGCAAACCAAGGTTTTACTGTAGTAGTAACAATTTAGAGTAATTGTAACTACCATTGACTTTATATTGAGGTAATTTACAGTTAATAACTACAATGAATATAATTCTTTGGAGAGGTGAAATAAAATACTTCATCCTTTGATAACATATTATGGGACAAGATAGGAGTCTATATAATGTGGTTCTGGACGAATTGTTTCAAAAATCAAAAAGCATATACTGTTAGAACCAGAAATTCCATTTTTAGGAAGTTATCCTACAGGAACTCTCCCACTGTCTCTCTGTTCTTCACACACACACACACACACACACACACACACAAATATTTATGATAGTGTTGTTAATAAAATAAAAAAGTTTGGAAGCAATTTAAGTGTTCATCAGTAGAGAATAAGTTACCTCATGCCTGGCACATTCATGTGCTGGAAGAGTATACATCATCACAAAAGAATGGAGTATTGCTAGGTGAACTGACTTTTTCAGATAATCACGAGCTCATCTCCCACTACTAACACCGGTAACGTGTTCTCCAGCAAACACTGACGGTTTCATTATCTACAAACCTGGCTGATCGCCAGAATCACTTGTGTTATATTTTATATTTATATGTGTTATATTTTATAGATTCCCAGCCCTTTCCTCAGACTTATGGGATGACTTTTTTGAAGCAAGAACCCAGAATCTGTATGTTTTTTTAAAAAACTGAAATGATTTTGAGGCAACCAATTTGGCATCAGTCTGGGATGGACATTCAGGAACTGTGAAATAAAACAATAAAGACACATATGAAGGGTTATTCCCAGATGGCTTTAGTGGAACTACAGGTATGCAATTTGGGAGGGCTCTTTTGCAAGAAAGTTGTATTAAGTTATGGTAATGCTTCCCATTTACATTATTCCTGGGAAAGTCTACCTTGGGATAAACTGGGAAGGGGTAAATTGCCCGCAATATCTTAGTAGATGAAAATACCAAGTTGTAGAATATTATGTATGGAATCATCCAATCTTTATTTTTTTAAAGGTTTATTTATTTATTTTATAAATATTTATAAATATATATATTTATTTTATAAATATTTATAAATAAAATAAAATAAAAATTTATAAATTTTATAAATTATTTATTTATTTATTTTAAAGATTTATTTATTCACATGTATTCCATGGCATTCTAGCTAAGAGTACAGAATAGAGGCTGGACAAACAACAAAGTGAACATAGTCCAGGGGCCCTCTGCCATCCAGAAAAACAGAACAGCTTCTAAATCGCCATATAATCCCCCAGTTAAGGGAAACCAGTAGAACACACTAGACCCTTAGCATTTGGGGATTTAGTGTTTCCAGTTCCATCATCTGTGAATGACTCCAAGTGTTGAAGACATGTTTTTGAAACCTAAGTGCTGTAAGGCTGGAGTGTGGACAAGTCACCAAGCTGATGAACAGACCCACTGTCAACATGGACTTGTTATTTTCTACCTGTCTTCACATGTCAGGAGACCACATTGTCACTATAACCATGCACCTGAGAATTCACAAAGAACTAGATGATATGCTGCCCATGAATGTCACGAGCAACTGGAAATCAATTGGTTCCACTTGGTCATGATCTCACGGTTCTTGCATTTGGACTCTGTGCTGACAGCTCAGAGCCTGGAGCCTGCTTTGGATTCTGTCTCCCTCTCTGCCCCTCCTTCGCTTGTGTGTGTTCTCTCTCTCTCTCCTCCCACCTCAAAAAAAAAAACCTTTTCAGATGATAAACACACTCCCATGATAATATCCTCTCTATGTGGATCCACTTGTTGTGGTCACAAAGACCTTGACCGTATGTCAAGCATACGCTCAAGGGACATTACATACACCTTAACAAAGGGAAGACACACAAGTGGAATAAGTGTCTAGAAAGCAATGACAGAGAACTAAACTTAAAAAAATTCCAAGTTACTTTCAACAGCAGTTTCCAGAACAAGACAATGTTTCTAATTACATTCTGTGCTTTTTCGTATCAACTCCAGACTACCAAACCCTTTTCCAAAACTGTCAGGGACACACATACACATTCATGTCCTGCACTTTGGATCTGCCTATCAGGCAATTTTAGCCAGCCATTTCTCCAGGTCCTGGTTATCAGTGGAGCCAGTGTCCCTTCTTTCCACCCTCCGGCACTGCACTCCAGGAACTCTGGTTTGAGGGGCAATTGTGAGAATTCAAATTCTTTGCCTTTCTTTCCCTGAAGGGGAAGGGGGGGTGGGGGGAGGGGTGGGGGGAGGTGGTGGGCAGTGCAGGGAACTGTCCAGTGTGCTGGGGGCAGCGGGAACAGTAACTCAGTAGTGTTGAGTTCTTTCTCAAGCTGCAGCTGAATTAGCTTTGTGGATTTTGTCATTGTAATGTCTCGCTTAATGCAGGCATGGGATCATCCAATCTTAATAAAAATATCCACATATTTTTATCTATATCCACTTGTTCACATGAACATAGGAAAACATATGAAAGAATATACACCAAATAGTAACAGTAGCCATTGGGGAGTGGGATTGCATTGGTGGGGTAAAGGAAGCCCGTATCCTTTGTACTATATACAATAGGGTATAAAATTTTGTGAGGTTATATCACCCAGGTAATTAAAAAGAACCAATAAACACATGAAATATAGTCAAGACAAGCCTCCTAAGCTTCTGTCAGGACATATATTTGGTCCTTGCGAGACTGGGGTATAACTCTCTCTTTTTTTAATTTTTATTTATTATTTGAGAGAGAAAGAGCATGCGAGGCAGGAGAGGGGCAGAGAGAGAATCCCAAGCAGGCTCTGCACTGTCAGTGTGAGCTGGGTATGGGGCTTGAACTCACAAACGGTGAGATAATGACCTCAGACAAAATCAAGAGTTGGACACTTAACTGACTGAGCCACCCAGCAACCTGGGGTTTGACTCTCTTCTTTAAGCCAGCCTTACTTTGCTTTGACAATTAATAAAGGGACAGCAATTTCAGGACACCCGGAGACCTGGAGACCAGTCAAGGGATAATCTTGCTGACCCTTTATTTCCTGCTTTAAAATATTCAAATTAATCCAATCAGTTTTAGCCTCTTCCTTGAGAAATTTCTTTCTTTCTCATCCATCTAAGCAAATCTAGACTCCCCAGTAGGGTTTGCTCTTAACCTGGCATCTGCTTCAAAGTCACCTTAAAGTCATCCAAATGCTTTTGCTCCGGCAAATAGGATTGGCAATGAGAACATCTAGTCCAAACTTCATTGCCTCATTTGAGTCAAGGTGAATGGACAGGTAACTCTCTCTCTTCTTTGGCAGTCACATTAAGCTGTAAGTTGGTATAGTTTCTGGAGAAGAATTACTCAAAGGAACTCGACAAATATTCATTCCATTTGTTGCCATGTTGTGAATTATTTTTCTTTCTGAGGAATATGCACAGTGATCATGGTGGGACTATCCTGAAAATAGTTTACAATGTGTTATTTCATTTTTTTATGAAAAAAGGGAAAAAGTCATTACATATATTTTGAATATTAAGGGGATGTTAGGCCTATGAAGGGTTATTTGACAAGAGTTCTTCCAGGATAAGGTGAACACGTATTCAGAACATCTGTTGTGCACAAGGCTTCTGATCTGATGATGATTTGAGAATAAAGCAGGTACATGTGTTGGAAGAAGTTTCTAACAATGGGTTTCTGCTGGGACAACAGGTAGAGGGGAGAGTGAGAATTCCTACAAGCTGAAAAAAGTTCTAAAGTTTTATCTCTCAAAAAATTCGATGTCTACCAAAAGACCCTTTTGCCTATACTGTACTGTTGGTTAAAGATTTGATAATCAAAAGGAGTATATTGAGAGAAAAAGCACAGCATTCGTAATGAGAAAGTTGGGTTTGGGTTTGAGTTCTTTGTGTAATTCTGAATAAGTTCTTTAGCCTTTCTGAACTCTTGGTTCTACACCTGTAAGCTATATTTCCTATCACAAGGTGTTTAGACTATTTGCAGTTTTTCTCTAGTTGATACAAAGCTGTCATAAATAATAGCACTGTAGCTGAACTATGCACTCACATTAATTTTCTTACATTGAAGAGTGCACAGGAATAAGACACCATGTGTCTTTATATTCACATCGAAGTTTCTTTTCAATATATCATAAGATTAAAAGGAGCAGATTACAATAATGTGTGCAAAATTGTCACACACTAGGTATAATAATATCTAAATTTCATCATGTGCTTACCACGTGTGAAGGCCATTGCTAAGTCTTTTACGTAGATAGTTGTGTAAAAAATCTCACAGTAGGCACTATTGTTATTCCTGCTTTATAGACGAAGACATTCAAACTTTATATATTCATAGTAATCTGTTTGGATTATGAATGTTTAAAAATTTATAATTTTTGTTTATTCGACCTTTTCTATTTTTCAACATTGAACCCATATTACTTTTTAAACATAAAACCTATATTGTAACCACTTTTAAGTACAATTAGCAGCATTAAAAGATTCACAATATTGTGCGACCATCACCATTATCCACTTGCAGAACTTGCCCATCATCCCAAACAGAAACTCAGTACCCACTAAACAACAGTTAAACTCTCACCCTTTTAAAATTTTAAAACATAGCCAGAAAGACAGAACCTCTGTTTCCTTACAGGCTGATAGAGGAAGTACTTTGTACCAGATGAACCATAACAGAACATGGCTACATAGAACTCTCTGTATCAGCTCTATAGCCATTAAAGTGATTGAATGTGCATCTTACAACTTTCTTGCAAAAACAAACAAACAACAAAAGAAAATTCCAGGCACAGTTTTTACTCATGAGTTCTTTCAAACATTTAAGGAAGAAATAATCTCAAATCTACACAAACATATCCAGAAAATAAAAGAGATTGGGATACTTCTCAACTCATTCTCTGAGACCAGGATTGCCCTGATAATAAAACCAGACAAAGACATTACAATAAAAGAAACTTATTTCTATTAGATAATTAGTTTTTAAAATGTATTTTATTAAATACATAATTAAGTAAAGAAAATAAATGACAAATACCCCTGATGGATATTGACACAAAACAGCTTTACAAAATTTTAGTAAATTGAATCTAACTATATATATATATATATATAATACCTCAAGACCAAATAGGGTTTGTCCCAAGATTGCAAAGTTGGTTTGACATTTGAATATTCATCGATGTAATTCACCATATAAAGAAACTAAAAAAGAAAATCCTCACGACCATTAATAGATGCAGAAAAAGCATTTGACAAAATTCAACATCAATTCATCAGAAATGTTTCCAGAAAACTAGGAACAGAAAGAAATTATGTTGGCAACCCAATAAAGGACCTCAACAAAAACCCTACAGTAATTATAGTTAGTGATAAAAGGCTGAATGTTTTCCTTTTAAGATTGGAACAAAGCAGGGATATTTACTCTCACCACTTCTATTCACTATCAAACTGGAGTTCCTAGTCAGTGCTAATGGCAAGAAATAGAAATTCAAGGCATAATGATTAGAAGGAAAGAAGTAAAATACCACTATACACTGTTGACATGTTACCTCTCTACACAAAAGCTACTAGAACTAAGAGAATTTAGTAAGATCAGAGGATGTAAGCACATTCTACAGAAGTCAGTTATATTTCTTTTTTATATTTTATATTTCCTTTTTTATCTTTATTTTACTTATTTTATATTGATAGTAATCTGTACACCCAATGTGGGGTTTGAACTCACGGCCCAAAGATCAAGAGTCTCATGCTCCACTGACTGAGCCAGACGGGCGCCCCTCCTTTTCTCTTTTTGTGGTGAGAACACGAGCATTACTCTTAGCAAATTTCAAATATACATATTGTATGATTAAGTATAGTCGCTATGCTGTATATTAGATCCTTAGAACTTATTTATCTTATAACTTCTACCCTTTTGCCAGCATTACCAACATTTCCACACTTCTTCTATCCCTCAGCTCCTGGAAAACACTATTCTACACTCTGGTTTTGTGAGGTTAACCTTCCCACCCACCACCCACATAAGTGATAACCATACAGCACTTATCTTTGCCTGCTTTATTTTACTTAATGCCCTCCAGTTTCATCCATGTTGTCCCAAACAGATGGGCTACATCAAACTAAAAACGAAAGGGAAAAAAAAAAAAAACCAAAACAAAATTAAAAGGTAACCCATGGAATGGGAGAAAATATTTGCATACCATATATCCAATAAAAGGTTAACATCCAAAATATATAAGGGATTCATACAACTCAGTAGCAAAAATATTCTCATTTTTTATGACTGAACAATACTGAATTTTCTGTCTATTATCTTCTTTATCCATTCATCAGTAGATGGGCATTTAGGTGGTTTCCATATCTTAGCTATTGTGAATAAAGCTGCAATGAACATGGGGGTGCAGATATCTCTTCAAGATACTGGTTTCATTTCCTTTGCATATACACCCAAAAATGGGATTGCTTGATTATATAGCAATTCCAATTTAAGTTTTTTGAGGAACTTCTATATTTTTTCTATAATGGCTGTACCAATTTACATTCCTATCTACAGTGTACAAGGGTTCCCTTTTCTTCATATCCTCACTAACACTTGATAATCTCTTTTTGATCCTAGCCATCCTAAGGTGTGTGAAATGATATCTTATTTTGGTTTGATTTGCATTTCTCTGATGATTAGTAATGTTGAACTTCTTTTCATATACCTATTGGCCATTTGTATATCTTCTCTGGAAAAATGTCTAGTTCTTCTGCCCATTTAAAAATAGTATTATTCTTTATTTATTTGCTTGTTTTTTGCTACTGAGTTGTATCAATCCCTTATATATTTTGGATGTTAACCTTTTATTGGATATATGGCATGCAAATATTTTCTCCCATTCCATAGTTTACCTTTTAATTTTGTTGATTTTTTTCCTTTACTTTTTAGTTTGATGTAGCCCACTTGTTTATTTTTGCTTTTGTTACCTGTGTTTTTGGTTTCCTATCCAAAAAAAAATCATTGCCAAGACCAATTTCAAGGAACTTTTCCTATGTGTTTGTTTCTAGGAGTTTTATAGTTTCAGGTCTTATATTTAAGGCTTTTAAGATCCATTTCAAGTTAATTTGGGGAAGTAGAATAAGATAGAGGTCCAGTTTCATTCTTTTGTATGTGAATATCCAGTTTTTCCAAAACCATTAATTGAATAGACTATCCTACCTCCATGTGTGTTCTTGGTACCACTGTTAAAGATTGGTTGATTGTATTTTATTTCTGGGCTCTCTATTCTGTTCTAGTGGTCTATGTATTTGTTTTTATGGTACTAACATAAAATCATAAAATGGTAACATACCCTAGATTACTATGGTTATGTGATATAGTTTGAAATCAGGAAATGTGATGCCTCCAACTTTGTTCTTCTTTCCCAGATTGTTATAGGTACTTGGGGTCTTTTGGGGTTCCATAAATTTTTTAGGATTTTTTTTCTTATTTTTATGAAAAATGCCATTGGAATTTTAATAGGGATTGCATTGAATCTATAGGTTACTTGGGGTAATATGGACATTTTAACAATACAAAATCTTTCAATCCAAGAATGCAAGATATCTTTCCATTTATTTGGCTTTTGATTTTTTTCATCAATGTCTTATGGTTTTCAGTGTACAGATTTTTTTACCTCCTTAGTTAGACTTATTCTTAAGTATTTTATTTTTTGATGCTATTTTAAATGAGATTATTTTCTTAATTTCTCTTTCAAATAGCTCATATTTCTGCTGAACTTTTTCTTTCATTCCTGTGTTGTTTTACTGAGTTTATTGTATTATCTATCTGTGTTGTATCTGTCTGAGTTGTACTCATTGAGCTTCCTAAAATAATCATCTCATTGAATTCTTTGTCAGGCAATTCATAGATCCCCATTTCTCTGGGGCCAGTTGCTAGAAAATTATTGTGTTTCTTTGGTGGTGTTGTGTTTCCTTGATTTTTCATGTTCCTTGAAGTCCCACATTGCTGTTTTTATTTTTAAAGAAGTGGTTACCTCCTTTAGGAAAACGACTGGCTTTTGGAGAGAGATACCGTCACGTATTAGTACAGCTAGGGATTCTGAGGCTGTTTCAGATCTCTTCTATGGGTGTGCCACTCCATGCTTTTTGTTCCCTCTTAGGGACAAATTACTAAAATTGTATGCCTTCTCTTAATCTTGCAAAACTGGGTTTTGGGTGCCGAGAATCTCCCATTTTTCCCTGGGACGGTGCCCTGAAATGCATGCGAGCGTACTCCTAATCTCGCACAGAGTTAGTCTGGCTTTCTGTGCTTGCTTGCTTGCTAGTCAGCTGCAAAGTCTCCTCACTGTCCATGGAAGCTGGCCATGCAGGGAGAGAAGAGTGTGGATGATGCACGAGAAACATTAGAGATGGATGTGGGGCAATTGGGGCCCACATTTGGGGCATCCACGGTTTTTTGTGAGTAGGCTTCCTAATGGAGTTTGTGAATTGGTTAGTAGCAGAACTATGAAGCAGTTAGTAAGATCGTTTTGATGAGTTCAGAGCCCTGGCTGCTTATACTCTTAACTTCTTCCCATCCCTGAGGCTTGCAGATCACCTCAGTAATCTGGATGAGGTAAGAAAGAAATGGGTCTCTTGGGCAGCATCCTGCATGGCTAAGGAAGGCAGGAACTCCGTTACCTATTCTCAGTTTTCCCTGTGGGAGGAATCACATCTGCAGAGGTGTCTCCTGGCACTGAGCCAGCCTGCCTTGGGGGACGAGTGTTGAGGGCAAAGTGAAACTGTTCCTCTTACTTTCTTCAATGCATCTATTCTTGGATTATTCTGCTCTAATTGTATGCAACTTCTCTGCTGGACTCCCAGACTCCCATGAATGGACTCTTGTCTATGGGTGACCGCCAAAATTGATGTATTATGGAAGGATGAAGGTAGAAAATGTTTACTCTGCCATCTTGCTGATGGCATTTGAAGTATCCTCCATGAACTATTAAAGAACAATTGAAGTTGACATAAGAAAATAACACTATGTGCAATACCATAAAAAATATAAACGACTCAAAGACAAATATAACAAAATATAGGCAAGATGTGCATGCTGAAAGCTAGAAAACTAAATGTTTTATGGGAAACATTAAAGAAGAGTTAAATAAATGGAGAGATGTGTGGTACTCATGGATCAGAAGATTTGATATTGCTACGATGTCAATTCTCCCCTATTTGTGATCAGCCTGCAGATACAAAATTTGGATGTAGAGACTGATGATGCCACACATTCACCAAGAGTGTGAAGAGAGTATCGCTCATATAATAAAACTTTCTGGGGGGAACAAGTCAGGCTTCCAAACATGTCTAAAATGGCTTGAAAGAATGGGTTTAAAGTTATGTGGTATTTAGAGGGAGGGGCTTGTTAAAAATCCTTTTAAGGGGTGCCTGGGTGTCTCAGTTGGTTAAGCGTCCGACTTTTGGTTGTGGCTCGGGTCATGATCTCACCGTTCATGGGTTCAAGCCCCGTATTGGGCTCTGCTCTGGCAGTGCAGAGCCTGCTTGGGATTCTGTCTCCCTATCTCTCTGCCCCTCCCCCTCTCACTCTGTCTCTGTCTCTCTCCAAATAAATAAATAAATTAAAAAAAAAAATAAAAACCCTTTTTTTAAGTTGGAATTGGCATACTTTTAACTTCTTGCTGGTGCCAAAAGAGAAAGCACCTGGGCTTTCTGGTTGCCTTCTCTGGATGGGAGGCAGAAAGGTAAGAAAGAGTGGTGGGGCTTCAAAGCGGTCAAGTAACAGCTCAGAACCTGGAGCCTGCTTGGGATTCTGTGTCTCCTTCTCTCTCTACCCCTCCCCTGCTCATGCTCTCTCTCTCAAAAATAAATAAACATAAAAAAAAAAAAGAAATCATCCTTTACATATACATATATATTTATTTATTTCTTCTTAATTAATTAATTGATTATAAACATTTCTTTCACTCTTTGGTTTTTGTAGATTCAGCTTTCTGTCTGTATCATACTCCTGCATGAGGAAATTCCTTTAACATTTCTTGCAGCGGTTTTGCTTGTGAGGAAATCCTTCAGCTACTGTTTATTTGGAAGTATCTGTCTTCATTTTTAAAAGAGATTTTTGTTGGGTATAGAATTCTGTTTAACTGTTTTCTCCCCAGTACCTCAAATATATTTCTCCATTGTCTTCTGACTTGTATAGTTTCTGGCCAAAAATCTACTATAATTCTCACCTTTGTTTTTTTTTATGTAACACCCTCTCCATCCCACCCTACTCACACTTACTATCTGCTTTCAAGACTTTATCTTTTTTTTAAAGTTTATTTATTTATTTTGAGAGCGAGAGAGCAGGGGAGGGGCAGAGAGAGAGGAAGAGAGAATCCCAAGCAGGCTCTGCACTGTCAGCACAGAACCCAACGGGGGGTTCAAACCCACAAACCATGAGATCATGACCTGAGCTAAAACCAAGAGTTAGATGCTCAGCGGACTGAGCCTCCCTGGTGGTTCAAGATTTTATCTTTATCTTTGGTTTTAGCCATTCTACTACAAGGTGTCTTGGTGTGACTTCTTTTGGTATTTATACTTTGGGGGATTCTCCGGGTGTCTGGATCTGTAGAGTTTTGTCTTTTATTAATTTTGGACGTTTCTCAGAAATTATCTCTGCAATATTTCTTCTGCCACATTCTCTACTACTTCTTTTTCTGGAAATCTAATTACATGTATATTATTAGTTTTTTTGATATTGCAGCACAGCTTTTGGTAACCCTCTCTCTCTTTCTCTCTCTGTCTTTAACTCTTTTTACTCTTTGCATTTCAACTTATATAATATATACTGATCGAACTTCAAATTTACTGATTTTTTTTTTTTTTTTTGCTTTGTCTGCTGATAAACCCATCTAGGGAATTCTTCATCTCTGATAATGTGTTTCTCTTTTTCTTTATATAAAACTTCCATTTAACTTCAAAAAAATTATAGTTTCTATGCCTCTGCTGAAATTTCCTATTTGTTCCCATATGTGCTATCAACCCTTGTTAAATTTTTAAAATACTAATCATAGCAATTAAAAAATCTTCGATACTTTCAACATCTGGGTCATCCTTAACGACTACTTCTATTGATTGCTTTATACGTTAACAATAGATTGTGTTTTATGCTTTTTATTAAAAAAAAATTTTTTTTTTTAAAGTTTATTTACTTTTGAGACACAGAGAGACAGAGCATGAACGGGGGAGGGGCAGAGAGAGAAGGAGACACAGAATTGGAAGCAGGCTCCAGGCTCTGAGCCATCAGCCCAGAGACTGACGCGGGGCTCGAACTCACAGACCGTGAGATCGTGACCTGAGCTGAAGTCGGACGCTTAACCGACTGAGCCACCCAGGCGCCTCGCGTTTTATGCTTTTTAATATTGCATACCATTTCAACGAAGTCTTGATATCATTTATCGAAGAGTAAAGGGAGCTGAGGGAAATAATATTTAACTCTGAAAATAGACATGCCTCTTTTGTGAGGCTGTCATGTCAGAAGTTGTTAGTCTGGTCAGAAGCTCAGCTGGTTTTGGGTTTCATTGTTACTCTCATTTTCTTCATTGCAGAGGTGACTCCTGTGCTTTGTGCCTAGAGCTGGGCGGGCCTGGGCTCGTGGAGGACTGTGGGTTTTCATTTTTGTTCTTACTGCTCCTGCCCCATTTTCAGCGTCCCGTACTCCCTGCGTGCCTGTTTCTCTTTCCATGTGCTTCGTCCTCCTTCTACGTGAGCTAACATTTCTTGTTACTATGCACTAGTGTTGCAGGATTTTTTACCTCCATGCCCGGGGTTCGTTGTCTCCCCACTTCGAAGAATGGAGAGGTGGACACAAAACAAAATGAGCAGCAGGCAGAAGTTTAGTAGAGTGTAAGATCAGAAGGGAAGAATAGTATGAAAGCTGTCTTTACAGAGAGGGGGTATTTGAAAGTGAATGCCTCGGCTATATGCAAGCGACTTTGCTCTATAGGATTTTGGTCAGGCCCCTTTCTTTCCCCCTTGTTCCTCCTCAGGTTTTACCCCTCTTGGCCAGGTAAGTCGAAGTGCCTAGTCATTCCTTTTTGATTGGCTCGTTTCCATTGTAAGAGGGGTGGTCTATGGCCATATTGTTCCTTGTGGGTCATATGTCTTATGGTCTACTTATTTTTAACCAGGTCTTTTGTCAAATTCCTGAGGGAAACCTGAGGGGGATAGGCAATGTCTGTCACATTCTTAAGAGGAATTTACACCTGAAGGAGTTTGCTTGAGGATGTTTCCAGAGGAAATGTTTTAAAATATGTGTTTTTCACCACCCAGGGACCTTTAAGCCCTAGCCTCTCCCTTTCTGTTTACTGAATCTTATCTTTCCCTGTCATACTAGGCTTATGGTACGAAAGAAGGAATCTTTATTTTTCTGGGATTTTAGTCTTTGGCAGACTCCCTGTGCCTGATTGTCAGGAATAGGATTTTATCAGCATTTCTTACCCCTCTTGCCAATGCCTGCTGAATTCTTACTTGTAGGTCATGGATAGAAAAGAGTTTCTTGTGTATTCCTGGAAGTAGTACACCCATCCTCACACCAGGGCAGGATCCTGAGTCCAAGAGTTTTCCTGCTTTTGTGTAGAGGCATAGGACCTTTGCTTCTATTCATTCCCTAGAAGCAATAGGTTTGCCCCTTCCTCCAGTAGGTTCAGCCTTTTTGCTTTTTATGAGAGAACGAACGAGGTTGCTGGGTGGGTTTTCACACTTTTGCCACAGTGACAGCCAAAAATTTCCTGTATGTCTACACCACTGATCACCTCCTGCATGCCCGCTCTGACTCTAGCTTTTCTCATGAGACTCCAGTGGAAAAGAACTTGTGGATTAGGGCAAAGTCCTCTTGTCTTCAACTCCCAGCCATTCCACACTGATACTCCAGTCCATACTTGTCTTTTAAGACTTTATCAAACTTTTAATTTTTTCCTTACTGACTTATATAGTGGTCATGTATTTCTTTTCTGTTTTGCCAAAGGTAAAGGAGTTTGTGTTTCCTGTCTCTCCTTGGAAGGGCTTGCAATTATTTGGGATTTAACTTGTTTGATTGGCTTGTAGCCTCAGCTCTCATATGGGCTCAAGAAAAGTTTGTAGATTTTCTAGCTTTGTTTGGTTGCTAAGGTGGGAACTGTGTTTCTCTTCTGATTTTCCACCTCCTAAGTAGAAGCAAACTCTAGAAATCTAAGCTTAAAGACAGAAAGAAGTCAATCAGTGACTTTACATGAAACTACTTCCTTATCATCTCATGTGGACCCAAATTAATTATCTTTAAAGAGTGTCTGTTCTTTGCAACTGAAAATTTTAAACAATGTCATGACATCCAGCATCTCAAAATCAGGAGAACCAAACTCACATTGTGTGGTATGCAGGATTTTAGAGACAGACTCCCAAGTTTCTCATACCTTGGCTATTCAAGCCCTTATCTAGGTACTGCTCTAAAGAGATTTCACAGATATAAAATCCCAAGGCAGCTAACTTTAAGATCTGAAGATTTTCAAGGTGAGCGTGACTCAATCAGGTGACTCTTTTTCAAATAGAAAGTTTTCTGCAGCTGGTAGCAGGAGAAGTTGGAGAGATTTGAAGCATGAGAAGGATTTCAGTGTACTTTTGTGGGCTTTGAAGGTGGAGGGGGCCCCGTGCAAGGACTGGAGAGTGGCCACAAGTAGCTGAGTGCAATCCTTAGCTAACAGGCAACAAGGAAATGGGATCTCATTTCTACAGCTGCATGGAACAGAATTCTGCCAATAACAGGCATGAGATGGGAAGAGGGACTTAATCTCCAGATGAGAATTTACCTAGGTGACACATTCATGTTAACCTTGTGAGATCCTGAGCGGAGCTCCTAGCTATACCATTCTGTATTTCTGACCTATAGAACTGTAAGATAACAAATTGCCTTGTTTTAAGATGCTAAATTTGTGGTAATTTGTTACATAGCAAAAGAAAACAACTACATGTTGATTTCAGGGGAACGGAATCCTCAGAAGCTGTGCAGTCCTGCAGCCCTGATCATAAATGACTGTATGACTCTATATTAAATGACCCTATATTACCAGAATAAGAAGCTTTTGGAAAGACAGGTTTTCATAATCAGGATGGAAGATTCATGATGTTGAATGGGCTTACAGCAGAGACTGAATCATAGCAAACATGCAGGAAATACCGTGAAACCATATGTGGATGACTGGGGAGGTAACTATGCAGATTCTATCAGTAAACGAGAACTAGAGCAACTGGCCTTCATCTAGAAACTAGCCTTAGCTCTAGAGGAAAGCAAAGCTAAAGTACATAACGGTGGTTCTTCTTTGGTTTAGAGAACGAAAATATGGTGAATAAATAATGATGATGAAACAAGAGCAACCATTTATGGAATATTTACTCTGCGACAAACACTGTTGTAATAACTTTATGTATGCATTTTCTAATTCTTAAAATATTTCAGCTTGATACTATTCATCTTTTAACCCTTGGGTGTAGGTAATGAAGAATGATCCTGAGATTAACCAGGAAAAAAACCAGGAAACAATGGCAGCATCTTGGGACAGAAAATTTAAGTGCCTGTTGTAGTTTTATAATGTGCCCTTAATCTCAGTAATGCTTATCTCCTCTGGCTAAAGAAGGAAGTGAACTCTTTAATTCTTAAAACTGAAAAATACCCTTCTTTTTTATTTATTTATGTATTTATTTTTTATTTATTTTTATTAAAAAAAATTTTTTTAACATTTATTTATTTTTGAGACAGAGAGAGACAGAGCATGAGTAGGGGAGGGACAGAGAGAAGGAGACACAGAATCTGAAACAGGCTCCAGGCTCTGAGCTGTCAGCACAGAGCCTGACGCGGGGCTCGAACTCACAGACGGTGAGATCATGACCTGAGCTGAACTCGGACGCTTAACCGACTGAGCCACGCAGGCGCCCCTCTTTTTCATTTTTTAAGTTTTTATTCATTTATTTCGAGAGAGAGAGAGAGAAAGCGTGAGTTGGGGAGGGGCACAGAGGGAGAGAGTATCCCAAGCAGGCTCTACACCGCCAGCACGGAGCCCAACCTGGAGCTTGAACCCATGAACTAGGGGATCATGACCTGAGCCAGAGTAGTTCATGCAACCGACTGAGCCACCCAGGCGCCCAGAAAAATACCCTTCTTAATGCACTTAAAAGCACTTGGTGTCTGAGCCAGCACCAATAAATTAGGCCTTCTTTATTTCTAAAGCAATTCGTGCTTTATTGAAAGCATATCGTATAATACATATAATGTGAGTTTATAGCAACATTTATTGATCACCATTTGTTTTTTAAGAACGTAGGGCTCCCAATGTAGGGCTTGAACTCATGAGCCTGAGATCAAGAGTCACATGTTCTACTGACTGAGCCGGTCAGTTTCCCCTATTGATCATCTTTTTTTTTTTTTTTTTTTTTTTCTTTTACATTTACTTATTGAGAGACAGAGAGACACAGAGTGTGAGCAGGGGAGGGGCAGAGAGAGGGGGAGACACAGAATCCGAAGCAGTCTCCAGTTCTGAGCTGTCAGCACAGAGCCCGACACAGGGCTTGAACTCGCAAACTGCAAGATCATGACCTGAGCGGAAGTCGGTTGCCCAACTGACTGAACCACCCAGGCACCCCCCTTTTTTTTTAATGTTTATTTTTGAGAGAGAGAGAGAGAGAGACAGCATGAGCAGGGGAGGAGTAGAGAGAGAGGGAGACACAGGATTCAAAGCAGGCTCCAGGCTCTGGACTATCAACACAGAGCCCAATGCGGGGCTCGAATTCACGGACTGCGAGATCATGACCTGATCCGAAGTCGGGCACCAACTGACTGAGCCACCCAGGTGCCCCTCCCCTATTGATCATCTTAAAAAATTAGATCACTAACACGTTTTGCCCGCACAGTTGTAGAATACACCTAGAGATAATTACACCTTATCATTAGAGTCCAAGAACAAATCATAATAAATTCTCCAGAGTTACCAAATTTGCAGATATACAAAATAATAATAAAAATCAACATTAATAAAAGGAACCATTGTCTTTTACCAAGTTTAATTTGTATACCGCAAATAGTTCGATTTTCTTAATTAAATAAGTAACTAAAATCAAAATCATAAATAATAAGAGGGGACTGAATCTCCCTAAATGATGGAGCACTCAAGCATTTTTACTTTTGCATGCAGACAAAAAATCCAAAAACAAATAACAAATAAACAAACAAAAAAACCCCTGTCCACCCAAGAGCTAATCCATTTTCCACGCTCATTATCATTCAGATGAGTCTTTTGTAAGACAAAGATGTCGGCATAGCTTTTTCAGTGTCTGAGAACGCCTTTCTTATTTGGATTGTACAAATAAAGAGGACCCTCTGGATCTAATTAAGAGATTTTTCACCTGCCATCATTCATTCATTCAGTTCACAAACATCTATGGAACACGTGCTATGTGCACAGCACAATGTTAAATACTGTATTACACTAAGAGATATGCCACAATGGGCCAATCATAAAACTACACTCTTAATTAATCTTGTGATTTTTAATGATTTACTTCTTTCATTCAACAAGGCCTTATTAACAACCAAGTGCTAGGCTAAGCCTTGAGGCTGACGAAATGAACTCGGTCCCTGCTTTCACGTGCTCATAATCTGATGGGGGAGGCAGATACATAAACAAGAAGTGACTGTGCAGCTGAGGTCCCACCATAGTGGTTTGTGATGGTGTAATGGAGCTTCTGTGTGTGTGTGTGTGTGTGTGTGTGTGTATTACTGGAGGGAAGTAGGAGAAGAAGGGCCAGGGAAGGGCTCCCTGAAGAAGTGACAAGACCAGGGTCTTGACTGACAAGAATTTCCAAGGGGAGGGAGGGGAAGATCTCCCAGGCACAGGAAAGGGCCTTGGGAAACATTTGTGGGAGGGCAGGTCACACGTGGGGAGCTGCAGCCAGGTGAGGCTGGAGGCTGTAGGATAATCTGGAAATGAGGTTGGAGAGAGATCAAATGAGAGGATCATGTTTGGGGATTATTTAGGTTGAATCATATGAACTTGCCAATATAAATTATTTAGGCTTAAAACAGCAATTTGATATGGTTTAAATGATATCTCAAGATGACATAATGATGAATGAGCATCAGTAAATAACTACCTGAACTCTGATTCTATTGTTGGTGGTGCTGTTATTTGCACTTCTCACTCCCCGGTCTGATCAGGAAGGGCTCCTCCCTAGGACCAAGACTGTTCTGGTGTCTGAGGGAGATTCTGAGGTTACATGGAAGGAAGTGGTCTTGGCCGCCAAAGTCAGTGAGAGTGGGACTGGGAAAATGAATTCTGCAGGACTGTACTGGGGAAAGAGCGCGCGTAATAATGGTGATAAAACCCTATTCCTTACCGAACACCGACGTGTGCTGGCTACCGTGCTAAGTCCTTCACACGCGTTATCTCTTATCCTCACAACAGCACCCCTAGGAGTGTCCTTTTATACCTATTTGACATACTGGAACTCTAAGGCTCTGAGAGACTGGGTGCCACCTTCCTAGCACTCAGCAGAGCTAGGACGCCTTCCTGTGATTTCACTGCACCTTACCCTTTGGGGGGGGGGGCTGACGAGAGTGACCGCTCGTAGAACCAGAAGGGACTGAGCACCAGTTAATGTTTATCTATTGCCCAGAAGAGCGACGATGAGAATACGGGTGTAGCCACATGAATAACTTCGGTGTCAGAAGTCCATACTTTTTAATTTGAATTATTTTGGCCCCACGGAGGTAGAAAGGGGCAGAGGGGAAGCAGCAAGAGATGAGGACGCGGGTGTATAGGGTGTATTTTGGTGATATGGGAAGAAAAGGGGAGGCAGGCTGTTCTTTCCTCTCTAACCTCCCTGGCAAGCCACCAGCTGGCTCTATAACGTAACTCTTTGTTTACCGTGGCAAGAACAAAGCACATTCTGCTTAGTGAAGTCCTTCCTGACAACAGCTACATAGCAGGGGGAGAAAACTGTGTGGACATCATTTGATGAAACCATTTCCCTCGATTTATTGTCCTAATAAATGTGCATAGAAAGGAATAGGTTGTCAGGAAAATGCAAGACCAAAACTTGAAACATGTTACTAAAAGAGTGTTCTCAGCTGGGAAATTGGAAAGTCAGACAGCATTTCCATCACTTTGGGATGGCCATCCAGTTGAGACTCTGTGGTTCCCTGTGGCCTTGTCATCTCGAAGCCACCCAGCACACTACAATGCACAGTGGGAACAATGCCTCAGGGGGCCCTTGCGACCCATGAGTACAGCATCTCATCTATTATCCAAGTGGCCTATTCGAGAAACCATCTTTTGGGTGTGTCTTTTCATTTGTTTCTTCTGTCCCACATGCTGAGAGTGATGACAAGGGTCATTTCTAGTTAATGTTGTGGACAGTGCACTCAAAGTGACCTTTCCAACTGTGAAGCAGCCATTCATAGTCTGGATTTTTAAACAGTTTTCTCAAAAAAAAAAAAAAAAAAGAAAGAAAGAAAGAAGAAAAAAAGTGACTGTATTTTCTTAAAGTTCACGTGTTTGGATTGAGACTTAGGTGCCTGTCTGAAGCTTATCTCTTTTCATAAGAAACATATGATTTTGTGAGAGTTTGAAAGAGAAAATCACTGTAGGGTTATTTTGCAGGGGCGGAAGAGAAGCCATTTTCAGTGGAGTGAATATATAATTAATTCTCCCAATGGAAAACACTACAATAAATATGCAAACTTCTCAGTAGGGTCCTTCTTTCTCTCTTCTAGAAATTCCATGAACCAGCTATACCAAACTATAAAATGCTTTCTGAAAACAATATTTTCTTGATAACTTGAACTTCAAAATTTATAAAACATTAACTTTCCTAAGTACCTTTTCTAGTTCTTTTTTTTTTTTTAAAGCACTCGAGATATACTCTGGTTGATAGATGTTCTGAGCATGGTAGTTTGGGCACGTTTTTCAAACACCATCAAGGCAGTAGAATAGTTGACATATACCAAATGACCACTTAATTCATCTTGATCTGTATTTTAATTCAATTTTTAAGTTACTGATGACAAACCCTGGCATTCTCCTGACGTTCAGAGTGATTTGGAATTTTCTGTCTCCCAGTCAGCACATACTGTGTAGCCATTGAACAACAAAATTGTTGTCAGCCTACAGAAGATGAATCTGTTTTTTAAAAAAATGTTTGTGTGTGTGTGTGTGTGTGAGAGAGAGAGAGAGAGAGAGAGAAAGAATGTGCTAGTTGTGTGGGGGGGGGGGGGCAGAGAGAGAGAGAGAGAGAGGGACAGAGGATCCAAAGCAGGCTCTGCACAGCACAGAGCCCAATGTGGGGCTTGAATTCACAAATCGCCAGATCATGACCTGAGCCGAAGTCAGATGTTCAACCAACTGAGCCACCCAGGTGCCCCTATGTCGGATGAATCGTAAACAATTCTCCTCTTTTTGGTTGTTTGCATTTCCCCCTCGTTTCTGGTAACCAAGAGTTGAGTATAAAAAAAAAAAAAAAAGCTAGTGCTTGGCAATGCAGTTTCAGAGATGTCAAGTTTAATTCACTTTTATATGTGATCACACTGTCTCCAGATACTTAGGAATACTTTTTGTTTGTTGAGTGTATGTCCTTCCTCAGCTCAGACAATGCAGAGGCTGTGTTGCTGGGATGGAGGGACAAAAAGAGATGGGGGGGTGGGGGGAAGGGGATGAGCTTAGATCTGTTTTGCAGTAGGTTGCCATGCTGGATTGTAAAGCTTGCTCTAGTATCCAGCTCAATCTCTGGTCATCTTCCCTGGTGCCTGTTGAAAGTCCTAGGACTTGAATATTAAAAAAATTTTTTTTTCAGTGTTTATTTTTGAGAGAGAGAGGAAGAGAGACAGCATGAGTGGGGGGGGGGGGGCAGACAGAGGGAGACACAGAATCTGAAACAGGCTCCAGGCTCTGAGCTATCAGCACAGAGCCCAACACGGGGCTTGAACTCATGAATTCGCAAGATCATGACCTGAGCTGAAGTCAGACGCTTAACCAACTGAGCCACTCAGGTGCCCCTTAGGACTTTGATATTTTAAACTGCCTTTGCCAGAACAATTTATGGCTTTGAATCCTTGCACAAGGCATGTTTTAAAGGCTCTTGGGCTCCATTGCTCTTAACCTTTATTTATACCCATTGAGGGTTCTTGCTAACTTGCCTATGGTGGGGCAAAGAGGACAGCCACCCAGATGGATGCCCGTGTGCCGATCTGGCCTGGCCTGGCTCCTGCACAAATATGCCCTGCAGGCTGGGGAAGGATACAGCTGGCCAGAGGCTCCTGTCCCTCATCTACCATCCTCTCTGATGCAGGTGGCTCAGTGACTGCTGTCCAGCCCAAGGGAACGCTGCACACGACCCAGGTGCTCAGCTCAGAGAGAATGTTCCCCATTGAAAACACATTTGGGAACACGGCCCCTCAAAGCCAGTCGCTGTGGGTCCTTCTGTTATTTGGAAAAGACCATGTCAAATGTCTAACAAAAGTGTTTAAACAGTCCTTCTCCTTTCTGGTGATTTGTGTAGAAAAAGAAGGTTAAATCTGGTGTCTGTCCTTGGCAGAGAAAACTTACATATTCCAATGCTCTCATGTATTCTTACAGAACACTTACATAACATATAGCTGGTTATGGATGCGCAATGTTTGAAAATTTAGTTAAAAGTAACAAAAGAGGGCATTCTCTGATTCTAAATCCCTTTGACTAGAAAAATGGTCTGTATTTTAAGAAAGCATTTGGCAACAACAGTGTTTCCTAAAATCCATCAGAACCTGAAAGAAAACACAGGTCCTTTCTCTTTAACCTGTGTCATTTACGATGTAAGGTCTAAATGGCAAAACACATATTAAACTTTAAAATTATTTTAAGTTAAAAAAAATTTAATTAGAAAGAAATGGACTCTTCATACATTAATTTTTATTAATACACTTATTTAATCTAAAATTAAATAAACCTTTGATACTTATCTTTGTCTTCTCCCTTTTGAAAATCACTTTTTAAAAACAAATCTAACAGTTAGGGATTCAATTATTTCAAAAATACTATTTCTGTTATATGGTAAATATCTGCCTGGGCTTGGTAAATGAAGGCAGTCCATTGTGAGCTCATTTCTGTATGAGATTCATCTAAAATTTTATTACTGTGTGGGTCACACAATGGAATAACAGTGTTAATAACTTGATTCTGTAGCTGCAACCTTCTCTTATGAAGCAAACTGCCTCAGGGCCAGCGGCTGCTCATTTATTTCACTATATTTAAATCAATTGCGGAGGCAGTCAGACAATAAATTGTGTGTGCTCTCTGGTCATAAAATTGGCATCTCAAACTGCAAAGGCTTCTACAAAGATTTAACAGCTCCCCCTTTCGGGACGGATTCTTCTTTGTACCATCATGTGCAGGGAAGGTGTGGAGATGTAAATAACATTCTTTTTCTGTCTTCTTGTTAAATTCTGTTTTACCATCGTATAGTTGGGTCCAACTTTTCAGCCTCCGTAAAGCTCCCACTTATTGCTTGAGGCGAATTCTTTTGTCTGAGCAGCGGAACAAGATAACCGACTTAATCTTCCTAGTAACACGTGAGTCGCCATGTATCATTTTAATCTGCAAAACACTAGGGCTGAGTAGTGTCACATGCTGATTTTACTTTTCTATGAGAAAGTGACTCCCTGGTTCAATGATGGATTGCTTGTTCTCTTTAAACAACAGTCAAGATGGTGAATGCCCTGGGGTGATAGACAGAGTGTGCAATGGGAATGGGGGCAAATCTGATGGGCCGGTTCAAGTTCACCTGACAAAGCTGGAGCAGTCTGCAAGCAGCATTCGAGAAAGGATTATTCACACTGGCATTATGGTTTTGAATGCATTTTTCTCCTTGTGCAGCTGCGAAGCTCCCTCACACTGAAGGTTTATGCACCATAATAAAGAGATTTATTTTTTTTTTTCTCTCACTCTTGCTTCTTACACTTTACACCTAGTTTCCACTGAACCGTTCAGGCAGAGGACATCTGTATAAGCAAACCATACAGAACAAACATCCTCTCCAGACAATAGCAGTGCTAAAAGTAACAAAAGCCTGATATTTCTAATGTCTGAAGGGACAAAAATTACATCTCCTGAAGTTGAACACAACTCCTGAAACTTAGCATTTTATATATTGTCATTTGATGCTACACACAAAAGATTAAACTGAAAGGTAATTATTTATTCAGATTTAGCAACATGATAATGGAAGTTTTCTAGAATTGACTTGAAAATATCCCAGGATCCATTTTGCTGTGGGCAATAAGCATTAAAGAATAGGAGTGGGGGAAGAAATTAGAAAAGTTTAAACATAAGGAAGCAAAATAACTTCCTTTATAAATTAGAGGTACAACTGAGGAAATTCTATTTGTCTTTCTTTCCTTCCAATTTTCCATCCTTGTCCATCCGCTTATCTATCCTCATCCTACCTCGTTGTAGAATGGTTTCCTGAAGTCTGGAGAGCTCAGACATTCTTCTGTAATTAGGACATAAATCCTTATTGCCTCTTGCCTTATGTAGCAAGAAGTAGTTAGCTAATAAGCAGTTATTGGGTATATAAAATGCATAGAATTAGCATTTGCTTATTCATTTAATTTACTTATTCATTCAATTATTTAAACAAAAATGAACTGTTTAAGCACCAACTATTAAGCAGACGCTAACATAGGCAAGTGCTGTGGTACAACGGGGCACAGGGCTCCGTTTAGGCTGGTCAGATAGTATATCCTCCAAGCCAGCCTCTAATGATCCCTGATCCCTGCCTGCTGGTATTCATATGCTTTTGGTCTCTCCCACATTGTATCACAGTTGGTCTGTGTGACTAATAGAATATAGAAGCGATGGCATGTCACTTCTGAGACTACATTATAAAAGACTTGTGACTTCTGTCTCTCTCTCCTTTGGATTTTTCACTCTGATTGAAGCCAGCTGCCATGTTGTGATATGGACTGGCCCAGGTGATGAGGAACCGAGGCCTCTGACCAACAGCCAGCAAGGAAGAGGCCTCCTGACCACAGTCACATGAGAGAGCTTGGAAGTAGATCTTTTGGTCCCAGTCAAGCCTTCAGATGACTGAAGTCCCAGCTGATATTGTGATGGCAGCCTTAGGGAGACTCTGAGTCAGCACTATCCAGCAAAGCCACTCCCCAATTTCTGATCTGTGGAAACTTCAAGAGAATAGCCTTTTATAATCTTCTGTATATAATAATCCTTTGTCATTCAAAGCCTCTGAGTTTTGGGTTAATTTGCCATGCAGCAATAGAGGAATAATATAGCCGATAATTATAATCCAGCTATAGTGTAGATAATATGACATAAGTGTATATTAGCTTCCATGATAACTGTGCAGTGATAGTTGCACAATTATTGTGGTAGATCAAAGGAGGGGTACTTAGGTTGTAGAGAAAAAAAAGAATGGGAATAAAGGATATCAAGGAGGATTTTTTTGAGTTTACTTATTTATTTTCAGAGAGAGAAAGAGAGTGCATGTGCCAGCATGAGTCGGGGAGGGGCAGAGAGAAAGGGAAAGAGAGAGTCTCAAGCAGGTTCTGCCCTGTCAGTGCAGAGCCTGATGTGGGGCTCCATCCCATAAACCCTGAGATCATGACCTGAGCTGAAATCAAAAGTTGGACCTGTAACTGACTGAGCCACCCAGGCACCTCTCAAGGGGGAGTTTTTGAAAGAAGTGTTGGTTGAGGTGAGTCTTCAAAGATGTGAAGACATAGGGGTGACTGTCCTTGTAGGCATAAGCATGAAAACAGTCACCAAGTGACAAAAAAGACTGTAGTGGGGTGGGCAGAGGCAGGGTGCCTTTGGACTGAAACCATTAACAGTTCAGTGTTTCTACAGAGTAGAAGACTACAAGACTAGGAGGAGTGTTGGGCTAAAAGAGAAAGCCCTATATCCTCATCTGATAATGTGGACTTTCTACTAAAAAAGAGAACCATTCGAATTTCATATTAAATACATTTTTTGGTTTAAGTAGTACCTGCTTAATCCAAAATTATGGAAAATATAGATGACAGAGAAGAAAATATAAGTCCACTGCCAGAAATTCACTAGCCAGGGAAAACTACAATAACTATTCCATACATTTGTATTATATTTTTCTATTTACATATACATACATACTGATATTGGGAGCAATACTACAAATTCTGCTTTATAGATTGCTAGTTTTTACTTTAAAGTTTATATACAATTAAATATTTTTGAAAACATAAAAATTTCAATGGATGAGTAACATTTAGCCATGTGGATGCATTATAATATATAATACTATTCCCCTACTCTTTAACTTTTAAATTATTTCATTTTTTACTATCATGAGTAAAGATATGATAGACACATTTGTATTTGTTCACATTTCTGTTCTTTCCTCATTAGAGATTCACGGAGGTACTAGTGGGTCCAAGAATGGACAACATATGTTGTCAAATTCCTTTCCATAAAGGCTGCTGTAATCCATATTCCCGTTGTCAGAGTTTCTTCCAACCTTTCCAGAATTGAGTATGAACTTTTAACATATTTGCAATTTGATAAGTGAAAGTAGTATTTCCTTTTTGTGAATCCTCTGTTCACATCCTTTCTCTTTTTCCCCTTATTTGCGTTTCATAGTAGGAGTTAAAGCAAGTTAATGACATAGGAAGATTTGTATTTAAGAGAGACCACCAGTATCTCGGAGGACAATGTGGGGCAACACCAGAGTCTGAGATCATGCAGATCTCAGTTAAAGTACTGGTCATAGAGATAGAGAAAGAACTGTATTCGAGAAGAGCTAGGCTGAAGAATGAAATATAGGGGCACCTCTGTGGCTCAGTCAGTTAAGCAATTGACTGTTGATTTCAGCTCAGGTCATGATCTCATGGTTTGTGAGATCAAGCCCCACCTTGAGCTTCTCATTGACAGCATGGAGCCTGCTTAGGATTCTCTCTCTCTCTCTCTCTCTCTCTCTGCCCTTCCCCCACTCACTCACACATGCTCTCTCTCTCTCAAAATAAACTTTAAAAAAAGATAAGAAGGACGTGATCAATTGTGTCAAATGCTGCTTATAGAAAAGAAGAGTACTATGAATTAAATTATTGGCTAGTAAACTTGAGGTGAGCAGATATAGTTGAGTACTAGATGATAGACCATGTTCTCCATGTTTCCTCCAAATCTTATGTTCTTTCTTTTGCCTTTTCCAACCCTTTATCTTTCTTCTGCATGTTGGCTAGTTTCTTCACATTTACCTTGCATTTCAATAATTCTTTCTTGAATTATGCCTAGTTTGTTGTTTAACCTTTCTATTAAATCATAAATATCAATGACTGTATTTTTCATTTTCTCTAAAGTCAATCTGGCTCTTTTTAAACACTTCTGGTCTTTATTGTATTTATACAAACCTGAAAAATATTTTAAAAAGTCCCTTTATTATTACTTTTATATGAACATAAATGTATAACAACATTTAATAAAAGTAAATATGTAACAACATTAAAGGGAATGATAACCAACACTTTCTAGGTAGTGATTGCCTCTGGGCAGAAGAGGAGGTGTAGATTAGGGAAAGGTCTACTGGAGGCTTCAACATTAGTATTACATTTAATTTCTTAAGCCAGATGTTGGATATATTGGTGTTGGTGTAAATATATAACAATTTAAAGAGATTCTTAAAATGTAATTTTCTGCAAATTCCCCTCAGTAGTACAATTTGTACTTAAAAGAAAAAGTTTATTTATTTTGAGAGAAAGAAAAAGCACAAGCACAGAGGAGGGGCAGAGGGAGAGAGAGAGAGAGAGAGAGAGAGAGAGAGAGAGAGAATCCCAAGCAGATTCTGCAGTGTCAGAATAGAGCATGACAGGGGGCTTCATCCCGTGAACCTTGAAATCATGACCTGAGCCAAAACTAAGAGTCCGACACTTAGCTGACTGAGTCCCCCCAGGACCCCCTATTTCTGCTCTTTTTGATATAGAAATATGCATTATTTCACAACCTTCCCTCCACTCAAATCCCTCATGTTGCTAGCCTCATCTCATTCAACAGCCTAGACTGTTGACTTCAAAAAGGAAAGGGTGCTCTGATACGTGCTTTTCATCAACTTTCTTCTTTATCACCTCAAATTTCCAATTTCTTCATCCATTTGTGTTACCTGTTTTTCTTTTGTGTTGGTAGAGATACTCACATTTTCTTTGTAAATGTAAAAACCTGATCTTTATTCCTGATCTCTTCTTCTACAACAAGGGTTAACAAACCTTTCCTGTAAAGGCCCAGGTAATAAATATTTTTGACTTTGTAGGACACACAGTCTTTGACGCAACTCCTCAGCTCTGCCATTGTAACACAAATTCAGCCACAGATAATATGTAACTGAATGAGTGTAGCTCTGTCCCAGTAAAACTTGGAATGGTGGCAGGATTTGACCCAAGGGGCCATAGTTTGCTGATCTCTGTTCTACAATATCCAGAGGGTCATTCTGTCAATCAATGGCTTGTTTTAGCTGTCACCAATCTCTTCGTTATCCTCAGGCCCTCACTCAATACATATTCTATTTCTTCTTGATTTTTCTGCAGGACTTCACACTGTTGAACACTCTTTCTTATATTCTTTCTTGATTAGCTTATTTGACAAATCACAGTTTTCATCATCTCTACCAACCCATTCTTTGGTTTATCCTTGGTATGTCTTCCTTTTTATCACCTTCCAATGAAAAAAAATGGCATTTAAAAAATATATGCAAAATGAGAAAGGCTAATATAATGAATACTCATGTACCTGTATCCCTGCTTCAACATTACCAAAAAAGAACCAAGCTTTTTTCACTTCCACCTTCACTTTTTTTTTTTTTGGCTTTAGTATTGTTTTAAGATACCACTTCACTAATTTTATCTAACACTCAGTAAACATTAAAAATCCCTAATTGTCCCCAAAGTGTTATTATATCATTGATTTATTGTCCCACTTTTAGTGATACAGTTGATTGAGGTGTAAGTAACAGCCTGATTCCTCCATTGTAAAGTTCTTCTATCAGTGATCTATCAGTGATTTTTTCCCAGGTCTATTATTTCATTAAGGGGTGTATGGTGATTTCCTTTTGTTTTTTTTCTTTTTTTTTTAGAGAGAGAGAGAGAGAGAGAGAGACCGTGCATGGGGGATGGGCAGAGGGATAGAAAGAGAAAGAATCTTAAGCAGGCTCCATGCTCAGTGCAGAGTCTAATGCGGCGCTTGATTCCATGACTACAGGATCATGACCTGTGCTGAAATCAAGAGTCAGATGCTCAACAGACTGAGCCACCCAGGCACCCCCATGATATTGCTGTTTTTTAAAACAAAATTAAGGGAGCTTAGATGGCTCTTAGTTTTGGCTCAGATCATGATCTAATGGTTGGTGGGATTGAGCCCTGAGTCAGACTCTGCCTGCTTGGGATTCTCTCTCTCCCTCTCTCTCTGCCCCTCCTCTGCTAGTGTGCATTCTCTCTCTAAAAATAAATAATTAAACTTAAAAAAAAAAAACCCTTTATCAGATCCAGAAAGCTTTCCTTTGTGCTTAGTTTGAAAGAGATTTTTACCATGAGTTGATTTTCAATAAATAACCTTTTTTTTGCATCTTTTGAGACTATGATTTTCCCTCTTTATTTAAAAAAAAAATTTTAATGTTTATTTCTTTTTGAGACAGAGAGAGGTGGGGGGAGGGGCAGACACACACACACACACACACACACACAGGATCCAAAACAGGCTCCAGGCTCTGAGCTGTCAGCACAGAGCCCGACGCAGGGCTTGAACTCATGTAGCACTGTAGCACGAGATCATGACCTGAGCTGAAGTTGGACACTTAACTGAGCCACCCAGGCACCCCTCCCTCTTTATTCGTGAATAGGATGAGGTTTTTCCCATTTCTTTAATAAACTTGTGTTGGTTTGGGTTGTTTAGGAGGAAGATGCCAAAAAGGGATTAGACATATATGATATTTATTGGGAGAAATGACTGTAAAGGCTCAGCAGTGGGAACAAGAGTACACAGGTCTGACATCTGTGAAAGGAGAAGGCAGACAACGGAGGGTTCGGCAAGAAGAGTCTTAGAGGACAGCAGTGTTAAGAAGTTTTTGATCAGGCCAGTGGGAAGACTTCATGTGCAGTTACCTGTTTAAAGTATCCTGGCCTTGCTGAGTCAGTGGCTGAGAGCACACTTGGGAGCGTGACTTCACCATGAACTCAGCAGTGGACCCAGTGGAGTGGAAGCTGGATTCCCAGTCAACCACACTCCCCACAGCAGCAGATCTGAATTGTTCTCACTTGCCCTGACACAGTTGTGAACAGATGTGTGCAGTAACCCCTGAGAAAGCTCCATCAAGCATCCAGAAACTTCACATATGTAAGTCTGAGTCACATCACCAGGTAAACACTAAGACTTGCAGAAGTAATACTAAAGAATGAGGGAAATTTAGAATGAATTGTGGAGGAGGGAAAGGGTGAAAACTAGTTGCAGCCCCAAAGCCTAACTTCAGGAAAGGAACATCTCACCAATATCCATTTTCTAAGTTTTTTTTAGCAAGATCCTGGATGAGCTGCCCCCCCCCCCCCCGCCCCACACCTGTGTGAAGAAGCAGATCTGTGTGCTGTAAGGAGTGGACTGTTGTGGCTGTTAAAATGCACTATTCTTCATTCACACCTTTCACAAATGTAAATGCACTAGAAGAAAATATGGTGGGGGAGGGCCCTGGGTGGCTCACTTGGTTGAGCCTCTGACTCTTGATTTTGACTTAGGTCATGATCTCAGGGTTGTGAGACTGAGCCCTGCATCTGGCTCAGCAGAGCCTGCTTGGGATTCTCTCTCTCTGCCCTTCTCCCCTACTCTCATGTGCTCTCTCTCTCTCTCAAAAAAAAAATAAATAAATATAAATATATATATAAATATAAGTATATATAAATATATATAAGTATATATATAAGTGTATATATATAAGGGTATAAGTATATATATAAATATAAATATAAGTGTGTGTGTATATATATATATATATATACATAGTGGGATTAAAATAAACCCATGGTCAGGAGGATCTACATATGACATGCAACCTAGGAGCCATAAAATAAAAGATTAATGAATTCAACTGTATTAAACAAATTCTGCATGGAAGAAAAAGTTTCATATGAAGTCAAATGTCAGATGACAAAGAGAAAAAAAAACTGTAACTTCTATCACAATGTCCTGAATTCTTTAATATGTACAGAGAACTCCTAAATATTGCAATAAGAAAAACACTCATGGTATCAGCATTGATAATGACAAAAAACTCCAAAATCTCAATGGTTTAAACACAAAAGTTTATTTCTCATCTGTTTTGTGTCCATGATGGGTCACTTGGGGGCCTTTCCCGTGTTGCCCTCATTGTAGTACTTATGCCGATAAGCAGCTGTCTCCTGACATATTCTTGGTAATTGTGGCAGAAGTAACTCCATAGCAAGTCACACTGGCAATTAAATATGGGTCTGAAAAGAATAGGCACTAATTCCTCTTACAAGTCATTGGCCAGAAGTAGTCCCACAGCCCTGCCTAAGTCTGAGGGGACCAGGCTTCACTATACTGTGTGTGCCTGGGGGAAGAGAAAGACCCAGCTCCCGTGAGTGGCACCAAGCCCATCCCATTACCACGCCAGATAGTCTATGACTTATTTGGTTTCTCAGCTGAAGGTCTTGTCAAAGAAAGACGATGGCATATTTCATTACATTTCAAATGCTGGTGATTAAAGAAGTAAAAAATTCCCTTCTTTCCAAAATTGGTAGTGACATCGTTCTGATCAAGAGAGTGAATCTGGGGATCTGTCAGATAGATAAGCCCTTTTCCATTACTAGTCACCCAACCTAAAAGAGAAATAAATATGTATGAGAATTAAATCCTCTACAAATGTCAGTAATGTGTTTCAGAGAAATAAAATGTATATGCTTAAAGAGATATTTTAAAAACCTGGTCATAATGGTTTACTTTTAATAAATTTCTGCTAAGGAATTTGGTATTGCATACTCCAATAATTGGCTTAAAAAGGGAAACTAAATGCTGAGTAATTAAATTTGTCAGCTATGACATACCTAGATCACCAATTTTCAAGGAATTAGAGAGCAGTAAAATGCACTTAGTTTAATTACTAAGATCACAATATATTGAATATTTATTTCATGATGCATAATTTTATTTAGTGCCTAACTCATTAATTCATATATTCATCTGTTCATTTAACAAATACTTATTGAGTATACATGCTGTACAAGACACTGTTTTGAGTACTGGGGATTTAGCAATGAACGAGTGAGTCAAAAATTCCTACACTTGGGGTGCCTGGGTGGCTCAGTTTGGTGAGTGGCTGACTCTTGATTTTGGCTCAGGTCATGATCCCAGGGTTGTGTGATGGAGCCCTGAGTCAGGCTTCGCACTGAGTGTGGAGCCTCCTTAAGATTCTGTCTCTCAGGGCCCCCCGGTGTGTCAGTTGGTTGGTCTGTCGGTCGGTAGGTCGGTAGGTTAAGGGTCAGACTTCAGCTCAGGTCATGATCTCCCTGCTCATGAATTCAAGCCCCACATAGAGCTCTGTGCTGACAGCTCGGAGCCTGGAGCCTGCTTTGGATTCTGTGTCTCCCTCTCTCTCTGCCCCTCCCCCGCTCATGCTCTGTCTGTCTCTCTCTCAAAAATAAATAAACATTAAAAAAAATTTTAAGATTCTCTCTCTCTCTCCCTTCCCCACTCATGCACATGCACTCTCTTTATCTCTCTCAAAAAAAAAAAAAAACAATAAAAAATATCCCTACACTCATTGAGCTAATATTCTGGTGAAGTGGGACAGATTAAGAAGCAATATAAGTACGTAAAATATATAATATGGCAGAGAGTGATGATAAATGCTACAGAAGGGGAGTAGACAAAATCTTGGGGAATGGTCATAGAATCATTATTAAAAATATGGGGCGCCTGGGTGGCGCAGTCGGTTAAGCGTCCGACTTCAGCCAGGTCACGATCTCGCAGTCCGGGAGTTCGAGCCCCGTGTCAGGCTCTGGGCTGATGGCTCAGAGCCTGGAGCCTGTTTCCGATTCTGTGTCTCCCTCTCCCTCTGCCCCTCCCCCGTTCATGCTCTGCCTCTCTCTGTCCGAAAAATAAATAAACGTTAAAAAAAAAAATAATAATTATAATAAACCTCATTTATCATTTAAATGAAGTGAAGAGTATTGGCTCTTATATCAGTATAATAGTTCTGATAAATAAAATACTAGATGAACTGAAACAAAATTAAAATATAAATGCAGAAAATTTTTAAAAAGTCAGATTTTTGTACACACAACTTTCTGTTCCATAATGATCACCATTTATGAAACCCAATATCACACTTGTAATAAGGGTAAAGGGCTGAAGAAATGAAAGAGTGGAAAGATTTTCACATATTAAAACATGCAATATTAAAAAACCTACATCACTCAAATACACTTAAGTGAAATTTTAAAAAGCTGTTGTGGATTTGCTCTAGAATTAAGCTCAACAGAATGTGAGGCAGATCTTCTCACTGATTATGTATTACTCTAGACACTTGTAGAACCTTTACACATTTTTTTTTCAGACAGCACTTGCTACATATAGTAAAATCAATTTATTAAATTTATTTATTTATTTTTAAGTTTATTTCTTTTGAGAGAGAGAGAGAGAGAGAGAGAGAGAACAAGTGGAGAAGGGACAGAGAGAGAAGGAGAGGGAGAGAATTCCAAGCAGGCTCTGCACGATCAGCACAGAGCCCGATATAGGGCTTGAACTCATGAACCATGAGATCCCGACCTGAGCCGAAATCAAGAGTCAGATGCTCTTTATCCACAGGATACAGGTGTGCTGTTTTGAAGGGACACATGCACCCCCATGTTTATAGCAGCACTATCAACAATAGCCAAAGTATGGAATGAGCCCAAATATCCATGGATGGATGAATGGATAAAGAAGATGTGGTATGTGTGTGTGTATATACACACACACACCCCCACACACACATACACATTGGAATGTTACTCGGCAATCAAAAAGAATGAAATTTTGCCATTGGCAACTATGTGGATGGAACTGGAGGGTATTATGCTAAGTGAAATTAGTCAATCAGAGAAAGGCAAAAATCATATGACTTCACTCATATGAGGACTTTAAGAGACAACACAGATGAACATAAGGGAAGGGAAACAAAAAGAATATAAAAACATGGAGGGGGACAAGACAGAGGAGACTCATAAATATGGAGAACAAACTGAGGGTTACTGGAGGGGTTGTGGGAGAGGGGATGGGCTAAATGGGTAAGGGGCACTAAGGAACCTACTCCTGAAATCATTGTTGCACTAAATGATAACTAATTTGGATGTAAATTTTAAAAAATAAAAAAATAAAATTAAAAAAACTAAGAAAAAAAAGTCAGATGCTCAACCGACTGAGCCACCCAGGCACCCCATAAAATCGATTAATTTAATTATACATAGTAGTCTAGGCACTGAACAATCTATTAAATAATGACTGGAAGAGCTAGTTACAAGATCTCATATTTACATATGAATAACACTAAAAGTAAAAAAAATAATCCCCAATTTCACATACCTTGTAAATCGACCACAACATCTCTATGATTAGAAAACTCGTAGGAAAAATGGCTGTATGCCAAGCCATATTCTGTAGCTTTGTATTCTGTTTTAACCACTTTCGCATTATTTGATAATTTTACAAATTCTCCCAGGATATAAGGTTCCACACTTATACATCCCTTTATTGTCTTGCCTTCCAAAATCTGAAAAATAGAAATGGGAGACAATATACCACAATGGCTAGGAAGGCTGCAGGCTCTGGGGTCCAGTAGACCTCACTTTGAACCCAGGCTTTGCCACTTAGGAGCTTTGTTATAGAGTTTGGTTTGCCCGCTTGTAAATCAGGTATTATAATAATAGCCACTATAGGAGTGTTAAAAGAATTATATGAGAAAAATGCATGTAGGGTGGTTAACACATTATGTGATATATAAGAGAACCTAAAATTATTATTATTCTTTAAAATGCTCACATAAAAATGAGGCCATGATGGGACCTACCCCAGGGAGTTAGCCCGTTAGGATATGTGGATAGATCATGTGCTGGGACGCGGGACTGGAATGCCAGCTAAGCGTTTGTGTGTATCATCTATTTTGCAGAGTTGTTTCAAAGGTTAATGTGTTAAATGTCTGGCATAGTGCTTGACATAAAGAAAGTGAAAAATGGATGATAGCTATTATTAGTGGTAATAGAATATGGGTCTAAAAATGTCTCTGGCCAAAGTAAAACAAAATCCTTTAGGTGTGAATGAGCTAAGGATTCGATATAGTTGGGGAGGCAGAATATTCTTGATCCAAATAAGAGAAAAGTCAGTGGAGGCGGATTGTTGCCTGTCTATATTTAAAGAGATATCTTAGTGAAAACACATTGGTCTCGATGGCCCCAGAAGGTAGAGCTGTAATTCACAGGTAGAATTCAGAGGAAGACAGATTTGGGCTAAATCTAAGAGCTTTCTTTTTTTTTTTTATATATATATGAAATTTATTGACCAATTGGTTTCCATACAACACCCAGTGCTCATCCCAAAAGGTGCCCTCCTCAATACCCATCACCCACCCTCCCCTCCCTCCCACCCCCCATCAACCCTCAGTTTGTTCTCAGTTTTTAACAGTCTCTTATGCTTTGGCTCTCTCCCATTCTAACCTCTTTTTTTTTTTTCCTTCCCCTCCCCCATGGGTTCCTGTTAAGTTTCTCAGGATCCACATAAGAGTGAAACCATATGGTATCTGTCTTTCTCTGTATGGCTTATTTCACTTAGCATCACACTCTCCAGTTCCATCCACGTTGCTACAAAAGGCCATATTTCATTTTTTCTCATTGCCACGCAATATTCCATTGTGTATATAAACCACAATTTCTTTATCCATTCATCAGTTGATGGACATTTAGGCTCTTTCCATAATTTGGCTATTGTTGAGAGTGCTGCTATGAACATTGGGGTACAAGTGCCCCTATGCATCAGTACTCCTGTATCCCTTGGATAAATTCCTAGCAGTGCTATTGCTGGGTCATAGGGTAGGTCTATTTTTAATTTTCTGAGGAACCTCCACACTGCTTTCCAGAGCGGCTGCACCAATTTGCATTCCCACCAACAGTGCAAGAGGGTTCCCGTTTTTCCACATCCTCTCCAGCATCTATAGTCTCCTGATTTGTTCATTTTTCTAAGAGCTTTCTAACAACTAGAATTATTTGAAAGTGAAAAGGTAATAATTATTTTTCCTTACTAAAGGTGTTTAAGCTATGACTTAGTAATCACTTGGTCACAAGGGGTGGGGTCCAACAGATGTGAAACAGGGAATGAATGCATCGTGCTGAGGGAATAATTTGTACTACGTATGATCTTCAGGGTCCTTCTTCTCTCGTTGAAAGTACAGACAGTACACAAAGAAAGGATACTACAAATGCCAACTTGACCATGTATGCAGACCAGATACCAGAATTAACAGAGTGATTTGGGAGATCCAAGATCCAAATTGTATATTCAGGGTAGAGAGGGTTCTTAGTTCTGACATGTCTAAGTGGATAAAGCAGACGAAGTAGATGAAGGAGTCTGGTAACTGAGTTTACTGGATTTTACCAGAAATCTCACCTGACATATATTTATAGGCCTATTTAAGCAAACCCTTACTCCCTTTAATCTCACCAGTAATACTGTGGACGGGATATAGAATATCTGTGTTGGGATCTTTTGTTCATAAAGCCTCTTGTTAAATTCTGTCACGTAGTGCTGTGCGGTCATTTGCCGTTCCACATCAGCGAAGTGGTGCCAGAGACCCTTCTGCTCCTTATATTCTTTCCCAACATACCTACGACCAGAGGAAAAAAATACAAAAAGAAATGCAAAAGTGATCCTTCCATAGAGTAAGAGAGCAAAGACCAAAGAAGATACACAAAACTGCTTGAAAGATGTTACTCTTTCTCTACCTTAGACAGTCAATATTATCTTGAATTCTCTTATGACTCAAATAATCTTGTGAGAGCCTCCTGAACAACAGAACATAATTCATGCTAGCTGACTGTGATGGTTAATTCTATGTGCCACCTTCACTTGGACATAAAGTGCCCAGATATTTGATCAACCGTTATTATGGGTGTTTTTGTGAGGTTGTTTGGGGATGAATTTCACATTTGAATCAATGGACTGAGTAAAGCAGATTGCTCCCCCTAATGTGGATAGGCCCAATCCAATCAGCTGAAGGACCAAATAGCAAAAGACTGACCTTCTCCCAAGATAGACATTCCTCTTGCCAAACTGCCTTGGAGCTGGACATGGGTCTTTCCTGCCTTTGGACTTGAAGGGAAACATCGGCTCTTCCTGGGTCTTCCGCCTGTTGGCCTTGGCAACTACACCATTCGTTGTCCTGGGTCTCCACCTTGCCAACTACACATTTTGAGATTTTCCTGCCTCTATAACCATGCAAGCCAATTTCTGACAATAACTCTCGTCTATATATGTTTGCATCTTCTTGGCTCTGTTTTTCTGAAGAACCCTGTCTGATACACTGATCCAGGATAATACTGATTATAGAGGAAATCTCCCCTTAACGAATCAGCCTGCCAGGCTTCCTTGGTAAGCCAAGGGAGCCAGGATGGGCACCAGAAAGTGCAGACTCTGCAACCAGATCTTTTACTACCTGCAGCGGGGTCTTAAACAGGCTAACTAAACAATCTGAAGCCTTCCTCTACCCCTTCCCCTTGCGAGTCCTTCGTCTCTACAAATATTTGTTTGCATCATCACCTATTACGTGTATAGCATTGTGCTAGCCAGACCTGAGTGTTTCAAAGAAAGTATGAAATATGTATATTTCAAGGACTTAGGCATACTTGGAGACAAAATAAATGAGGCAGTAAATGATTAAGTGTTGAAAGGAGCAAGAAGTAACTATCACACTTTACTGTGGTTTATATTTGCTATACGTTGGTGTGAATTCATGAGTAATTCACATGCGTCCAGAGCGACCTCCAAAAATCAAAGGGAACTGTTAGAGTTACAGGCCTCAACTAGAGAAAACTCTCTCCAGAAGTTTCTGCCAATAAGATAATGAAATCCACGTTGGCTGCAGTTTTGGCCATTCAGCCTCCTGGGGATCTGAACAGAAACCTGACAGGGGTGGCTGCAGAGGAGGAACCCACATGGCATCAGAAAGCAGGCTGCAGGGGACCAGCTGTCCTAATAGAGGTATTCCGTCAGTGCTGTGAGCATTTCTGCTATGGACGGACCTCTGGGCTGCAAGAACTTCGAACCAGTTTGGAACTTTGAGCAAACCTTGGTACAGGATCATTTCCCAAGCATTCTGTCAGAGGACCTCCAGTGCTAGGAGGATCCAACAGGATCATCAATCTGGGAATGTAGACCCATTCTTTCTGGCATCTTATGCCATTTTGCTGGGGTCATTTTTCTTCAGTAAAGATTTGTTAGTAGTAAACTCTTTTTTCTTTGACTGCTTTTTAAGATTGTTTCTTTGTCCTTGGTGTTCTGAAGTTTGACTACAATGTGGCTAGAAGTAGACTTATGATTGTCTCCCTTCCTCCCTTCCTTCCTTCCTCCCCTCCTTCCTTCTAGTTTCTTCCCTCATTCCTTTTCTATCCTGCTTAGGATTCATTGTGATTCTTATATTTGAAGATTAATGGGTTTTGGCAATTCTGGAAAATCATCAGATATTATCTATTCAAATAGATATTTGCTTTGTTATCTTTTTCTGATCAGACATATATTGGACCCTCTCACTCCATCTTCCATGTTTCTTATTCTCTTTTATTTCCCATCTCAGATCCTCCTATGATGCATCCTGGTGTATTAGCTTCTTAGGGCTGCTGCAACCAAGTGCCATAGATTGGGTGCCTTATACAACAGAAATAGATTCTCTCACAGTTCTGGAGCCTAGAAGTCCAAGATCAAGCTATCAGCAGGGTCATGTTCCCTCTGAAGGCACTAGGGAAGAATGTTTTCCAGTCCTCCCTCCTGGCTTCTGGTGGTTCCTGCCTTATGGCAACAATAACTACAATTTCATATGCATTCTCCTTGTGTGCATATCTCTCTCTTATTTTTTAATGTTTATTTATTTTTGAGAGATAGAGAGACAGGGTGTGAATAGGAAGGGGCAAAGAAAGAGAGAGACACAGAATTGGAAGCAGGGTCCAGGCCCTGAGCTGTCAGCACAGAGCCCGACGTGGGGCTCCAACTCACCAACCGCAAAATCATGACCTGAGCCGAAGTTGAATGCTTACCTGACTGAGCCATCCAGGCACCCCCACGTGCATGTCTCTCTTTAAATTTCCTTTTTAGAGGGGTGCCTGGGTCCCCTCTGTCCCCCTCTCTCTCTGCCCCTCGTGTGTGCAGGTACATGCACATTCTCTCTTTCTCAAAAATAAATGAACATTAAAAAAATAAATTTCTTTTTTATAAGGATACCAATCATAGTGGAAGAAGGGCCCACTCTACTCCAGTACAACCTCATCTTAACTAATTAATCTGCAATGACTCTATTTCAGTAAGATCCTAGTCTGAGTACAAGGGGTTAGGGCTTCAACGTATGAATCTGAGGCTGAGGGCACACAGCTGTTAAAAAGTCATTCAACCCATAACGCACGGCTTCATCATTGGATGCAAGTTTCTTAACATCTCTGCACCTCAGTTCCCTCATCTGTAAAATGGGGATAATAATATTAACCTCATAGGGTTTTGTGATGATTGATTAGATTAGTATAAAAATGACTTAAAATGAGGCTTGGCAAGTATATACTTGGTAAATATATTTATTGTTTCTACTATTATTATCATCAACAACCTTTTCAAGAAATGTACTTCCACTTTTTAAGAATCACCCAATTTCTCTCTCTCTTACTTCCTCTCTTCCTACTTATTTCTTAAATTATTTGGATTTGGATAAAGAGCAGGGTTCACCTTAAAATTCTTGGCTGATAGGTCTTTGCCAATACACAGATGATGTAAAAGTAGGCCTCAGACTCCACGGGGAAAAATAGTAACATGGCTACTAATTTTTCAAGTGAGTTTTTGCTTAAAGTTGTTGTCAAGAACTAAGGCCAAATTAAAAATTTTCCAGGTGTTTACCTCAATGGGGTGAGTATTTTTTTAAGAAAACTTTTTCCTTGGGGCACCTGGGTGGCTCGGTCGGTTGAGCGGCCGACTTCAGCTCAGGTCATGATCTCGCGGTCCGTGAGTTCGAGCCCCGCGTCGGGTTCTGTGCTGACAGCTCAGAGCCTGGAGCCTGTTTCAGATTCTGTGTCTCCCTCTCTCTGACCCTCCCCCGTTCATGCTCTGTCTCTCTCTGTCTCAAAAATAAATAAACTTTAAGAAAAAAAAAAAAAGAAAACTTTTTCCTTAAGGACGTATCCATTCCTGAATCCTTGCTCTATATGGATGGATGGTATCTAAACTCACTCCCTTCCATGTGTAATTTTTATCACTAGCTGCCATCTCATCCTACCCCACTCAAAACTTGTACAGAGTGTCTTCGGGGCTCGGTATACATTTATATCCCTGGATATGCTTCATATCTGTAGGCTCAAAGGATTTTCCTACCTTTTTTGCAGGCTCATTTATTACTTATAAGTGGGGCTTTTGTAGTTTAACTAGATTTTTTTGTCAGCATTTGTTAGTGGGAGCGCTTAAGCTCTCTGTCCTGCCACATGGTCAGAAACAACATTTTCTTTTTTTTTTTTTCTTTTTTTAAAAAAATTTTTTTTCCACGTTTTTATTTATTTTGGGGACAGAGAGAGACAGAGCATGAACGGGGGAGGGTCAGAGAGAGAGGGAGACACAGAATCGGAAACAGGCTCCAGGCTCCGAGCCATCAGCCCAGAGCCCGACGCGGGGCTCGAACTCACGGACCGCGAGATTGTGACCTGGCTGAAGTCAGACGCTTAACCGACTACGCCACCCAGGCGCCCCGACATTTTCTTATCTGTACGATGGGGATAATAATGTTTCCCTGATAGGTTTGACATCATGTATGTCTATGTAAAATGGCTGACATAATGGTGGTCAATGTGTGGTAACTGCTATTAATTAATTAATGAGTTGGAGGAAGGAGTAGACATCTGAAATATGCATTTTGGCCAAATTTTTCAGCTCTTTCAAAATTTCATAAATGATAAAGAGAAAGGCATAATTAGCCCATTTTACATTAGTGGTATAGATGTTTTAAGGAAATACCTCCCCAGAGTTTCTTCTTGATGAAGATGATGAACCCAGAAAGCGTTTCTTTGTCTGCCTTTCTTCTTCACATTCAGGTAGTTCCCCAAATACACAACAGTTTCCTGGGCTGTCCATAATTCTGATTTTTTAGAATATTTTAATAAAAGAGCATCTGGAAAAAAGGTAAGAAAAAATGGATGTTATTTGTATTTTAAAGTTTATTTTAATTTTTATTTTTTTATGTTTATTTTTATTTTTGAGAGACAGAAACAGAGCATGAGCAGGGGAGGGGCATAGAGAGAGAGGGAGACACAGAACCTGAAGTAGACTCCAGGTTCTGAGCTGTCAGCACAAAGCCCAACATGGGGCTTGAACCCATGAACTGTGAGATCATGACCTGAGCTGAATTCGGACACTTAACTGACTGAGCTACCCGTTTATTTTATTTTGAGAGAGAGAAAGAGAGAGAGAGACTGCACACACACAAAGGTGGGGGGCAGAGAGAGAGGGAGACAGAATTGAAGCAGTCTCCAGGCTCCAACCTGTCAGCACAGAGCCTGACGTGGGGCTTGAACTCATGAACCAGATCATAATGTGAGTGGAAGTCAGACGCTTAACCAACTGAGCCACCCAAGCGCCCCTGGATGTTGTTTTCAAAGGGATGTTACAATTCATGAATAAATTTGAAGTGACACAGATCCTAATCCAGCTTGTCTGAAATCATTAGCTTCTTTAGACATTTTCTCAAATTTTAGCCTTCTCTATGAATACTACTAAAGAGTTAGTGAAGTACAATAAAGAAGTAAAGCTTTGCAAATATAACGAAGATTCACAAAACCTTTCTCTTGTGATGGAGAGGGATTAAGGCTAGAATTTCTGTATGAAAGCAGTGGAGGGGCACCTGGGTGGCTCATTCGATTGAGCGTCCCACTCCTGATTTTGGCTCAGGTCATGATCTTATGGTTCATGGGACTGAGCCCTGTACCAGTCTCTTCACTGGCAGTGTGGAGCCTACTTGGGATTCTTTCTCTCTCTCCCCTGCTCCTTCTCTAAAAAAAAAAAAATAAAAAATATATATATATATGTATGTGTGTGTGTGTATATATATATATACACACACACATATATGAGATACATATATATATACATATATACACATATACATATATACATATACATATATACACATACACACATATATGTACACATACATATACATATGTATACATATGTATACATATGTACACATACATATACACATACATATATACACATACATATATACACATACATATATACATATACATATATATGTACATATATATATATATATATATATATATACACACACACACATACACACATACATATATGAGAAAGCAGTGAAAAATAAAGGGCTTTTTAAACAGTAAAATGCCAGAGTTCATATTGGAACAGTGATACATGTTTGCATCTTCTAATTATCTGGGGGGCCCAGATAATGGAGGCTACTACCTGTGCCAGACCACATAGATAGAAATAAATGAAACAATTATACCTCAGAGATTCCTGGAAACTCCAGAAATCATGGTTACATATTAAAGTGCACCTTGATTTTCTCTGAGTTGTTTTGTTTAGGCTGGGAAAGTCCAGGAATTACTTGAGAAAATACAGCTACTGTACGAAGATGCTACTCAATTGAAAAAGGAAAAGATAGGAAGGAAAAGTAAAAACTGTCTCCACCAGAAGGAAAGGAGGAACAGTGCTAGCAAGAAAGCATTTCTTTGAGGGGGAAAGACATGAGCCCTAAGGAAGAAATGCAACATTTTGGGATCCAAGTTAAGATAAAGTGAACAAGGACCTTCTGCATCCAGGTCATGTTAATGGATGAATGAACAGAAGACTCAGGAGAAAAAGTACTTAAAATAAGATAAACTCATGGGTCTGGGGTTGGGGAGGGAGATGACTGGAGGCTGGGGAAGATAGTGACGAGGGCTGGGCAACTCAATCAGAGAAGCTGGCGTTGGAAACAGAAGTTGGGCCTCTTGCACACATACATACGAAGGCTAAGTGAATTGAGGGAAGAAGAAAGGAGGAAATGTACAACTTGTTTTGTTTTTTCCAACTTTGGGCTTCCTCTCTTTTTCTTATCTGTACACCGGGGATGATAATGTTTCCCTAATGGGTATGAGATCATGTACATATGGCTTTTCACCTGTAAACTGGCACATGACAATAAAGCAGTTACTTAACTCTAAGGAATGTGATTCTGAACCTTCAGAGTCCCTAAATAGGGAATAGAAAATAGGGAAACCCTATTATAGTGGAACGTTTTGCCCTTTTTTTGTAACAACCTGAACTGTCTTTTTAGTCTGAATTCAAGGGAGCAGGCAAAACACAGGAATACCCTGAAGCAAAGGTTATTGACATTGGCTTTATACAAAGCCACTGGAGGGCTCTTAAAAAATACTCATGCCTGGATCCAAACCCCAGAGCTGTTCGATCAGAATCATAGATACTTCCTGAGGCTGTACCTACTAGAAAGGTTGTACTTACTGTATGCTTGGTGCAGTTGATTGGGCTTAAAAACTCCTGTATTCTCCAGTCTCTGTAGGAGCCAATCATGTCTCACCCCTGCCAAAAGTTTTTCAAAGTCATCAGGGAGCAGGGCTCGAGCCTCTAGGATCTCTTGCCTTGTCATTCCCGGCAATGAAACAAAAGAACTTCCACTGGAATTCAGAAAGGACTGCGGGTTTTCCCCCTCAGAAGAACCGCTGGAAAATGCTGGTGATTTCAACCACCCTGCCGAGGACGAGGTGGAGTTCTGGCTGCAGTTTAGCATGTTTCCTAGTTTGTTTCCCTCCTCCGTGGTAGTGCAGTCCTTGCTAAAATCAGAGGAGGGAATGTTACTGCTTACAGAGGAGTTGGGGGTTTCAGGCCATTGACCACGCGACTGTCTCAGAGCACATAGGCTGTAAGAGCCACGTCTGCTTGTGGGGTGAACATCTGTGCTGTCGAGCCATTGGCCCTCCTCATCCACTGTGGAGGCATCAGGGTCGATGCCCTGCTCTTTGACTGAGCCACTGCTCTTTCCTGGGTCAGGATTTTGAACAGGCCAATGAAGAGGGGAAAAGCTACATGCTGTCCTGGAACGTTGGCCCAGGGAATCCTCCATGACTATGTCAGAGTCTAAGGGCATATCCTCTTCTTTTTCTGCTGTTTCTCCTTCCGGGTCAACCCAGGCGGAATTTTCTTTAAATGTAAGGCCTGTGCCTCTTTTGATTTCCTCTCCATGCCTGTCTTCGGCATCACAGTTGATTTCTGGAAATTCATCAATTAGTTCAAAGGTTTCTTCTTCTTGGACCAAAGGGTATGTGGCTGTGTTCTTGGGCCAACCAGCATCAAAAGAGGACAAAGAAGCAGAACCAAACGAGGGTCTGGAATGAGCAGAAGTATTTCTGGATCCCCCATTTCTGGCTTTCTGCACATCTTCTGGAACTCCTTCTAACAGCCCCGCCCCAGACGCTGAGAACATGCCTGTTGTGTTATGAGGATGGGAGGTTTTCAAGGGCACGTGGCTGTGTCGTTGACTTTGCAAAGACTCTAAATTGTCATCCTTGGACACTTGGAGAGAGAGACCGTGAATCTCTGAAGATAGTGGATGTACAGGTCTGGTTTCCTCATTGATGTCTTCAGACAGGGCAGCGGAACACTCAGTATCCACAAGGTGCACTTCTTTGCAAAGCTCTTTTCTGGTTGACCTATCGTCCACATAATTCACTTCCTCCCAGCTGGTAGAAGAGCTAACCACCGATAATTCGCTCCAAGAACTGGAGCACTGGCTGTCACTCAGAGACTTGTTCAAAACAGCTCCTTCACCATGGCTGTGATCTGATGACTCAACCTCAGTTCCCCCATCTTGATCCAAGGAGACTCGAAAGGCATCAGAACGGGTCCAGTTTTTCCTTGCTATCCTCCTGAGTTTCTCCTGACCATTCTTAGCCTTGTGGGAGGAAGATATTACGGTGCTTTTTTGAAAATGTGGTTTGTCTTCAGTGGTACACACAGTATCTATGTTTTTTGTCTCTGTTTCTAGAGTAGTGATACAGACTCCCGTTTTCGTATCTTTCTGTTTATCTTTGTTGTTCCCACAAGAGCCCTCAAAAACTTCGCACACTGAAGTGTGGTGCTGTGAATAGGTTTCAAGGATTTTTTGGAAATCTACTTGCCCATGCAAGATGGGTTTATCCAACCCGTGCTTGAAACTCTCTGGAACATAAGACTTGTCATCTAAGTTTGAGAAGCTTTGAATTTGTAAATGATCCTTTACCTGGGTGATAACTGACACGATCTCCTGAGAGAGAGTTTCTCTCTCCTGACTTTCAGAGGAAGTACTGAAACTGTACAGCTTTCCCATAGCTTCATGACAGAGCTGACTTGCTGTACGGACCACCTCTGTCTCCCCATACAGTCTTTGGTGCACAGTGGTGAGGCCAAAAGCAGCTTTGAGAAGACTGTGAAGCTCTTGTTTTCCACTAACTCGTTCATCATATCTCTTGGTGAGGAGGCCAATTTCAAAGGCCTCTTTGGCTTCACACAGATATGAATTTTTCATTTCCACAGGACAGTCATTAGAGCTAGTATAGGACAACAAGCACGTGCCACGGATATTCTGAGGAAAATACCAAGCACATAATCAGACACTGAAATAGAAACTGGAAGTGAATCAGGAAACACTTCATTCCTGGAGGACAGTGATTAGAAATATTATAGGAAAATAAACACGTGGCACAGATATTCTAAGAAAAATACACAATCACATATTGAGTCAAGGACCTAAAGTCTCTTTGGTGAATCAGGGAAAGGGACTGGGATGGATGTGACTGGCTGGCATGAAGGTGTAAGAGATTAGTTTTAACTACCATCTTACTATAGGCCTGACACTTTTTTAAAAAGTTTATTTATTTTTTTAGTAATCTCTGCACCCAAAGTGGGGTTCGAACTCATGACTCTGAGATCGAGAGTCACATACTCTTCTGACTGAGCCAGCCCAGGTCTGATACTTTTTGATCAAAGATGATAAACTTGCTGTTGTTGTTGTTACTGCTGTTGTTAGTTTCAGCAAACAGTCTATACATGGGACAGGGACACAGTAAGTTTCTCTATGCAAAAGAGAAATAAGACTGCTATATATAAACACATCATTTATTTAACAATAATCAAAACAACAGAGTAGTGGCTTCCAAACCCCTCTGTGCACCTGGGCAGTATTTCAGAATAAAAGATTTCCGAGTACTAATCCCAGACATTTGCATTTAGTGGGTCTAGGGTGGATCAGGAATGTGCATTTTGAGAAGACTCCTTGCGTGATTCTGCTGTGCTTGGGAACCATTGGTCTCAGGCAGACAACATCAGACCCACAGGCTGAATTAATTTAGCTTCCACCAGGATGTCACTACCCTGACTGATAAAACCTTTCCATACATGAGGTCTGATTACAATTCTCTAATGAAGTGCACAAAGCCTACTTTAGGTTAGCCCTTTTCCTCTCACTGGTAGCTTCCATCACTGGGGAGAGGTAGAGTGTGGGGCTGCACCCTGCTTACCACAGCCGTGAGCACGAAGAGGGGTGTGTAGGGACTGAAGGCAGCTGCCAGTTTGCAGGCTTCTGCAGCTGAGAGCAAATGGTGGTCAAACTCCTTCAGCAAACCCTGTGAGAAAACAGGCCAAGTGTTGTGTTGACAATTATTTATCCATTAGCAAAAGTCAGGCTATGAAATTCCTTTACTTTTCTTTCAGGATCTGAGGGACACCCTGCCCTTTACCACAACGACACCCGAACAGTGCCAAGAAAGAGTTAAGCATCTCAAAGGACCCTAGGGAATTGAGTGTCCTATCCCCCAACACCCATACACAGTCCATCCCCCTCCCTCCCCAGAGTGGGCCTAACGTGTGCAAAATAATTCATACAAGTTTCTCTGCAGGATCATGCAACTCTTTGTTCAGAGAAATCCCCCACATTTTGCAGCCAAATTAGCTGATGATTTCTGCACTGTTCTTGGCAAAGAGCCTTTTAATGTATGATTTCACAGCAATTAAGATTCATTCATTCATCCTAGAAATATGCATTGAGAACCTCCATGTGCCAGGCACTGTTCTAAACACGAAGGAGACAGCAGACAGTTGAGCCTGCAGTAAATAAGCTTGCTTCCTATTGAGCGGAGGGGATCAGTCAATACGCAAAATGAGTAAAATGCATATTATCTGACACGGTGACAAGCAGTCAAGAGAAGAATAAAGCAGGAAGACGTCAAGGAGCTCCAGGGTGGGGAGGCAGTTAGCAATTTTTAAAAAATTCTTTCTTCCTTTCTTCCTCTTCCTTCCTTCTGTCCGTCCTTCCTTCCTTTCTTTTTTAAGGTAAGCTCTATATCTAACGTGGGGCTTGAACTCATGACCCTGAGATCAAGAGTCACATGCTCTACCGACTGAGCCAACCAGGTGCCCTGGCAGTTTACAATTTTAAACAGTCATCAGAGACAACTGCACTGAACTAGAGATATAACCCTTTTCTTGTGTGTTGGTCTGACAGCACAAGCCACATTTTGTTAAAACTCAGATTGTTAGCAGCAAGCTGCAAGCCTTTTTATGCCACACTCATTACTATTAAGTACGGTTACTATTGTCACTTTAGTATTTAACAAAAAATGCCAATCTTTGTGATACTATTAAAAATCTCAATATCGGGGTGCCAGGTGGCTCAGTCTGTTAGGCATCTGACTCTTGATTTTAGCTCCAGTCATGATCTCACCATTTGTGAGTTCGAGCCCCGCATTGGGCTCTGTCCTGCCAGCGTGGAGCCTGCTTGGGATTCTCCCTCTCTCTGCCCCTCCCCCATTTGTGCTGTATCTCTCTCAAAATAAATAAACTTAAAAAAATAATTTCAGGGGCGCCTGGGTGGTGCAGTCGGTTAAGCGTCCGACTTCAGCCAGGTCACGATCTCGCGGTCCGTGAGTTCGAGCCCCGCGTCAGGCTCTGGGCTGATGGCTCAGAGCCTGGAGCCTGTTTCCGATTCTGTGTCTCCCTCTCTCTCTGCCCCTCGCCCGTTCATGCTCTGTCTCTCTCTGTCCCAAAAATAAATAAACGTTGAAAAAAAAAATAAAAAAAAAAATAATTTCAGTATCAGTGCAGTGCAGGAGAGCAGCTCAATGTCTATGTTGATGCTCCAAACTGGACAGAGACCTGAGTTCTGCTCCTAGTTTCCTTCCTACCTAGTGTGCAAACTGTAGAGGTCACTTAATTTGTCTGGACCTCAGTTTATTTTTCTCTAAAATCGGAATGATATATTTTGCTCTACCTACTTCATAGGGTTTTGTGGAGCTCATATACATATATACATGTGTGTATATATATATGTATATATATACACACACACACACACACACACTCACATACTTTTTGAATTATAAAGGAATATATAAAAATTAGTAATCATTATTTAATTTTTTTAAATGTTTGCTTTTTGAGAGAGAGAGAGAGAGAGAGAGCGTGAGTGTTGGGGGGGTGGGGAGGAGGAGCAGAGAGAGGGAGACACAGAATCTGAAGCAAGCTCCAGGCTCTGCTCTATCAGCACAGAGCCCAACGCAGGGCTCAAACCCACAAACTGTGAATTCATAACCTGAGCTGAAGTTGGACGCTTAACCCACTGAGCCACCCAGGCGCCCCAGTAACCCTCATTATTAAGAATAAGAATCTAGACAAGTGACAGATGCTCTGATTTGAACAGAGGGTGATTAAAGTTTTATAATTGTTATCCCTTTACTTTATCACTGAGATGGGCCAAGTGTGGAAACTGAATTCTGTGATAATCTGAATTAGAGGTCACTTAATTTGTCCGGACCTCAGTTTATTTTTCTGATTTCTTTCTGAAAGAAATCAGTGGGGTTCAAAGCATTTATCACTTTGATGATATTTATTCATTCTTTTACTTGTCATTTTTAATGTTTTTAGTACCCTCTGTATGTGTGGTACTGTGCTAGGTGGTAAGATAATCAAGCCAAATAGGACACCATAGAAATTGTCCCCAGGACTGTTCATGTTACTTGAAGAGGGGAGACACTGTGCTCCCTGACTCCTGGAAAGAGAATGAGATTGATAAACCAAGCACCAAGAACGTTGGCAGTTTTGTAGGTGATGCCATTCTGGACCAAGTGATAATTACCAAGTTAATTTGTGGATTGTTTTTAAACTTCTCATAATCATTTTTGCTCATGGAAACGAAGATGTCTGCCAGTATACCTAGTGATGTGGAAATACCCTGTAAGAAAAATACAAACAGAACACAGATTAGGAATTCAAGGTCCATTACTGGTCTCATCTCAAGGCCTGAAGGCCATGACTAGTCCTCCATATGAAATATTGTTGCTGCTGTTGCTGCTTCTGCTTCTCCTCTCTTCCCCCTCCTCCTGCTCCTCTCCCTCCTCCTCCTCTTTCCCCTCCTCCTCCTTCTTGTCATCCTGACAGTGGAAATACTTCTAAACTGGATGCCACAGGCTTGAAAGATCATCAGATCCTGAGTGTAAACACAGCTATTTCTTAGTTGGGCTTTACTGGACTGTCAACACTAACTTCTTCATACTGCTAGAGGCTTAAAGGATTGGCCCAAGCATGCGTCCTCGCATCCCATTCTGTCTGTGTGGGAAAAGGGTTGTAGGCGGTGGCATTGCTGATACAGGTGATAACCCAGTGCTCCAGTTAACGAGGAGAATACTCTTACAGAGGTACAGAGAATGAAAACATTAAGTAGGAAAGCAAATGGTGCCTCTCAAATTTCTTGGATTGGAGTCTGCTCACTCAACGGAGGGAAAATGATTTTACATATAAGCAGCTTGGTTATCTCAACTTTGCTGTGGAATCAGGCAAAGGCTAAATATATAATAAAAGAAATGGATAAGTGAGTAATAGAAACAAAAATATAAATAGATTTGGCTCAGTTGGTTGAGCGTCCGACTTCGGCTTGGGTCATGATCTCACTCTTCGTGAGTTTGAGCCCTGCTTCGGGCTCTGTGCTGACAGCTCAGAGCCTGGAGCCCGCTTCAGATTCTATGTTTCTCTGTCTCTCTGCCCCTCCCCCACTCTGATCTGTCTCCCTCTGTCTCAAAAATAAATAAAAACATTTTAAAAAATTAAAAAAAAAAGATAGAAATAAACGTGAAAACACTACATACATGCCAGGAGTCTGGCTGTGAATGGGGACGGAGCAAGACACAAGAGGAAATTACCAAGTGTTCGTGGTCCTATGCCCATGTAGAATCAATAAAAATAGGACCAATAAAATTGATAAACAATACACTGCATTATGCCACAAGGAGATAATCATCCAAAGACAAATGTAGGATAGGAGAGGAAAAAAAGCACTAGATAAACCACCTTTCTATCTGGCTGAGGAAGGGTCAAATACCCTATGATTGAGGCCCATATTACCTCTGCTGCTTCGTACCACATCCCTGAAAAAAAAAGGGAGAGAGATGAGACAAACTGCTAGTATCTGTGCATTGTGCTAGAAAATACTTTTGAAAACTAATACGGAAAGAAGATTCACTGGCTCCTGTTAGGAAAATTTAGGGCTGGATTAGATTGAGAGCAATCAGCAAATGCCAATCTGCTAGAAAAACAGCAACATATTTTTCCAGCTGATTTAATACAGATAATGCTTCCCTTTCACAGGAAAACAGTAAAAAATATTACATATCATATATAATACTACATTAACATAAAACTAATTAAATACAGTATTTATAAGAATAATTACCATTCTATGCTAACATTTTCAAACACCTTAGTTTGCATTTTATTTAATTAAGTAATTTATTTGAGCACCTACAGCTCCTTTTTATTTTTCCTTTTTGTTGTTTTTTAAAGTCTTCCACGTTCAGGTGAGCAAAGGACTTGGGGACAGTCTAAGAAGCCCACAGGGCCCCCAGCGGCTCCCCAGTAGTTCCTTCTTCCCTCCAGCTGACAGCATAGCCGCTGCCCTGTGTCCCTCCTCAGGACCCCTCCTTGGAACCTCTGATGTCCAGGTTGCCCTGTCTGTGGGGACAGTGCCAGAGACCCTTTCGTGGGCTGTTGGCAAGCCACTCAGGCTTGATGGACCATAAACAACAGGGTAGGGCCATGCATTTTAAAGCACAACTAGCATTCTATGCATTTCAGGTATACTTGCCTCGTGGCCCATTTGAACCTGAGGTCTAACAGTTCTGAGCCTATTACCGCAGAGCTCTTGGTAATTGCTGGCCGTATTATCTTTTTTCCTTGTTTGTTTTCCCTCCTTTTAACCATCCTTTGGGAGCTTTTTTTTTTTTTTTTTTGTGATTTTTTTTTTTGTGCTTTATGAAATTTATTGAAAAATTGGTTTCCATACAACACCCAGTGCTCGTCCCAAAAGGTGCCCTCCTCAATACCCATCACCCACCCTCTCCTCCCTCCCACCCCCCATCAGCCCTCAGTTTGTTCTCAGTTTTTAACAGTCTCTTATGCTTTGGCTCTCTCCCATTCTAACCCTCTTTTTTTTTTTTTTCCTTCCCCTCCCCCATGGGTTCCTGTTAAGTTTCTCAGGATCCACATAAGAGTGAAACCATATGGTATCTGTCTTTCTCTGTATGGCTTATTTCACTTAGCATCACACTCTCCAGTTCCATCCACGTTGCTACAAAAGGCCATATTTCATTTTTTCTCGTTGCCACGTAATATTCCATTGTGTATATAAACCACAATTTCTTTATCCATTCATCAGTTGATGGACATTTAGGCTCTTTCCATAATTTGGCTATTGTTGAGAGTGCTGCTATGAACATTGGGGTACAAGTGGCCCTATGCATCAGTACTCCTGTATCCCTTGGATAAATTCCTAGCAGTGCTATTGCTGGGTCATAGGGTAGGTGCAGCCGCTCTGGAAAGCAGTGTGGAGGTTCCTCAGAAAATTAAAAATAGTCCTTTCGGAGCTTTAAGGGCATTTTTTTTTTAAGGTATACCCTTAACATTAAAAGAGAAAAAAAAAATAAAGCACAACTAGCATTCTATAAATTTTGCCTTACAACCCGAGGAATGCCCTCTGAGGAGTGAATGGGTAAGGTGTCAGAGTGGTTTAGAATAAGGTGTCCCTCTTATCACATAGAGTCCTGTAGAACTGAAAGTCAGATGCCAGAATTATTACCAAGAATCCTACGGTTAATACCACAGTGTACAACTATACATTTCTTTAACACAATTCAACAGAAAATATTTTGTTTTATTAATGTTCATAACACTCCTGGGATCTCAAATGTCATTTTCTTTTTGATGAGGAAACTAAGAAAAGTGAGGATTAGCAATTTGAACCAGATACAATGAGAAAATTCCACAGTACTATCTCGTAGCCAGACTTTGTAAATGAGCCCTGAGAGCAGCGAATGTTTGATGACCGTACCTAGCTTTTGCAGAATTTGCCCTCTGATCTGTATGCAGACTGACTGCACCAGGATCTTGTCACTTTCGTTTCTGTACAGCCAGGTACCTACAACAAAAGAGGGAAAAAAGAAAAGTAGTTTCAGCTCCTAGTTATCAAGTAAAGAGCCTGGTAAAACGAAACTAATTTCACCGAAGCCTTCATGAGCACATGTGATACAGGTTTGAGAGACGATCTCTTCTCTACATTGAGAAAGGTCCAAACTCCTTGCTATAACATACAAGCCTTCACAGAACTTGTATGTGAATACCGAGAATCCTACTTCTCACTTGAACTCTTGTCTGGTCTCCAAGTCTCCCAACTGACTGTGCTCTGCCATGGCATGGTTCCTGAGGAGACCAGCTCCTTCTACTTCAGGTCTCAGCCTCAATGCTATTGTCTCCAAGCCCCCCAGATTGATTTACCATAGTACTACCCCACTGTCTTGTGGTTGCCTAATGGAGGGTGGGATCCTTCCCATCCACCCAAAATTTAGTTTGTAGGTTGAGACTGATGGTTGTGCGCGCTCACACACACACACACACACACACACACACACACCCCCCAAGATATGAAAAGATTTAGTACTCACATAATGAGTCTTTCTGAGGAGAGGAGACAGGCACCCAAGCTGGTTCATTTGACTTGTGTGAAAAGAGTGGTGAGTGGCTTTGGTTTTTATTGTGATTAGGGTGTGGGCTGGGGTAAAGTCTCCCACAAGCTATGCCTGGTTTACTGCTGAGTAGGTTTAAAACAAACCAAAAAGCAACCCTCCCCCCCCCCCCCCGCCCCAGCCTGTCCAGTTGTGGGACAAAGTGGGTGGCAGAAGGCTGGGGTCTGAAAACTGTCAGTGGGCAAACACCAAAAACAGAATCAAACTCATTACTATACCCCCTTGATTCTCTGTCACATCACCCTATTTTCTCCCCAGCTTTTAATCTGTGTGTGTGTGTGTGTGTGTGTGTGTGTGTGCGTCTGCATATGTGGTGTAGAAGATGGAAGTGTGTATATCATAGGTTAGTGATGGTGGACACAAATGATGGGTATGTGGTCAATATCGATATTCCAAACCGCCTCTCCACTGGAATGTCTACAAGTTTCAAGGTGCTTGGGACCTTATATCCAAGCAGACTGAGCTTAAAAGTCTACTGGAGGTTGTGTTCAACTTACTGGGAAACTTGTTGTCTTTAACGCCCAGAATTTCAGACAATATATCTGAAGGAATAAATGATTTGTTGCCCAACTATTAGTACTTGCTTCCTTTCATGTATGCTTAAATATTGAAAGAAATCCATTTCAAAATAAGTTTTTCTGAAAGTGCATACATAGCAAAATCAAATTTACTTTCCAAACCATTTAAATACATACAGCCATAAATATATTTTTCTCAACTTACAGACTTTATCTCCATTTACAATTCTCCTAAAGGTTGCTACTGAGCCCCTCCTGAGGCCCACAGAGTTACCTGCTTTAACAGCATATTGTTCTTAGACAGTACACTCTACAATAAGCCCAGAAGTTTAGGAGCTTTGGTTGTTCTGTTTTGCTTTCATTTTTAATTACAGAAAATGAAGACACAGAGAAATAAGCTCCTTGACCAAAGCCACTTCATTCACTAATGGCAAAGTCAGTCCTAGCTAGTTCTGGAGACATCTGGTCTACAGCAACCATTAGGTCATTCAGGTGCTTGTAAACTAGAACTCCAGAAGGGACTGCAGGTGAAGGTTGTTGTGAAGATAGGAAAGCACCTTACCTGTTGCTCCGTTGTTGCTTATTAGACTGCTCAGGATATATTCTGCTTTTAAAAGTTTCCCTGAAAAGAAGCAACCAAATGCCACACAATTAGTACCTGAACATGTGCCTTCAATACTACTAGTAGTTTAAGCTCTAAGGTTAACACACTGTTACCTCTCTTGGAAACATGCTATTTTAAAATTTAACAGCAATAACGACATCATATACCAAAGTGAAGAGAAAGATGACATTTCCAGGAATCGGTGAGATGGGAAGTTGCACAGTATCTGAAATCGCAATTAGATTTACACACACACAAGCACACACACACACTCATTCATATAGAATAAGGCTTGAAAAGTAAAGATAAACCATTGCAAAACATTGTGTCTTCTTTCTGTGAACAAGACTATTGAAAAGAAGGAAGGAAGGAAGGAAGGAAGGAAGGAAGGAAGGAAGGAAGGAGGGAGGGAAGGAAGGAAATAAAGACGGAAGGAAGGAAAGAAGGGGAAAACCACTTTCTGAAATCATGAGTTAGGTCCTGATTAAAATTTATTCATTCCAATGTTTGGAAAGAGAGCAATAACTTGAAATACGTATGTAAATAAATTTTACCAAAGGTATCTTTCTTCTTAAAAGTTATATTTTCTAATTAGGTTTTGCTGATATATAAGGATGGGTAGTTTTAAAACATATTGATTTGTATTCGCCACATTTGCTGAATGTCTTAATTCTAATAATCTGTGTATTTCTTGAAGTTTTCTATGTGGGCAATCACACTGTGCACAAATCCTGCTAATCTTGTTTATTCATTTCTAATCTTTATACCTCTTATTTCTTTTTCTGTTTTCATTGCATTGGGAGGACTTCCAGTTTACGATCAAACAGAAGTGATAACAAGATGCATTTTTTTCTTGACTTGATTTTAAAAGGAATATTCCTAATTTTCCATCAGTAGTTTTGCCAAAGGTTTCCAGTTGCTTCCTTTTTATCAGGTTAAGAAGTTCCCTCTTGTGCAGCTATCAGCTTATTGCCTTTCAGCTTCAAATTCATCCTTTATTGCCTGCTTTGCAATAATGGGAATGGACCTTGTAAATATTTCTCCTTTGCCAGCTTTGTCATTAGATGGTGTGGAGAGAGGGGGCTCCTGGGTGGCTCAGTCGGTTAAACGTCCAACTTCGGCTCAGGTCATGATCTCACAGTTTGTGAGTTCGAGCCCTGCGTCGGGCTCTGTGCTGACAGCTCAGAGCCTGGAGCCCACTTCTGATTCTGTGTCTCCCTCTCTCTGCCCCTCCCCTGCTCACACTCTGTCTGTCTGTCTCTCTCTCAAAAGTAAATAAACGTTAAAAAATAAAAGATGGCATAGAGAGGCCCTGCAAGGGGAAGATGCTTCTCTTCCTCATGTAGTGTGCCATTCTTGCCAGACTCCTGCTGTGCATACAGCTTCTCCAATGCCTGCCTCCTGCAGCGATCCTGGCTTCTCCTGTGCCTTCTTCCTACAACACAGGTGGCTTCTCCAGCACCTGGCTCCTCAAAGGTCAGCGGCACCCAGCAGCCAGCAGGTTCCTGCAGCATCCTCTCAGGTGACTTCACAGTGGAGTGAGTGCTGCCTGCCAGTGAGGCACGGCTCCATGAGTGTTTCCCCCTGGTGTTCCATAAGAGCTGCTTTGTGGTGGCACCTCTCTGTGGATGGCGTTCCTCGGCACCCCAGAGGGTGGATTTCCAGTGAGTTCTGCTGGCATGGAAACTCCTTGACCTCTCTACCATCCAGTGAGTCATGGCGGTGCCTTCTCCAACAAGGTCTTGATCACGGCCCTGGTGTGCCTGGCTGTGCGCTTGTGAACTTTTTCTCATATGCTTTCAGTATAAGGGATAGTGGCTGCTCCTTATAACTGCTTATCCTGTATTCTTCAGAGTCTTCTTTACTACTTACTAGCCAATCCCTCATTAATCTCCTGATATAGTTAATAACTCTTTTATACTGAACTTTCCTTTTTCAAATTATTGTGTTGTTTCTGACTCCTGGCTGGAAGCTGACCAATAACATCTCTAACTCTAGTTTGTATTTTCAATCTAAATGGGTTAACATTTTATAAAACACTTCTCACATCAATTTAGGTGAACACATAGTTTTCTTGTTTATTCTGTCCATTAGGTGAATTGAATGAGTCAATTATTATTATTATCATTTGTAGTAAGCCCTACACCCAATGTGGGGCTTGAACTCATGACCCCAAGATCAAGAGTCACATGCTTTACCAACTGAGCCAGCCAGGCAACCCTGAATGAATCAAATTTTTTTTTTAATTTTTATTTTCAACGTTTATTTATTTTTGGGACAGAGAGAGACAGAGCATGAACGGGGGAGGGGCAGAGAGAGAGGGAGACACAGAATCGGAAACAGGCTCCAGGCTCTGAGCCATCAGCCCAGAGCCCGACGCGGGGCTCGAACTCACAGACCGCGAGATCGTGACCTGGCTGAAGTCGGACGCTTAACCGACTGCGCCACCCAGGCACCCCTTATTATTTTTTTTTAAAGAAATTTTTTATTTATTTTTGAGAGAGAGAGAAAGAGAATGAGTAGGAGAGGGGAAGAGAAAGAGGGAGACACAGAATCCAAAGCAGGCTCCAGGCTGTGAGTTGTGAGCACAGAGTCCAACGTGGGGTTTGAACTCACAGACTGGGAGATCCCAACGAGCTGAAGTATGATGCTTAACCAACTGAGCCACCCAGGAGCCCGTGAATGGATCAACTTTTAAACATTAACCATCCTTATGTTTCTGGAATAAACAGATAATAGCCTTCCTTTACTGTAATGTATTATTATTAATTTAATACAATACTGGTCAATTTGATATTATTTTAAGATTTTTGCACCTGATAAATTATGTAAATGATACTACCATATAATTTCCTTTTATTTTGATTTTAGTTAGTTTGACCTATGCACTTACCAATTCTTTCCTTACCATTGCTTTTTGAATCTCCTACTCAATCTGTATGGATTCAACTTCCTCCTTAACAACACACGTCCTTTAATGTGTGTGTGCATGAGAGAGATGTCTTGAGAATAAAATTTTTAGTCTTTGTCTGAAAATGTGAATTTTGTCCTCACTTTTGAATGATGATTTTTGCTGAGTATAAAATTCTAGGCTGAAAAGCTATTTCCTCTCAAAATTTTTTTTTTTTTTGGTAGATTTCATTGCTTTCTGGACTCTTATTCCTGATAAGATGTTTTTTTCAGTCTAAATATAGTTCCCATATAAATAATCTGTCTTTTCTTGTTTCCTTTAAGATTTCCTCATTGTTTGATTTTCTGTAGTTTTGTGTCTGGGTGATTTTTTTATTAAAAAATTTTTTTGCTCAAGGTTGGGTCCACCTTTTCTGCTCAAAGACACATTTTTTCCTTCGATTCCAGTCAATTCTCCCAGAAGTCCCATTATGTTTTTTACATTCTATTTCTCCAAGTTTTTAAAATGCCGTTTTCATATTTGCATCCACCTAACTCTATATGCTTCATTCTCAGGATTTTCCTTAAATATAACACCCAGGTCCATCATTTTCTCTCCCGCCGTTTGACCTGCTGCAGGAACACATTTAAGGTAGGTCAGTTAGGGGGATGGAACACCTGAGAAACTGGCCTAGGAAATTGATCTTTACTGGGAGGTTGTTACCACTCACCGGGAGCAGGTGGGCGCATATTTAGAGTCTTTGGATAGTCCTTTGCTGGTCAAGTGAGGTTCGGGGAACAGCAGCATCAGTGTTGTCTGGGGGCTGGTTGGAAACGCAGACTCTGAGACCCTGCCACAGACCTACTCAATCAGGATCTGCATTTTCAGTAAGCTCTCCAGGTGCCTCATCAAAGTTTGGGAAGCACCGCCATTTGTGAGTTTTTATCATTGGTCTGAGATGAGATTAAGTGAAAAATGGAGAGTGAACATTTAGAAATTTTTTTTTTTATCTTTTGCCAAAGTAATGTTGTGACTCTTCAACCTAATAATAAATACTTTGGACTTAAAGTTTTAGGTCTCTTTTGTTGTTTTTTTTTTCCTTTCATTTTTCTAATAATCTATTTTATTGAATTCACCTCAGTTTAAGCAGCTTGTTTGGCAGGTGGTGTCCTTATCAGCACTTGAAATTCGGAAAAGCATCACCACCAACTGGGAGAGCTGCTGGGTTTTTGGCTCTTTCTAGCCATCACTGTATGGTTGCACTCTTGTAGCCTGTAGCTACAAAAAAAGAAACTTATATGCTGTGCCTGCCTTGTAGGCAATTTCCTACCAATTACTAAACTTTCTGACAACCACACTGATTTTTAATTTTAATTGCTGTATTTTTTTTTCCTGAAAGCTCTCTTAAGTTCTTTTTAAAAACAGTGAATCATTTTCTTTTCCTGTTGTGTTCTTTTTATTATTATTTTTTTGTTTATTTACTTTTTGAGAGAGAGAGAGAGAGAGAGAGAGAGAGAGAGAGAGGCAGAGTGAGAGTGGGCTAGGCGCAGAGAGAAAGGGAGACACAGAATCTGAAGCAAGCTCCAGGCTCTGAGCTGTCAGCACAGAGCCCGACACGGGGCTCGAACCCGTTAACCATGAGATCATGACCTGAGCCGAAGTCAGACACTTAACTGACTGAGCCACCCAGGCACCCCTGTGTTCTATTCTTTAAACATATGATTTTTTAAAGTCACATGAGTCTTGGGGCACAGGGGTGACTTGGTTAAGCATCCAACTCTTCATTTGGGCTCAGATCATGATCTCATGGTTTGTGTGTTCAAGCCTGATCCACGTTGGGCCATGCTGCCAGCACAGAGCCTGCTTGGAATTCTTTCACCCTTTCTGCCACTCCCCCACTCACACACTCTATCTCAAAATAAATAAACAAACAAACAAACAAACAAACTTAAAAAAAAAAAAAAGAAAGCCATACAAGGGGCTTTGGGCTCTGTGCTGACAGTCGGAGCCTGGAGCCTGCTTCAAATTTTGTGTCTCCCTCTCTCTCTGCCCCTCCTCTGCTTGTGCTCTCTCTCCAAAATAAATAAATAAATAAATAAATAAACATTAAAAAAAAAAGCCATATGAGTCTTTTAAGTTGCTCTACTTTTATATTTTGTTTTGGAGTGCCACGTTTCCTGTGTATGCTACACAATGTTCTTCTCTCCCATGTTTCATTTCCTTCGTTGCTTATACAGTTTAATCCGAGGGCATCTTCAGCAAGTAATATTCTCCTGTGGAATTCCTACGCTCCTGGACTGTGGATGTTTCTCTAGAGCATAGTTCTGTACTTGATATTCTGCTGGGCCCCCAAAATGTAAGTACTAAACTGTTTTTTTCTGTTAATTACTTGGGGGGATTCCCTCTCTTACGGGTAGGGTAAATTGAGACTCCATACTCACGTTTGGCACACTCACGTCTTGGGGTTTTCATTTGTTTGGGGAGATTTTTTTTTTGGCCTCCACCCAGAGCTTGGGCAGAGAGCAAGCTTCCTTGCCACTTCCGTGGGAGAGCTAGTGGAGCTGTTCAGTCCCCACACATAGCTGTGCACACCTTTAAGAATTCCAGCTTTATGTAAATATTTCACTCCTCACATAGGCCCAAGGTGCTGTCTCTTTTCCTTGCATGAGGATTAAAATGACAGTCCCTTCCCCTAGAACCACATCCAAGTGTAAACCCCTCCGGCTATAGTGTCATGAGCAGTAGTCCACTGTTATAACTTTGAACACTTTCTGTATTTCCAGCGCTTAAAAAAAAATTATTCACAATATTTATGTAATGGGAGAAGATTCTATGCGTGCTTACTGCTCCATGTTGATGGAACTGGAAATTTTAACCCTTATGTCTAATTATGGCTTAAAAGGTTTGGCCTCCTAATTTTAGGCAAGAGTGAGCTGAGCAGGCTCACGATGCCCTCCATTGCCTCTGAAACCCCACATGTTGAAATGCCCCCACCCTTGGAATGTGTTTTGGGTGGATATCAGGAAGGGTAACAGTAGGGCCGTGCTGTCCCCTTATATTACCTTTATTCCTCTTCCTTACTCCTTATAATATCATATAGGCATCTCACTCTTCTGACCCAAGAGTCCCAGGTGCTGAGGATGGAGACCCCTTTCCATGGCACCTTCTTTACCAGGACACCACCCCTGCTCTAAGTCTCTCTCTCTCTTTGAGACATCTGGTGTAGGGGGAGGCTCAAGAGTTGTTTGAGGGCAGAAATTCACAAATACAGTAAAACCTTGGATTGCAAATAATTTGCTCTGTGAGTGTTCCCCAAGACAAACAAACATTTCTAATAAAATTTAACTTGATAAATGAGCAATGTCTTGCAATACAAGTAGAATGTCACATTATCACAACTGAGCCAATGGTTCTTCTCTCTCTCTGCGGAACTGTGGGTGATCTTCTCCTATGGTCGGATGCTGGGTCTCAGACCGCAGTGTTTGGCAGAAATCAGTGATTTTTTAGAACGTTGGAAGGTGCCCACACCTGGCGATAGTGTATTATTTGTCACTTCAAAGCACCTATGGACAGTCCTTTGCTTTTCCATACAAGAGTAAGCTTAGGAATGCTTTGCTTCATTCTAGGTCAGGCTGCCTGCAGATACAGACTCTTTTCTCTGCTGCCTTATTGCCAGTTACATTAAATATGGTATATGACAAGAGTTTATTAATGCTGTGCTGTAGTCAACATCCATATACAATGGCTCCCATGCAGAAAAAGTTTGAAAAGAAAGGTGGTAAGAAGAAGGAGATGATTATGGTGGAAGTTGAGAAGGAAATCGTGGAGAAGGTCAAATGAGGTATGCGAGTGGCCAAAACTTCAAGATTTTATAAGAAGTCTGTGTCTTGTCTCATCTGCAGAGGAGGAGGAAAAAAAGGCAGAGGAATCCCTCACCTCAAATGAGACTAGGGAGATGTGTAAAATATGGAAAGCAGTGCAAAATTTTACAGAAAAGCACCACCCGAATAAGGCTGTAGCCGTGTGAACGATGAATCTGTTTAACAACAATGGATGTCACATTTCAGCGAAATCCTCAAAAGGAGGCAAAAGCAAGTGTCCTTGGATAGGTTCCTTATTAAAGTTGCATGAAAAGAAAAAGATTCCATGGAGCCACTAGATAGCAGTGATTCTGTTACTGATAGTGAAAGTCATCCTACACAGTAACCCTCCTCTAGTCTCCCTCACATCAGCCATGAGGTTTTCAAAGTAAGTACAGGTTAATTTGTTTTTCTTTATATTTTGTATTTTCTTTATTATTTTGTATTCTATTCCAGTATTGTAATCATTTTTATATGAATATGTTTGGGTTGGGGAACGAATCATCTGAGTTTCCATTATTTCTTATGGGGAAGTTCGCTTGGATATACAAGTGCTTTGGATTACAAGCATATTTCCAGAACAAATTATGCTCACAAACCAAGGTTTTACTGTCTTCACTTAACCAAGGCTGTGTTTGTGTTCTTGTGGCTCTTTTGGTAGCTTCTTTGAGGAAAAGACAACCCAACTGTTGGGGAGTAAGATCTAGGATTTTATCTAAGGTGTACGATATGTGAACAGAGGAGCATACTTCTCATGACGATATCTAGGCTTAGTTGTTATCATAGTTGGAAGCCTGAGAGAAACAACAAAATGAACCAGCGAAAAGTTCGGTTTGGCTGTGTAAAGCAAAGCTATCAACAGGCCTGCTTACCACTTGACCTCAATTTCTATGTCCCACCATAGCAATTCCGTATACCAGAAACGAGGTCACATTAACTCTTCCAAGTTCCAACTGAGAAGAACCAATATGGAAGTCTGCCTGTGCACGCCCAGCCTTCATCATTCTGTCCTCCCCACAGAGTGCTACACACACACATCATCTCCATCTGATGCCATCAGAAGGAACATTAGTTGCTAGGTTTTCCTCATCCCCCAAACATTATAAACTCAAAACACTGTAAAATGTCCAAGATCAGGGATTTTGGAGGGAAGGAAGTTTTCCTAAGTTCCACTCCGTCCCTGCAGTTACTCTAGAAGAGTAACCAACATGGACACAATTTACGCACGGCTGCAAGAACTTGAAAGTGAATGAACTTGGGCTTTTGAAAAGTTAACCTCCACAAGCCCATTTCTCTCGTGTCCTTTTATCTCTGTGCCTCTCTGCATCCAACAATTGTCCCATTTAGTATAGTCAGTACAGTTCCTTTTCAAAGGAAGTGAAGTAAAGATATTTTAACTCCTTGCAGGCCAGGCTTATTAAAAACAGCAACAATAGCTAAAATCAGTTTTAAAAGGGAGTGAAGTAAAGATATTTTAACTCCTTGCAGGCCAGGCTTATTAAAAACAGCAACAATAGCTAAAATCAATTTAAAAAACTGAGCCAGTCCGGGAAGGGCAATTTGCTTTCTACTTCTGTCCTTTATTCTTTCACTCTTAGAAGTGAGAATAGCAGGCTACACATTTCTAAACCTCATGGTTATCAGTAACTTAAATAATTCAAAAATGCTATAGAAGTAAACTTCACTGTAATGCATAGCAGGTCTCTTTCCCCTCCAATCCCCCTCTACATTACATCCTAAGTTAGAATGTCAGCCTCATTTTTCATTTCATTCAAAGTGACAGAAGGAAAAAAAAAAGATACTTTAAGGCCTAATCAGGTACTGTACCGGTGTTCCCAGGGATGGAAAAAACCCTCAAATTACTTCAGTGGGTTTGTCAGCTCTATTGTTAGCATAGTCAAGTGGCCCTGCAGAAAGGAGACAGGAGAACTAAGAGAAAATAGTAGAATTTTAATCTGCTTTTTAAAGGCTCTTGGTCAGAAGTATAGCAATTCAGATACCCCTGTTTGAAAGCAGCAGGACAGATTTGTTAGAAGACAAAAGCTCCAATTAGTATTTTCCACACCCTTTCACAATTTTCTCTACCGCTTTTGGCTCTGAAACCCTTTATGCCAGGGCCTTTGTGCTGGCAAGAGGCGGGTGGAAGGGCATCGCGGGCCGGGGGCGGGGAGAGCCCGCAGCTTGAAAAGATGGCCCGCGGGCCCGGGTGCCCGCCGCACTCCCCCGCGGAAGTCAAGTAGCCCCGGAGGGAAGGCGAGCCCGCGGCTGGACGCCCCGGGCCGGCGGGAGGAGGCCTACCTGCGTTGACCGAGAGTCGGGCTTGGCGAATGACCACCTGCGGGGCAATTGGCGTTCCCGGCTGCAACTTGTGGAGCCTTTTGGCGACCTGCAGGAGCTTGCCCGACACGTCGAGCCCGTACAGGAACCGGTCGCTTAAGAACACAATGGCAGCAGCCGTGGCGCAGTCGCGGGCGAGGATGGAGGCTTTCAAGGACGCCTGGAGGGACATCCACGGGACGTCATGAACCAGACAGAAGCCGCGCCCGGCGCAAAAAGAAGGCAGCCGTGACACCAAGCTTAATCTCTAGGTGTTTTTGTTGAAACAAGAGAAAGAAAACCTAGAACTAGGGGGAGAAACATACTTTCTTGGGCGGCCGAACTAAAAGAAAAAAAATAAATTTTTTGGAAATGGAATAATGGAAAAAAGGAAAAATCCAATTCAACTGGGACAGAAAATATTTCTTTCATTTCCCCCACTACGGTTCTAAAATTATACAAGTGCTAAATGCATATTTCCTGTTATTAGAAAATTCAAACACAAGGTAAAAATGAAAAGTGCCCCTTAGTTAGTCGACTCTTTGCATTAGTTTTTACCCTCCTTGCCCCCAAGCTCATTCTCATTCTTCCTCATAATGGTGTCAGAGCGATCCTTCTAGAAACTTCTACCCTTTTATGTGTGTTTAGGCATTAATTGATTCCTTGTCTTGCCTTGCTTTCTCCCCCCCCCCCCCCCCCTTTTCTCTCTCATAAATGAGATTACACTACACATACTGTTATGCTAGCTGGTTCTTTCAGTCATGGTAACATCTAGAAGAGGGTTCCACATCAATTCACCACACTCTGCTTCATTTAATGCCTACGTTGTAATTAAGAGGAAATACAAAATTTTAGGTAACATTTTAAACATTTGATTTATATGTAGTTAACGAATACAACAAGAAAAAGAAGAAAACAGGCAGGAAATGAAAGTGTAACATAAAGAATGAGATAAATGAGGCAGAATTGTGGGAAACATCATCTTTTGGTCTTGTGAGGTGTTACATTAAAGACACTCAAAGCCTTGTAGCTACTAGCATAAATGAGTTTCCCACCCAGCAGTACTTTCTCCGTTTACTAAACTAAATCAAGCTGTGTTTTCTGAGCATGTGAACTCACATATAAAGCGCTGAAAGCCTTGCTTATTTTCCTAGCACAATGTTACTACACGAAGCACTGCTACATAATCCGAAGTACCAACATTTCTTGGATAAAAACTAGGTACTGGGCACAGTGCGAAGTGCATGCCATGTACTAATTCACTCACTCTTTACAACAATCCTAACAGGCAGGAAACCTGAGACTCACAGGGGTTAAGTAACATGCCCAAGGTCGCATGACCTCTGACTAAGAGGGAGGATTTGAACACAGGAAGTCCAGGTCCAAATCCCACATGCTCAAGTCCCATGTTGCACCGACTTTATTTTAAGAAAACAGGAGTTGGACATCAATTATCTGATACTTGCAGTGATGCCATAAATACCAAATGTGTAATCAATGTTGTTAGAGTTGCTGGTCTGAAGCATGATTTACTTTAACAAATTTAAATTTTTTTTAATTTTTTTTTCAACATTTATTTATTTTTGGGACAGAGAGAGACAGAGCATGAACAGGGGAGGGGCAGAGAGAGAGGGAGACACAGAATCGGAAACAGGCTCCAGGCTCTGAGCCATCAGCCCAGAGCCTGACGCGGGGCTCGAACTCACGGACCACGAGATCGTGACCTGGCTGAAGTCGGACGCTTAACCGACTGCGCCACCTAGGCGCCCCTTTTTTTTTTTTTAATTTTTTTTTTCAACATTTATTTATTTTTGGGACAGAGAGAGACAGAGCATGAACGGGGGAGGGGCAGAGAGAGAGGGAGACACAGAATCGGAAACAACAAATTTAAATTTTAAAAAAATGTTTATTTATTCTTAAGGGAGAGAGAGACAGAGTGTAAGTGGGGGAGGGGCAGAGAGGGAGGGAGACACAGAATCCAAAGCAGGCTCCAGGCTCTGAGCTGTCAGCACAGAGCCTGACGCGGGCTTGAACTCACCAGCCATGGGATCATGACCTGAGCTGATACCGACTGAGCCACCCAGGCACCCCTACTTTAACAAATTTAAGGTAAGAGAGGATACATTCAAACTGGGAGAGAATAATCTCTGCTTTTCAAAATCTGCTTGGAACAGTACTTTCAGAGTTGTAATTCGATACTTGTGTATCTGTGAGTAACACTGTTCTAAACTTTTATATCTGGCCCATTCCAGAATTCTATCTATGGTGCTTACTCACGTGATTTGGCTTTCGGCATATATGTTTTGGTGTGCTTATCTATAGCATCTAGAAAATAACATTTGTATTTATAGGTATTCATCCATCAGGTAAAGCCTAACAATAACCAGTACAATAAGCCCTCTATTTTCATACTGATGCTCTCAACTCATTAAAGCTTTTAAGCTATCGCTGTGTTTATGAAGTCTGGAAAGTGATAATTTGCATTTATATTTATCCTTTTGTTAAAATTGATCACTGCTCTCATTGTGGTATTGATGCCATATTTTAGGGGGAGACGATGTCTTCTTTTGATGTTTTTTTTCCACGTGAAGGGAGCTTACTTACTGTAGCACACCTGGCCTCTTTCTTTACCCACTCTGCCCCAGGGGAGGTGGAATGACTAATCTGGTAAATTTGGGAAGAAGAAACTGGGCATGTCTGGCTTACCTCCCCCCCCCCCCCCTCTCTCTCTCTCTCTTTTGTTTCCTTGGGAACAGGTGTCTAAGGGAAACAAGATTCTCTGCTCTTTCATATCATAAGTCTAATCTAGAAAGCCACCCTTTATGTGGTGTTCTGCTTGCCTCAGTAATTTCTGTGATTGAATGATGATGTCTACATAATTTAGGGGTTCAGCTAGCAGACCCCTTGTACTCTAATATGAAGCTATATCTTTGTTTCTTTTTTTTTAAGTTTATTTGTTTATTTTGAGAGAGACAGCCCGAGTCGGGGAGGGGCAGAGAGATGGGGTGGGGGGGGTGAGAGAGAAAGAGTAAGAGAGAGAGAGAGAGAGAGAGAGAGAGAGAGAGAATCCCAAGCAGGCTCTGTGCTGGCAGCACATGGGGCTCAAACTCACAAAACCATGAGATCGTGACCTGAGCCGAAACCAAGAGTCAGAGGCTTAACTGACTGAGCCACCCAGGTGCCCCTGAGGCTATGTCTTTCAATTTAGTCTTTATCAGAATTAAAAGTAATGTTTAACCTGATTCTGCCTACCTTTTTTTTTTTTTTTCCTCTCAGCTTGCTCAGAATCCAGGAGGGAAGGAATCCTGGATCCTCTCAAAGATCCCAACATTAATTATTGCCTGATATATCATAACCCTTTCTGAGGAAAACTGCTTTGCCCAGGGTCCCTGCCTTTGAAATAGCTATGCATTTTGCTACTTGCCCTTGACTCCATTTCCCCACCCACGCACCAGCTCAAAGTTAACCCAAGAGTACCCAGCCCCACGACTCTGTGGCCTGGCTTGAAAAAATGAACTTTCAAATCTGAACTAAGAAATATAGAAGGGTAGAAAGAAGCAGAAAATAGAATATAGCTAAGTCATATTTATGGGCAATGGCAGAGTGAAGATTGAAGAATGATGGCTCTGAATCCAAATTTACCTTTTCATGAGGGCCATTTTTAGAGTTACAGGCCTCCTTTATTGTTCCATTATGTTTTCATAATAATGTACACCCCATTTTGTGAATATGTTTGAGCGAACCTCTGTTCTTTCCAACCAAAAACAACAACAAAAAAAAACCCGAACTAAAACTGCAATGCTCAAAACTTCTATTGAGAATTGTCAAGTAAATCATCAATCTGAAAAACACAAATCTTGAAGCAAGAACAAGTCAGCCATTTGACATGCAGAAACCGTAAATCAAATGGAAAGGAAAATTTATGGTGTTATGTATGCCTTACTCTGTTCAGTAAGGCCTGTCCCTGATCAAGAGTCCTTCCTATGCGAGGTGTACGTGACACAGTCTGTGAGTTTGCAACCTCAGCTGTTCCCTGCACAACTGGCAGCCTGTTCCACTTCCAGGCTTCCTTACAGGTCTGCTTGGAAAGTGCAGCACTCTTCCTGCAACCCTGCTCATGACTATGTATCCTGCAGGGTACTCAGCAAGCCACAGTGGGTTCCCTCTCTTCGAGGTTGCACTTCGGTGTATGCTCAATGTTTAGTTCTGTTCTCCCTTCTCGTAGGTGCCCCACTTCAGCGTTGGGGTGATTGCTTACCTACATGGGATGCAATGTTTAGTGACAGGCTATTTTCCAAGGGTGATTCTCAATCCTTACCTCTCTGATAAAAATGGTTTCCATCATTGTAGCACCATCCAGTTTATGAAAAACATTCACGTGCAGTAGCCCAGTTACACTTAGAGTAACTATAAAATCTAAGTAAGGTAAGGAAACTGAAGTTGAGAGGTTAAGTGACTTTCCAAATTTATAAAGTCAGAGGGTCAGGGTCAGGCAAGAACCCAAATCTGCATCTTTAAAAATATTTTTTTTTATTGTGGTAAACAATATGTAACATGAAATTTACCATCTTCATCATTTTTAAGTGTACAGTTCATTAGTGTTAATACACATTGTTGTGGAATAGATCTCCAGAACTTTTCCATCTGGTGAATATGAAAGTCTATACTGATTAAACAACTCCTCTTCCCTGTCACAACCCAGTCCCTATAACCACCATTTTACTTTTTTTTTTTTTTAAGTTTATTCACTTTTGAGAGAGAGAGGCAGGCAGAGGAGGGGCAGAGAAAGGGGGACAGATGATCTGAATCAAGGTCCATGCTGACAGCAGGGAGCCTGATGCGGGGCTCAAACTCACGAACCTGTAAGATCATGACCTGAACCAAAGTCAGAAGTTCAACTGACTGAGCCACCCAGGTTCCCCTTACTTTCTATATCTATGAATTTGATTATTCTAGGTACTTCAAATAATTGGAATCATACAGTATTTGTCCTTTTGTGGCTGGCTGGCTTCATTTAGCATAATGTCCTCAAGGTTCCTCCATGTTATAGTATGTGACAAGATTTCCTTCCTTTTAAGGCAGAATTTTTCCACTGTATATATGTACCAGACCTTGTTTATCCATTCATCTGTTGATGGACATTTGGGTTGCTTCAAACTGTTGGCTATTGTGAACAGTGCTGCTAATGACATGGGCATACAAATATCTCTTCAAAACCATGCTTTCAATTATTGTGGCTACATATCCAGGAGTGGGATTTATGGGTCATATGGTAACTCTATTTTTAATTTTTTGAGAAAGCTCCAGGCTGGGTTTCCTTAGAGATTCCACCATCTTACAATCCCACCAACAGTGAACAGAGTTCCAATTTCTCCATATCCTTGGCCAACACTTGAGGAACTCAAATGTCTAAAAGGTCAGTTTTTCTTCTGCTTTTTCCTTATAGTCTGATCAAGGTGATTTTGCCCAGTGCTTGATCTGGGCATAGGATACTGGGTCTTTGGAGCTAGGGCTACACTCATCACTCACTGAACCCAAACAGTAGCTCTAAGGAAACCATATCCTTTATTATGATGAGAAAATTCTAAGGGGGGGGGGAGGGACAAAAAACCCCCACAACAATTGAAAAGAGTGTTTTTGTTATGTATTTAAAAAAAGAAAGAAAAGAAACTTTATGGGAGATGGCCTTCACTGTCACTGTTCTGAAATTCTCTAAAGTTGGTGCCATGAGAGCAAATGATGATTTGGTGATTAGCTAAAAATTATTCCAGCTGGACATTCTTCACACTGAGCTGCAAAGACACTTTGCAATTCCAGTAGTAACTTCTGTGAGGTGGTCTTCCTGTGTTGGAAAGATGGAGTTTCTAGGAGTCTGGGTCGGTCAAGGTGGCCAGAGTTCACAGAGAAAGGGGCACAAAGCAAGAAGTCCAGAGATCTGAAAAGGTCCTTCAAGTTTTCAGGAGACCTCATTCATGGAAAGGCACCACACCAAGCTGGAGAAAGAACTACCTAAAAGGACTAGAGGAAACAGTCCCCAGGCTTCATGTAGGTCTTATATTTCCACCAATCAGAAATGAAAACCTTGTTGTCCACAGGGCATGGAGTATTCAGAAGGGCATCACTTCAATAGTGAGTTAAAATTAGAGTAAAGTGGCTCTTGGTCTACTCTGAAAGTTTAGAAGCAAGCTTGAAAAAGAGCAATTTCCTAACTTGACTGAGTCCCAAAACAAACCTCAAAAATATTTACAGGCGGGACGCCTGGGTGGCTCAGCGGGTCAAGTGTCCGACTCTTGATTTTGGCTCAGGTCATGATCTCAGGGTTCCTGAGTTTGAGCCCCACATCAGGCTCTGCACTGACCACATGGAGCCTGCTTAGAATTCTCTCTCCCCCCCTCTCTCTGTCCCTCCCCTGATTGTGTGTGTGCTCTCTCTCTCTCTCTTTCCCTCCCTGTCAAAGCAAATAAATAAAACTTAAAAAATTAAGAAAAAAAGTGTTTATGGACTTGCAAAATACCCACCATCCAATGTGGTAAAATTTACAATGTCTGGCATCCAGCCAAAAATTGCCAGGCATGAAAAAAAAGCCCAAACTGCAAAGAAAAATAAATCAATAGAAACCGACCTCAAAATGACAGTTATTATAACTGTATTTCGTAAGTTTCAGAAGGTAGAGTAAAAATTAGGTAGAGTTAAAAATATACAAGGGAGATGTGAAAGTTGATCCAAATCAAATTTCTAGAGATTAAAAAATATATAATGTCTGAAATGAAACCACAGATACCTGAATTTGTTTCTTAGCTGGCATTTATTTGTCAATGGCAAATTACTTAACCTCTCGGAGTCTCAAAGACTTCATCTGTGAAATGTGGATAATGTTTATTTTCAGTGCTGTATCAGGATTAGAGGAAATGTGAGTCAAATGCTCAGCACAGGGCCTGGCACATGGTGGGTGCTTAATAAATGACAGGGAATACTGTGTGTGTGTGGGGGGGGGGGGGATAGGAAAAAGAAGTCAGTTCATGCACTCCTTTTCTCCTTATGGCAAAATAACAAGAAAAGACAGGCTCTGAAAATAACCGTCAGCAGAACTTTCAATAGAGTGAAAAGGAAATAATCGATCATGTGTATAACATCTATAAGGCTCATCTCAGAATACGACTAAGCCTCTAATTTCTTTTAATCTCTTTCTTCTCCTCGCCAACTCTAAGGAGGGATGTTGCTAGAAACTGAGAAAAAGAAAAGGAAAATGAGCAGGCTTTATGGTAGTTGGTGAAGGAAAGCGGGTTCCTGAAAGGGAGCCTTCGCAGCACGTGCGAGTTGCTTTTGGCTGTCGCCAATGGAGGAATCCCTCCCCAAGCACCTGTAAACTGATGCTGCAAACACCCCATTCTGCATCCCGCATGAACACGCCATATATTTGAGCAGAGAACATTGCCTAATCTATTTTTCCCCCTTCTACTCTTAATAGATTGGAGCACAAAAGCCTGAGAGAGGGTGACCTGCCAGACAAAGGCCCTTTGAGTTCCTTGGAAAAGTAGACTTGGAGGAGGATGGAAGGAATCCAAGTGGCCCTATTATTTCCACTTGCACTAATTAGACATTTTTCTGTCAGCTATTGAGCACTGCTGAGAGGCCAAACTCACTGAATTCATTTCTAAAGTGTTTACAGAAGTTTGCATCTGTTTGTGTCTCTTCAGGAGGAAAATAAGCACTTCAATAGCATTGTGGAAAATCTAAACGAAGCATCCTATTCTGGAGGACCTGGCATCCCCACAGCTGCATAATTTAACTCCGTTTGGGGCTGAGCTTCTCGCATCTCTCTCCAAAACCTAACGATGCAAAATGCAGAGAAGTCAACTCAGGAGAATCTTTTCTTCCTTGCCATTGTCTTTTCTCTCCCTCTTTTGAAACTTCGGCATGCTGTGCACTACATACAGATTTAGGTGGGTATCATTCTTGTCGCATTTCTACCAGCCCTCTGAGAAATTAATACCCACTTTCATTTGCTGCCAAGTGAAGGGATAGTAAATTCCTCAGCGGCAAGGCCGAATACATCACCATCCTGGGAATCTCCCCCAAATGTACGCCCCGGGAGCACTCTGACTTCAGGAGGAGGGTAATGAAAGGAGGCCAGAGTGTGTGGCAAGGAAGGACACTAAAAGAGAAAGTTTCCCTACATGGTAAAATGTGCCTGGGTTATGCACAATTAGATTAACATGAAAGAGAGTCCCTCCCCCACCCCCACTCCCCAAAACAGAAAGAAAAAGAAAACAACACAAAAACCCTAACCCACTGCCTACATGGGCAGTGCCTTTGAAATGCATATTGGTCTACATGGAATTTGATTCAGGGTTCTTTTGTTTGGGTTTGTAGGCCTATGACTGACCTGCCATCACAGAGCACTCAAAAATATGATCTTTTTAGACAATCTCACAGTAGCAGAATTTCAGTTGTTGGAATCAACATAGGATAACTCAAGGAAAAAAAAAAAAGGAACAGGAATTCTATTCCTTTATCTTTCTTCAGAGCCTGACTTAAGGGCTGTCAGATTGTTCAAATAGCCACCAACTTGTGTTTTTCTTGTTGAGTGATCATGTTTAAATAAAAATATGTGGATGTAGATAAGAGAGTGCTGGATTTCTAGAGACAGGCTTACAAATGAGTGTGTGCGTGTGTGCGTGCATGTGTGCAACAGCCCCACAGTTGTTTTTTCACATCTGTTTTCAGAATGGAAAATATGGGGTTCTAATTGAGTTTATGGCACAAAGGGAACTTCACGGCTAGAAAGCTGAGTCAGGTGGTAAAGGAATTAAACTCCACAATGAGATTTCAATACACAGATGATTGAAAAAATGCTAAAGAGCTTTTTCTAAGGGCTTTTGCTGAACAGCAGCAAGGAAAAGTGTGTGCCGTTTTCATGGTTCCTTGCATTAGTGCTAGCCCCTCCCGATGCTGAGCATCAAGTTTGGGTCCCAGCTATGGGTTCAAAGCCATGATGCGTTTGCAGCAATGACAATGGCAGCTGTTCTCTAGGGGGGCTGGGTGAGGGGACTCAGAACTGAAGCCATCTGGCATTGCAATTGGCAGGAATAGTGGAAAGGGAAATTATTGCTGCATAGCAAATTGGGAGATTGGAAAAAGGCAGGGGAAAGTGGGGGAAGATGTCCTGAGGTGAGGAATTAGCAGAATAAACAAATGAAAAATGATGGTGCCTGCATAGTTATACATCAATAAGGAAAGCAGAGTAAGAGTAGAACCTGTCCAATTGGACTACTCAAGGTCAACGGAGGACCAAGCATGTCATGCTCTAAATTTGTCCACCCGCTGAAATGTGAGGAAAAGAACCGAACTTTCCTAAGGTTTATGCCCAAGGCTGGTTAACATTTCACTGATCTTCTTTCATTTTACCAGTAGAACATGCAAGTCCTTTTTGCAAAATAGTTGCATATCTTTTTCTCTATATACCTAAAGACAGCATTTGCAATCATCTCTCCCTGCTTTTCATCCTCTCTCCCTCATATCTACCATAGATGGAGTTGGCTGTCTTTTAGAAGAAAAAGAAAGCAGTTTCAAAACAGATGACCACTTGCCCAGGATCCTAGTGAATCTCATGGTCCCTGAGAACCAGGGACCTGCATGCCTCAGTCTCTTCCAGGTTATGATGGCCACTATCACTCCAGTCACCACTGGTCATTTCAAAATCCACATCGATGATTCATTTAGCACACTGATCTCTCTTGCCACAGCCTCTTTATCTCCAGTGATCTTGCTCTACACCAAGCCTTAGTCCCTATGACTATGATACTCATGACTCCCATGGTCAGTCATAGCCTAGAACTTAAAATTTTGATAACAGCCCAGTTGGAATCTCAACTTAACCATCTGATTCTCTGATCTTTATCTACTATTCTAACTGCCTTTCTCAGTAGCTCAACTCCAACAATTCTGCAACCCTTCAGGGACATCCCCACAATCCATTGACCCCTACTATTGATGTGTAACCAATCCCCTCATGTTCTCACTTGACTCTTTAAATTCCTGTGGTGCATTGGGGCACCTGGGTGGCTCAATCATTTAAGCCACCAACTTTGGCTCAGGTCATGATCTCACAGTTTGCGAGTTCAAGCCCTGCATCGGGCTCTGTGGTGACAGCTCAAAACCTGGAGCCTGCTTCAGATTTTGTGTCTCCCTCTTTCTCTGCCCTCCCCTGTTTGCACTCTCTCTCTCTCTCTCTCTCTCTCTCAAATAAATAATAAACATTAAAAAAATTTAAATTCCCACAGTGCATCCAAGTAATGACTTAAAAAAACCCATTCTTGATGCCTTTGTCACTTTCTGCTTCTGTCACATAAATCTGGCAATTCCAACTATATTTATTGTTAAGGAAAAATGTTGGCCTCACATTAAAATCACTTAAGGGAGGGGCTCCTGAGTGGCTCAGTCGGTTGAGCCTTCGACTTCGGCTCAGGTCATGATCTGGGGATTTGTGAGTTCGGTCCCCACGTCAGGCTTACTGCTGTTAGTGTGGAGCCCCCTCTCTCTCTGCCCCTCTCCTCTTGCACTCTCTCTCAAAAACAAAATCTCTTAGGGGAACTTTAAAAAGTTCAGATGTCTATATGGCACCCAGACCAGTTAAATTGAACTCTCTGGGAATTGTATGCAGGCATTGATTTCTTTTAATATCCCCAGGTGACTCAATGTGCAGGCAGAGCTGCGAATCCCTGGGGTAGCCTGACTGTTAGCCACTTTCCTCATCCCTCAATTCCTTCTCTTGCTAAAGGTGGAATGAGTTATCTGATGGGAGGGGGCATACCTGGCTCAGACCTTTCCTCTCCCCTCTCTTCAAAACTTCCTCCCTGTTCGGGGTGCCTGGATGGCTCAGTCGGTTGAATGGTTGAGTGTCTGACTTCAGCTCAGGTCATGAACTCGTGGTTCGTGAGTTCAAGCCCCACATCAGGCTCTGTGCACAGAGCCTGGAGCCTCGTTCAGATTCAATGTCACCCTCTCTCTCTCTGTTCCTCCCCTACTTGTACTCTCTCTCTCTCTCAAAAATAAATAAAGATTAAAACAAAATTTAAAAAAAAGGGGGGGGAGGGCGCCTGGGTGGCTCAGTCGGTTGGGCGTCTAACTTCAGCTCAGGTCATGATCCCACAGCTTGTGAGTTCGAGCCCCGTGTTGGGCTCTGTGCTGACAGCTCAGAGCCTGGAGCCTGCTTCAGATTCTATGCCTCCCTCTCTCTGTGTCCCTCCCCTCTCTGTCTCTCTGCCTTTGTCAAAAATAAAGATTAAAAAAAAAATTTAAAAAAAATCTTCTCCCTGTTCTACAATAAGGGAAGGAACTTGCCAGCAACAAAATGAGTTTGGGGTAGAGAATTTACCAACTCACTTGTCTGAATACCTAAAGCTACATTCTCCTATCCATTTTAGAATAATGAAGGCTGCTCTTTTGTATCTATCTTTCAGTTGGCTCTGAACACAGGAGGTGACAATGAGTGTTACTTATTGCTACTTACAATCCCCAAATTATATCTACTTTTCTGCCTAACCTGAGCTTCTACCCAAGTAATTGCATGTGGCTGGAGAAAAACACACAACCATGACACTTTGAATTTATGACCTTAACATGAAGTTGGCCCTCAGCACAGCCTGACAGTCCAGCTACACTCACACCTTCTGCTCTCTTCTCAAGGTGCCATGCTTTCTGTGGACAACCTGGCTTCTTCTTTCACTGAGAAAACAGTCAATGAGAAGAGACCTTTCTTATTGTCTTACCCGGATTTATGAACCCTCTTGCAGTGGAACCCATGTTTCTGCCTACTGTCCCTTTGCCAGGGTTAAGGCCAACCTCCCATTTATATACTCAGTTCTATCCCTCCCTCTTTGCTCTAGGACACGATTCCTGTAAACACCCTTTTTCTCTTCCACATCATTAATTTCCTCGTCTCTACCGGATCATTCTCATCAGCATACAGACATAGTGTCTTCCATCTTAAAAAATTTTCCCTTAATCATATGTCTTTGTACATCTTTGTCTTAGTTCAGGCTGCTATAACATAAAATGCCATAAACTGGGTGGTATAAACCTTGTTATAAACATCAGACATTTATTTCTCACAATTCTGGGGAAGTCAAAGAGCAAGGCGCCAGCAGATTCAGTGTCTGGTAAGACCCTATTTCCTAGTTCACAGACGCCATGTTTTTCCTGTGTCTCCCTGGGGCCTCTTTCATAAGGGCATGAATCCCATTCATAAGGGCTCTGCCTTCATGGCTCAGTCACCTCTCATAGGCCTCACCTCATAAAAACTTCACCTCAAGGGTTAGGAATTCAACATATGAATTTGGGGTAGGTGAGGGGATACAAGTACTCAGTCCACGGCAATCTCTCCCCAGCTCCTATGCCATGGTCTCTGTCCCTGTTTACAGTCAATCTCAAGAGTTGTCTAAACTCACTGTCTTTACTTCCTCATTTCTCATTCTTTCTTAAAGCTATATCTTTCATCCCCAACACTCCACTGAACCCATCCTTTTCAAGGTTGCCAACAGCCTCCAAATCCAACGACCATTTATTAATATTCATTCAAACTCCTAGAAGCATTTGGTTGAGTCAATTAATCCCTCCTTTTTATTCAAGTGACTTCGGCATTTCGTTCTCCTGGCTTTCATTCTACTTCAATTTCTTCTTTTCTTCACTCTACTTTGCTGGAGTATCCTTCTCCAGCCTCTGAATGTTGAATGCCCTAAAAGTTCTAAAGCTGCTTCTCTTCTCTAGCTGGACTCACTTAGACTCTCCCATAGCCTCAAATATCATTTCTGTTGGTGAATCCCAAATTTGAATACCATCCTTGGTCTCTTTCCTGAAATGCAGCCTTGTATATGAGATTGCCTACATAACAGCCAACTTGTCAATTAGGTATATCAAACTTAACATATTTATTTTCTTTTTTAATTTTTTAATGTTTGTTTATTTATTTATTTTGAGAGAGAGAGAGAGAGAGAACAGGGGAGGAGTAGAGAGAGAGAGGGAGAGAGAGAATCCCAAGCAGGCTCCACACTCAGCACAGAGCCCAACATGGGGCTCTATTCTACAACCTTAATATCATGACCTGAGCCGAAATCAAGAGCCAGACACTTAACCAACTAGGCAACCCATGCATCCCTATTTTATTTCTTAAGTAGGCCCCACACCTAATGTGGGGCTCAAACTCATGACCCTCAGATCAACAGTTGCATGTTCTACCAACTGAGCCAGCTAGGTTCCCCTCAAACTTAACATATTTAAAACAGAGCTCTTTATTTTCTATACTTGTTTGCTTCTCTCTTGGTGTCTCTATCTCAGTAAAACAAATCATCCATTCATTTGTTTAGGACAAAATTTTAGAGCTTTGACTCCAAGTTTGTGACTCTTCTTCTCTTTTCCAATATATCAGCAAATCCTATTGGCTCTACCTTTATGTACAAATGTCTACAATATTTATTATTGATACCAATGCCATGGTTACATGTAATGACAAAGAAATGTCAGAGAATCCTGAGAAATTAGAATTCTTATTCCTTCTTTTTTAACTATGAAAATATCTCTAAAATCATAGCAAAACTATTTTCTTGTAGAGTGTTTAACCTGGAAATAAATGAAATGAAAAGAAAAATCAAAAGTCTATATTAGTTGATGTGACACTTGACTGTGGACAGAACTCAACTGATTTGGGGCCCATGAGCTTAATCTCAAAAATGAAGGGGAACTCATTATTGCAATACACTCCATTTATAGGGGAAAATTTTGCATGTGAAACTTTATAATGTAGCAAATGATTCTTGGCATATGATTTACTGAGAATTTATTCATTCACCCAACAAAATATTTAAGATATAAGATGTATCTTATAGGCATTGGATATACAATACTAACAAAGACAGACATGGTGTTATCTGATCTTCAAACATTTTGGAGATGAAATTTCCCAGCTCAATGTATTGGGTGGTTTTTAGAAAATACAGAAGAGATGAATGTCAGAGTTAAAAACAAAAATTTGGGGCACCTGGGTGGCTCAGTCGGTTAAGCGTCCGACTTCAGCTCAGGTCACGATCTCACGGTCCATGAGTTCGAGCCCCGCGTCAGGCTCTGGGCTGATGGCTCAGAGCCTGGAGCCTGCTTCCGATTCTGTGTCTCCCTCTCTCTCTGCCCCTCCCCCGTTCATGCTCTGTCTCTCTCTGTCCCAAAAATAAATAAATGTTAAAAAAAATTAAAAACAAAACAAAAATTTAATATTTAGGGGTGACTGGGTGGCTCAGTCAGTTAAGCATCTGACGTTAGCTCAGGTCATGATCTCAGAATTCATGAGTTCGTTTCCCATGTTGGGCTCTGTGCTGACAGTTCAGAGGCTGGAGCCTGCTTTGGATTCTGTGTCTCCCTCTCTCTCTCTCTGACCCTCCCCCATTCACTCTCTCTCTCTCTCTCTCTGTCTCTCTCTCTGTCTCTCTCCCTCTCTCTCAAAAATAAACATTAACAAATTTAAAAAAATTAATATTTAGACCAAACATTTAGCATTATAATCTGAGTCAACACATTGAGTTCAAGTCCAAAAATAGGTCCCCAGAAGAAGAGCTATTTGATGAAGAAGAGGCATTCTTCTCCCTTGTCCTAACCACCTTGGCTCCTGAAGAGATGTCTCCCTTCTCAAAGAGTACGAAGTCAGGTCAAAAGCAAAAGTTCTTATCTAACATGGAACTGGAAGACCTTTGTAACTGATGTTCTTTTGTTTCCTGGGAACCGTGTTCACCTCATGTGGATATTACTCCTCTTAACAGCTAATGGGTTCTGTGAGTGGTAATAGCAAAGGAGTCTCAGGTTTTGCCCTTAAGGCACTCCAGGGAAGAATCCAGAATATCGGTTCACCACTGCTTATGATTCTTCTATCTCAGTGGCTGTCATCAATGGTTGCAGAGGAAGAGGCCAGCTTGACAATCAGTTTTGTAGTCTGGGGTTCTTCCACAGGTACATTATTTTCTCTCCTTTTTTTTTTTTTTTTTTTTTTAATAGTGGTGGTGTGTGACTGCTGGTACTGGGAGAGGGACTCATGAAGAAGTTCAACTGTCAGATTCACTAACATACTGTTTGGAATGTTAAGTTCTTTGCATTGTCTGAAAGGTTGCCTATATATATTAATAGATAAATCTGAAAAAATTTCAGTAATTTTTGATATCTTGATAGCAAAATTCAGCTAGAGTCTTGATTGCTCTATTTGATCTTAGCTTCTGTCTTTTTTTAAAAAAATTACATTTCATTTATTTTTTTGTGAGGTAGTATATTCACATAGTTCAAAATGCACTTGGGGATATAGTGAAAAGTCCGACACCCTGGGCCCAGGCTCCTTCCTACCCTCTGAGAAGGTGATTGACATTATCTATTTCGTATATGTCCTTCCAGAGAATTTTTTTGAATAATAATTCAGTTTCTTAACAGCTAAGTGGTATTTTTAAAAATATAAATTAATACTAAAGGTAATACTGTAATATCAAAAGGTTTAAAAATTCATAAAATATTTTATATTTGCTTCCTTTTTTTATGTTGTGACTTTTATTCTTGTGACTTATTCATTCCATAACTGAAAGCCTATATCTCCCTCTCTCCTTCACCCATTTTTCCCATCCCCACACTCCTCTTCCCCTCTGGCAACCAACTGTTCTCTGTATTTATAGGTGTGATTCTGCTTTTTTTTGGTTTATTTTTTCTTAAAGATTCTACATACAAGTAAAACCATATGATATTTATCTTTCTCAGTTAGCATTACACCCTCTAGGCCCATCTAAGTTGTTGCAAATAGCACAACCTCATCCTTTTTATGGCTGAATAATATTCAATTATATATAAATATAAATAAACACATACACACACACACACACACACACACACACACACACACCCTGCATCTTCTTTATCCATTGGTCTATTGACAGACATTTAGGTTGCTTCCATATCTCTGCTATTGTAAATAATGCTGCAATAAACATAGGGGTGCATATATCTTTTTGAATTAGTGTTTTAATTTCTTTGGATAAATACTCAGTAGTTGAATTATTCGATCACATGGTATTTCTATTTTTAACTTTTTGAGAAACTTCCATACTGTGGTTGTACCAATTTACATTCCCACCAACAGTGTGAGAGTTCCTTTTTTCTGCATATCCTTGCCAACACTTGTTATTTCTTGTCTTTTTTATTTTAGCCATTCTGACAAATGTAAGTGGATATCTCATTATGGTTTTGGTTTGCATTTCCCTGATGATTAGTGATGTTGAGAATATTTTCATGTGTCTATTGGCTGTTAGTATATCTTCTTTGGAAAAAAATGTCTATTCAGGTCCCCTGCCCATTTATTTTTCCATTTTTAATCAGACTACTTTTTCTTCTGGTGTTGCATTGTATAAGTTCTTTGTATATTTTGTATATTAACCCTTGCAAATATCTTTTCTCATTGAGTAGGTTGTCTTTATGTTTTGTTGATGGTTTCCTTTGCTGTGCAAAATCTTTTCATTTTGATGTAGTCTCAATTGTTTATGTTTGCTTTTGTTTCCCTTGAGTTTCTGTCTTGCCTCATAACTATAAAAATCTCATATCTGGCCCTAAGCCATGTCCTTTTGTCAATTAGCTTATAGTATAATAATAGCTACCATTTATTGAATGCTAGGCACCATTCTAAACATTCCATGTTATCCACTCACTTAATCCTCCAAACAATCTATGAAGTAGGTACTGTTATTACTATCACTGTAGACGCTGTTTACACAGGTTGCCCATGATGACAAAGCTAATAAGGGGCAGCTCTTGGATTCAAACCCACGCAGTCTAGCTACCAAGTCAGCTTCCTTAGCCCCTACCTATACTGTCTTAATTTTATCAAGATTGTCATTGTCATTGTTACCAAAAACATATGCTAGAAGAGTAGCAGTGTATAGCACAAAAAGAACTGTTTGGACCTCATTTTCCTTAGGGCTTTCTACTGGTTCTTAAACTATTAATTATCAGTGAAAGGATTAAGAGCTTACTTGTCCTGTTGTAATTTTAAAAGCTATGCATACTTAGAGAAACAAATGGACTCACCTGTCACTTTAGAGTCCTATAGTCCAAGGGAATCACATTCACATAAGCACAGCAGAAATAAATGTCCAATCAGTATGGGTTAGCCTTGCTTTAATAAAACCTCATTAAGGAAAAAAATCTCAGATTACTATACTAGGAAATGTCAACCTAAGGAATGGTTATGCATTACACGAGGTAGTCTTCATGATTCACTATAATATTCTTAAATAATGAATGTCTATAATCTATTTAAAATATGATTCAATTACAGAAAATGTTATTAATGACAAATAAGATACTTAAAAAGGGGAGTAAAATAGTGGTACTTCAACCAGGTTGTACATTAGAATCAATAGTGATGTTTTATTAATACAAGTTCTTGGGTCTCAATAGAGATCTAAATCAGGATCTCCAGGTTAGAGGTGCCTGGGTGGCTCAGTCAGTTAAGCGTCTGACTTCAGCTCAGCTCATGATCTCACGGTTTGTGAGTTTGATCCCTGCATTGGGCTCTGCGCTCACAGCTCAGAGCCTGGAGCCTGCTTTGGATTCTCTCTCTCTCTCTCTCTCTCTCTCTCTCTCTGACCCTTCCCTGCTCAGGCTCCATCTCTCTCTCTCAAAAATAAATAAACATTAAAAAAAATAAAGAATCTCCTGGTATATTTTAAAGAAGCTGCCCTTCTTTCCATCCCCCAACCCAAACTCACCCAGATAATCTTGATTCAGTCAGCTCATTAAACAATGTTTGTAATCTCTGGCATAAGCCATTAAAGTCTTTAACGGGTATAAGTAAGGTGCATTTTAAGCATATTAGGCAAAGATATGGCCTTATACAAAGAGTGAAGGGAAGCTGTCCACAGTCTTATGCTCAAAGTAATAAAATGAGAGAGCTATTGAGAAAGAATGTTAAGAGTCTGACCTCTAAGCAAGCCCTTTTAAGGTTCTACCTGACAATGATTCCCGAAAGCCCAGAGATTTCTAATTGTTATACAGTGCCAGTGGGAATAATTTACGCCTACTATGATGTTTTCAATGTCCATGAAAGAAACATATTTTGCTTCTAGTCTTTAATGGTGAATAAATATACAAAGTTCCATGACTGAGTTGGTAATACTTCCAAAATGTGACAGATTGTACACATATAGAGAAAAAGGAGCCAACTTGTTGAGGCTATTCTCATGAGGAAGCTAGTCATAGCAGTTGCTACAGGGAGACACTGCAGGACAGTGCAAAAAAAAGGGGGGCTTTGATTGTACTGAGGCACTACCCCTTTGGGGTAACTTTTTTTTAACTTTTTAGTTTCAACTTCTTATAATATTAAGATAATAATACTGTACAGATTACTGAGAAAATTAAAGAGAACGTATGTAAAATGCTCCATAATAGATGCTCAGTAAATAGGAACTCATTATTTTGAGGTTGGATTGGGAGTAGATCTGTGGAATCACTGTCTCAGTTCTCCCATCCAAGTACTAACCAGCCCCGACACTGCTTAGCTTCCGAGATCAGATGAGATCAGGCACGTTCAGGGTGGTATGGCCGTACACAGTCTCTCTGTTCTCAAAACAGAAAGACAATTCAAAAAGACTCCTCTGAAGTTTACCAGTAAGAAAGACATTAAGCTTTACTGACATTTTAAAAAGTAGATGGACACCAGCTCCTTACTTTGCCTGTGTGTCAGATGGCCACTTAGTACAGATGTTACCTGAGGAAGCCCTCATCTTGGAGGGGCCAACAATGAGAACTCTGAACTCAATTTTCAGTTGCTTGTATTGCAGTTTCTACATATCTGGTTAACTAGATTGACAGATGATAGTATTATAAATCACGGCTGCTTTGAAATAACTCATAATAAGAGGGAGAAAGACTATAAACATCTCAAGGCAAAGTTCTTTAAAGAATTGTCAACTTTACAGGGTTTAGATTTTTTATAAACAGACAAGTTCTCCAAAATTTCCTTTCCTGTGATAAGTGGCTGACAACAGTATGCTATCCAAAAGGTATTTTGAAAATGTTTTTCAGATCATGAGGGCTGGAAATGTTTTCATCATTGTGATCTTCATACTAAATAAAGCATCACGTAAAGATAACTCACACAAATGGGAAATTTTTAACCTGTTTAAAAATCTTCTGCATGAAGAGCTTTTACATCCTTTGTGAAAAAAAATAGTATCTTCTGATTAACTTGCAAAATGTGGAAATTTGCAGCTGAATTTCAGCACATGATGTTTCAGGATCCATGGATGGATTGAAATATGGGTAGTATGGATTAGCTGACCTCTTTTATTTGGATCTGCTTATGTTGGAAGCATAAGGTTTTTCAACTATGACAGCCATTAAAAAAACTAAGTGTTAAAAAAACCCTATCCTACCCATATCTTCAAGGCACAGTGCTAAGATGTTAAACATAACATCTAATTAAACATATTCGATTATAATTTTAAATTGAACAAGAAGTTCTCATGCCAATAATGTAATTTAAAAAATTATTCTAAAGTGGTCATTTAATCTTTGTGTTGTTCTTAAGTTTCCATTCTATAAAAATATATATACATATGCATAGTACGTGCATATAACTTATTAAATGAAAAATTAAACAGGGACGCCTGGGTGGCTCAGTCGGTTAAGAGTCTGACTTTGGCTCAGGTCATGATCTCACGGTTCATGGGTTCCAGCCCCGCGTCGGCCTCTGTGCTGACAGCTCGGAGCCTGGAGCCTGTTTCAGGTTCTGTATCTCCCTCTCTCTCTGCCCCTCCCCCGCTCACACTCTGTCTCTTTGTCAAAAATATATAAACATTAAAAAATATATGAAAAAAGAAAGAAAAATTACATGTATATCAGGGTGCCTGCTAAAATGTTTTTCCTGATGGGGTGGGCAACAACAACAACAAAAATCAAAGGCAACTGATGCAGAATATACTCATCAGCGGGATAACATAAGTTTTTCTTTGGTGCTGTACCAATATAGCCTAAAAAAGAAAGGGCTAATCCCAAATATCTGCGAAATTTGTTGAGCTTAAAAATTTTTGGTGTCTGCCCTTGAGAGTGAGGCAAGTTGGTTTAATAAGCTGGGTAGATGATTTCACATCATGATAGGATGATGGCAGGCAGAGGGAGACGGCACGTCTGGATTATATCTCAGCCTAGCCAGGAGGTCTGGATTATATCTCAGCCTAGCCACACTCGGTAATATAGTTTAGGAGAGTCTCTTGAGCTCCCTGAACCAATCACCTCATCTGCAAAATGGGCATAATCAAATCTACTTTTGAGGGTTTTTCTCAAGATTGTATGTTGTGAACATATCAGATTGAATCCTATGAAACTGCCACGGTTTGATGTTTGTTGACATACAAAGACGATATTTTCATATTGTTTGAGCTAATAGAATCCGTGTCAGATATAGGGAGATGTATTTTTAGAGATGATATTTGTAAGCTCCTTAGTTTTTTCACCTATAAGATTTAGGAGGTGATGTTATTCTTACTTGCTGACAGGACTGAATAAACACCCCCTCAGGATTTATCCTTTTCTGAAGGTCACTGCTTTCTTCTGTCTGCCCGGGGACTGCAACGTGTTAATTTCCTGCATTTTGAACTTGGCTGCTCTGTCTGCTCATCTTATTCGGATCAACTCTTCCAAGACTTGGCTCAGCCTTGGGGTTTCATTATGGGGAGACATGAAGCTCATGCCATAGGGTTAGCCCTCATCAAAGGGATAACTCGCATGCCCGATTCTGTGGCAGCTGAAGTTTCGTTGGTAGAATTTTAAAAACAAGTCATCGTTTTAATTTAAAACTTGAAAGTACCGTATTAAAAGGGGCGGTTTTTGGCACAGTTTTAGAGCAGGGTTTAAATCCTTGGTGATTTTAATCAGACTCTATCTTAAAGTCTGAAACTTCATAGGCCTTGGGGCTAATATTTGTCTTTTAAGGACTCCATTCTCTGGGTGCCTAATTTTCACTTATTGAATGAAATTTATTTTTGATGAATCTGAACATTTTGTCTGGTTGCTTTTCCAAAGAAGAACTATGAGGTTCAGCAGATGAAGCTAAGGTTTTAAGTGTTGATAATAGGAAATTATAAAATTTCTGTCTTAATTAATTCTGCTCTAAGTAAAAAAGTCCCATGATGTTAGCAGAGGGAGCCCAAGGCAAATTATAGGGCAGCAGAAAGGATAGAAAAGCAGCAAGGAAAGGCTGGTCCAGTTCTACCACAGGCCCGTGTGAAGTATGGGGGTGTGCAGATTCAGGGAGATTCAGGGACCTGGGTGTCATATCCTGTGGCTCTTGCTGATGGGGTCTGTGACTTATGGTGAGCCACCTCTTTCTCTCTCTGGGTTTAAGTTCCCCACTGACCAAATGATGAGCTTGAAAGAAATGATCTCTAAATTTCCCTCCAGCTTCAATGTTCTATCATTTGATAAAGAAAGAACTTGTATTGGGGCGCCTGGGTGGCTCAGTAGGTTGAACGGTTGACTCTTGATTTCAGCTCAGGTCAAGATCTCATGGTTGGTTGTGAGATCCAGCCCTGCTTTGGGCCCCATGTTGAGCCTGCTTAAGATTTTCTCTCTCCCTCTCCCCCTGCCCCTCCTGCACTCACACATGTACTCTCTTGGCAAAAAAAAAAGAAAGAAAGAAATTGTATTCATGCATACCAATTATGTAGATATATACACATATATTTTCCATATGTGTGTATGTGTGGGTACACAGCTGTGTGCTAAAATAATCTCCAAAAACATAACAGGAGAAGAATGATACTTAGCTTATGGCAGGCCATTAAATGGGAAGAGAAGATTCAGAAATAAGAACGTTGCAATTTCAAATCCTTCCTTTATCGGCAAAAGATGCCTTGTCCGAGTCACTTAATTAATCACCTTAGCTTGTTCATTGTTAAGATAGAAGCAATTCTGTATCTGTACTTGGTGTGAGAGAGGTGGTGCAGCATAACCTTACTACCCTTACTTAAGTTTTTCTGAACATTTGACCTGATCTGGATTTAACCGACTGAGCCACCCAGGCGCCCTTGACCTGATCTGGATCTAAAGGGGACTGATCAACAGATACTCTTCTTTCTCTCTCTCCTGCCTTTTTCATAATGGTAAGAGATGTTTATGGTGAAGAATAAAAAAATGTATAAAGAATAAAAGTCAAGTAAATAAAAGTAAAATCCCACCACTTTCATGGAAATGCTCATCCAAATTTATGTAGATTTTGTTGTTCAGGATTAGTATTAGGTACTTTTGTAAGATGTACAGTTTAAAAGAGTTCTTGTTTTCAAATTAACTGAGATTTCCCCCAGAGATTTAAGCCAGAAGAAGTAGCGGATTGCCATCTTAGAAAGATGGTTTTGGTTGCAGTGTAGAGTAAAGCTGGTGGGTCATGGTGATAATGAGTACTACCTGCCAATCTATTTCTGTGTCTTCCCCTCCTGAGCACATGGTAGAATGGTGTTTTCCAGCCTTCTTGACGTCAGTTGTGACTGCATCGCTTACTGTGACCTGTGGTCATTTCTGTATGCACGTATGTAGAGCCACTGTGCAATTCATCATTTCCTTTTCATCCTGCCATGGCAACTAGCAATATTCTAAATGGTATATTCCATCAAGCTGGGTCCCTGAGGGGAGTGACATTAAGCAGAGCTCTCTTTCCCCCCTCAGATGGACATATAGAGACATGAAAAATCAAACCTTTATTGCTTTAAGTTTTGGCATTGCTTTTTCTGCAGCCTAACCTTACTATTCTTGTTCATACAGGGGACATGACTAGAGGTAGGGGAAAGGTTGGATATAATCTGGGAAGGAGGTGTCATGGTCTGAACCAGCACAGTTGCAGTAGGGTTGGAGAAAGGAAGATGTATTTGAGAGATATTTATGAGGAAACGGTGGGACTTGATAATTAATACGACATGAGGGTTGATGGGAAGATAGAATTAAAGATGATTCCTGGGTCTTGACTTGGGTAACTGGGAGGTTCATGATACCATTTACTGATATTGTGATCACTGGAGGAAGAGACAATGGGGTGGACGGAGCGAGCAAAAGTGGGGAGATGATGAGCCAGTTTGGGCCCTAGGGGACTTGAGATATCTGGGACATCCAAATAGAGATGGTTAGTGGACTGTTGACTGCTCTATAGCCCCGAAACTGAATGAAATAGAAAAAGTGATTGGCTTTTTCCAATCTGTTTTCTCCAGCCACGTTTAAGGATGAAATAATATAGTAAATACCCTACCCTATTTTTTTTTCTTTTAGAAACCATTTTTGTTGAAATGTCCTTTTGAACAAATTCTGTTCTTGGTTGTGGACTGTGGTATATTTTGCCTTTTTCTCTATAGAGGCATAGGACCACATACTAAGAATCTTGAGGTCATTTGAGAGTTTTTTTATTGCATTATCTTCCACATGTACATTAGCCAGCTTTCCTTTAGTGTATTAGTTTCCGGTGGCCACTATAACAAAGCACCACAAACTGTGTGGTTTAAAGCAATGAAGATGTATTGTTTCAAAGTTCTCAAGGCTAGAAGTCCAAAATCAGGTTGTCAGCAGGACACACTCTCTCTAAGGTTGCACGCCTCTCTCTCAGCTTCTGGTGTTGCCAGAAGCCCTGGGCATTCCTTGGCCGATGGCTGCAAAACCCAACCTCTGCTGCTGTCCTCACATGGCATTCCCTCTGTATCTCTGTGTCTTCCCATGGCCTTCCTCTTATAAGGACACTAGTCATATTGGACTGAGGGCTCACTCTACTGCAGTATAACCTCATCTTAACTAATTACATCTGCAATGGCCCTATTTTCAAATAAAATCATACTGGGAGGCACTGAGGGTTAGGACTTCAATGCGTTTGGTGGGGGACAAATCAACCTATATCACTTGGTAAGACTGTGATAACCCCAAAATTTCAGTACCTTTAGCAACAAAGTTACTTGGTTGTTGTTCATATTTAGAATTGGCTGCAGTTTGGCTCTAACTCTGAGACTCTGCTCCATGTATTTTGCCCTTTTCAGAAGCCAGGCTGAGGGAGTAGCCATGATCCTGTTCATGAGGCAAAGGAAGACTTCCAGTGGTAGAACTACACAATGGCTTATAAAGCTTCTGCTTGGAACTGGCATATGTTACTTCTAATCACATTTCATTGGCTAAGACAGGTCATATGGCTGAGCCTGTAAGAATTAGAAGAATATGTATCGAGCACCTGCCACATATTAAGTGATCGACAAATGGGAGGAACTGTTCCAACAAGCAGGGCTTTTGACAAAGATTGGTTGACCCATCTCCTCATTCTGGTGGTTTTTCCAGGACATAAACTAGGTCTTCCACTTCCTTTGCCTTTCTTTCAGTGTTCAATATATCAAATGTGTGGCACATGTTAATACTCAATAAAGTTTTCCTGAGTAAATGAATGAATATGCAGCTTGCATTCATTTTGCCTTTTGCATCTTAATGAAAAAGATCTCCACTATTAAAACCCCAAAGCACATAGTTGAAGATGAAACTTCATTTGAAAAAATCACTTGCTGAAAGAATCATAATCCAAAAATTACCTATTACTGCTTTTGAATTCTCTATTTTTTTAAAATATTTTTTAAACATTGATTCATTAAAAAAAATTTTTTTTTCAATGTTTATTTATTTTTGGGACAGAGAGAGACAGAGCATGAACAGGGGAGGGGCAGAGAGAGAGGGAGACACAGAATCGGAAACAGGCTCCAGGCTCTGAGCCATCAGTCCAGAGCCTGACGCGGGGCTCGAACTCACAGACCGCGAGATCGTGACCTGGCTGAAGTCGGACGCCTTACCGACTGCGCCACCCAGGCGCCCCTAAACATTGATTCATTTTTGAGAGACAGAGAGAGACAGAGCATGAGCAGGGGAGGAGCAGAGAGAGAGGGGAGACAAAGAACCCAAAGCAGGCTCCAGGCTCTGGGCTGTCAGCACAGAGCCTGATGTGGGGCTCGAACCCATGAACTGTGAGATCATGACCTGAATCATGATCTAAGCCAAGAATTCTCTATTATTAATATGAAAACTGACACCTGAAATAAATGTTTTAAAATTAGTTTTAAGAACTTCTTAAACCCAGAGCTTATTCATGGAGAAGAATTTTATTGCTTCCAGGGATAGCATCTCACCTTATCTAGTCCTCACACAATGTATCTTTTTTGAACTTGACTTTTCATTTCCTAATACATTTATAGTCATCTTTTGCTAAATACTATTCCTGTCCTCTCTGCTCTTAGGTTAATCACACTAGCCATTTTAAAAACCTTTCCCCATAATATTGTAATGAACAACTCTTATCTTTATTCATTTTCATTTATGTTTTAATTTTTTTATATATTTTCTAAATGCTTATTTATTTTTGTGATAAAGAACACCAGCAGGGGAGTGGCAGAGAGAGAGGGTGACAGGATCCAAAGTGGGCTCTGTGCTGACAGCAGCTTACCTGATGCAGGGCTAGAATTCATGAACTGTGAGATCATGACCTGAGCTGAAGTCAGATGCTCAACCAACTGAACCACTCAGGAGCTCCTATTTATGTTTTAATTTTTGACCTCTTAGTACTTTAAGTAGTTTAAAAATAACAATATCGGGGTGCCTGGGTGGCTCAGTTGGTTAAGCAGTCGACTTCGGCTCAGGTCATGATCTTGCGGTCCGTGAGTTCAAGCCCCGCGTCGGGCTCTGTGCTGACCGCTCAGAGCCTGGAGCCTGTTTCAGATTCTGTGTCTCCCTCTCTCTCTGACCATCCCCCGTTCATGCTCTGTCTCTCTCTGTCTCAAAAATAAATAAACGTTAAAAAAAATTAAAAAAAAAAAACAATAACAAGTTAAAGGCAACAAGATTATCTGCAGACATATAAATATTCTGGAAGTTAAATCTATCAAACTTTGTTCATCCACAAAGCTTTTTCACCCAAGATCACATAAGAAAACAACTACTTATTTATGTAGTCTCTCTTCAAATTACTGGTAGCACAGATATTTCCAAAAAAATTGTGGAATAAAAGTTATCATATTATCCATTTTCATGGTTATACAGTTAAAGAGAAAATGGGGAAAAAAATCCTCATTTTGAGACTGCTTTATCTCCTTGCACCTTACTCTAGCCAACCTCTAAAAATTACCCCATATCTCTTTGCAGAGACACCCCACTACACTTAAGTTCCCTTTCTCCACAGAAACAGGGCTGAGGAGAGGCCAGATCCTTGCCAAGATCAGGATGCCCAAATCTGCAGGAAGGCTCAAAAGCAGGGCCTGGCCAGCAACTTCTCTTAGCCCGGCAACCCAGCCTGCTCTCAACTGCGACAGACATGCGAATCCAAACATGTCCTTAATCTCCTTTTTAAAAGTTTTGTTTTCATATTTTCTTTATTTGTGCAGAAAGCATCCTTTTTAGAAGTGTAAAAGTTACTGGAAAAGTTACAAAAGGTGGCATCTACACAGAGGCCGGTGCCTTCATTCCCTGGCATCTCAGAAGCAAGGAGAGTTTTACTAGTAAGAACGCTACTGTGCCCGCCCAAAACCAAGCTAAACAGAAGCTAATGGTAAATGCCTTCAATACTTTTTGGAAAAAAAAAAAAAAAATCCATCAAAGGTTTTGCTGAATGATATTTATAAGGGCCTTACTGTTCTCTTTCAAAAACTGAAATGCCCTTCTCCGACACTTGAAAAAAATTGCTTGTGCTTTTCATCTTTTCCTCTTAGAGTGTAAACATTGTTTTGAGTGAAAAGAGCTGAAGGAGCGCTCACTTTCCCTTGAAATTTTATTTTTAAATAAGAGAGGGAGAAAATCCTTTTTCTGACTAATACTAATAATACAGGTCAAAGTGTCAGGCGATATACAATTAAATGGAAAACAAAAAAGGTTCCCCCTCTTTTTCCCACAGCACAATGGCACTGGAATATAAATTACCAATGGAGATGAAATAATACTTCAAAGCCTGTAGGGCAGGGCAGTGCAGTGTTTACAAAGTATTTTCTATGGCATGATGAGACATTAAAGATGATGGTAACCCATGGACTTGAGGGTGTTATTGAATAGTCTAAAACTAGCATGAGGTAGGATTTTAGGTCCCTATAGCCTGTGACCCCGTGATAGGCTTTGTTTCACAAGGGCAGCTGCAGTTATCAACAGATGTTTCAGCAATAAATAATTGGTATCATCTCGGAAAAGACCCATCTACCTGGGGAGAGGGCATAATACCAAAAACACTGCCCAGCTATTACAGCCACATTAATCTCCCATCTCTCCAGGTTTCTTGGGGAGCGTGCTGCAGGCGTTTTTTCTGGGAGAGAGCGAACAAACTCTCTCAAGTCAGCGAGCTTTGTGTGGAGTGTAAAGGAGGTTGGCCCCTGCCATAAATTTCTGTCTGTGGCCACACACCAAAGGAGAAAAGGTTGGGGGTGGGGAAGGAGGAGGCGGGGTGGGGGGGAGCGTGTGGGGAGGGAGGAAATGGGAGAGGCTGTGGAGAACAGAAAGCAAAGCATAAAACACATATAATTTTTCTTGATTAAGTTTAGCCTAAGAGAGTAACATTATAAATGACCCTTAATTTCACTAACTCAGGCACTCAGCATAATTCTGTGCTTAACTTTGATATGTTATTTGTGGAATTAACTTAAATTAAATTAAACTTAACAGTGGCTAGACTCTAAGTGTAATGCTAATTTTAAAAATGGAGGGGAAACTTTTTATGGGAAGGATTCATTTCAAAGCAAAGAAAATCATGGCAATTTAGATTTGTGGAAAAAAGTGAAAGAAGACATAACTCGGCTGAACAGAAAACTCAGCAGCCTTTAACCAATTTTTTATGTAAAGAAGAGAATCTCGTAATGAATTGATTATTACAACATGGCCAGCCCGCTTCAGTAAAGAATAATATTGAAACCAACAGATAATGGGACAAAAACAAATCATGGAATTCACTCGGGATACTTTTGGCAAGCTAAGATATCGAAAGTAGCATGGGTTCACAGAGTGCTATAGTGCTCTGTATTTACAAAACAGAGTGGTTTAGTAATTGTGCACTTGGGGTCTGACACAATAGGAAAGCATCCTAAGAGTCTTTAGGAGGTGTGGTTACTTAATTTATAGCTTGCTGGGGAAGCGAAAGAAAATGATGCTCAGAGTTGAAAAAGCTCCCAGGTTAAATACATTAGGGACTAAAGAAGCCTAATGGACTGATTCTCAGAGCTGCCACTAGTGATCTCGTGAGCTGGACACAAATGTCTTAAATTCTGCACGTCTCTATTTTCCCAACTGTGACATCCGTGCAGTATGTAGAGGGAAAGTAGAAGGAATAAATACAGTCTAACAACTATGAACAGCTTGTCTGCCAACTCACATTAGCCCCCAAATGCAGCAAGACCCAGTTTTTAAAATACCATCTTGAGTTTTTCATCTAGAGTCACTAACAGCTTTGCATGCGGCGAGGGGGATCTGGTGATTGCGGGATGGACCAAGAGGAGTAAAACCCTGGTTGTCATGGTGTGATGTGTCTCCCTCTCTCAGCCTATGTTTGAAGTTCAGAGGAACTTTCTAAGCCCCAAAGGTCAAAGAAGAGGTCCTGTTCTCACCTTCCTTGGAAGCCTTGAACATTCTACGCCACCCTCGGCTGAATCACACAAGGCTTCCCAAGCAGGTGAAGCAACTATGGCTTTTCAAGAACTGGCCCAAGTTTAAACAAGTTCCTGGAATTAATGGGAAGGAGACTGCTTTTACGGTTGGTCTCCTGGAAACTTCACATTGGAGTCTCCTTTTACCCCTTACCTTGTTCCTTCTCCCCTCACATCCCTGGTCAGGCTCTCTGACTTTCCTCCTCTTTTCTTTAGAACGTTGGTTCTCAAGCTCTAGCATGCGTGAGAATCTTCTGGAGGGCTTGTCTATGCTTATTGCCAGGCCCAGAGTTTTCGATTTGGTAAGTCTTGGGTGGGGCCCAAGAATCTGAATATCCCACAAGTTTCTAGTGCTGCTGCTGTGAGGTCTCATTTTAAGTATCACTTCTCCAGAGCTGCCCTGTGCCATAAAACCGTAGGCCTAGCACCATGGCTATTTATATAAAAAATGATTTTTAAAAATTAAATAACACAAAAAAGTTCAGTTCTCATGCTTGCCACATTTCAAGTGCTGGAGAGCCAAAGTGGCCAGGGCCTAATGCACTGGGCAGCAGAGCTATGGAACATTTCCTGCATCGCAGGAAGTTCTACTGGGTAGCCTACATCTTGCTTTAGAGTAAAAAAGTCTTGGGGATTCTACCTGTGCTTTCAAGTTCCTCACATGGGGCTTTCTGAAGGAGAATCGGTAGCTAGATGGAGGAAGGGGTAGCTCCACCACTCACTGGTCTATTCCCCTGGGCACGTTAATCTCCCTGCACCTTAATTCCCTCATCTGTAAAATGGGGATGATGATGGTGGTGATTACAGGAGAGCCATTTTGAGAAGTAAAGGAGATGACATATGTGTGAGCACTTTGTAAAATCTGCAGTGATATGCAGACCATAGTTATTATTCCATTCCCCTTTTCCACATATACCAAGCCTGGTCATTTAAAATCGCTGGTTCACCACTGCATTCTTTCCAAATACCCACTTTCCTTTTCCTGCAGTCTCCAGTCTGCTTAACCTCAGTCTGTTTGTTTATATTTTTGGCGGGGGTAGGTCATGGGAAAAGTGGGGGCTTTGCTATTTCTACTAAGTCTCCAAATATGCCATTATATGTGCATAGATCAGGGAACCTTTCCCAGATTTCTGTTTCGGTAGGCAAACACAATACCTGTACACTTGTTTTGGGGGTGACCCCAAAACACATTCTCATGTAAACTGATGCAATAAAAATGTTAGGATATTATCGTTGCTTGTAATGCCTGGTGTCCAGACAAACATATATTTTTACATGAGAAAAAATACATAAAAGCTAATAGACTCTCTTCCTTGACAATCATCTGAGAGAATGTAAGTAAAAAAACAATGCTACTAAAAAGAACAATGACACTCTGTGTAGCATCCCTAGAACCTAAGGCTGAAATCTGAGCTCAGATCTGAGTTCATGTGCTATTCCTGAGGTCCTCTTCTATCCAAGGAAGAGATAGCAGTTTGATCAATTTCCAAGAAGTGATTTGAGGAATAAGCAGGTCAATGACTTTGATTTAATGCTTCCTGAACAGCCCGCATTGTGAGGAGACAAGGGAATGAGGAGGATCCCAGGTTTGGGAAGGGACATGGTGGACAGCATGTCATATTGATGAAATAATGGTGAATGATTTTTTTTTCAAGCTACTCAACCCTTAAAAAGGAGCATTTCAAAATAAAAATGCTAAGAGACATGGCAGAACCAAAACCAGTGCTTCTGGACTACCAGGGATATAATAAACATTTCAGGATGACAGTTTTCTCGATAGACCCACTGACCACTCTTCTTCACTTTTACTTGCTTTGGCTTCCAACAGAAGGTCTTACAGGCAGGCAACGCTTTCTAAAAGCTATTTCCCCCACATTAGTCAATCTGGCAGAGCTGACCATAAGGGTAGGGGCTGTCTTATGCTTCAAAGAAATTTAATCTATTAGACCACTTAGAGGCTAAATGCCTCACTTCAGGGTGTCAGAGGAACAGGTGGTGTGGCTCTTCCTACCAGTAACTGCTGCAACCCGGCACCAATCACATCCTGCAGGTTTGTTTTGTCCTCTGGGCTCACAGCTTGTTTGTACTGCCACTTTTCAGGCACGAAGGGCCACTTCATTTCCTTTGCCTCCTGGATCAGGGTCCTTAATTCACTGGGGAGTGAAGCTGAAAAGGTCAGAGTTCAGGTAAGGAAATTGCAGTCAAAGAAAAGGCTGTTGAGTTACCAATGTTATGATGAAGCACCTCCGTGGCAAAAAAAAAATTTTCCTACCTCTTGCTGGCTGGTCTGAGCTGGTGGTTCTGACTCAAAGAATAATAGCGCAAAGCTATCTGTCAGGGGTGGCCCTGGTCTACTTTGCCCTTCAGGTAAATTGGGGTAGTCAGGCATTAAGAAAGGTTTTTAGCAGGAAGTAAAGCACTTCAGTGACTATCTCTGCATGAAGAATCAGAGAAAGGAATGAAGGAAATATTATTTTCCCTGTAAAATGAGAAAGGGACTGAGATGGAATGACATCTGGGCCTTGTGGCAGCTGGGTAATGCAGAGAGTCAATTTGTACAACCTCTTTTTACCTCTCCAAGACCTCTCGCCTCACCTCATACTTTCACTGTGGACTACATCTGAATATTGACAATGGCTACCAAAAAAAATGAAATTTGAAATGGTATCGACTTATTGTGAGATGGCTTTGTATTACATTAGTAGACATATTCGATCTCTTCCTGGGCACCAAACCTCATTATAAGAGGTCCACAATATCCTGTCCAAACTTGGAAAACCCCAAAAGTTCTGGAAACTAGAAGGTTTTTTTCTTAAGTTTGGCACCCAAACCAGACTTGAACTGACTAGAGGGTACTTATGGTCTTGTTTATCTTACTTAGTGAGAATCCAAAAGTTTTGTTGTAAAAATTATGTTTGACTATAGGTGCTGTCCAGCTTCCACCGGAGTATGAATGTAGTAGATGGTACATGTTCCATACTACCTTCCTAACCTGAAAAATTCTGAATTCTGAAGCACATGTGAACCCCAAGTGGTCTGAATAAGGGATTATGGACCTGATTATATGACTGCCAGCTATAAATCTCTATCTTACAGACATTTCATACTCAAAAATATCTAAAACTGAACTCACTGTCTTTTTTCTAAATCTGTTTCTTTATTTTGACGAATGCTACCGCCATTCACTGAGTCACCAAGTCTGAAACTTAAAAGTCAGTCTAGATTCTTTGCTCTCTCTTCCTTCTTGAATCTAACTGGCTATTGAAATCTGTAGATCCTAAAAAATCCATTTCCTTCTTTTCATTATCAGTAATTCTTGCCTGAACCCCTGCTTCTTATCTTGCCTCATCCACTCCAACTTCCACATTGTTGATCCCCATTTTGCTTAAAAAAAAAAAAAAAGATGGAGCAGGCCATTGCCCTTGTATATTCTGTCCTCATTTTTGCATTGCCTTCTCCCAGTCCTTTCATGATCAAGTTCAGGCCCACTGGCTTTAGCACTCAGTGCAAACTTGGGTACTTCTCATCAGCCTGCCATGAGATGTCCATCCCACAGAATTGAGATGTCCCTCCTGAGTGCTCCCAAGTCCCCAAATGCAGATTCCCTTTCAGTGTTCATCCCACTGCTCTGAAACTATACTGTCCTCTCATTGGACTGTGAGCTCCCTGAAGACAGACATCGTGTGTTATCGCTGTTGTAATTCACACCCTGATGGTTAAAAGGATTTGTCTGATATCTACATGAGACATGCTAAATAGGACCAAAGAGATATGACAGAGAGAGTAAAACACAAAAAGAAGAGAAGGAAGAAAACCTAACTCTGCCTTGGTCCATGATGCCTTTCTGTGTCCTTGCCAAGTGGGCAAATGTATGGATGACTGCTGGTGAGGAGACACTGCTTGGCATTGAGAGGGTATCAGATGGGCCACACCAGTGAGTAATCCATACTGACTACTGAGGATGATTTATAAATATCACACTGAAATCATTGCTTCCTGATTCAGCAACCCAGAGCTACGGAGCACTGACTGTATGATAGCACTCCTCCAAAGAAAGCAGAGCCATGACATTAGGGACCTATGTGGTCATAATCTGCTGGAAAGCTTGGCCCTCTGATTGCCAGAAATGCTCCGGTATATATGTAAAGAAAGTTTCTTAAATGATATTTCTAAATAGTTGGGAATAGGATGACTATTCAGTCCTGTTCACTTAGGACAGTTCTCTGTGGTCCTCCTGTACTTATTAATAGTGCTCCTTCTTGTTCTCAAGTATCCCAGTTTGACCAATAAATTTGGACACTCTGCCCATGAGTATCAAGCTCTGGAGTCAAATGAGTAGTCAAATGACAACAGGAATCTGATATCTGGATTCAAAGAATTTCACCTTATATTGGCACTGAATGGTCTCAATATTTTCAATTTTTTTCATGATGATGGAGAAAATCTGATTCTGTACAACTCATTTTGCCTCCTCCACACTACCCTTTCCTTACAGATCATGCCAGAACATGGATAGTCCAGTGTGGCACACTGAAATAAATGATGCTTCTGAAATACATTTAAAAAATATATCTCTGTTTGAGAGAGGGAGGGAAGCAAACCATAAGAGACTCTTAAATACAGAGAACAAACTGAGGGTGATGGGAGGATGGGAAGAGGGGAAATATGGGTGATGGACATTGAGGAGGGCACTTGTTGGGATGAGCACTGGGTGTTATATGTAAGTGATGAACCATGGGAATCTACCCCAAAAACCAAGAGCACACTTTACACACTGTATGTTAGCCAATTTGATAGTAAATTATATTATATAAAATATACCATATGATGTAATAAAATATACCATATACATATGGTATATATATATATACATATATGTATATATGTGTATATATATGTATATATACATATATATGCGTGTGTGTGTGTGTATATATATATATATATATATATCTGTTTAGATTTCAGTTCCTTCTCTATTTCTGAGGAAATTGCTAGAGGTAGTCACCCATGTTGGCAAGGACAATTTCTGAGGGAAGAGAACAGGGTTGTGAAGAGGAGGGAAAGAACAAAAACCACAGTAATCACGTTTAGAGTTCTCTGGCTTGCCCTGTCACCATAAGTTGCCCTGTACTAATACCTTTCTCTTGGAGCACATGTGAGTGACCACTTAAGTCACTAGTATGGCTCAGAAACCACCTGCTAAGGGAGGGACTCTGCACTCACACTGCATTCAGTTGTACTGATGGTGCTTGGGGTGGATCACGAAGTCTGCCTCCATGCGGATGGGTTAATGCTGAGATTATCAATGGCTCAGCACAAATTTCCTCCCGCACTGGCTTATCAGATTCAGCCAACCCCAGCAGTCAGCCCCTGACGGAGCAGTATCCTCTTCTGCCTCTCTGATCACTTACTTCCCCAAGCAGCGTACCTGAAGGGCCGTTGCTAATCGAATGATTTTGTAGCCCTGATTTGCCTTATCTGGAGCTAAACTGATTATTTCTCCTCTTCTGTGGCACTTGGGAAGAAAAAAGAAGAAAATGCTACCCATGTTGGGGCTCTGAGTTTTCACTAGGGAGAACACAAAGCTTGAAGGAATTTGGGCTAAAGAGACAAAGGATGCCATGTAGTAAAAGGACAAGAGAAAAAGTTCAGTAGAGAGAACACAATACGCTGGCCCTGAGGGAACTAGAACCAGCCCTGCAGTGTGTTCTGGAGGCGCCAAGTACCCACCGTTCCCTGATGAGGGGCTAACACCTGCCAGGGTGTGCCTAGGCTGATGGGCACGTATAACTAGCAAGCAAAATCACGCAGTGGTGTATCTGGCTAATAAAGAAGGAAAACATATAAACTAAGGTGTTGTGAAACAATGGGACATGGGGCATTTTACCTTGAAAGGGGCACAAATAATGGATTACAAAAATTTAAGACGCCTCTAGGTACCTGAAGTGCCTCTGTGTGTGTGTGCCAGTATACAAGAATGTGGGAGAGACTCCTCCAGAACCTTTCCCATTACATAATCATCCACAACAAAAGAAATGGGGAGTGTGCATTTTATGTAATCTTATCTCTGCAAGGAATAGCCAGTCACTAAAAATACAAAAAAAAAAAAAAATTAAAAGCACATAAAAGGGATACACTTATAGAAACGCAGGAAAATTTATTCAAATGCTGAAAGGAAAGAAAATTCCCTCTCCAAAACTGGCTATGGAAGAAATAAAGGTTTTAACTTTCTAGACTTTGTGATCAAAACTTCTCAAACAATGACTCGTCTAAAACTATGAATGGCATAAACTATGAAATGAGCAAAAGGCCAAATTCTTAAACCCTGATAATGATGCAATCAGTATTCATCGGTATGAAAGGATTTATTTTACAAATGGCATGTGAATGCAGCATGAGAAATGTATTGATAATAAAAAAAAAGAAAGATTGGACCAATGAGATGACATATTTATGGAAACCGTAGAAGCCTATGGAAACTGATGAGGCACAAAAGCTTAGTTTGAAAAAAGTATATGCCACCATTCAGAAGTTGCTTCAATTTTTTAATAATTGAAATTTACGAGCACCAGCCTACTTGCACCCTTTGTTCTTCTTGAACTAAACTGTTTTCTTGTAGCCTCATGTTTACTGAAGCCTAAAATTAGAACTGACAGCAATTCACTGCAACAAAGTGGGCTTCCTCCCCTGCCCGTCCGCCTGTAGCCCATGTCCCATTCATGCCCTAGAAATCCACTCATCTCTCGGTGGTCATCTGCCAAGAGAAGAAAAATAGGGCAGAGATGAAAACATGTCGTTCAGGCAGGGGAGTTGAGAGCAAACCTGCTGGCTTCTCCCTCCCCCCAGCGCCTCTCCTCAGGACCTCACCTCTGCACTGCTGGTCCTTGCTCTTGTCCTCCTCCGACACATCTGACGCCTCCAACAAGAGCCAGTCCAGCACTTGCTTGCACTCTTGCAGTAGTGTAGCTACAGCTTTTTGATTATTCATGATGATTACTCTTCCTCAACGATGAGTCAAGTGTCCCTGGGTCTATGGTGATCAATTACCCAGAAGAAGACATCGATTCTCAATAAAAGAGCCCCTTCAAGGCGAAGGTACCTGGTGAACAAAAGCGAGAGAAAGATGATTAACTGAAGCATCATCAATTATCTGTAAGACTCAAGCAGGGAGGGATAATAGGGCAAACACATGAAAATACATGACAGCCCCGGAGGACTTTATTAGGGGAGTGTGTGAAATTACTGCAGGGCCTGGTCTAGATGGGCAGCACCTCGAAGGCGTCAGAGAGCAGAAGGGAGAGGGTCCTGGTGCAGACCTTGGTTACCCGCAGTGATGTCAGTGGAATCCCATGAAGCCAAATGAAATGAATATACTCTGTGATTTATGTATCTTCTGCATACTTCCCATCAGTGCCTCTGGATCCAGTGGCACCGCACTTTCTGTCTCTCCGGAAGTCTACAGGAAGCATCTGGCTAACAGTTCTAATATTCAGATACAAGCACATGGTGATATGAAGTTTACCATTCTCATAACCCACTACTGATTTCCCCTGTGAAGTATTCTTCATGGTATTTAGCATCATATAATTTGGACCAAGATAGGCAATGACAGATGCCAAATTTAAAGCTCTTCACCGCTAGGCGTATTGCCAAATAAAATAGAGAAATGATATCCCAGAAAGCCCAATTTCCTAGATCTAGTGTATGGATGAATTTTTGGATGACAGATTGCATATGTAAATATGAATATACTATAATGATCTATTGCAGTCAAGGTAATTTCACGAACAAAATAAATTACTAACAGTACAAAAGTACCTGGCAAATAAATACCATAAAATTACTGAATTAACACATCTTTATTATCTTACAGATCATAAACAAATAAATAAATAAGAATACTATCTTATTATCTATAAATCTTCCCTTTATTAAGGAATGTACACTGTAAACAAAACAAACTACCTTTGTTTACAATGAACAAATGAAACAAAGAAACTCTTCCTGAGTTTGCCAGAATAGAGTGGAGCTGCTATAGGGCTTAGACATTCTTATAGGGCACATAGAATTAAAAAAATTTTTTTTAATCTTTATTTATTTTTGAGAGAGAGACAGAGTGTGAGCAGGGGAGGAGCAGAGAAAGAGGGAGACACAGAATCTGAAGTAGGCTCCAGGCTCCCAGCTGTGAGCACAGAGACCAACACGGGGCTCGAACTCACAAACCCCGAGATCATGACCTGAGCCCAAGTGGGACGCTTAACCGACTGAGACACCCAGGCGCCCCTAGGGCACATAGAATTTTATTACTAAAGCAAGAGAGTCTGAAAGGGAAGGAAGTAACAAATGTATGGATGGCTCATGTTCCTTCATCTTCTGGCTTATACATGCAGGGAAGTAATCATTAAAAATATTAAAGTCATGAATTATTGCATAGGTGTTGGGATAAAAAGTCGCATTTTAAGAAGCTAGTCTTGAATTTTAAATAGCAAGAAAATATTTTTCTTTCTTTCTTTTTTTTCCTTAACAGGAACAGAAAATGAAAGACGAACTAACTGTGTAATATAAACTTTTCACTTTTTCATTCTAACCTGGCTGGTATACTTTATATACTTTGGGTTTGAAAACACACACACGTTCTTTAGACAGAAAACTGCCAAAGCAAAGTTTCAGGATGTTACAGGCTTGTTTCCTTAAAATAATGGTGTATTGTTGGTGAAGAACACAAGTACAGTACTTGGATACAAAATTCCTGTTTCTTGAAAGAGAATTCACAGAAGTGAGATTGTGATGAATTAGTTACTGGATACATTTAAAGCATAAGTAAATTAAATCTCTCTTCTGTTTAAGATGTTTCAGAAAAGTATTCCTGCATGGATTGGGTTGTGGTACTAAATGGTTTCCAATGTCCCTTTTAGCCCAAGTGTTTTTAAGTGAATGTTGTGTGGTAAGAGCTGGCCATTAGCTTGCCTTTCTACGAAAGGAACCAAGAAGTAAGGGCTGGTCAGAGAGCTAATTAGTGGAGTAGCACGAGCAAGAAGCCATGTAGCAATGGAATGGCCCACCATTCCTGAAAAAGGGAGCTGTGCTCTAATGGAGGGTTAGCATGGAGATTGAGAAATGCAGTTGGTAATTGAGAAACTTAACAAACCTTGCTTGAAATTAACTGAAAGTGAGTAGGACACACTCCTTTTTCTTCAAATGAAAGGAAGAAGGGGGTTCTCTTTTTAGGATCCTTTTTAGGACCTCATATAGAAAGAGGAATATAATAAGGAAATATGAAGAACTCATGCACAAAGAAATAATCCTGTACTGTGATATAATGTTAATAGCACACCATTCCTTTGTCTAAAGGCTTAGAATAATGTTTTGTTGGTGCCATATCATCCTCTTAAGGTAGGAGGTAGTCTTTTGTTATACTGACAAATTAAAATAAACTTTAATTGCTCTGTTTCTGTAAATGTTTAAACAGAAAGAGCATGTAGTAATGAATAGAGGACTTGGATATAGGAAAACTGTTACACATAATAGTGTTCAACAGATATTTGTGACTAATTCCACTTCATTCTCTATCGTCAACTATTTGTGAGACCTCTGAGGTTCACTGTGGAGACTCATTTTTCTTATCTCTATTTTAAGGGGGTTAAGTGGGAACAATTGCTAATATCTTTCCAGGTCTTAAATTACATACTCAGCAGATTGTCTATTTTGCCTATGAATATTTGATACTTATTTATTGCATAATTCTTGGCTCTTTTGAGAACACTTAGGTATAATATTCCTATGTATACTTTTCTCTGTGGTTTAGAAATGTTGGCTTGAATCTTAGAGGTTGATTACTAAATAAATATAACTCTGCTTTTGTTCCCTCACTCGAAACCCTAATGTCTACAGGATCATAAATCTCTTCCTTTTGTCTAAGTGCTGTGAAAGAAAGATAAGAAATGTGGTTCTGTGAGGGCAAACAACAGGACTTGTCCTAATAATTTGGGTGAATAATTTGGGGTATTCTTTGAGGATATGATGCTTGAATTAAACTCTGTAAGAAGAACAGGGCTTAATGAAATTAAAATGGTAGGGAACAGCCGTAATACAGATAGAAATATAGAGGAAATGAAAGAAGGCCAAATTAGTTTAACTAGAGATAAAAGGAGAAAGTTGATGAGGTGAGTTTGGAGAAGTAGGTAGGGGCTGTTCAGGGCCCCGTGTGCCAGGTAAGGAATCTTGTGTTTAACCCAAGAGTCATAGGAAACTACTGGTAGCAGGAGGAACATGACCAGATTTGCATTTGGAAAAGTTCATTCTGTTTTGGCTACAGGGTGTTTTGGGGGCAGAGAGGAAAAAGGTGATTGCAGGTAGATTAGTTAGGCATTTATTGTAATAACCTAGATGAGAAATATCAGAACTTCGGGCCAGAGTCATAGAGACAGAAAGTTGGACAAATTTGAGGGCTGTTTAGGGAATAAATGCAGTGTTGCTGTTGGATAGATATGGTCTTAAAAATGAGTCCCAAGATTGTGGCTCACCATAGCTCAAAGTTGAATGGACAGTTACCATACTTTGAGACAGGGAACATAGAAGGGATCTAGGAAAAGGCATAAATGCATCTTATATTTTATATTTCTAGCAATAAAGATAGAAAGATAAGTCATACTGTCCAGAATAAACAATTGGATTCTAACCAAGAAAGCATTTCTAAGAAAAGAAGATTTCCAGGATAATTAATGTTTAGTACTTGGGACTTCCCAAAATATATTGAAAATATTCGTTATACTTTTTGAAAGTTATAGCATTTTCTCATTTCCCTGCAGAATTCAGGAGAGACAATAGGAAGAAAATACTGTAACATGAGAAACACTTTGGAATCCAACCATCTGTCCAGACTTGTATGGTTCATTGTTAAGCATAACAGAGGCTGGAGCCTAGAAAATTTTCCTTCAGGCAATGATCCTGCTGGAAATTTTGGTCAGCTTCCTTTATAAAAGAATCATTTTCAATTTCAACACATATCAATTTTTGCTCCCTGAACTGTGGCGTTCTGTGAGCTGTACCTATTCCTAAATTGAATAATGTTAATTTCCCCATATTTTTTGTAATCTAAGAATTATTTTTTCTATTTTGACATCCCCTATATACATTTTTTCAAAAAATTAAATAGAAAGAGGCCATCAAGAGCAAGAGAACATACAAACAGATACTTCCAGGATAATATTAGATATCCAACAAAGTTAGAATCTATGGCACACATGCACGCACACAGCCAAATGGTCATGTGTTCATATATTCCATGTTTGATTTTGATATTTGTGTATTTTATTTCTATTGGTGACCTAGAATACAGCTGAGTGGATGAATTGTAAGATAATTGAGAAATCAGCCATCATTAAGAGAAGGCAAATCAGTGTATTATTCAAAACCCCATTTCTTTTGGCATTTGTGAGTCTTTTTCTTGGACAATTAGTACTCCTTTGGGGGTAAATCAAAGAAAATAAAAGAATTCCAAAGGCATTCCATGGTCTACTAGCTGCCACTTCTGTAATAATCCACCAGCCAGCTAGTCATAATCCTTAAGCTAAACGATGTGGGGAAGCATAAAGAAGTAGAAGCATAAAGAAGCCTACGCTGTCAAGGAGTTATAATATAATTATGGGAATAAGACATAAGTACATTAAAATATTAAACAGGATTATAGTCCAAAGTCTCAGTTTAAAATATCTTTGTTGGAATTCAATTAATGTTTGGTTAGACTCACAAGCGAACATACAGAGCTCATTTGATTCATATATAAATGAATAATTATACTCAAATTACTTTTTCATCTACATTCAAAATCGTTTATCATATTGTTCTATTCTGGTATCTAACGAAGAACAACAAGAATACATTTCTCTGATCAGTCACCAGCAATGACAATGAAGCTTTTTCCACCTTTTCACCTTCCCCTGAGCAACCCCACACACAAATTCTGTCCACAGTGCCTCTGGTACTGGTCCGTGCAAGTGGGGACACAAAAGTAGAAAGAGAACTGATTGGAGAGTAAGACAACTGTGGGGCTTGGATAGATATTTTTGGGTAACAGCCATTGTTACCATTTTAAAACTGAATAAAAAGAGAAGGAGAAGGCAACTTCTAAGTCACCAAAACCCAAAAGGGTAGACTTCTATTCTAGTGGTATGGAAGACTATACATTCTGAACAACATTCCCGCTGAAAACAAGTAAAAATGCTGCAAACGCCCTTTATCACATCTACAGTGTATCAATAAAAATGATAAGAAAAGGGGGCGCGCCTGGGTGGCTCAGTCGGTTAAGCGTCCGACTTCGGCTCAGGTCATGATCTCACAGTTCGTGAGTTCGAGCCCCGCGTCGGGCTCTGTGCTGACAGCTCAGAGCCTGGAGCCTGCTTCACATTCTGTGTCTCCCTCTCTCTCTGCCCCTTCCCTGCTCATGCTGCATCTCTGTCTCAAAAATAAATAAACATTAAAAAAAAATTATAAGAGGGGCACCTGGGTGGCTCAGTCGGTTAAGCGTCCGACTTCAGCTCAGGTCACGATCTCGCGGTCCGTGAGTTCGAGCCCCGCGTCAGGCTCTGGGCTGATGGCTCAGAGCCTGGAGCCTGCTTCCAATTCTGTGTCTCCCTTTCTCTCTGCCCCTCCCCCGTTCATGCTCTGTCTCTCTCTGTCTCAAAAATAAATAAATGTTAAAAAAATTATTTAAAAAAAAATTATAAGGAAGGAAGAACTACTCAGAAAACAAACCAAGAAAAAGCTGGAACCCAGAAGGTTAGGCAGTACAGAAGTTAGCTTTTGCCTTGAGTGTATTTGCAAACACTGTAAGCTGAAACTTTGGTTTTCACGATCTTGGAGTGTGGGAAGATAGGAAATAAAATCGAAGGCCTACCCAAGTTGGAATGTGTAAGAAGACACTGTTCCCTTGCATAAAACTGATGTCCCAGTAAAGGTTGATCCTTTAGTGTAAGGGCAAGCTAAAAGTGAATCCTCATCCTCTCCTGCCACCTCTCAGGAAATTTGCCTGTGGCAAAACATGCTGCCTCTTGAGGGAGACCAGATTTTTTTCTCTTGAGAATTTCCACAGATCTACAAAACTTCTGGCTAATAATTACTTTAAAACAAGTTATTTAAAAATGATCCTAAAGCTTCAGGAGAACGTACCTTGTAAAGTCCACTTATAACATAATGACATCCCGACCCAGGCAACATGCAGAGCTCATGTAAATTTTTTAATTAACTGTTTATTGGAAACATGTCAAATACCAAATCGTTTTTTTATTCATTCCTTAGCTTTTATACGATGTTTTTCTTTTTTTTTTTCTTTTTTTTTTTTTTAATTTATTTTTGGGACAGAGAGAGACAGAGCATGAACGGGGGAGGGGCAGAGAGAGAGGGAGACACAGAATCGGAAACAGGCTCCAGGCTCCGAGCCATCAGCCCAGAGCCTGACGCGGGGCTCGAACTCACCGACCGCGAGATCGTGACCTGGCTGAAGTCGGACGCTTAACCGTCTGCGCCACCCAGGCGCCCCTATACGTTGTTTTTCAAGATCACATGTGTTTATTGGAAACACGTCAAATACCAAATCGTTTTTTTATTCATTCTTTAGCTTTTATACGATGTTTTTCAAGATCATATGTGTTTATTGAAAACATGTCAAATACCTAATCATTTTTTTTCATTCATTCCTTAGCTTTTTATATGATATTTTTCAACATCATGAGAGATAAATAATATTCTAAACCTGTGCTTGTTATTTAAAATAGCTACAGCATGGCGCCTGGGTGGCTTGTTGTTTAAGCATCTGACTCAGGTCATGATTATCAGGGTTCACGAGTTCGAGTCTGACAATGGGTGAGTGAGCTCCGTATCATATGAGCAAGAGCTTTGCTTCAGGTGAACATGAGCTCTGCTTCTCTCTCTCTCTCTCCCTCTCTCTCTGACCCTCATGGGATTCTTTCTCTCTTTCTCTCTGCCTCTCGATCACTTGTGCCCTCAATCTCTGTCTCTCTCTCTCTCAAAAAAAAAAAAAAGCTAGAGCAAATAAAAGGTAGTTTTACATACGTGAATTTCATGAAAAAAAAAAAAAGAAAGGTCCTAGGTTGGTGGTTTTCTCAGGCAACTGGTGGAATGAAACATAATCTTCTCTAAAGGAATCTGACTTCAAACTAGGCTTCAAAGAATTTCCACCTATAAAATACCAAGAAATATGAGTCCCTGGCCAACTCACAAAATGCATGAGGTAAAAGGAAACAATGGATGAAAGAAGAAACAACAGATAGTAAAATCAGACCCACAAAGAATTTAGTTAATGGAATTATCAGATACAGACTACAAAATATACATGCTTAAATTGTGAAAGCGTATATTGAGTATGAGTTAAGAACAGGAAACTATACAAAGGTATAGGCAGATTGAAAAAGAATCAAATAGAATTTCTATAAATGAAAAAATAATAGTTAAAAAATTTTAAATCTATGAATTAAATAGATTCAGTCAAATATTAGTTCTGGCTGAAGATAGAATTTTTAAACTGTTGATAAATCAGAACATATCTAAACTGCAACAGCAACAAAAAACACAGAGAGAGAAAATACAAAAGAGAGGTTCAGAAACAGGGAAAATTGATGGAAAAGCTCTAACATATGCCTCATAAGAATCCTTGATGGGAAGAAGAGGGAGAAGCAAAAGAAATGTTTGGACAGATAATGACTAAGAACTTTAAGAACAGGAGAAAGACAGTAATTAAAATACCCATAATATTCAAGCAGATTAAATAAATAAATAAAAATCCATATTTAGAAATATCATAGCAAAACTAGGGAATACCAAGGGCACAGAGAAGATCTTTAAAGTCACTGGAGAGAAAACACAGCACCTTCAAAGAAACAACAGTGGATTTATAGCTACCTACCTAAAAGCAACAATGGAAACTAGAAGACAGTGAAAGGATATCTTCAATATACTGGGGGGAAACCTTGAAAAATAAAAATATTTAAAAATAAACATCAACAGATTCTTACTAAATAAATCCCTAAAGTACATACTTTACATAGAAGGAAAGTGATCATAGATGAAGGGCCTGAGACTGAAGGGAAAATAATAAACAAAAATAGTGGTGAAATGTTGGCTAAATATAAATACTGATTGTATAAAGCTACAATAATAAAAATGTCTTATGAGATTAAAAAATAGAAAAAAAACACATACAAATACAAACAACATATATATGAGGAGGAGAGTGATTGATGTCAAAGTGTTTTTAGATCTTGGAATTGACAGGAGGTAGGGAGATTTTAACTTTAGACTGTGATAAAAACTTCTAAGATAATCTTTTAAAAATAAAACATGTAAGTTTCAAACTGGTAGAAGGTAAAACATGAAAAGAAACAAAACAATCCAAAGGAAGGCAAGAAAAGAAAAGGGGAAAAAAAAACAAGGAAAATTCAGGATAAATTTAAAATACAAAATATGATGACAGAAATAAATTTAAATATATCAGTATTTCCAATAAATATAAATGAACTAAATGCTATAGTTAAAAGATAAAGGTAGAGTTGATTTTAAAAATAGTCACATGGATTTACTTAAAGCATAAGAATAAGGAAAGTTTAAAGGTAATAAGAAAAAGATATATTAGAAAAATACTAACTAAAAGAAAGTTAGTATATTGGGGCACCTGGATGGCTCAGTTGGTTGAGTTTCTGACTCTTGATGTTGGCTTAGGTCATAATCCCAAGGTCACAGGATCTAGCCCAGCATTAGGTTCTGCACTGAGCATAGAGCCTGCTTAAGCTTCTCTCTCTCTTCTTTCCTCTGCCTCTCTCCCCTACTAGCGTGCTCTCTTTAAAATTAAAAAACTGGGGCCCTTGGGTGGCTCAGTTGGTTAAGCGTTTGACTTGGGCTCAGGTCATGATCTCACTGTTTGTGAACTCAAGCCCCACACTGGGCTTGCACTTGACAGTGCAGAGCCTGCTTGGGGTTTTCTCTCTCTCTCTCCCTCTCTCTCTGCCCCTCCCCTACCTATGCTTTCTCTCTCTCTCAAAATAAATGAATAAACTTTTAAAAAATAAAAATAAAATTTAAAAATTAAAAAAATTATAAAAATAAATAAATAAATAAAAGAAAGTATATTAATATCAGGCAAAACAGACTTTAAGGCAAAAAGCATTAATAAAGATAAAAAAGCTACTTTACAATGATACATGGTTCAGTTCACCAGGAAGGTATAGCAATTCTAAATGTATATGCATCTAGGAGTATAGCTTTTAATATATATGAAACAAAAAGTGAAAGAACAATAGGGGCACCTGGGTGGCTCAGTCGGTTAAACGTCCAACTTCAGCTCAGGCCATGGATCTCATGGTTCTTGGGTTCGAGCCCTGCATCGGGCTCTGTGCTGACAGCTCACAGCCAGGAGCCTGCTTCGGATTCTGTGTCTCGCTACCTCTCTCTCAGCCCCTCCCCTGCTACCATTCTGTCTCTCTCTCTCAAAAAAATAAACATTAAAAAAATTTTTTTTAAAGGTTGCTTAATGTCTCTAAAAAAAAAAAAGAACCATAGAGAAAAATATGCAAATACATAATCATAGTGGGAAAATTTAACACACCTCTTTTAGAAACTAATACATTAAGCAGACAAAAAAAAAGTGGTAATGATATCACTGATTTGATCAACACAATTAACAAACTTGATTGAATAGATATTTATGAAACAACATATCAATGGCAGTCTATACATTACTTTCAAGCATGCCTGGAAGGAACATTTATAAGAATTTAAGGTTTACCGTGCTATGAGACAAATCTCAACAAATTTAAGAAAACAGATTAATGTTTTGCATATGACATTGTATGACTGAAAGGCAATTAAGGTAATCAATAACAAAAAGATGACTAGAAAAATATTCTAATAGATGGAAATTAAGAAATACAGTTCTAAATAATTTGCAGGTCAAAGAAAGAATCATTATGAAAATTAGAGAGTATTACAATGGAATGATAAATACTGCATGTCAAAATATGTGGAATTCAATCAAAGTGGAACATAAAAGGAAATTTATAGCCAAAATACTTACAATAGAAATAAAGAATGAGGGAAATTTAATGAGCTAAACTTAAATAACCAAAAGTAAGGAAATGAATAGAAAAAATAAATGGTAGAAAAAGTGAAATAAAGAAAAGAACAGAAATTAATGGAATGAAACAGAAATTAATGGAAAAAACAAATATTCCACAGGAAGCTCAATAAAATAAAGTTCTTTCAAAAGACCACTGAAATTGACAAACTGCTGGTAAAAGCGATCAAGAGATAGAGAACAAACAAATAAAAGTAGGACTAAAAATCTTAGGAGGGGATATTAACAGATACTACAGAGATTTTAAAAAAAATTTTTTTTTTCAACGTTTATTTATTTTTGGGACAGAGAGAGACAGAGCATGAACGGGGGAGGGGCAGAGAGAGAGGGAGACACAGAATCGGAAACAGGCTCCAGGCTCTGAGCCATCAGCCCAGAGCCCGACGCCGGGCTCGAACTCACGGACCGCGAGATCGTGACCTGGCTGAAGTCGGACGCTTAACTGACTGCGCCACCCAGGCGCCCTACAGAGATTTTTAAAAAGCTAACAAGTGGGGCGCCTGGGTGGCGCAGTCGGTTAAGCGTCCGACTTCAGCCAGGTCACGATCTCACGGTCCATGAGTTCGAGCCCCGCGTCAGGCTCTGGGCTGATGGCTCAGAGCCTGGAGCCTGTTTCCGATTCTGTGTCTCCCTCTCTCTCTGCCCCTCCCCCGTTCATGCTCTGTCTCTCTCTGTCCCAAAAATAAATAAACGTTGAAAAAAAAAAAAAAAAAAAAAAAAAAAAAAAAAGCTAACAAGTGAATGATGAAATATTATATACCAATACAGTTGAAAACAATAAAATGGCAATTCATATAAAAGCATAACTTACTTAAAAGAAACCAAGGAGAAACAGAAAACCTGTATGGTCCTATAATCTTAAAGAAATGTAATCAGTAGTTGAAAAACCTTCCTACAAAGAAAACACCAGGGACATACAGTTTTACCAGTAAAATTTTGTCAAACATCCAACAAGCCAATAAATTCAGTCTTATGCAAAATATCCTTAAATCTACAACAAGTAGCTAAAAACATGTAACAATAAAAATACACCATTTACAATGGCATAAAATATGTAAAGTATAATTAAAACTTATATGTGTGTATATATGAAGCAACCTATGAATAATTCTAATAATAACTATGTAAGACTTTTGGAAAGAAATTATCAAACTTACTTCATTGAAAGACATTAATGAAAATCTAAATACATGAGGAAATATTCTATGGTAGTGGCCTGGAAAGCACAATATTATTAAGATAGCAATTTTTCCCAAATTTATTTCCATCTTTATGCAATTCCAATAAAAATTGCTACAGCTGAACATGTGTTTGTGTGCCAACCTGACCAGATGATTCTAAAATTTATGTGAAAGGATGAAGTTCAAGAATAATCAAGATACTTCTAATGAAAAATAACAAGGGAGGAGCAGGGAGTATCATAACAGATGTCAATAATTAATAATAAAATCATATTAAATGATGCAAAAATTACTGGCACTAGGATAGGCAAATTGCCTTTCTAAATATAGTTCTGCAAGAGACACATGTATATATGGGAATTTGGTTTAATACACTAGCTCAATACATGACCTTGAGCTAATTGGTTATTTTTTTTAATCAATACTAGTTAAAGACTTAAATGTGAAAGACAAAAGTATGCAACTTTTAGAGGAGCATATCTAAGACAGAATATCCTTTTGACCATTGGTTGGGGAAGAATTTCTCAAACACTTATAAAAAGAGCAAATCACAAAAGATTGATATTTAATTAGTGAGAGAGATGAACTTCTGATTAGTAAAATGACACCATAAAGAAAGTGAAAAGACAAGTCATAAACTGGGAGAAAGTATTTGCAATGTATGTAACTGTCAAAGGATTTCTATTGAGAATATACAAAGAATTCCTATAAATCCTTGAGAGAAGGACCAATCTCATAGTAGAAAAAGAATGAACAAAAGAGTTGAACAGACACTTCACACAAGAGAAAACATTAATGGCCAATGAACACATGAAATGTGTCCAAGCTCACTGGTAATCAGGAAATACAAATTCAAACCATGACCATTCACAACTTTTTGATTAGAAAAAATTTAAGTTGGATAACAGTTGTCAAGAATAGTCACTGCTACTTCCATTCACTATTGTTGGAAACTGGAAACCGTAGTTTGGCATTATACAGGAAAGTAAAAAAAATGCACATAGTGATGCACTATGACCCAGTGTCCACTCTTAGATATTCTAGTTTGGAGAAAATCTTGGGACCTGTGTCTAGGGAATATGAGCATGTTCACAGTGACACAGTTTGTAATAGCAAACAAAAGGAACAATCCATTACCCATCAAGAGGAGAATGGCTTAAAAAACCAAAGTGTAGAGGTGCCTGGGTGGCTCAGTTGGTTAAGTGTCTGACCCCTGATTTTGGCTCAGGTCATGGTCTCATGGTTCATGGCTTCAAGCCCTGCATCAAGCTCTGCGCTGACAGCATGGGGCCTGCTTGGGATTCTCTCTCTCCCTCTCTCCTCTGCCCCTCCCTCACTTTCTCTCTCTCCCTCTCTCTCAAAATAAACTTAAAAAAAAATAAGTTAATTAAAAACTGAAGTGTATTCATACACTGGGATAGAATAAGCAAGTAAGTGAATGAATTACAGTTACATATAGCAATATGGATGAATCTTATAAATATAAAAAAGCACGTCACAGACGAATATGTGCATAAAAATGTTTATAGCTAAACAATATATTATTACAGGATACATATATATATGGTAAAATTACAAAGAAAAGGAAGGGAATGATAAACTAAAAATTAACAACAGTGGATTTATTGAGGGGAGAGTGAAGAAGATGAGGGGGAAGCATATGAACACAGGAAACGTCAAAGAAAGTGGTACGTTTTTTACTCAGACTATTTGATTTATGAGCATTCATCATGTTCTCAGTATACTACACCTATTTTATAATTTTGTAAAGTTTACTTTGAGAGAGAGAGAAAAAGCGTGAGTGGGGGAGGGGTGGAGAGAGAGAGAGAGAGAGAGAGAGAGAGAGAGAGAGAGAGAATCCCAAGCAGGATCCACACTGTCAGTTCAGAGCCTGATGAAAGGTTCGAACCCACAAACCGTGAGATCATAACCTAAACCAAAGTCCAACGCTTAACCAACTGAATCACCCAAGTGCCCCTATTTTATAATTTTTTGATACCTATTTGACATTTAATGAAAAAATTAAAAAGTGGAAAATAGAAACTCAAGCCTAGGCGTATTGCAGAGGTAATAAATATCAGTTCCTGCCCTTAGGATTGGAGTCAGTGATTCCATTGAGAGAGAGAAAGAACCTTTCAGAGTAGGAAGGGGCACTTGCACTGGGACTTTTCAAGGAGGTAGGATCTGAAATAGTTGGAGAGAGAAGTGAGGAAAAGAAATCTAGTTGGGGAGTGGCATGACAAGAGACTCCAAGGAGGAGATCCTCATCTTGTATTAAGGATCCATGAGTTAGCAGTGACTAGTGAAATAATAAGACAGGCAGTTTGAACCATTAATTTCACAAACACTAGATGGCCAAGAAATTCAATTCACCTTTTCTTTCCATTTACAAAGAAAATGAAGGAGTGTATGTAATTAAAAAAGAAAAGATTTTCGGGAATTCTATAAATGAAAGAGGAGTTTTTTCCTGTGGCTCTTTTATATCAAGACTTCCAGCCTAAAGGCCACACCTTGTTAGAACAGGAGACTGGAGGCCAAAGTTGTCCCTTCTCTCAAAGTTGTCTCTGTCTCTCTTGCCCTTGTGCCCCACCCTCTTCAGTTGCTGACTGCTGAATGTGTTTATCCAACTTGACTGCACAGGAAAGTGCAATGAGAGTGTTCCGGGTCATGAATGGGTTACCTGTTGGCCTCAGGAAGAAAGAGGAGGGGAAAAAAAAGGTCGTCATCGTGGGGGTTGTTGCTCATACTCTGCAGCTACAGTTACCCACTCCATCAGCCACGGTGACATCCGATGAATTAGAAGCCCGGCCCCCATGGCTAGAAGAGTAACATCTCAGGTCAAGGTGAGCCAAACCTGCCATCTGGTCTGGCTCAAGGATCCTGTACTTCCAAGTGGTGCTTCCAGGAAGAGTTTTCTTTGTAGTTTTGCACCCGAAATAAGAGAAGAGCTGCCACATTTACTAACTCCATACGTCCCCAAATCCAGAGCTTCCATGACACTGGGGGGCATTCACAGAGCAAGAAAAAATTATTTTACAAACTTTGAAGGGCCTTCAAAGTGACAACTAAACTCTAGGAGGCAGATATTGTCCACCCAAACTCTAGGTGACGAATCAGAAGGAGGAGGAGGTTGAGTAACTTGCCCAAAGTCCCAAGCAATGATCAGGATAGGAATTCTGGACAAGTAGGATAGGAATATAGCAAGTTTTAAGGACTTGTCCTTAAAACACACCTTCTCATTTAATGGATACCAGAGTTCCAGAGAAAAACACAGCAAGAATAACTTCACTGGAAGAGAAATCTTTAAAAGAAAAAATGGAGCTGACTTGACCATTAATGTAGTCTGTGTTTTGTTGATGAGGCAACTGAGATGCTCTGTGTGACAGACCCAGAATGGCAAACCTGCTGGATGTCCCCGGGGTGGACTAGGAGGAAAGGCCAGGCGATGGTGCCGTACGCAAGTGGAAATGGCAGGACGTATACTATGATATAAAATTGCCAGGGCTATGAAACATTACAGACTTTTGATGAGGCCAGCTGATGTGGGGATTAAAGTTATTTTTGCAACGAAATATTTCAAATTTGTATTTGTAATTCTCACAGCCAGGAGAGTTGTTTTGATGTAGATTCGGATTGAGATAGCCTACGAAAGAACACTGTGTCTTGGAGGAAAGGGATGAGGGGGCTCTGAAATTATAGAAGCAGAAAAATGAAGAGAGTAAAATGAGGAATTGCCTTTTCAGTGTCTAAGCCATCACTGGGTAGCCAAGGTAAGCACAAGCACTTTGCAGTCAGGGTTCTCAGCTTTAAATTTCAGTACTGCTGCTTGTTAGCTGAGCAGCCTGAGATAAATCATGTCTCAGTTTCCTCGTCTGTAAAAAAGGGTAATCATAGAACCAATCTCACAGAGTTTTTAAGGATCGATTGGATTATATTATGATATTAGATAACTATCATAATGTAAATATACTATATTATATATAGAACACAAGGAACATTGCCTAGCATATGCAATAAGTGCTCCATAGTGGTCAGTTATTGTTATTAATAAAATTTTCAAGAAATAAAATTTCATTTTTTAAAGGGTCACCTAATTTCTCTTCACCTTATTTGGATTTGATTTCCTTATTGACTTAATTAGCATTTATGTTCTTAAGAGAGAAAATTGCTTGGCGATGCAAAGTTTTCAGATTCTTGATATGTTGCTATTTTCCCCAGTATAAAGTCCTGTAGTAATGGGGCTATTCCCTAAATAATTCTCCAGATTCACATTCATTAATGAATAAAAATACATTAGAGAATTGAAATGTTATAACCAGTTAGATATTTTCAGGAAGAAAAATGTGAGTTTTACTTGCTTAAAGAAAAGCCCTTAAAACCCAGCCAACTTGGTTTAATCAGCCTTTTCCTCCAGTACTCAGCCTTTCCTCTATCTGAGGTGGCAGGAAAGCGAGCCCTGAAGTGGCTAAGGGAAAGAACGTCTATCGGATTACAGATCAGACAGAAACACCCCCAACCCCACATCTTCTTCTTCACTCTGAGATACACACAAAGCTCTTTATTTATTTTTTACTTAAAATGTCAAAGGCGCCAGGGGGTGGGGGCTTCTGGATTGGGGTTTGGCAGACCACACTCCCAGGCCGACATAATAAAAGTCCACCATGTGGCCATGTGATTCACACAGCGTGTGCATGTCACCAGCAGCCGATGGGTCTTGGCAGGGAGCCTCCTACTGGCCTGGGAACAAATACGACTTGAATTTTCTCGAGTGGCAAGAGACTGTTGAGGGAGAACCGCCGGGATATCCACACACTTGGATATCCACACACTTGGAGGGCACAAAGGCAAAAATATCGCTCGATGAGGCAAATATTCACACACCAAACTAATTGAACATAGTGACAACCACGTACAGCCCCGGGGTGAGGGGCCCTGTCGGAGAGTTTACAGCAGGATTTTACCACTCCTGTGTGGTCTTAAGGTGGGGGGAAAGGTGTCTATAAAGAAAAGGTAGCACGTTTAATTTTTTGTTTACTTACTTGTTGACAGCTTATGTGCATCCTAAGGTATATACAAATGCACAGAGTCCTTAACGGGAGTCATTTTAGGGGCCAGAAAGACTCTATTAGAAAACCAAACCTGCTTTCTGCTCTCTCTGTAACCTATAGAGAGCTTCCAGGCCCTCCTTTCATCAGGCTGACTTGGAAAATGAGTACAGTTTTACAATTTCAGGATTCTTCACTTTCAGTAAGAGTTCTGTTCCTGGATAAAATGTTGCTCCGTCACAGAGCAAATGTGCTCAGAACATCAATCACCTGATTTGGGGATATAATTTTATTGCTTTTGAACTACTCCACTCACTTTCTTTGGTAGCTCCTCAAGCAGAAGAACTCACATTTTCTCTTTCCCCTAATGAGAAGGATGGAGATCTGAGACTTAGTGTTAATTCTATTCTTTGCTTTTAGCTAATGAAGGAATATTTGCCAGTGTAGAACAGAAAAATTTTTTAAAATAAGTAAATCAAAGTAAGCAACTGAAACACATTAGTTTTTATACAATCTTTTCCTGGCAAAAATTAATGATCTGTTTCTTACTATTTCCTTAAGGTTTAGCTTTGTTCTTCTTCTTTTTTTTTTTTTTTTTTTAATGTTTATTTATTTTTGAGACAGAGAGAGACAGAGCATGAACAGGGGAGGGGCAGAGAGAGAGGGAGACACAGAATCTGAAACAGGCTTCAGGCTCTGAGCTGTCAGCACAGAGCCCGACACGGGGCTCGAACTCACGGACCGTGAGATCATGACCTGAGCTGAAGTCAGACGCTTAACCGACCAAGCCACCCAGGCGCCCCAAGGTTTAGCTTTGATAGCTAACTTACAGGCTTAAAATATAAAATAATATGTACTGCATTTGCAAACTTCTGAATGGTAGCTAAGCATATGTTGAGTATCCATTATATATTGTACTTGATACTTCTAAAGGTTGCCAAGAAACAGAATAGACAACCCTCAAAGACAGCCTCATTGGGAAAGTAAAATAAGTATATAATTTAGCTTATGAAAAAAACTCCAAAGCAATATTCTGACCCACCAGGATGAGATTACTTACGTTTAGACAAGTTGGAGGCAAAGACATTCATATTAAAACTTGACAAAGGAAATAGGAGAATTCTTACTTTTATAAGATTACAGTGAGGAAGATAGCTAGTAATATGACCCACATTTGAAGATAAAGTCAGAAATTCAGTGGTTGTCCAAGTTCAAATGGCAACTCACTGGGATTATCTGCAGGTGTTAGACACAGGCTTTTAAACATACAATCCACTGTGGTTTCATGTGAGACTACTCTGTGTCCCTGGATTTTGTGGGAAAGAAACCAATAAACACACTGAAAAACAGAATGCATTACTTTGGTAGAATATTGATTCTGTGACAGAAATGTATACTCCAGGCTGTTCAAAGAAGTAACTCTTGGGTTGATTGTCAAATTTTAAAGCACTGAAATAACAACGGCTGTGTTTTTCCTGGGGAAAAAGTATCCTAATTTTGACCTTACTCAAGCTGCAGTATAATTCCAGAGGGACCAATGAAGGGGAAGGAAAGAACTGATGAGGTCTAAGTGGTGATTGCATTTATAGATTAATCCTGACAGGGAGCAAATACATCTCCTCCCAGGAGGCCCCAGTATAGTCAACTAAGAAGGGGGGCCATTATTTATGAACACAGTAGATTTTTCCCATTACAATAAACATTTTAATTACTTTAAGTGAAACATTTTTTTTAGTGGTAGTAGGCTTAAAAATTAAGTATGTTGTCATTTTCTTGTCGTTTCAGCTATGTATGCAATCCTCTCTTATTCTTTACATTGTTTCACATAGCAATTTGTCTTGCCCGAAAACCAGAATGGGAAAATGGTATACATTTATAAAAAAGCATTTCACTTACCAAAACCCCACATGGGGAAAGAATGGGACAAATGAGAGGTCGGCAACATGGCCCCAGAGCAATTTCATTTCCATCCGTTTTATATAGTGGCTTTCCATGCATAATTTCATTTGAAGCTAATAAGTTTGGAAAACACTTACCCAAATGAATCAATGAAGGTAGGTAGGAGTAGAATAATGATACAATTTTTATTTTCCAATAAAATGACAAATTTTCATTCTAGGAAGATACTACCACATATCACAAAACACACCGACCACATAAATCAACATTAAAAGTTGTTACAAAAGGGTATTCATGAAACTCTTGTGTTGTGGGAGCAAAATAACTAATTTGTAACATGAAAGCCAAATAATCCACCAAATAATAATCTTTCAAATAATGGAGGGGGGCCTTCCATTTTCTCACTAATAATACTAAGTTGCAATAAATGATATTAAGGAATTAGTGTTAATTTTTAAGGTGAGATAATAGTACTGCGCTTTTCAAAAAGGAGTTCATTTAAGAAAGGAAAAAAAGAAAAGAAAAAGAGTTCATATATTTTAGGGAAACACTCTGAAATATTTATACATGAAATTGTACGCAGTTTGAAATTTGGTTCAAAAATCATCTGGGACATGGAGGCGGGGAGAAAGTGAGGGTATAAATTAGGCAAGATTGGCTACAGATTGTTAGACGTTGAGACTGAATAAAATATATCAGATTTCTTATATTGCCCCCTCTACTTTTGTACGTTTGAAATTGTGTATAATGAAAAATTTTTAAAGATTCTGTTTTAAAGACTGTAAGCAAAAAAGAAATGTCTTGATAAACTCTGAGAAGCGGTAAAAGACTATTCTGAAATTATTTTAAATCTGCCTAGTACGAAGTTTGGATAGCCAACAAAACTGTGCTTTGCCCTCGTGAATGTGAGCCCTACTCTCTAAAGTGAAGCCACTGCTTCATCTGATTCTGTAATTAAGTCCAGACTATGACTATGTGTATTTGAAGTGTCTGCTTAATGAGTTACCAACAACACATAATTTTAATTACGGCCCATTCCACCTCCATCCTCATCATATAATCTGGGCTTTTTTGCTGCACTTCCCTTTTAACAGTACGTGCTTAGAAAGCACAAGGCAATTTGAATATTATCCTAACAAAGATATAAACAAAAAGTTAAATGTGTGCAAAAATAATCATACCAATATTTCAAAGCCATTAGCATGGGTAAATGAGCACTGTCTACAAAAACAAGAGAAGCACGCCCCCTATTAACACTGTCTTGGGAAATCACAGGCTAGGACTGAATGAGTAGAGAAGCCAAGCCTGCTTTTAACAAAACTATGTAACACACTTCTATTATTCTACTTTCTACAGGATTCAAAAGTTAAGCAGCTCAAAACAAAAATTGCAAACTGGAATGAAAATCTCCAACTTCATGTCTGTTTAACCTTTTTAAAAAATATGAAAAAGTAATCTGATGATTTGAATGCTTAGAGTTTTTAAACCAAGTTAACTAACAGTTTTAATCTACAGTTTGCTGTCACAGACACTGCCAAAAGGCAGGATGGAGAAGGAAATTATCACAGGTTGAATATTTTCTATCCTTAGGTCCTATGCAAGATACTTAAGACACAAAACCTTATAATATAGGCTTTATTATCCCCACTTTAGGGATGAGAAAGTTGAGGTCATGGAGGTTAAAGTAACTTGCCCATGGTCATATACTTCATAAAAAGCATATTCAGGCTTTCCAGAAGATTTTGACCTGATGGGTGTTTTTTAAAACTATTTGCCTTCCAGCTTACTGATACCGTCCTGAATATTTCAAAATGTATGGAAAGATAGGATGAATGGAAGTCCTTTTAAGCACTCATAGGCTCCCAATAATTTTATAAATACATAAGTATGTATCACGTATGTACTCTTCCACTTTACTGATGAATCAATTTCTACCCAGCCTGGTCCAAAGAAAGTTAATCGAATGCCATAATTTCCTCTAAACATACGAGAAAGAGACAACTGAAAAGTCAGAGACTAATTCAACTGGTCACCACTACTATTTTCACATTGGAAAGACAATTGCTTACAACTGAATTCTCCCTAGACTTCAGGCCAGAACACGCTCTCCTGTCACACTCTATCTTCTGCAAGTGCAGGGGAGTTTTGTCTCATAGCAGATAATTAAAGACATGGCAGTGCCACTTGCTAGGATTTCTCTCTCTTTTACATCTTATAAAAGAAGAAACTTTAGTTTAAAGATTAGATTTTTTTTTTCCTTTTTCTAAAGCTGGGTATACCAACTGGCATCGGCTGTATTAAAATCAGGAGAAACCTCAATCAAAAAGCCCCTCTCGGAAGGCAGGCTTTCTTGTTAATATGCACCAACATGAAAGGCTTTCTTTTCATCCTATACAACTACAGTGTGTGTAAATTGCAGGGGGCTCATTGGCATAAATCTCGGCTGCGACCTCTGAGGTAAACTGGATTTACATTACTTTCTGACAAGAATTAAATGAAGGCCTTGTGGATATATGAACAGCCTTCTAGGCTGCAACAGATGGGCATGAATGTGCTCCCTAGGAAAACTATCAGTGACATCTGTGTCCTCCAAATTCTGGTGGTCTCAGCCAATTAACAGGGGGGGAAGAAAAGGTGGGGGTTGGGAGGCCACTGCACAGCCCCCAGCCAAAACCGAGGCAGAAGTGTTTGTGTTTGGAGATGGGATCAGGCTGGCCCTGGCCCGGCAGCAGTGAGGTTAGCACTTTATTGTTATCATTCAAATGGAGAATGTGGCTTACAAGCTATTTGTATACCACAGTGAGGATAATATGATTTTTCTCATTTGACCAGAGGAGATGGCCCTCTCTTGCAGCTGATATCATATTTCAGCGCAATCTCTTTGAAACGGGTGTTTACTTTTGTCTCCTCGGAGGCAGGCTGGTGGTGTTGCTGCCTGCCAGTTTCTGTGGTGCATTCACGTGTTACAGAGCAGGTGAACTCTAAGAGAAAACAGAGATCTTTCTCCAAAACATTCTTGCTCAAAAAGTACTTCTTTCCTCCTCCAAAGTGGCACTTACTGATTTCACAAGGAAGTTAAAATAAGGTTTCCTGGTTAAAACGAAGTCAAGACAAATCACATCAGAGGTCTATAATGAAGGGGTGGAAGGTTCCTTGAAAAGACAGCACAATGAACCATGAACCCACTGTCTGAATTTATCAGATTTTGGCATGTCAGCACCCCTGCGTCTGACACACGGGCAGAAGGAAACCTGGATCAGCCCCCTTCGCATTATTGTTTCCTACTCTTCCCATTTTCTTGGACTCTGTGGAACAAGGGCCCAGGACTGGGGAGCTGAAGGATGGGAAGAAGAAGAAAGCTAACATTTACTTGTTCAGTACCAGGAGATATTCCAGATCCTACGTCTTCTAGGACCTACCATTAACAACATAAGCTTTGCATCCAAGTGCTCAAGTCTGGGTCTACCACTTACCGAATATGAGATAATGGCCAACTTACATAACTTCTCTGCACCTCAGTTTCTTTCTGTAAAATCGAGTTAATAATAGTATCCACCTCTTGATAAGGATGAAATAACTAACACATGGAAAATGCTTCTGACATTTTGTTTTGAGGGCTGTTTTTAATCCTGACTTTATGGATAGGAGTATTAAGGGCCTAAAGATAGAGTCCCAAACCTCTAAGTGAGTTTTTCAGAATGAAAGACATGATGTTCTACTGGTCTTTGGAAATTCAGAAAACTGACTTTTTAAAAGAAACAATTTTTATTGCCTTTAGGAACCTAAGGCCATGCTTTTAAATTACATATTTCTTTTAATGTGTAAGATTTTTAAATGATGCTTCGCTAAAATGAACTAATTATCAAAACCATCTGGATATCTCTAAATTATAAAATAGCCTGACCAAAGGCTAATAAAATAATACATTGAGACAAAAAAAAAAAAAGAAAAAAGAAATGAAGCCATTTGTTTTAACCCCCTTTTTCCAGTTGCAGAAGTGGGAGTGGCTTGCTCTGTCCTAAATTGAAGTTATTATAGGTGAAGCATTAGAAGACAATGGTTAATCGTGATAGTTTAGATGTAAACTATTTACTTCTTTGTCCTAGGTGTTGTTTAAAACACAATAATTCCGCATAACATTTGTTTAGAACAACAACAACAACAGCAAAAGGAAGGTGAAAAGGCTAAGTAGACCTTCTAAATAAGAGAACCTCGTATGGAAGCTGTAAATGCTCATCTTGCTTGGCTTTTCAAGTATATTTTCACATATGGATTCATTATCTATTATTTTCTGCTCTCGGTGGCAGTCTAATGATCCAATTCTAGGAATTTTGGCAAGCTGAGCCTCAGTACAATGTCATATTGCTTCTAGAGGAAGCCAAATTATTGGTCCTCAAAGAAGTCACTTGCTCTTTCTCTATTACTCTTACACAGGCTTTTGGAACTCAAGTAGTCAATGGTGAGAATGAAAACAATTGCAGGCATAATTTTTACACAAATTGTGGGGTTTTTGCTTTACTAGGTTATAATATCAAATATAACTTTGTCTTATCCTGTTGGTACTGATATCTTTATGTTGAGTGATAAACAGCAGAGGGGCCTTTGTCTGCATGGGGATTCAGAAGAGAATCGACACTAAACAAAAGCACCTGTTGTTTCATTCTTGTAATGGCCTTAGAAGTGACCAGTTGGCTGCATTTTCCCCACACTCCTCCTTAGGCTTTTCCCAACACTACCATCTCACACATCATTACTGGACGTAAAAGGAGAATAATTGAGGAGAAGATCAATAAATTTAAAAGCTCTTTAAGGAAAGACATAATGAATTTGGTACAGCACATATTTTTAGATCAAAGATGCCTTTGAAGTGACAAAACCCTAATCCATAAACTACTGAAGCACTTCCTTTCTCTCCCAAACTGCTTGTTGTCAAATAAAATGGAAGTTAAGGAAATTATCTTTATCTGAAAATGGCCAAAAGAAGCCATCACCTAATGACAGCCTTGTCACAAGCGACAATTGGGGAAATTGTCAGGAAGGCAAGGCCTAACAAGCAGAGGAGTGGGCTTGCTGTTTGCACTAATCTGGCCATGCAGCCCTCACACACAATCCCAGTCAGCTTGCTGTGTGAAACAGCTAAGGCTTTGTCAGAGGTAGCAGGGCCTGGAAAGAGTACTCTTTCATGAATATGTATTACCATTCCTCCTCAGTGTCTACAGAGACAAACCCTTCAAAAACTGAGGTATAAAATACACACACACACACATACACACACACACACACCACTGACCAACAAAATGCAGAGAACCTAAACTACTCGGTTGAGCATAGTGAAACTGCTAGTAACTAATGAAAGATCACACAAGCACCCGGTTCCATGTGCTTCCTGGGATCTTTATTTCCCAGCAATTGAGAAGAAATTCTTTAAGGGCTTTTTAATCTTTGGGAACCATGTGTGTGGAGTCCAAGATGCTATACACACTTACATGGATTGCCAGTCACACACCTCATATAATGAATTCACCTTCCCAATGTCATATGTGTTCTAAAACTCTAATATGTGAAAATGACCTTAATTTAATTAAGTACATATGTAGCTTTAAGAGATGAATCAAATCTCATACTGGCTTCCTAGTAGTAAAAGAACTAGATGGAAAATTATGATAAAGACACAGTATTTTTCATTATTGAACAGAAGGACATGATGTAGAAAAAAAAAGGAAAAATTACAAATAAAAATTTTAAGGTGAAATGGGAGGAAACCTTGTGAAGCCCTTTGTAGACTTAAAAGTGTTTAAAAATAGTGTTGAAAACAGTGTTTAAAAAATCCATATGATGCATATATCCTTTTCTACTAATATGAATTATTTCACATCCATCCGTGGGCACAGATCTATCAAGATATTTCTGAATGACTTTGCTTTCCCCACTGACTTTAAAATTTAATTTAGTTTAAATATAAATATACATGTGTATATATATTTAAATTCACTTTTTACAGACACAGATATATAGGGCAGAAATGTATTAGGGTTGTTTCTTTTCTACTTTTTCTTCTGACATGATAAAGTTTGGTTTCCCACTGTGCAAGAGACAAAGCTCAGTTTTGAGGGGTTTCGATATTACGCAATGTTTGCCATAGACATTTACATTTCATTAGCATATTCCACTCTACATGAAATCCAGCTTTGAATGCTCCCAGCCGCGAAAGCTAATCCTCTTTAAAGAGCTACAGGCTATATTACATGTGGCCACAGCAGCGGCCATGCCATCGCTGCATCACTTTGAAGAAGATGAACAGAGTTCTCTTGTACGTCTGTCTTGTACCCAGCCTCATAAACCACTGCTTTCTGTGCTGTGAAATCCTTCTGTTTTCATCAAGGACAATTATGAAGAGGCTGAAATCCAAGTTACCACTCTGAAAGCTGGACTGCACTTGAAGAGGAGATATTATGCTGATTTCACTTTTTCCTAAGTGTCTATCCACAACCTTTTCAACTAAGATTAAAATGAACTATATCCACGTATTTTGGGTCCTTTGATTAGGATCAAATGCTAACCACATCTTCTGTCTAGGGAATCTGATCCTGGATAATCAGGGGAAAGAGACCTGGTGATGTCACAGGTTTTTTTTCCTTTACCTTATTTTTACAGAAAAACATTGAGATGTTGCAGGATAACAGTTAGATGCAGTAATTTGTAGGTAGCTCTTACAGACAAAGATGATTCAGCTGATGATACCCAACTAAAGAGCAGACAGATAATCCAGTACCCAATTTCAATAAAATATAATAAACAATAAAAATTGTACAACATTGCAGAAAATGTATGTAAGTTTTTATTTAAAACAAAGGAAAACAAGTAAAGTCCATTATTCTATTGATGATATTCCCTTACTAATGCTAGGATTTTTTTTTAAAGGAAAGCACTATGCTATAAATGAAACTGATTTTGTTTTCCTTATTTTATGATAATTAGTTATAACAATATAATTGGTTTATAAATTGTAATTTTAAAAATAATGTTTTGTAAAAATTGCCATTGAAGATGTTTACTATGCTGCTTAGAGTTATTTTTACTTAAAGTCCCACATAATAAATTCTTCTATGGTTAAAGCAGGAGACATTCTAATTTTCATACAAAATGGACACATTTCTTTTTATTAGATTGTTAGGATCTAAACCTTATCATATTGTTCCTTTTTGCCTTTACTCCCAGGAAACTCAGAGCCAGATTTTGTAATTAGTTCATGGGTGTCCTTTACTTAGATAATCTTATACAATTCATCAACCCAGATCCTTCATTTTTTGGTCCACATTATTTACCCTAAGTTTAATAGTTCTAGACACATCTATGTGTCTCATTACAGGTAATTTCAAATAATTTTGAATATGTGTACAAGTTAAAATACATTTCACAATAGTATTATTTATTTATTTTGGCCATTTTCTTTATAAGCATATGCTAGAAAGGCTTTATGGCAAATGGAAAGAACTCAGCGTTTGGAGTTAAGTAGGCCTGGATTTGTCATATACCTACTATGTGGCAGGTATTATCTGCCAATTATTCTGAGGTGACTAAGCTATGAGACAGGTGACCAATTATTTATCTTGCTGTGAGCCACTTGGGCACTTTCAGACACTAAAAAGAAACTTTGCTATGAGTTGTCATGCTGTATTCTCTTCAATCCTGGCACCAAAGTCTCATTTATAATTAGTATCATTCTCTACTTAATTTTATATCCCAATCATTTCCAAAGTAAAACATACTCTGAAAGATTTTATTTCCATCATCTAGACCTTAGCAAATGTCCTTCCTAGGTAGTGTGTCTCCTCCATGTTTGTAGCACTTTAAAAGTTTCTAAAGCATCTCTGTCATGTGATTCTTATTCCTTCTTCTACCTCCTCCTGATTGTTTATTATCACCTTCTTCCCACACTTCTAATTTAAACAAGGTAGGGAAATAAGTGCAGGGTTAGGTACATTTAAAGTTGTTTATGATATTTTACTCAAAACAACTGTCTCCTCTGCCCTAGTCCCCCTAAGTATAATTATACTTAAGAATAAAAAATAATATAAAATAGTTCATTAATCAAAATGATTTTATAAATGCACCCTTCATCTCTTATCTAAAATAAATATATATTTAAGTGTGCATTACTGTTGAACATTTATAAAGATGAATAATGTAGTAGGATCAAAAGAAACTTCACAAACCCTCAAAAGGAAGAACTCTTTGACAATGCATAACAGTTCTAATTATTAACAACAACAAAAAGAATTGTAATCGGCCTGCTTGGAAATTCCAATAGCACTTACAAGTTATCTTACTGTGTTTTTCCAAAACATCCAGACATAAGGATGCAACCAAAATTATACCTGGAAAAAATTCATAGCTTGATAACTTTTTATAATAAAAATGAAGAAGTATAAACTGCTTTCATATTGAGGAAATGGAAAGGGAGTAACAGACTAAGTCATAGGGAAGTAGGAGGAGTGAATAAACATAAAAAATTTAAAAACAGTGATTTATGAAATAGCAGATACATCAAAATGGTAGCTATTAGAAAATACCAATTAATTGGCTTTCAGAAAAATGCAATGGAAAAAAAGAAGAGAGAATCATTTCAGAATGGGAAAAGTGGTATAAACACCATTATGATTAAGATTTTAGAAGTATAAGAGACTATCATGTACAAATCCATCTAAAAAATGTAAATATTTGGGGTGCCTGGGTGGCTCAGTCGAGTAAGCATCTGACTTCAGCTCAGGTCATGATCTCACAGTTCATGAGTTCGAGCCCCACACAGGGCTCTGTGCTGATCGCTGGGAGCCTGGAGCCTGCTTCAGATTCTGTCACTGTCTCTCTGCCCCTCCCCTGTTTACGCTCGCTCACACTCTCTCTCTCGAATACAAAATAAAAATTTTTTAAAAATGTGAATATTTGCTTATAGTGTATATTTTCTAGGACAATTTTGATACACCATTAAAAGTGAAGAAAAAGGAGTGCTGGGTGGCTTTGTCGGTTAAGTATCTGACTTCGGCTCAGCTCATGATCTCAGGTCTCAGTTCAAGCCTCACATTGGGCTCTGTGCTGACAGTTTGGAGCCTGGAGCCCTCTTTGAATTCTGTGTCTCCCTCTCTCTGCCCCTCCCCGACTCGCATGCGTGCACTCTCTCTCTCTCTCAAAAATAAACATCAAATTTTTTTTTAAGTGAAGAAAAATCTAAGATATAATTAATACTAAGAATGGGTAAAAAAACATCTATTATTTAAGAAAAGTGCCAGTTTCAGATGATGTCATAGTCAATTTTGATTAATTCTTTTAGAAATATGTATATTATTTCTAGGAAATTTATATTATTACAGAGGGTAGAAAAATATGAAAGACATTCTCAGTTCATTTTATAAGACTGACATAACACTATAACTAATACCTGACCAAGACAATGAAGAAAAAATAACTAGAGTAGACATAGTTTTTTCCCACCGATATCTCCAAAATATAAATTGCCAAGTATAAAATTAATAAGAAGTGGATTCAGGCTATTAGTGGAAAGAAAATTTTACTGAGGTAATAGACAAACAGCAAAGAACCAAATAATATTTTAATGGTACGATTCTCTCCAAAATCATCTACACCTTTAATAAACTTAATTAAAAAATACCAACAGGATAAATTTAGACCTGGTAAATATTTAACAACCACTTCTCTAGGAGGGAAAAAAAAGTACTGGTTCGTAGCACTTGCCAACTTCTGTGGTGTAAATATTCCTACCATGGGTGATTTCAAGCTATCACTGTGGGATCACCGAAAATAGCGTTGGGAAGAGATGTGCAGTATCACACCATTATGTAATGTGTCCATGATGCAAATGTAGTAGACATAGGAAATCTCCACACCATAGATAGTCAAATGCTACAAAATAAGTAAGAAATAAGATCTGTGTTTGTCTTTAAGTAACTTATTAGCTTTAAGTTATATATTTAATTTTTAGTGATGGTTGTGTTTGACAAACGGCTCACAAAATTCCTGAAAATTTAATAATTGGTTCTCATAAGGCCCAGTAGGAGACAACTCCAGGAGACTACTGAGAGAGTCACGAAGAGTTTCTAATAGAAGAGGGAAAAAAAATCTAGAAAAAAGTAGAGCTTGAAGAAGATTACCAGGATGGCAGAGAGTTTTTGCTTCTTTTCAAGTTTTATAAATTCCATTCCAAATATTTTAAATGATCCCAATCCTATCTTAGCTGTCATTATTTCACTAGCAATACAGCTGGCATAAGGAAACACAGGTGGCTGCTTTTTCCTCATAAAATTATATTCACTATTGTCAAGAAGGCAGAAAATAACAGAAGTTGGCAAGGATGTGGAGTTTGTATACTGTGTTAGTGGAAATATAAAATGTATAGCCACTTTGGAAAAACAGTGTGACAGTTTCTTAGAAAGTTAATCAGCTATTTACCATAAAAACCCCAAAATTCCACTCCTAGGTATTTATCCAAAAGACATGAAAACACATGTCCACCCAAAGACTTGCCCACAAATGTTCACAGCAGCATCATTCATAATAGCCCCAAAGTAGAAACAACCCAATGTCCATCAGCTGGTGAATGGATAAAGAAAATGTAATATCTATTAAATGAAATATTTGGCAATAACAAGGAACTTGCTACAACATGGATGAATCTCAAAAAGATGCTAGGTGAAAGAAGCCAGACACAAAAGACCAAGTATTTTGTGATTTAATTTCTTAGAAATTTTAAGAAAAGGCAAATCCAAAGAGATAGAAAGTAGATTTAATAGGGTGGGAATGAGGGTTGGGATGAGAAGAATAGTTAAATGTAAATGAGCATAAGGGACAGTATTTGGGTGATTAAAATGTGCTAACACTGGATTCTGATATTTGCACAACTTGGTAAATTTATTTTTAAAAATTCAATTGTACACTTAAAATTATTATGTTTTATTAGTATATAAATTATGTCTCAATAAAGATGTAATAAATTTAGCTAAATTTCACTCATTTATTTTTGGGTATCCCTATTTACAATGGATACTCACTCAGGGAGAATAAGTAACTTGCTTGCAGTTAAAGCTTTTTATTTTATTTTATTTAAAAAAAAATTTTTTTTTTCAACGTTGATTTATTTTTCGGACAGAGAGAGACAGAGCATGAACGGGGGAGGGGCAGAGAGAGAGGGAGACACAGAATCGGAAACAGGCTCCAGGCTCTGAGCCATCAGCCCAGAGCCTGACGCGGGGGCTCGAACTCACGGACCGCGAGATCGTGACCTGGCTGAAGTCCAACGCTTAACCGACTGCGCCACCCAGGTGCCCCAAAGCTTTTTATTTTTTTACACATTCGAATTTATACCTCTAAATGTAGTTTCTGTCTGCCTGTCCTCCCCTGACTCAATATTGAAAGACATCTATCTGAATCTCATCTTACTCTCTGTGCCAGTGAATCTACTTTAATTAATCTACTTTCATCTACTCTAATTCCTTTACTATCCTTACTGTATGTGGCTGTTCATTTGGTTATTTTTCTGCTGGGGAAACTATACCTAAAAGGAAAAAGTGAAAGCCTAGACTTTTGATTCATTCACCTATTTACTCAGACTTTCATTTAGACAGTAAGCAAATATTTATTGAGCACCTACTATGTGTCTGACACTATTCTAGGCATTAGGGATACAGCAGTAAACAAAATAAACCTTAATAGTTTTGAAAGACAGACTCAAGTCAAGGGCCTAGATTTGTTGGTTGGTTGTTTTTGTTTTTATTTATTTTTCCAAAATGCAAAGGCACATGAAAAATTCATAGCAAAGGACTATAAACAATAAACATTTTCCTCACCCATTCAGGTTAGATAAAAATCCTAAAAGCTCATGCGATGAATCAAAGATGTTCGACTTACCCTCTGTGAAATCTTCCTCAGAAGAAGTCCAAGAAAACCTGAAATTGTTAGAAAAGAACCTTTGTTACTGGAATCTGCTGGGACTTAATTAGTTCATGCTTCCCTTATCCAGATGAAATAGCATAATAAGATTGAAATTACATTAAGTCATTGAAAAATACAAAAATTATATTTTTACCTCTTGATTATGTGGGTTTAATATGTTATATCCACTATGCAGGTCTCCCAAAGTTGAAATTCTGAGACTCATCTCATACTGATATTAGTCCCTGTCCTGCCTCAACTAGAAACCCAATGAGTTCATTTGTTTCTATTCAAGATGGCACCAGTTTCCACTCCTGTTAAAAGCATTCAATATGCCAGGAGGCCAGGACCCCAAACATCCCAATCACCACAAAGGTATTAGTATCCACCTTTTGAAGAATGAAAAGAAACTTAACCATCTGGCTTATCTTTTCCTTTCAGACAAGACTACATCTCAGTGATTAGAGTCACAACAATAAACCACCAAAAGCAAATGGCCTTTTTTTTTCTGATTCTTACTATCACTACTATGAAGCCTTCCCCATCTACTCCTGGAATGTTACAGGACTGGCAAAAAGAAATGCAAAGATCTTCATCCAGTCTGCTTCTCTGGTTCTATCAGGAACTGTATACAAGCAACAAAGATTTATACAACAAATTATCCCAAGAATTTTTTTCATCCAACTTATAGCAGAGTAATCAGATTCAAAGGGAGCCTGTAGCACAAGGATCTGGGTAACTTGGAAAAGCCTCAGAATTATCTGGTTTAAAATAAAAGAAATATTCACCCTTATCCTGACTTTCCACTCTGAGATATATATTTCCTGCTAATATTCTAAAATTTCTATATATCCACAACCAAACTGATCACTTTTTTTTCTTTTAATTTTTTTTTAACGTTTATTTATTTTTGAGACAGAGAGAGACAGAGCATGAACAGGGGAGGGTCGGAGAGAGAGGGAAACACAGAATCTGAAACAGACTCCAGGCTCTGAGCTGTCAGCACAGAGCCCGACGCAGGGCTCGAACTCACGGACCATGAGATCATGACCTGAGCCGAAGTCTGACGCTTAACCGACTGAGCCACCCAGGCGCCCCTAAACTGATCACTTTCTAAAACTTTATATATTCAAAGCTTATGCTACCTGGATAATTATTTAAATACTTACTAGTTTTGACAATGGTCATAACAAGGGGAAACGGTGTTTCCCCTTGGGACTGTGGCATGCAGCTAAAGCAGCGCTTAGAGGGAAATTCGTTTCATATCCTAATTGTGGTGTTGGTTATTACACAGATCTATACATGTGTTAAAATTATAAAATAAAGACCAAATGGTCAATTTTACTGTGTATCAAGTTAAAGAAATAAAATAAATAAAAATAAAGCCAATATATGCTGTTTACCCAGAAAAGGAAAGAAGGAAGGAAGGTAGGAAGGAAGGAAGGAAGGAAGGAAGGAAGGAAGGAAGGAAGGAAATAAAAAAGAAAGAAAAGAAAAAGAAGAAGAAAAAAAAAGAATCAAGGGGCTTCAATGTCTTCTTGGAACTTTAGGGCTGAGGTATCTAAATATCAGGAGAGTCAGACCAGATCATGCCCAGAGAAGAGAGCTTATATATCAAAAGAGTTGTATGCCTTTTTTCTAATTTATACAGCAGAAGCCAGGGGAATATTTGTGAAAATGAATTCTAAAATGCTAGACTAAGGAGGAAAAAAGGAACATAGCTCCTTTGGGTCAAAATTATTAACATGACTACAATTACCAGAGATTCTGGGTTCTTTGTGCTAGTTCCAGTATGTGGGATTGGTTATTACAATTAGGTCAGAAAGTAGCAAATACATAAGACACCTTGGTAAGACACTTATCTGATTGAAGATAAGAGATGAATTCTATGAAAGTTCAGAGATCTACTAATTCACTGATTTTTCTGGGAGTCTAGAGATCTGTGATATATAAAGGTATCCCCTCCAAGTTAAAGACAATTTGCTTCACCTTGTATCCAGTTCCATAGAGAAAGAGGCATACACATATGGTGGGCTTTTAGTATGAGAGAAGCAAAATAATGTTACGTTGGTGTTGTTCCTTCTTACTTATTGAATAAACCATAAGGCTCTATATTTAAGGAAGCCCCAAAGCAAAAGAATATTCTTCAGCCAGTTCAGTTTAAAGAATAAGCCACACTTGCTACTTAGATCTTGTGATCCAGGAAATCTAATGCGCACAAAGTGTCTGCAACAAACCATTGAGCCTCTGAAACTCCCTAATAAGAGAATCATAGTATAGCCCCATAACTGAGAGCAAAGCCCTACGTCTTTGACAAATAACTACTTTCATTGAGAAACAGCTCTTGATTTTTGCTGTTAGGTCCTAACAGAGACTGAATATCTGGCCATAGGAAATGGACTCTTTGTTAGACCCGAGCTGCCTTCCAAATTAAGCGCTATTTGATTGACCTGTTCTCAAATTTGGATGTACAAAGCAGCTCTCCATCCTCAACTTGAAGTTGCATATACAAGATCAGACTTGAGCAAATTCTAAAGGCACAAGGAAGTTTCATGAGAAAATGGCTCCAACTCTCATGGCACTTAATCCTGCTCAAATGCCACCACTCCTATATCCACTCATATAGCCTCATGGGATTTCCTGTAGGCAGGGAAGAAAAGATTCAAGACTGATTCACTAATCATTGCGCATGTAATATACTGGCACCAGCCATAAATAAGTTGATCCCAGAGCTCTTCTCACTGTTGGCCATGAGGGACAAGTAGGAAGATAAATCTTCAAACTAAGAACTTGGATAAGTCAATCGAATTGCACAATTGACCTAGAAATAAAGATTCTTATAGTGAAGATTTATACATAGAACCTAAAGGTTTGGCTTGATGAGAAGTTAAAAGGAACAATATTGGATTATAAGAAGGTTTAGGGTAGAGGTGCACTCATGGGGGTCTTAAAATAGGTTGATGGTATGAGAATGCTTGTGCCTCATGTTAAAGCTCATCAGTGGGCTCTCTCTGCAGAGAAGACCCTCTAGAATCAGGTGGGCAAGAAGACCAGGACTGCACATGTCAGCTGTCTTCTTTCCCCAGCATCACCAGGATTACTCAGTAGGTTCAGGAACACAGTGGCCATAGTGACAGAGGCGGAGGTTATTCATGAGTTCAACCTCACAAGGCAGATCTGGCTACTGCCACTATTGAATGCTTAAGCAGCAGCAGAGACTTCTGCATTCGGTTCAATACGTGAGCCATGTAGATGGCATGACCAGCCTCCTATTGACTGATTATACTGAACCCTTTTCATTATGGACTTGGTAGCAATTTTTCTCAATAAAATGGATATTTGTTCTACTATGTTTCTATTAGCAATATATTCTGTGGACTTCCTGAAGGCTTAATTCACCAACAGTAATCCACATAACATTGCTTCTGGTCAGGATGTTATAGGTAATTTCCCACAGGACTCACTGGTCTTACCATAACCCAGGAGCAGCTGGCTTTTTATAGCAAAGCAATAGTCTATTGAAGACTAAGTTACAGAGCCAGCTGGAGGATATCTTATGAGGTAGGGGTACTGGTCTAGAGAAAATGGTATATGTTCCAAATCAATAACCAATATATGGCGTTGTTTCACCCAAGGGCAGATTACAGGGGCTCAGAAACTATAGGGAAGAAGAGTCTTCCTCCTGTTTACTGAAAGTGTAGTAAGGAACTTACAAATGTAGTCTCATAACTAGTTGCAAACATGGGGACTGTGGTCAATATTTGTATTTCCTTGCTTGAGCGGCAGGTGTGTATGTTCATACACATTCCCCCTCTCTGTCATCTATTATTTTACATAGGGTATGTTGGTGGTGGTTACCTTTAAGTTTAGTCAATGAATAAGATGTATGTAGCTGATGAAAAACTTATTAAATGTCTTCTTCCTCTTATTTAAGTGTCCATGCAGTAAACTCTTTCTAGAATTAAGTTCCAAGAATAACTCTCCATTTCCAGATGAATTTACAAACTCCCCTTTACTGGCTGATGAGAATGTATGATCTAGCATGTTTCCCTTTTGAACTGGTTGTCAGGAAGCTCAGGGCTTCCTATAAGCTCCATTGTAATGATTCTCTCACCTCAGGTTTCCAGGCCATTGCTTTCTTCCTTTCTTCTAAATGGTTTCTGCTTTAACTTTTCCTACCCTGTTTTATGTACATTTTAATAGTGCATGCCACTTTGATTCCTTTTTACATGTACCTAAGTAAATATATAAGTAAATAAATAAACCCTGCCTTTAACAAAGCAGTTCATGACTTCCCTTAACAGCAGCTCGGGCACACAATGGCTTACTCATTCAACCAGCATTTATTGAGTGTTCACCATGTGTAGACATGACAGTCCTATACTCTCCATCACTGGGCATGGTCCTCATGTCTTTGGCCATCCCTATTATTTCATGTCAGATGTCCCATTGTCAACTCTATGAGTAAAACTTTGGGGTAATGTGTAGCTCCTCTTATTTGAACTGTCTTTCAGAGTCTGTTTCCGATTGTTCCTCGTTCCTACCTTCTAGTGTATGGCTTTTACCAGTGGGTATCTTTAAATCTAAATCTACAATTTCTGAACATTCTGATAACTTCTCTACCTACCATATCTTAGAGTAACTGCAACTTTTTACAAGCTTTTAGAAGATACCTGAAAACCAGAACTGCCCCATCCTGAAAGTTAGGGACTTTCTTCATTTTGAAATGAATGAAGATGCGAAGTCAGTGGAATTGGTTAAGGGCAATGCTGTAACCTGGACACAAAACTTGTAATCTCTGAAGGGATGTTCTCTACAGGAAATGGTGAACTAGCACATTAGTTTATAAGTCAACCTCTCAAGAATTTGGTTAGTAAAAATAAATGTATTTGGCTGGACACAATCCACTGCTGTTCTCTCTTTTTCTATACTTTTGGAATGAAATTTGTCTAATATAGGCACAATTCCTTATAGGTGGTTAGCTTATCTTCCTCTTTTTGTTTTTCCTAAATTGATACTTCCTCCTTGCTGCCTTCTCTTGTTCTTCCAAAGCACATATATTATTGTTTAATCCACTCAACATTTTCATAAGTACCTACCATGTGCCAGACACAATCTGTTTAAGGATAAACAGATAAATATAGTACAGTTTCTGGACTCCATAAGTACATAGTTGTGGGGAGGCCAATGTTTAGGCAATAATTACAGCCTTGTGATAACTGACAGGGCAGAGGCACCACAAAAGTTTAGAGATGTTCCTTTACCTGATCCACAAGCTGAGAGGCGCTTTGGGGACAGTGACCCTTTCATAATGCAGCAAAAGGTCATCCATCTATCATGTTGGGTGAATTACTAGGCTTTTTCACAACTGAAAGAACCATCTAAGCCACTGCATGAGCAGACACAGTTTTGGAAAGTCACACGAATTTCACTACAAATTCACATATTATATGTAGTTGTGATCTGGTAAAACTAGTAAATATGCTAAAAAATAGTACCTCATGGTAGAATTTTAAGGAAGAAAATGTTTCTCAAGCAGGGCATATAGATCATATAAAGTACCACAGAGCTCCCTTAGGAGTCCTGAATGCCCAGTGTGGAACTCTAGAAATCTCCATCAGCCAGTGAGATGATGTCAATAAAGGATGATAATTGGTCCCTAAAGGATTGCCTTGGGAAGTGTACAGAACAAATACTCAACAGGGGCAATAAGCGAGCAAGGGAGGATATAATTATTTATACAGATCAAAAGATGGGGATACTTTGGACATGTAAGATGGGTTCAGATAATTAAATAGTGTTACATATGGATATTCTGAGAGGGTAACATTTCTGTACGCCTCAAGAGACTTGTAAGAAATCTATTTATATTCCCTGCTTGATACTGTTCTCCTGTATCAGTGACTAGCAGCCCGTATGAATTCTGAACCAAAACATTTCTTTCAGAAACTAATGCAGGCTTGTCCCTCAACAGCACATATGACTGAGGGTAGACTCACTTCGACAGGCAGATGGATGGCCCCTTTAGAGGAAGACATCCAGTGTGTCAGCAAAGTATTGTCTTGGGTTGGTATAGTGTACAGCCTTTATCAATGTAGCAATCTAACTTAGTCCTTCCTTTAACGAAACAAAAACCATTGCTTTCTTCTCTAGGTAGTCATTGCTTAGTATTCACCCTATCCAAGTTCGCCATCTAGAGGTCATATAGTTTGCAAGTGCATAAGGTCAGAAGACTGCATGTGAGAATTCACACGTGCCTCCTATTTAGGGAATTTCTCCTTCTCCTTCTTCTAAGGAAGTTTATACTTCTGTTGAGTGATACCACAATTCATGGCGGTTTGCTGTATAGCTACCATCTTGCTAGATATTCACTGGTCTCTTCTTTTACATTTCTCGATCACATAGGGGTTTATATTGTAAAAGTAACAGTGAAGAAGAGCTGTTAAATATATGTTTTAGTACAATATTTCTTCAGTTAAAAAAAAAAGTTTTCAATCTCCCTTTTGGTCAACCTAAAAGTAACACATTCTTCATTATTGCTTAAATTACTAAGCACTAACAATCCTAATCATCCCTACCATTTACTGATCACTTAGCATGGTACCACTGGCCAGGAAACTTGAGACATCTAAGGTTATGAGTTTAAGCAGCTTAGCCCAAGACACGGAGCTAATCAGTAAGTTGGTGAATTGGTTTTGGAGATCTGTCTCACTGCCTGTGTTCTTGCCAAACCTGCCATATTGCCTCCAGGTATTTTGTTTTTCTGTTTTTCAAACCTAGAATGTTTACCTCTGGCTTTTTCAACCACCTCCCTCCTTCTATAGCGGAGTTTATATGTGCCCTGTCTCCCTGCTACTTTAGTGAGCAGGAAAGACTAACCTTTCTCCTCCACATGCTGCATGATAATCAAGAAGACAACCAGAAACTGCACAGAAATTTCCTGCATCACCAAGTTTAGTTCAACTGCATTTCAGAAGTTGAGGTGAAGCCATGACCTACTCCCCCTCGTCCTGGAGCTTAGGTTGGCAAGTGTCTCTTGATCATGCCTGATCTACCATGTGGACCCTAAATAAAGTCACGTTCAATCAACAATGCATAAGACCTGGCCCTCTCTACAAAAGGATCCTCAAGTTGGAGTTTCTGGAGTTTTTCTTCAGAGGTTGCTTTTTTTTTTTTTTTTTAAGTGTATTTATTTATTTTTTTAGTAGTCTCTACACCCACTGTGGGACTCGAACCCACAACTCCAAGATCAAAAGCCATGTGCTCCTCTAACTGAGCCAGCCAGGTGTCCTGAGATGTTGCTTTAATTTTTTATTTTGTTAATGTTTATTTATTTGTGAGAGAGAGAGTGAGGGAGTGGGGGGGGGGGGTAGCAGAGAGAGAGGGAGAGAAAGAAAATCCCAAGCAGGCTCCCTGCTATCACCCCAGGAACTGCAAGACTATGAACTGAGCTGGAGTCGATGCTCAACCGATTGAGACACCCAGGTGCCCCAAGAGGTAACTTTTTAAGAAGACCATCAAACTTTATTTTTGGAGGTAATTCTTTTATTTTCAGTTGAATTTGCGTTTCTATTCTTTTCCCTGTCCCAACAATGTGAGGTTCACATCAAGTAAAGTGGAGGCATGCCTACTTCTGGAATTCAGTGATTTCTGCACAAGTCATCAAGATTTCTGGCTTGCGTGAGGAACTGTAGCTCCCTGGGGACACAGAGACGTTAAGTTCTAACGATTGGAACCCTTATATTAAGAGATTCTTAGGTTTAATGTAGCTGTAAGGAACAAAATACACCCAAACTAGCTTTAGCATAAAGGGAGATTTATTGGATGGACACAAGGATCTCTCCTGGACATACGACAGGAAATGCAGATAGTCCTCATGAGGGATTAGAGTCAGAAACCGAAAGCTGTTGGAAGCAAAAGTAATCTCTCTCTCTCTCTCCCCCCCTTTAAGAGTCTGTTTTATTTATTCCACCAAGACTTACTGATAGCCTACTATGTATCAGGTACCATGCTAGATGGTAAGAGTACAGAGGCAAACAGAACATACAAGGTCTGCCTTATTCTTCTCTGTAGACCATCCTTATCTGATCCATTTATCATGGCTTTACATGACCTCCTGATTCAAATCCTCAGCAGAAACTAATTCAGTCTCAGCATCCTTAGTTCAAAGACAAAGTCTTAGCACAACATATGGCTTGTTACCTCTGGCATCAGCTGTCTACTCCTGGTCCATTCAGGCACAGCAACAATGACGCTGATGGCTGGGGGAAGGGGACCTGTTGTGACCTGTTGTGTGGGACAATCTCAGCAATCAGGGAAGAATAGAGCAAATGGTATGAAAATGGGATGTTGGTAAAGAGGATAAGACCAATGAAGGAAATGATGATCATCTCTATTGTAAAGATTTTCCAAGACAAAAGGATGATGAAGCTTTCTATAAACTTGAGGAAAGAAAAGGAAAGAGCCTCAGGAAAGCTGAGAACTTGCCTTGGGGTAGGGAAGGGTTCCAACTATATGACATATCTGGGGATACCAGTTTGAATCTGAGTGAAGCAGAGGTTACTCAAAAGCCCTCTAACCCTGCTTCCTTAGAGGAACCTGGGTAACATTCCTTGGGAGAGGAGAGAGGAACTCTAGATCTTAAAAACAAAACCTTCCTGTAGTAGCGATTTAAAAATTCAAAGTATATAAGGTTGCTAGAAACACTGTGAATCCTGGAGGCAATCAATCTCCAATTGTGAGAGCAGCAGATGGAGAACAGCGACACTGCAACAGTAGTTTGAAAAGACTGGAAAGCATACAGGAAAAAAAGGAAAGTAGAGAGGCTAAACATTGAGATATGCAATCACAAAATTTTGTGACTGTAGCCTAAGTATTTTAGTCACTTGGACTAATACAGTCTTGAGAAACAAGAGTTAAAATCATCAGTGTAAAAGTAAACTTCCCTCACAAATCTGCACTTCCAACCTACATGTCTCAAGTACCTCATTGTTACACTCTGACAAGATATTTCAGGTTAATTCCTTTCCTTCAAGAGAATCTTGACCCACTAGATCGCCTTTTTGTTTTATTGATGGTTTTCTAAAGCAACCTAGTGAATGGGAAAAGATATCTGCAAATAATATATTTGATAAGGAGTTAATATTCAAAATATATAAAGAACTTATACAACTGAACACCAAAACAAACAATGAACAATTTGATTAAAAAATGGGCAGAGATCCTAAATAGACATTTTCCAAAGAAGACATCCAGATGGCCAACAGACACATGAAAAGATACTCCACATCACTAATCATCAGGGAAATGCAAATCAAAACCACAATGAGATATCACCTCCTACCAGTCAGAATAGATAGTATTAAAAAGACAAGAAATAACAAGTATTGATGAGGATGTGGAGTAAAGGGAACCCTCATGCACTGTTGGTGGGATTGTAAATTGGTGCAGTGTGGAGGTTTTTCAAAAAAATTAATAATAGAAACTCCATGCAATCCAATAATTCACTACTGGATATTTACCCAAAGAAAATGAAACTACTAATTCATAAAGATATATGCACCCCCATGTTTATTGGCAGCAATTTTTACAATAGTCAAGATACAGAAGCAATCCAAGTGTCCAACAATAGATGAATGGATAAAGAAGTTGTGGTATGGAGCATATGATGGAATATCACTGAGCTATAAAAAAAAAAAAGGGGGATCTTGCCATGTGCAACAACATAGATGAACCTAGAAGGTATTAGGCTAAGTGAAATAAGTCAGATAAAAAAAGAAAAATACCCTATGATTTCACTTATATGTGGAATCTAAAACATAACAAAACAAAATAAATGAAAAAACAAACAAAAAAAACAAACTCTTAAATACAGAGAAAAAAATTGGTGGTGGCCAGAGGGGCAGTAGGGTGGGGGGTTGGGTGAAATAGATAAAAGGGATGAAGAAGTACAAACTTCTAGTTACAAAATAAATAAGTCATGGAGATGAAAAGTACAGAGTAGGGAATATAATCAGTAATGTTGTAATAACTTTGTATGGTGACAGATGGTGACTACACTTATTGTGGTGATCATTGAGTAATGTATAGAATTGTAGAATCACTATATTGTACACCTGAAACTAATACAGTGTTTTATGTTAATCATACTTTAATTTTAAAGCAAGAGAGAATCTTTGAGAGGGTAAGGTATTTCATTTGTTTGCAACTTTTGAAGCTAGTATTTATTTTTTATTTTATTTTATTTTATTTTTAAAAAAAAAATTTTTTTTTTCAACATTTATTTATTTTTGGGACAGAGAGAGACAGAGCATGAACAGGGGAGGGGCAGAGAGAGAGGGAGACACAGAATCGGAAACAGGCTCCAGGCTCTGAGCCATCAGCCCAGAGCCTGACGCGGGGCTCGAACTCACGGGCCGCGAGATCGTGACCTGGCTGAAGTCGGACGCTTAACCGACTGCGCCACCCAGGTGCCCCTGAAGCTAGTATTTAATTCTGATCAAATTCATTAGCATAATATATGTTGATTTGTAGTTCAAGTCACCATTTTAAGGAAGTAAAACTCATGTGTGGTAGAAGTTCCCAAATGAGCATAATGTCTAAACTTTCAATGAAATTTAGTGTGTGGTAAAACACTGCAGATGGAAAGAACTATAGTTACTGTGATACTAATTCAGCAAGCTATGGGCATTGCCTTGGGTTGTTTGGACTTAATCAGTGATTATTTTGTATATGAGTCCTTCTCACTTTCCATGAGGTAAAGTTTTTGGAAATTTTATTTGTTATAAGGCTAAGTGGTCTACAAAGTCTTAGTTCTCATAACCCTTTTGACTTTTTCTTCTGAAAAAGATCTGAAATCTGGAACTGTTCCCACAGGGATTCACTCTATTTGCCTTTTTAAATTCCTCAGTGGTTCCCCTTCTTCTCATTAATTAATTAATTTGATTCAACAAGTATTTATTGAGTCCCTCTGTTGCACCAGGATAATCATCAATCATTACTCTCACAGAATGTTTTTGGGAAAGGCAATCCACCTTGGGCTGTGGGCATGCATCTCTGCAAGCTCTTGCTGACCGTGTCAAGAATGTCAACCCAATTTCCCTTGCTTGGCCTATTTACAAGGTTTGTATTTGCAGCAACCTTGAGAAATGAGGTCATAGAACAATTTTGTTATAAAAGCAGTGGCTTCCTCAAGATCAATGTTCCTTGACTGCAACACAAACCCACCTGCATCCACCCTGACTGCTCAGTATCACTCCTTTGGGACTTAGAGGACATAAGAAACAGATGTCTACATGATGCTCATGCTTGCTGTGCTCCTGAATAATAAAGTCCCCTGTCTTTGACCCAAGAGGATCATCTCATGTCTTTTGCCAGCATCCATGAAACAGGAGCAGGCCAACTTACTAACTTTATTTTTATTATTTAAATGTTTATTTCGTTTTGAGAGACAGAGACAGAGCATCAGCAGGGGAGAGGCAGAGAGAGGGAGACACAGAATCTGAAGCAGGCTCCAGGCTCTAAGCTGTCAGCACAGAGCACAACGCGAGGCTCGAACTCGAGAACTGTGAGATCATGACATGAGCACAAGTTGGATGTTCAACTGACTGAGCCACCCAGTCGTTCCCAACTTAGTAACTTTAAAGAAAGTAAAATAAAATCCCAGTCCCTGAAATTTAAATCTTAATTTCCAAGTATTAAATTACCCCTAAAAAAAGGCCCTTACCGAGTGAAATTTTACGTAATCCTCTAAAAATCTGCCTCAACTGAAATAGGAAAAATGTCAACTATATTTGATGTAAATTTGATTTTTTAGATCCTATATTCTCCTAGATTTGTAGCCTGCATATTATAAATTCCATTTTCTTCTCAATTCTTAAAAATTAAGGTTTGTGGGGTGCCTGGGTGGCTCAATAGGTTAAGCATTGACTCTTGGTTTGGGCTCAGGTCATGATCTCAGTTTGTGAGTTCAAGCCCTGCATCGAGCTCTGTGCTGACAGTGCAGAGTCTGTTTACGATTCTCTCTCCCCCTTTCTCTGTCCTTCCCCCATTCATTTTCTCTGTCCCTCTCTCAAAATAAATAAATAAACTTTAAAAAAATGAAGGTACTTTTCTTCCAGCAATGCAAATTAACCATAATTTCTAGGTTTTCTGCTATGTGTCAGGTTCTGCAGGGGATCTAAAGATGAATAAGACATAGTCCCAGCATTTTTAGGCCTCAGGGTTTAATAGAGATGACAAACACAAATCTGTATCTCAAACACAAGACTGAGGGGGATCAGATATAGTTGAATTCCAAGCAAAGAATGGGTGAAGAGTGGGGAAGGGGAGATTTAGTTAAGTAACTGCTTGTTAAGAAGGACAAATATAAGCTAAACACTGAAGGATGGGTAGGACTCCCACAACTGGAGAAAATGGAGAGGCAGGGACTAGGGAACAAGGAAAGTGGTACAAAGAGACGCATTTCAGACAGATGGGGTGGGATGGAGACACAGCAAGAGCAAATGTAGATCATGATTAGAATTAGCAGGAAATCCAGGGTGTGTGGAACACTGAGTGATGATGAGTTCAGACCAGTTCTGTTTGAAGTGCCCATGGAATCTTGTAGATAAACGAAGCTCTCTACAAAAAAAACGAAGCTCTCTACAAAAAAAACGAAGCTCTCTACTACACTTCAAATGGGAAATGTGAGTCGGATTCAGGAGAGAGATTAGGGCTGGAGACGAATTTGGGGATCATCCACGTCGGGGGCAATAATAGAAGCCACTGTATTAGATTAAAGGAGGCAAAGGTAAAATATGAAGAAGACCGGACTTCTACAAAATGCCTCTACTCAAGAGCCAAACAGTAAAATTATGGCCTCCAATGAAACAGCCAGAACTGTGAGAACCAAGAACAGCAGAGATATGATACTGAGCAACAAGTTCCACAGGAAACCCCAGAGTAACTGCTGGGAAGAGGCAACTAGATTAGGTGATTATAAAGTTCTGGTTGATCTTGTAAATAGACATCATAATCAGAAGAGGGCAGATCAGAAGTAGATGCATGAGTGTTAATCAAGGAAGTGAAAGGGATAAATATAGACTACTATTTTGAGAAGCACTGCTGTTAAGGGAAGGAGAAAGATGGATTGCAGTCTCAGGGGAAATGAATATTTCATAAAAATCATTAGATTTGAACACGTGTGTAGGCTAAGGAGCTATTAGAAGGCAAAGGAAAAATAAAGAAAGCAAAGAAAAAAAATGAAAGAGAAAGAATATGAATGAGAAAAATCACAAAAGAGGTTTGAGAAGTCAGAAGGAGTAGGCTTAATCCAAGGTAGACTACCATTTCTCTGAGGCATAAGGGAAGGAGAAAAAAATGGCTAATGACCGACAGAAAATCTGAGAGTTCACCATAGATAACCCAGGATCCTAAGTCAAACAGATGGTAATCTGGGAGGTAGGGTGGCAGCAGTGAGTTCAGCTTGAAAAGGGGGGATCCTGGATTGAAACAGGGGCTGTAGAGAATTGGAAAGACAATTAAGTAAGGATAAATAAAAGATTCAGTGGGGCCCAGCTACAGTTCATCAATAATGGATGCCATCAGTCAGCTGAGGGGCTACCCCACCTCAACTCTAGACAGCTGAGTCAATCCACATCTGGAAAGTGTATACAGCAGAGGGCAAACATATCAAAAGTCTAAAGTGCCTGTGAACCAAGGGTCCGGACTCAGAGAGGCTAGAGGACCTAGAAGTGGGCTCATAGCCTGGGCAAACTGAGAATCTGGGATGTTGGAGATGCTGAGACGAATGAACAAAAAAGAGGAGGTAGGGGATTATATTTACACAAGTGTTTTTCAGGTTTGGGACCTGGGGTTTTGAGTGGATCAAGTGAGGACAGATTCTCAGTTGAAGCCGCAGCCAGTCTGATGACTGACATGGTTGTTTAATCAAGTTCAGGCAGTCAGAGAAGTCTTGGGGTATTTTACTACACTTCAAATTGGTGGTGTTTTATTGTTGTATACCAACTACCCAAATACTCTTGTGCATTGTTATTTTTACTATTATGTAGATTTTCCCTTATCCATTTTATTTATTGTTAAAAGAAATACATAATGTAAATAGGTATTAAGTACTTCAAATAAGTTTTTCTTAAGTCCTATTTTCAGTTTTATCTAATTTCCAATTTGGGGAATGAACCTAAACTAGTTTACTTGTAGCCCTGTGGTAGACTGCTTTCCATTCTTTTCTCAATCGTAACTATGAATTAATTTTAGTGGTTTTGTTAATGTCTATCTTCCCCACTATAATATATGCTCCAATAGGACAGGGTATGCATCTGTTCTGTTCTTCTCTATAGCCGGGAATGTTTAGCACATAGGATAATTCCTAGCATATATGATGTACTCAAAAAGTATTTGTTTTCATGAATTGTTTATAAAAGGAGATATCTACTGAATCTGGACATCCTCTCTCAGTTGCTTAATCCTACACTTTGCTTACCATATATTTGATAAATTGGAAGTATTTCTTTTTATTTCAGGAATATCTGTAATATTCAAAGAAAATAGGATTCCTTTCGTTGTCTCTATAAGCTATTAAATTCTCTGCCTATGCTCTTTAACAAGAAACAATATGTTTATTCTTAATTCATCCTCTAATTGTTTTCCTTTCAGACTGATTGTAAAATGTTGAGACTACTTAGTGTTACTTTTTGCATTATAAGGACATCATCAGATGTTCTGAAAATTCTGTGACAATGTTTATGTCATAGTCTCTGGCTCAGAAAATGAGTCAGTTAATGAGTTGTCAGTCCCAACAATGTTTGTGTCATTTACATGATGATCTTAACTGCCTTTCTGCAATTTTAAGGGTCTGTTCATGCTTTCTAGTGCCTCACTGCCGCCCTCTTCTGGTTACATATAACAGCACAGGCATAAAAGATCCCACTTCTTAAACTAGATGTGTATCTTTACTTAATGAAAACAAATGTGGCTCTACAGAACAAAAAAGAGCCAAATAAATTACAAGACTTAGAAATGACCTAATAAAATGGAAAACTTTTATGAAACATTAGTGATGCATATTATTTATCTACCAATAACCTTTTTTGAACCCCATTTCAGAAAAAAAATACATTACTCTTTTTGAATTTTATCATAGAAAAACATCACGAGTCCATTGTCTCAAAATCTATGATGCTCCAATATAACAGCAATAAAAATTTCACTTGTACTATCTATGTAGAAAGAGTTTGCTAACAGAATTAATAGTGTACATAGTATTGCAGGCCATGGGCAAACTGGGAGAAAAAAATCTATTCAACTATTAAGGGTATTTTAGCATGGCTAAATATATGAAATAAACACTGATAATCCAAAGAGCATTCATTACCTACTTATGAAGTGCTGAATGAGTCCTTCACTTGCAAATAATGCAGTGGTTCTGAACATATATATGACCTGAAGCCTTTGTTTACACTGTTCTCTTGACTCCTATTCACACTACACATCCTATATTGGATGAATTCTGCCATCTTCTCCTTGCAAGTATGGTCTCTGCTCTCACAATCTCTTCTGTTATTGTCTTTCCCAGGTCCCCTCCATCTCTAGTTGGGACCATTAGCCTCCAAACTGGTTTTCCTGCCACCTGTCTCTTTCCATATCCCCATAACTCTATACTTCACACATTGCCAGGTAGCCTCTTAAAAGCAGAATTAACCTTGTTACTCCCCTCCTTAAAAATGTCTGCTGGGGGCCATCTGGGTGGCTCAGTCGGTTGAGCATCTGACTCTTGCTTTCAGCTGGGGTCATGATCCCAGGGTCCTGGGATTGAATCCCACATCAGGCTCTGTTCTGAGTATGGAGCCTGCTTGAGATTTTCTCTCTCTGTGTTCCTTCCCTGCTTATGCTCTTTCTCTCTCTAAAACAAAACAAAAAAAAATTAAAAAAAAAATGTCTGCTGTCTTGCTGTTGCCTATAGGATGAAGTCGTCCAAGCACCTGAACTTGGAATCCAGTGTGTGGTACTCAGCATACCTGCAATGCAGCACAGCTTCTGTCACTGTGCACTTGCCCTTAGTACCCTGTAATAGTGTCCCCCGGCACTCGGTTTTCTCCTCTGTGGCAGAGCTTGGCACAAGGCTCTATCATATATCAGTTACTTAACTGTCTCCCAAGAGACTGACTCCTGAGAGTGGGCAGAGCCTCACTCATTCTCTTTCAAATCTCCAGTGCACAGCTGGTACCAGCCGTGTGACTAGCACACAATAGAAGCTCAGTGCGGATTTGTGAAATAGAAGCTCAGTGCGGGTTTGTGAATGGATGAATGATAGAATGCTGCTCTTTCCATTTTTATCTAATGAGATTCTCAGTTTCCAAGTTTTAAATTATAGTGGCATTTCTCTAAAGCCTTTTTTTACTCTTTTCTGGCAGAATTCATAGCTATACGAGTTTTTGTTCACATTACACTTAGCTATATGTACTCCTGTCTCTTGTGCTATGTCATTAGTGCCTAAAGGCAACTTGGGAGAATGAAAAGGGCATGAGCTTTGGAAGCAGACAACCCTGAACTGTATCCCAGCCCTGCTATCCACTCTCCGTGTCACCTTAGACACGTTTCTGAAATGAATGTTTTTTCCCTCATCTGTAAATGGGTCTAACACCACTTCTCCATAAGACGAATACAAACACTAAAAAAGAAAGTGAAAACCCATGACACATACTACACTTTCACTAAATTTTAGTATTTGTTCCCTTTCCCTGAGGGTGAAGATTATATCTAATTTATATCTAGGTTCCCAGTGTATTATAAACTATAGAGACTCAGTAATATTTGCTGAGGAAATAAATGAATTCCAGAGTTGTAGTTGGTCAAAAATAATATAAGAATCACAATCTTGAATCATATGTTTCTCATTTTTATGATTATAATATCTAAAGCATATTCTAGTCACATAGTTTGAGGCACAAATATTTTCTAGTCTTTCAGTTATACTTCCATTTGTTCATTTTCCTTTATGTAGTCATTGTGAAATATGTTTATGAAGTGTTTAAATAAAAAGACCTAATGTTTATTTTTAACAAGATAAGTATAATGTTAAGGAGGAAAAAACAGGATATACCAGTGTTCACAGTGTGACAGCTACTATGTTTTTAAAAAGATGAAGATGAATGATGTTTTTTTCCAGAAATAGAAAAAAAAAATCCATCCTAAAATTCATTTATAATCTCAAAAAACCCAAATAGCCAAAGCAATCTTGAAAAAGAAGAACAAAGTTGGAGGTCTTGTACTTTCTGATTCTAAAACTTGCTACAAAGCTACTCTAATCAAAACAGTGTGATACTGGCATAAAGACAGACATATAAACCAATGAAATAGAATAGAGAGCCCAGAAATAACCCTTCACATCAAGTGATTTTTGATAAGGGTGCCATGACCATTCGATGGGGAAAGGACAATCTTTTCAATAAATGGTGTTGGGAAAACTGGACGTCCATGTGCAAAAGAATAAAGTTGGATTTTTACCTTATACCAAAGCCAAAAACTAACTGAAAAGTGTAAAGCCTAAAATAAAATAAAATAAAGCCTAAAACTATAAAAGTCTTAGAAGATAACAGGAGAAAATCTTTATGATACTGAATTTTGCAGTGATTTCTTGGGTATGATATCAAAAGCACAGATAACAAACAAAAAAAAACCCCAAATAAATCGGACTACATAAAATTTAAAAACTTCTGCTCATCAAAGCTCATATTAAACAGAGTGCAAAAGGAACCCCTGGAATGGGAAAAATATTTGCAAATCGTACAGCTGATAAGGAATTAATATCCAGAATATGTAAAGCACTCCTACAACTCAAGGGTAAAAATACAAATGACCTAATTTAAAAAAATAGCAAAGGACTTGAATTGACACTTCTCCAAAGAAGATATACAAATGGTCAATAAGCACATGAAAAGATGCTCAACATCACTAATAATTAGGGAATGCAAACAAAAATCACAATGAGATACCACTTCACACCCATTAAGATGGCTACTAAGAAAAAAAAAAGGAAAAAAGAATAGAGTACTGGCCAGGATGTGGATAAATTATAATCTTAGCACACTGTTAGTGGGAATATAAAATGGTACAGCTGTTATGGAAGAAATTATGGTGTTTCCTCAGAAATTAAAAATAGAATTATCATATGATGCAGCAATTCCACTTCTGAATACATATCCAAAATAATGGTAAGCATGGACTTGAGTTATTTGTATACCATGTTCAAAACAGCACTATTTACAGTAGCCAAAAGGTAGAAGCAACTTATGTGCCCATCAACAGACAGATAAACAAATGTGGTATACACATACATTTCCTTAAAAAAGGAAATTTTGACAAATGCTATAACACAGGTAAATTTTGAGGACATTATATAACATGAAATAAGTGTCACAAAAAGACAAAATTGCATGATTCTACTTACTGCCTGAGGTGCCTCGAGTAGTCAAATGCATACAGACAGAAAGTAGAATGGTGGTTGCCAAGGGGCTGGGTGGGGTGGGGGGAGTGGAGTGGGGTATGAGAAGCTATTGTTTGATGGTGAATACAGAGTTTCAGTTTTGCAAGATGAAAAGCATTCTGTGGATAGATGGGAGTGATGGTAGCACAAGAATGTGAATGTAAATTAATACCACTATACTCTACACTTAAAATGATTATGATGGCACATTTTATGTGTATTTTACCACAATTATCAAGAATGACTACAAAAATAGCAGGAAATACACCAAAATATTTAGCATCTTTGGTTCTCAGTAATATTCTTTGACTATTTTCCCCTTCTTTTTATGATTTCTACAATGACTATGTATAGTTCTATAATTAGGAGAAAATAATTAATTCAAAACTTCATGTGAAAACTTACCCAAAATTGGTGTTCATAGATTTTGATCCAGTTCTAATTTAGAACTTTTTAGGTTAAAAAAATATTAAACACAGAGGACTTTATTATAATAAGAGAATGGATAGAATAAGGAATAATTTATACTTATTTCCTGCATTATGTCATAGGCATTGTTGCATGATTTCTACTTGAAACATCCCAGGTAAGAGAACAGAGGAAACTCACCGTCCTGAGTCCCAAATGAGAGTAGAGAAGTTACAATTGGTCATCACCATCCATCACGTTAGAAACACATGGAGGGGCACCTGGGTGGCTCAGTCGGTTAAGTGTCTGAGTTCAGCTTAGGTCATGATCTCATGGTTCATGAGTTCGAGCCTCGCGACGCGCTCTCTGCTCTCAACGCAGAGCCTGCTTCAGATCCTCTGTTCCCTTCTCTCTCTCTGCCCTTTCTCCACTTGCACTCTCTGTTTCTCTCTCAAAGATAAATAAACCTTAACAATAAATGAATAGGGGCACCTGGGTGGCTCAGTTGGTTGAGCAACCGACCTCGGTTCAAGTCATGATCTCAAAGTTCATGAATTCAAGCCCCACATCAGCCTGGCTGCTGTCAGCCCAGAGCCTGCTTCGATCCTCTATCCCTTCTCCCACTAGCACCCTCTCAAAAATAAATAAACATTAAAAATAAAAAGTAAAATAAAATAAACATTAAAAAAAGAAACACATAAAGGAAAAATGTCAATCACAGAAGACCAGATCCTGTCCAAAGTGGTTAACAGGGGACAAACATCTCTCTCCATCCTCTTAAACAGAGGTAGGGGTTTCAAATCTCTCTTTAGACTTTTTAGAAACTTTACTATCAGAGGTCTAAATTATCAGGGTTGGTACTCTCTGACAGTTTCATTATGAGAAAATAAAGAGACTTTGCTGAAAAAACCTTTCTGAATGATCTCTTGTCTCAGTGACTTTAAAAGAAGTCTATTTATTACTTTTGGGGATTGCCAGGGGAGGAAGTCCTCCTGGTTATTTATGTAAATATTTTGCCGAAAGAATTTGCAATAATTGTTACTATTTTTTCATACACTAGAAATAGCAATACATGACATTTCATAGTGCTTTACATTTTCTTTCTTTTTTTAATGTTTATTTATTTTTGAGAGACAGAGACAGAGCATGAGCGGGGTAGGGAGGGGCAAAGAGAGTGGGAGACACAGAATCTGAAGCAGGTTCCAGGCTCTGAGCTGTCAGCACAGAGCCCGATGCAGGGTTTGAACTCACGAACTGTGAGATCATGACCTGAGCCAAAGTCAGATATTTAACCAACTGAGCCACCCAGGTGCCCCCATAGTGCTTTACATTTTCAACCACCTTGAAAAATCTTTCAGGGGGCAGCTTATGCCCTTAAGTCCCTGAACCACTGGCTCTAAATGAGCAGCCTCCTGGCCACTTTTAGACCTTGCTTTTGCCTTCCTTGTTTAATCTGCATATGCCTTGGAATCTTGGAATCTTACGTCATGACCCAGTGCCCGTCATTGTTAATGTCAACAGCCTGCTCCTAGGGCATTTTAGCTCCCACATCATTGTTACTCCAATGACCCCCATTCTTGGAGATTTCAATAATTATTTAGCGATCAGGGACTCTTGGTTTCTTGAATCCTTTCTTCCAAAGATCTTGCCCTTCACCCAACCTCGGGCATTCACTTTTAAGGCAACTCTTTCATACTTTCAAATTGTATCTTACTTTCTATCCACTACCATCCATCTTGTCCCCTTTTATTCTCCCAAATCCAATAATCCCAAAATCTCACTGGGACCTAGAATCCATTGATCCTACCACCCTCCTTGAGGCCCTTTCTCCTCCCTCTACCCAATTTAATTTCCATGGTCAATCATGATCATCACCACATGTATACACCTTTGACTCCCTTGTTTTTAACATGTGCATGTCAAAATCACAACTCTAGTTAAACCCAAACTTTACACAGCTGAATGATGCTGGGGGAAAAAATATCCCTGCCCCCTGATTCCACTTTAAATTTCTGCCTCTGAAACTCAGTGATGCCATTAATGCTTCCAGGCAATCGCATTGTGATTCTCAGGTCCATCCACCTTTCACTCTGTCAGGGGCTGATTTCACACTTTGTCTCCTTTCCTCCTCTATCCTCATTCTCAGCAATCAGAAGAGGACTTTCACCTCTAACAGTGGCTGCAACCCATATTCTGCCGTCCCATTTGCTTTCAGAGATGAGTCACCCATTCTCTTATCTGGAAGCAATTACTCCATTCAAACAATAATTGCACCCTTCTCCTTACTCAAACTCAGTGCTGAATTTTTTTCTTCTCTGAGTTTTTGCTCTCCATTGGTTCATTCCTATCCATTTACAAACATGCCATTATTTCTCCCATCTTAGAAGAAAAATCTCTTGACTTCACTTTCATCAATAGCTATTGCCCTTTGCAGCACAATTCCTTGAAAGAATTGCTCCTACTTAAGCTTTCAATCTGTCTCTTCTCATTTTCTCTTAAATGCACTTCAATCAGACTTCTGCTCCATCACACCACTGAAACTGCCATTGTCAAAGTCACTGGTGAACTCCACCTCGCTACATCCAAAGACCAATTCTCATTCCTCTTCTTTTTAACCTACTAAAATATGTGATAGATAGCATGTGACACACACCTTCCCTTCTCCATTGCCTTCCAGGATACCACATGCTCTTGGTTTTCCTCCTACCTCACTGATCTCTCCTTCTCAGCCTTTTTGGCTGGTTCATCCTCCTCTCCTAGACCCCTTAATGTTGAAATGTGCAAAGCCTCAGTCTCTGGCCTTCTTCCTTTCTCCATCTAAATCCACTCATTGGCTTGGGGTGCCTGGGTGGCTTAGGAGGTTAAACATCTGACTCTTAGTTTTGGCTCTGGTCATGATCTCACAGCTGTGAGAGTGTGGAACCTGCTTAAGATTCTCTCTCTCCATCTCTCTGGGTCCCATCTCTTCTTGCATGTTCTCTCTCTCTCAACAATCAATCAATCCACTCCTTGGTGATCTCATTCAGTTCATAGTTTTAAATATCATGTATTGGCTGACAATCACCAACTTTGTATCTCCAGTCCAAACTTCTGCCTTGAAATTTTCCGATGGATATTTTCAACTGTTCATTGGGTATCTGACTTGTATATCCAGTCAGCATCATATTCTCAACATGTCCACTTTGAACTCCAAATCTGCCTCAGCTAATGACTCAGCTAATGACCTGTCCAGGAAAGTTAAATGAAAGGCCAGCTCTTAGATGAGCTGTGCATTCAGAAGAGGCTGAATGGGAGCAGATAGGGGTATTTGAAGGGAAAACTTGCCCAGAGGGAACCCCCTGGTTCCCTCGTGTCACTTAGACTTTCACTTTGTGCATATGCAGTTGTGGTCTAAAAAGTTTTCCCTTGACAACTGTGATTTGGGGAATAACTGTGTTGAGATACTGTGAGACTTCTAAGATCTATGTTGCATAATAAGTAGTGCTTTTCTTTTCTTTCACTATAACTTACTTTTTCATACACGGTGGTTTCTGGCTTATGAGTGAGAGGTATTACTAGCCTACTGGGTGTTTTCCAGTATGTTCTATCAAGAAGTATTTAAGTCATGCAAAACTTTTTAAAAAATTTTTTCAACATTTATTTATTAAAAAAATTTTTAATGTTTTTATTTATTTTTGAGAGAGCAAGAGAGAGAAACAGAGCAGAGTGGAGGAGGGGTAGAGAGAGGGGGAGGCATGGAATCTGAAGCAGGTTCCAGCCTCTGAACTGTCAGCGCAGAGCTCAACATGGGGCTTGAACTCATGAACTGTGAGTTCATGACCTGAGCTGAAGTCAGATGCGTAACCAACTGAGCCACCCATATGTGCCCATAACATTTATTTATTTTTGAGAGAGAGAGAGTGACAGAGTATGAGCAGGGGGGTGGCAGAGAGAGAGGGAGACACAGAATACTAAGCAACTCTAGGCTCTGAGCCGTCAGCACAGAGCCCAGCGCAGGGCTTATACCCACGAACCACGAGATCATGACCTGTGATGAAGTCGGACGCTTAACTGACTGAGCCACCCAGGCGCCCTGAGTCATGAAAATCTTGAAGATTGTACCATAGTGATTTCTGATATATTTTTAAATAATTTAAATTTTTGAAACATTTTATTTTATAATGAGAGCAAAATGGTGATTTTATTTAAAATTTTGGAGAAAAAATACAGCAAAAAAGAAAATAAGAATTACCTATGGTCCCACTAAGAAATAAGCACTATAAACCTTTTGATATCATTGTTTCTGTGTACAGTTATAATGTTTATATATATATGTATATACATATATATATTTCTATATGCACATATATATTTATAATGAAGCTTTTGAAAGTGTAAGTTTCAAAATTTAACTAAGTATTCTTGGACTATAATTGAGCAGTCTGATTTTTGTCTCTCAACTGAGGTGCCTAGGTATAGTCAGAAGTAGTTTAACAAAACACTGTGACACTGTATATATATTTTAGTGGCACTTCCTTTCCCTCATGACTTATGGTTAACTTAGGGATGCTTTCTGCATTTATTGTCTTCTGTTTTTCTTTCAGCCTTGCTTTGGAACTAGACATTCTCACCACTCTGCCTGCCCCTCCACATCCCAGCTAACACAAATGACAAATCCCAGTAGCCAACGCTCATCAGTGAGTGTTAATCTTTATCAAAACTTCTCCTAGGATGGGGCACCTGGGTGGCTCAGTCAGTTGAGTGTTAAGCTCTTGATTTTGATTCAAGTCATGATCTCATAGTTCATGGGATCAAGCCCCACATCAGACTCTGCACTGACAGTGAGGAACCTGCTTGGGATCCTCTGTCTCTCTCCCCCTCCCCCCTCAAAAAAGATAAACTTAAAAAAAAAAATAAAGTCTTTTCCAACTCTATAATCCTGTAATACTATTCTACCTTCTCAAAATTCGGCAGCAAATAACTGAAGACAGTGCCCACCTGGTGTGCTACCATAGGATCTACATAGACTCCACAGGACTTAAAAACAGCTAGCATTTGTTTTTATCAAATATTGTTTTAAGGGCCCTAATGTACTAACACATTTGATTCTCATAAAAACTGTAAGAGATAATTAACACAATTCTCTTTATGTTAGGGTGGAGAAAATTGAGGCCCATAGTGACTAGGGAACTTGGTCATGGTCATACAGCAAAGGGACAAAGCTGACTCTAACAGGGGCAGTCAATTGACCAGATCAAAAGCATCCTGTACCATAGGATAGCACTTAGACTTGATAAAAGCCTAGAAGACATTTTTTTTTGAATAGACAGTAAAATCTTTTTTAAAAATAACCTAATAGCACAAAAGCAAAAACTTGGCCATGCTATGGACAAGCTGCTTTAAAATGTGAACTGGCTCTCTCTCTCTCTCTCTCTCTCTCTCTGCCCTTTCTCTGCTCTCTCTCAAAATAAATAAATAAATAAACATTTTTTTTCTTAAAGGGGGTGCCTGGGTGGCTCAGCTGGTTAAGTGTCTGACTCTTGCTTTCGTCACAGGTCATGATCTGAAGGTTCATGGGTTGGAGACCTGTGTCAGGCTCTGTGCTGACAGCGTAGAACCTGCTTGGGGTTCTCTCTCTTTCCCTCTCTTTCTGCCCCTTCTTTGCTCTGTCTCTCATAATAAATAAACATTTAAAAATATGAGCCTTTTAATACAGAATATATGGTATTCCTTCTGGGAATCTTTAAATATATATATTTTTTCAACGTTTTTTATTTATTTTTGGGACAGAGCGAGACAGAGCATGAACGGGGGAGGGGCAGAGAGAGAGGGAGACACAGAATCGGAAACAGGCTCCAGGCTCCGAGCCATCAGCCCAGAACCTGACGCGGGGCTCGAACTCACGGACCGCGAGATCGTGACGTGGCTGAAGTCACGCTTAACCGACTGCGCCACCCAGGCGCCCCTAAATATATTTAAATGGAGCAAAGATTCAAGATTTTTAAAAAAACAATACCAAGTCAGAAGGAGCATTTGCCAGGGTCCAAGACCTCTCAAATGTCACAACCTTCTACAGTCTCTAGTTGAGAAGATATCATTATATATGTGTGAAAAAGTAGATGTAATTATTCAAATGTTGAATTGATGGATTTTTTTTTATTAAATTCTGGGGAAAAATTATGCCTTTTGTGAGCTAGGGAGCTTTAAGTAGCGGTAAATCTCACTTAAAAGAAATAGGACAGAAAAGTAGGGACTCGTGAAATTTTATTTATTTAGGAAATCCATATTGGATACATACAATGTCTCATGCATTGGGTTAGGTACTGGGAATTCAGAGATAGAAGATACAGTCTTAGTTTTCAAAAGTGGTTATTGCAAAAAAGTTCTGGGAAAGAAGAATACTCTGGGTTCTAGGAAATGTCTAGTCCAACAGGACAACGTGGCCACCTGCTTTGGTAGAGAGCAGTAAAGTCAGTCAAATCTTCCCAGAGGAATATGCTTGAGGTGTACCTTTCAGAAAGTAAGCCACCAAAGAAAGGAATGGTCTTTCAGGCAGAGCAAGCAGTAGTTGGGATAAAGAATGGAGGAGCATATTGGGAATGAATGGGTACCGAGGTATCACTGGAACTTAGATTCTTCTAGGGTATTGATTGGTAAGGGCTGAAAGATGGGGCTGGAGAATGATGCAGATCACGGATCATTAGGGCTATTAAAATACATGCTAGGAAAATGGGAAGTCTCTGAACAACATGACCCAAAATAACTGTTAAAATGTTGCCTGCAGGCAGACTAGAGGCTGAGGAGATGAGGATATGGTGTGAGATGCTGAGGGCTTGAACCAAGAATAGACATACAGGTAGTTTCCAAAGATATTTAAGAAACGGAATCAATGTCACTTCAAAACTGATTAGATGCTGTTGATAAATAAGGGGTCTAGGAGAGCCCCAAGTGTTTCGCTTGAGCAAGTCCATGGCTTTTAGTGCCAGATATCAATATAAAAAATACTGATGGAGGTGAGAAATGATGAGTCCAGGGTTGAAAATTTTAGATGTGAGATGCCTGTGGAATGCAGAATAAAGATATTTAGTAGCAGATTTACACTTGGATGTAAGAGCCCAGAACTCTGGAAGAGGAACCACAGGGCCTTCGGTATAGGAGTGTAAACCGATATAAACATAGCAATGGGCATCACCCAATGTGAAAATACAGCAGGAGCGAGAGGAGGCAGAGAGCAGAGAACGGGAATATAAAAGGGGAGTGCAGCCAGAGAACTAGAAGAGTCAGAAATGCATGGTGATATGGAAACCAAAAAAGAAAATTTGGAGAAGTCAATAGTGTCAAAATTGCAAAGAAACGCAGAGAGAAAGATGAAGTCTAGAAAGTGTCCTTCAGATTTGAATAAAGTAATAAGAGGTCATTTTATTAAGTGGAAATATATTCAAAGAATATGCCCCCAAGAAATCCGCTAGGAGAGCTACAAAGATGAAGTGCTTTGCCTCATCTACATTAAGAGGTTGGAGCCTGCAGCCCAGAATTAACGGGATAAGGGTGTTTCTGTCTGCTTCTCAGTTGCCTGGCAAGCTGTGCCTTAAGAAGCTCTTCCTAGTTCCTGGTGTCTGCCTACCAGTCTCTCTTGCCCACCGGAGAGGAGGGGAGGTACAGGGTGGGAGGGAATCTGGGCTCAAAAGGCTTCAAATATTTCTTATTAAATAACCTGCAACATTAGGAAATGAGCATCAGACCTGACCGATTAATATCTCACAAGAGATGCTATTCACTTACATGTTACTATCCCTCACAATAACTTGGGCATGATTTAGGGAAGCAAATTTCTGGGTAGGAATATAGTTATCTTGGAGAATGATACCTGCAGCATCCAGACTTCAATCAGAGATTAAGTTATTGTGAAGAAGTCGTCAAGCAAAAGGACATGTGATGAGGATCTAAGCACTTTTCTTACAGAAAAGAAAAACAATTATGAATGGATGAGGCTTTTGTTGAAAATTGTGCATATTTTTTAGTGCTTATAATGCACTAATGGGGAATGCATCACAGTAACTATATATTCTAGGGTTAAGATTCTAAGCAAAGCTTCCTGAGCAAGCTGATGACACAATATACTTTGAGGTACAATAGGAGTATATGCAATAATATGGAAAAATAGATGTAATTACAGTATGTACAGATATAAATTTATGAATTCAGGTTATAGGAATCCAAAAGAATGAGAAACAAATCAAGAAACTAATAGCATACGTATCATGTGAAGTTCCCATTCCTCTTTCCTGCCTTTTTTCCTCTCTTCAAAATAAAAGAATAAGTTGACTCCAGTAAAAGCCATGGCTGACATTGAAGGCAACCAACGTAAGAAAAATCAACTAGTAGTAACTATTTCAACTGGTATTTCCCCCTCTGTTCTTTGATTCTGTCATGCCCGTTCACTCTAGCACTGAGACTCAATCCTCCCTTTTTTCAAATAGCAAGTTATTTGTATGTCAAACAAAGAAAAGGTAAGATTTATCTCCCAAAGACTGAACAATTATATTTACTATACAGCAGCGTAGGTTATTTAACATATTTAACATATTGATTTGACAGAATTTTGTCAAAAAGCCCCATGCATCGGGCTCTGTGCTGACAGCATGGAGCCTGCTTGTGATTCTGTCTTCCTCTCCCTCTCTCTGCCTCTCTCCCTGCTCTCTCTCTCTCTGTCTCTCTCTGAAATAAACTTAAAAAAAAGTAATATAAATATGTTATATAATAATATAAAAAGCCAATCTAAAAATATATTATATATACAAAAGTAGAGAAAGGAAAAGGAATAATTAATCTACCACTGTAAGACAATAACCACTTTCAGAATATTTGTGAATTTATATCTATATCATTTTATGTACGTATTACATAATTGTAAGTACGACTGTTAATCAGCCTTGAATCCATTTTTCCCTCAGCATTTTCTGTGCTGGTACTATTCTTCATCTTGTTTTACAGATATATGGTAGTCCCCCCCGCCCACCATCCTTGTGGGATACATTCCAAGACCATGAATGCCTGAAACCATATTGAACCCCATATATATCACGTTTTTTCCCATGCATACATACATACATAAAGTTTAATTTATAAATTAGGCATAGGAAGAGATTAACAACAAAAATAATAAAATAAAACAGTTATAATAATATACTGTATAAAAACATATGTGAATGTGGTCTCTCTCTCTGAAAATATCTTATTGTAGAAGCATATTGTGAAGGTATTTCAGGTTCAGTTTCCAGACCACTGCAATAGAGCAAATATTGCAATAAAGCGACTCAAATGAACTTTTTGGTTTCCCAGTGCATATAGAAGTTATGTTTATACTATACTTTAGTCTACTAAGTGTGCAATAGCATTATGCCTAAAAACATGTACACACCAAAGTGAAAAAAATACTTTATTGCTAGAAAATGCTAACCATCATCTGAGCTTTCGGTAAGTTGTAATCACTAATCACAGATCACCATGACAATATCACAATAATGACAAGGTTTGAAACTTTCAAGAGAATTACCAAAACATGACAGAGAAAATTGTGAACAAATGCTGTTGGAAAAACAGCGCTGACAGACTTGCTTGAACCAGGGTTGCCACAAACCTTCAGTTTGTAAAAAACTCAGTATCTGAAAAGCGCAATAAACCAAAGCATAATAAAATGAGATATGCCTATATACTACTCACTGTTCTTCTTGTGATGATGTGAGACAATAAAACGTCTATGTGATGAGATGAAGTGAGGTGAATGACTCAGGCGTGTGAGGAAGCGTCATAAAGAAGATCATCTGCTTCTGGCAGTGGTTGACTGTAAGTAATTAAAACTGTGGAAAGCAAAACCATGGATAAGGGAGGGACTGTTATACCATAATTTGTTTAATCTTTCCCTTTTTTTAGAATGCTTGTAATTCCTTGTATCATAAATACCTTTATGATAAACATCTTGTGTGGATTTTCTCCATATTTAGAATTACATCCTCCCTAGAATGGATTCCCTGAAAGAAACGAACAATATGACCATTTTTAATGGCCATTGACACACTACATGATACACTGATGGTCCTTGGCCTAGATGATGTTTATGTCCCCTCCCCCTCTCTCACTCTTTAGTGCACAGCACCCCTCCCTGCCCTTCTAAGATATCAGTGTCTTGGTGAAACAGGCACAACAGAAGTATAATGCTGACTCTGGCATGATTCATCCTCTCTATGATTCTGATTTCAAAAAATATGGGCTAATTTCTGCATCCCTTCAATGTTATGACAATTCATGAGGACTGTAGGTCTGATAAAAGTTTGATAAGGCATTTTTTTATCCAATATTTTGTACATCTATAATTAAGAAATTTTAACAGATTGTATTACTAATTGAGCAGTGTAACCAAGGACCAGTGAGGCTCACATTTCTGCAGCAGTTCAGAAAATATTCACTTAGCAAACACATTAGTTCAATATTTCCAAAACTTTAGCCATTTACATGCCACCTTCACAATTGTTACCTTGTTTACTCATTTCCTTAAAATCAGTAGTGAACAGTTTACTTTCATTTTACTTAACATCTTCCTGAGCAATAATATCTATGAAGTCATAAATTTTATGAGCTAGTTATATTTTTAATTCACATTAAAATAAGCATCTAATTCAAATTTTTAAAGACACATGCTACCTAAAATCAGTAGTTTGTACACCATACTTTGAGAAAATTGTATTAACATATAACTGATGTTAAAGCTATGATCATCTCTTTACTTTCTTTAGACATAGAAGAATAATAGCCCCAGACAATATTCTTACTTTTAAATTTGTCTATCTCACAGAACTCTATAAACAGAGCAAATCACAACATCCTGCAAAAAGATGTCACCGTCAATAACAAGAAAAAAAGACTTCTCCATATAGAGAGGCAACAAATAAAAATAACAAAAATATAGAATGAATTTACACCAAAGGTTTGAATGCACATTCCTATTAAAGTTCTTCAAACCATAGATGCTTAACATTTCAGGAAAACAGGGGAGGCTGGGTGGTTCAGTCTGTTAAGCGGCCTACTTCGGCTCAGGTCATGATCTCGCGGTTCATGAGTTCGAGTCTCGCATCAGGCTCTGTGCTGTCAGTTCAGAGCCTACTTTAGATCGTCTGTCCCCCTCTCTGTACCTCCCCCATGTGTGCACACACATGCTCTCTCACTCTCTCTCTCTCAAACATAAATAAACATTAAAAAAAATTCAGGAAAGCATTTCCAAAGAGCATTTTATGCTAAAAAGCCATCATCATCTGAAATAGATCAAGGGACAGTAACAGTAGTATGTGTATTGTGTTCAGGGAAAGGGGTTACTGAAATTCTTTTGCAATGGGAGGAACCATGGAGTTTCAGAAATATTTTGAAATGAATACATTTATTCTTTTTTAAATTTTTTTTTTCAACGTTTATTTATTTTTGGGACAGAGAGAGACAGAGCATGAACGGGGGAGGGGCAGAGAGAGAGGGAGACACAGAATCGGAAACAGGCTCCAGGCTCTGAGCCATCAACCCAGAGCCCGACGCGGGGCTGGAACTCACGGACCGCGAGATCGTGACCTGGCTGAAGTCGGACGCCTAACCGACTGCGCCACCCAGGCGCCCCTGAAATGAATACATTTATTCTTAAGGAAAATTCTGGGTTCTAAACTCAAACTTAGATCACATAGGACCTAAGGGGAGACTGTTACAGCTTAGTATGTCAAGTGTGCTCATTACAAGTATTATTTTATGTGAGATTTTATAACATTCATCATGATTTACATATGGCTTTAAAATATATATATATAAATATATGTACTTTAAAAATACACATAGATATTATATATACACATATATGTATATATATTTTATATTTTATGTTATATACATATATATGTTATATATATTATATTATATATGTGTATATATAAAAATGTGTATATATAAATATAAATGTATATATGCATATATACATTATATATTATATTATATATTACATAATATATAATATAATAATATATAATATTATATGTATATATTATATAATATATATATGTATATATGTGTATATATTTTAAAGTTTAAAGTAATTATTGGCTCCTTATTTGACAGGAATCTGTTCACAGCCCCTTCCCTTGCCAAGTTTACAGACAAAACTCACTAGTATTTATACCTGGCACTCTTTGTTTTTCCAGATCATGGTACCTTGCATTCTCAGCAAATAGACCCCAACTACAAAACATATTCTTCTCTAGCCTGACCACAACTCACATCCCAGGTGAGCCCTGGACAGAGAAACCTGTCACCTCCGGCTCTAACATGCCAACAATACATTCTGTCCTGCTTGATGTTCTACTCTTTGTGCAAGTCTTTGCCACCTGCATCACCGGTCACCCTAACATCACTCATGCCCGTGGAGGATACTATAAAATTCTGGTGTCTTGTTGGAAAAGAACTTGGAGAATTGATTCAGCTCAGATTCAAAAGATGTTTAAAGTGGAAAGTAAATTATTGCCAGCATAATTTTAAGTATTTTATTTCTTTTGAGGTTGTAGGTTGACAGAGTTCAGAAGGAGGAGGTGGGAAAAGAGAAGTAAATTATTTTAGTCAGTTGGTATAAAGGCTTGACTTAGCATTTGTTCAGGTCTGGTATGTCTCTTAGGTGGTAAATTAATCTATACACACCCCTATCCAAAACTGTGCTCAATGTACAGACTTGTAATCTGCTGACTTATAATCTGCCGACGCACCATCTAGACAGGGGCGCATGGCTCTGTGGTGCGATCACACTAATGCACCATGTCGTTCAATTGTATTTGAGGTCACGGAGGAAAGAGGAGAAACAAAAGAATGTGGAGACTATGCTGAAGCATCATGTATAGGCTTGAACAGCAACAGTGATTATGTGTAAGGAATTTAAAATGTTCTTAACAAGGAGGTATCAGCCAACCAAAAGCAGATATTGTTTCTCATAAGAGTACTAGCTACACTTACTAAAAAGAAAAGAAAAGGCAGAGGGAGATAGCAAATATTAGAGACGTCAGTATGTTGTGACATAAATACCCTCCTTTCTGGCCCTGCCTCTGTACTCTCACCCACCTGGAAGTCCCAAACTATTCTTTTTTTTTTTTATGTTTATTTATTTATTTGAGAGAGAGAGAGCACACCTGCACATGAGTGTGAAAGTGGGGGAAGGGAAGAGACAGAGGAAGATAGAATCCCAAACAGGCTCCACACAGTCAGCACAGAGCCCAGTTTGCAGCCTGAACCCACAAACCCGTGAGATCATAACCTGAGCCCAAGTCAGATGCTTAACCACCTGAGCCACACAGGTGCCCCAGTCCCAAACTATTCTAAAGGTCGTAATTTGTGGCTTTCCAAAGTAGTTTATAGCCCTAATTTCAAATAATAAAATTTGTTAATGAAAGGACTCTTTTGAATAAAATACGAAGGAATTTAATTTTTTAAAAATTATTTTTTAATATTTATTTATTTTTGAGAGAGAGAGAGAGAATGGGGTAGGGTCAGAGAGAGAGACAGAGGATCCGAAGCGGGGCTTAAACCCATGGACCATAAGATCATGACCTGAGCCAAGATCAAGAGTTGACCGCTTAACTGACTGATTCACTCAAGTGCCCCAGAATTTAATTTTTCTAGATGCTTTCTGTCTACATAATGCTTCACCACACCCGGAATTCCTGTCAGTTGTTCCCATATGAAAAGAGTAATTCTCCACTCTTATCTATTTTCCTGGCAAAATCACTGAGGCCATCCTACAAGTGATGGTTTCTGTTATGACTAATGTACTCCAGGCAAAAGTCCTAGGGTCAATTTTTCACATAAGTAATCCCACTTCGTTAATGCTTTAATCAAACATCTCCATTCAGTGACGAAGCCAGATGTTCAGTAGCAAGGTTCCTGACATATGGACTTTGTTATTAAAACCTGCTAAAAAAACCCAAACAAACAAAAAAACAAAACAAAACAAAAAAAAACAGGTTCCTTTTCTCCTTTCCCTTGTAATCTAAATTTACTGTTCCCTCCCCTTCCCAACCCTTATTCCCTTTGTGTAGCGCTTTTAGAATTGCAAATATTCTTAAAGCTCTCAAGTTATTTAAATGCAGACAATACCAGGAAGTAGAAACAAGGTCAGAGTCTAAAATAATACCTCCTTATATATTATGCCATCTTTTGTACCCACATCTACTGTGTTTTGTCATTTAAAAGCTTATACTCACCTTTGTCTCGAAGATAAACACTTTTAAGGCCAGCAAATCTCTGAAAAAGGTTAATTTTAGCACAATTTCCCCGAAATACACTGTTTATCATAAAGAGCCTTGGTTTCAGGAAGTAGAAATTTGAAGGAAGACAAAGTCTGTCACTGCCTCAGACTCTGATTGTGTAATTCACCTCTGGGACTTTCAGCAGTTTTGCACCAGAAGCCACACCCCTTTAGGAATTGCTTTGGTGAAAGGTATTCTGGGAGTTGTATTACTACAGGGAAGTTACTTCTTTTAAACAACGTGCAAGGAAACCTCTTATGTGGACCAAGTCAAAATAGAGAGTCAGTCCTCTGAGAACCAAGGAAAGAGAATGTCACTAAGAAATAACATGACGTTTTTCATCTATTATAAACAGACAAACTCATGTTAGGGCTCCGTATTTCAAGGCGGGAGTAGTCAACAGTACTAAACGATGCAGAGAAATGATGAAAGATAAGGTTAGAAACGTGTCCACTGACTTGGCAAATAGGTCAAAGATAGCTTTAAAATTTTTTGAAATTGATTTTAAAAATTAACGAAGAAACACAAATGAAATGTAAAAATAAAATATTAAAGGAGAGGGAAGGTTTTTGGGTTTTGTTTTCTTTTTTACTAAAAATTACACCAGTGAGGAGTACTAGATGACACAGTTTAGATTCAACAAGGGCAAGATGAAGTTACCTGGTTTGGAGGTTATGTGACCGGTAGAAATAATGCACCCCCCCCCCCCCCAAAACTGGCCCTTCTTTTCCTGCTTACATAGTCTATAGCTCTCATATTGGGTTATTAGGATCAGGATTACTGGGGACTTTCATAATCCACAGGGATCCTCTAACAAAAAAACCTATATTATTGTTCTATTGTTGCATAAAAAATTACCGCAAATTTAGCAGTTTAAAAGAACACCCATTAAATTATCTGTTCTATAGACCAAATGTAAAATATTTGTAAATGAAGATGCATTTTAAATGTATATAAATGGTGGGGTGCCTGGGCTTAGTTGATTGAGTGTCCGACTCTTGATTTTGGCTCAGATCACAATCCCAGGGTCATGGGATGGAGCCCTGTGTCAGGCTCTTTGTGGAGCCTGCTTAAGATTCTCTCTCTCTCTCTCTCTCTCTCTCTCTGTCTCTCTCCCTCTGCCCCTCTCCCGGGCTCACACACTCACTCTCTTTCTTAAAATGAAATGAAATGAAATGAAATGAAATGAAATGAAATGAAATGAAATGAACAAATGTCTAGGGGCACCTGGGTCAGTTAAGTGCCTGACTTCGGCCCAGGTCATGATCTCACAGTCTGTGGGTTTAAGCCCCATGTTGGGCTCTGTGCTGACAGCTCAGAGCCTGGAGTCTGCTTTGGATTCTGTGGCTTCTTCTCTCTCTGCCCCTCCCCTGCTTGTAGTCTGTCTCTCTCTCTCTCTCTCAAAAATAAATAAACATTAAAAAAAACCAATAAACATTAAAAACTGTCTATAAATCGTATCATACTTAGAACATGGATGTTATATAAGACTTAAGAATTGAGCGGGAAAAATAATAAAGGTTCTATGATATACAGAAACAAAAAACCCAGCACCCATTTATTATTTCTATGTTTCTGTCATAGAAGACAGACTTCTGTCATTCAGAAGTCTGGGCACATTATCATTGAGAATGCTGCAGATCTAATCTGATGCTTGGGGTCTCCTTCAAGGCTCAGATTGTTGGTAGAATTCTAGTTGTAGGACTGAGGTCCCATTTTCTTGCTAGCTGTTGGCTGGGGACCACTCTGACCTCCTAGATACCACCTGTAGTTCCTTGCCATGTGGTCTCCATAGGCAGCTCCTGGCTTGGATATTTGCTTCCAGGCCAACAGGGGTATGTGTCTCTGTGCTCCTTAAAAGTGATCCATCCCTTTTAAGGATTCATGTGATTAGGTCCAGCCCAGCTAGATAACTTTCCTTTGGATTAACTTGAAGACAACTGATTAGAAACCTAGTCATAGGGGTGACAGCCCATCATATTCACAGGTTCTGCCCACACTCAAGGGGAGGAGGTTATATAAATTGTGTCCACCAGTGAGTGGGAATCTTGGGGGCCATCTTAGAATTCTGCTTTACCATAGAACTACCCACAACTGCCTCCAGGGAGGGGCAGAGCAGACGGCCCTAACCAGGCCTACTCCTCCCCTTCCTCCACCCTCAGGTGCCCTGCCTTCGTGGGCTCTAATTTTTACCTCACCATCTGACCACTCTCTCCGGAGCCTGAATTCTATTGCAGTCCTCCACCTTATGAGAAATATTGAGGCATTAGAGCATTGAATCTGTCTCTCGGGAGACTTCTCTTACTTGGCCCTTCTTTAAAAAGCTGGTTTTTTTTTTTTTTTGGTGTGTAACCACAATGCATGCAAATGAGACAAAATCCAAACAGTATGAAAAAGTGCACAATAAAAAATATCTCCCCATGTGGACCTTCTGCCTTCTCTCTCCCAATTTCTTTTTCTCAGGTTAATCAGTATTATCAGTTCTATTTCTCGGATTTCTTTGCAGAAAGTTCATGCACTTACAGACAGGGTTTGTTTTTTTTTTTCCCACAAACGGCAACATTTTTGTTTAGCACTTGGTTTTTCCATTAGTAATGTGTCTGGCAGATCTCTCCACATAAATCTAAGTGGCTCATTTTAATTGTAGTCACTTGACTCCAAGAATAGGGAGGAGGAAGAGAAGTCCACGCTAGCTTTCCTTTGTTCCAGTCCCAACTCTTTGGGTTTCTGCTTGTCTTCCATTCAGAGAATAATGAAAAAAGAGTTGAATGAGGTATCTCAGGTAATTCGGAGTATTTTCAAAGGTTGGTAGAAAGCATCAGCCATGAGGTGGGGCACTCCCAAACTGAGTTACAACTGAGTTACCCCAAATCTGAGCATCTGAGTTTGGGAGTGGAGAGTTAGATGAGTGTGTATCCAAGGGGTTTAGAGTGCACCGGACAGAAGGTGGGTATCATATAACCCAATTCCCAGCAAGCAACACAAACGAGCAACACTTTCTTTTTTCTATAAGGGGTGATCGTATTACCATAAATTAGCTTCCTCTAGTTTTAAATGAAATACAATAGGCTCAGGTACATCTGCTTAATTAGGGGGTAGTGAAAGTATCTAAAACCTATTTTTAATATTCTATTCATGGAAAAATAGATTGTGGGCATTTTATGTTATTTTCACATTAAATGATTCATCAGTGATAATTCAAACAGTAAATCCCTCTTTTTAAAATATCAATAACATACCTGCCTACTGTTTTCTTCCGTTTTGCCTTGATAAACAATTCCAGCCGGACTTTTGGGGTATCCATTTCTCTGAAGGGTTTCTCTCTCTCTCTCTTTTTTTTTTTTTTTTTGTTTATGTATTCTTGAGAGAGAGACAGAGCATGAGCAGGGGAGGGGCAGTGAGGGAGGGAGACACAGAATCTGAAGCAGGCTCCAGGCAAGCTGTCAGCACAGAGCCCAACGCGGGGCTTGAACCCACAAACTGTGAGATCATGACCTAAGCCGAAGTCAGGCACCCAACCGACTGAGCCACCCAGGCGCCCCTGAATGGTTCCTGTTAATCTCTTCCTCAACTGGTAGCCTAGGAATACTTAAAGGGAACAGAAAAACGAAATAATATTCAGCATCATAAATTTTAGCAGTTGTTGCATTTTCTTTACTAGTGTTATTAATAACATCTACTACACTAGTCCTTTGCAGCTTACACAGAATTTTCAAATCTTGCTTAACTTTAAAGAGTGAATATCAGAAACTCTGGTAAAATATTTTACTGTGTATGTTTACTGGTATAGTCAGATTGCATATCTTACCGTCCACATGGTCTAATGTTCTTCACCTGAAAGAAGATACTCTGGCTATCTCCACTTCAGAGAAGAAATAATAAATGTTGATGATTAACGAACAAAATTGCAGCCTTACAGGAATCTGCCACATTTGTAGTTGTACTTTTCCTTCCCTGTGTTTATGGTTCCTGATTATACGTAAGTAACTCGGAGACGTCAAAACTTAACGCCTCTCAGAACTTTTATCAGATGGGGAAGCTCCAAGTATCAGCGTCATTTTATTGCCAGTGAAACTGACCTGCGAAGGAACAACTCTCCTGCAAGCCCAGGACAGAATCCAGAGGAGCGTCTTCCATCTGACACCTACCCGAATTGGTGGGTAGATTCCCAAGCTCTGAAGTAAGTGGGCCAGTCTGACCTCCTCAGTCACTGCAAGCTTGGTCTTCTCTCCTTTCTTCTCAGTCTTTTACTCCTTATATAGAGTCTCACTCCTACCCCGCTCTAGACACCTGTTGTCTTCAGGTTCTCTCCACTTTTTTCCCTTCCAAACCTTTTTCCCTGACGCAGGAAAAAACTATTATCTTATTCATCCAAGGCTATAAAGGACTCGTGGGAGGTTAAGTGTTTTTCCTTGCATCATGTACCAGCTTTTAGTCGTGGAGCCCCAGAGCCTGGATGTTGAGTGAGGGATCCCTTTTGGTGGATCCCCGGGTGGGAGAGGAAGCTCCTGGACTGGTCTCGTGTAAGGTCAGGGCATCACAGGTAGCCGCAGGTTGATTATGGGCTCTGTGGCAGGTTCAAATCCTGTCTCTGCTCTTGCTCAACGTGACACTTAACCACTGGCAGGGGCGCAGTTTATCCGTCTGTAAGGGGGTCCTAGTCTCCCGTCTGTGAGGATTAAATGAGATAATACAAGCCGTTCACCTGTCTTGTTTAGTAAATTAGTGCAACTCTCCTCCTATCCCTACCCCGTCCGAGGCCAACTCTTGGAGAGAGTGGCCCTTTAATGGGGAAGTGATTCTTTTCCCTTTTCAAAATCTAGCTCACTTAGCCACATCCTCTTTGGAGGGGCCAACGCGTTTCGGGAGGTGCGGTCCGCACCAGCGGACGGAGCCTCAAACCGGTCCTGGAACTCCGAAAAGGGGTGAGGGGGCTGGCCTTCTGGTCTGGATGTAGCGTCAGCAGCCGCAGTCGTCCGGCGGAGACAGGAGGAGGCGGGCGCGGGCGGGGCCAAGGCTGGGAACCGGCTCCTGCTGTCGAGACTCCGTAAAGGCTTCGGGGAGGTGAGTAGCGGGCGCACTTCGCGGGGAGCGGGAGCAGAGGAGGCGCGCGCGGGAGGATCCGGGGCCGTCCGCGTGTGTGCCCCTCCTCCCCCCGGCTCGGCCCCGCCTCCTCCCTCCCCGAGCAGCTGCGGCGCGGCGGGCTGGCGCCCTCTCCCAGTGTGGTTACGGGCAGTGGGCGGTGGGCGGTGACCGTCCCCCAACTCGAACCTCCGCGGGGTGGCCTCCGTTAGTCTTCGGCGGAGCCGGGAAAGCGAAGCCGCTCTGGGAAGGTTTCCGACCCTCGGGCCCCAAGGTACTTGGCGGGCTGTAGCCTGGGGGTGAGGTGGGGACTGTGTCTTGTCTGTTTATCGCCCCAAGAGGGAGGCTTTGTCAAGGAGTCTTTCGGGGTGCCCTGTCGAAAGTCACACCCGCTGCTCCCAGCTCAGCGTACGGGCACGCTCAATTAATTATATACGGCATGGTCCCAGCTTTATGACACAGGGATGTTTGTAAATGCGAGGAGGAATACTGAAAATGAAATAGTGGAGATGGGATTTTTTTTTTAAAATACACGTTTCTGTGCTTTGCAAGGTCCCCTCCCCCCCATCAGAAAACAAAAAAGAATTTATCAAGTGTAGCTCATAGAGAAATTATGCGTGAACCCCTCCCCTCTCGTTGGCGGAGACCTTTCTGCGGGGTCCCGGGCTCCCCGGGGCTCTGAGTTCTCTGCTGAGGGTTCTTCAGGACCTGCCTTACTTGCTTCAGTGGTTCATTAGGAAAACAGAGTAATCGGCTGTTTTCTGGGACTTTCCCTAGCTTTCAGGTTGAAAGGAGGAATTTCCCCAATCCTCCGGAAGCCAGAACCGACGCTGTACCTCGTAGCGGCTGTCCACAGCCACCAAATTTGGAGGTGGAGTCTGCAAATTTGATTGGGTACAGATTAGTGAGGCTGAGTGGGAGAAAGAAGACTAGGTCTCTGAAAAGAAAGTGTTTTTCCTTAAGGTTTTTCTCTTGCTCTTTTTGCTATTCACGACTCCTTTGCCAAACCTATTACTTTAGTAGAAATTGATTCTGCTGAACACTGTTGTTCACAGATGTCTTCAAAGCCACACTGTGGGGGTGATGACCCGTGAGGGAGGTTTGGCGGCAGGATTACTGTGCCTTTTGCTGTGCTTCAAGTTTCTCTTCCCTCCTTATTAATAAGCTCAGTGTTGGGTGTTGGTCAGGGAGAAAGCCTTTGATCAAAGGCTACTTGCAACATGGCAGAGACATACTTTGTCTTGAGATTATTAATAATCCTATTGAGTTGAGGAGGGATGAAAGTAAAAATTTTATAAGGATACCTTCCTTAACACATTGCCCAGAACAAACTCCATTATTTCAGTAAATCTTACTCTAAAAAACAAACTCTTAAAGCATGAGAATCCTCTTGGCATGCATGACCACCCAGGGGCACCAAACTTTCTGTTAAACTGTTTGGACACCTGGCTCCTCCTTTAAGCAAAAATATCTGTCTATCTTTTTGTTCTTAACAGTTGAGGTCCAAACAGCCTTTTGCAAGGTTGAGGGTCATATGTCTCTTTACTGGCTTTGCCCAGCTTTTGGAGGGGTAGTTGGTGTGGTGTGGTGGGGTGTGTGTGTATGTGAGAGAGAGAGAGAGAGAGAGAGAGAGAGAGAAGGCTAGAGGGGGTGGGAGTGTGAGCAGGGGTGGAGAGCATGTTTTTTGCACATAATACCTCTCCACATATCTGCCCTATTTCCTCTGAGAGGAGCAGAAGCCAACCTCAGTCTAACCTTTCTCTTGTCAGCTCTGAGTCCCTCTAAGTGTGTACTTCCTGGTGCCTAGGAAAGGAGAGGTTTACTTTTCTTCTGACAATGGAGCACCCATGCCTTCTGTATTATGCTTTCTGTGATAAAGTTCTTGATGGCAGGGCTCATTTTCATTTCTATTTATTTATTTATTGTAGTTCATTTGTGAATACAGATATTACTGTGTTTCAGACATCATCACAGTGTTTTACAAACTTTTTTTTTTTAAAGTAAGTTCTACACCCAACTTGGGGCTTGAACTCATGACCCTGAGATCAGGAATCAATACTCTACCAACTGAGCTAGCCAGGCAAACTCTTTTTTTTTTTTTTTTTTGCAACTTTTTGATGTCAGATACCACAATTTACCACTGAATACTTAGGTAATCTCCACCTCCATTTAATTCCACAAAAATTTGATGGTTTGTAAATTTGTAAAGAAAATATTTGTTAAATGTTTGGTTAGATATTAAGTGCACATGGTATACAATTTCAAAGGCACAGAGAGTGTGCAATGAAGTCTTTTTTCCATCCCCAACCCATTTCCCTCCTCAAAGGTAACCACTGTTATACTGTATAAGCTCATTGTTCTTCTGTCTTTGATAATTTATCTCAAGCAGATTTCAATGGCTAGCAGTGTAACTGGCATGTGAAGGGCATAAACAGTAAGTAGTAACCCTATTAACTGTCAGGGTTTGTAGTCACTTCTTACCTTCATTAGATAGGTGAATGCATGTCAGCCCAGGTGATATTAGAATTCAAGAACAAATGACTTAAAGAAGGTTTGATTTCTTGCTCATATTCTGTGTCCTTTTGGGCTCTATCTTTGGCCTTTGCCTCTGGAATGGAGGCTGAGCTGCTTTGGGGGACTGCTGATGTGGCAGAGGCAAAGAAGACTGGTGGAACCCCACAGTGCCTTTTAAAGCTTCTGCTTGGAAGTAAGCTTCTATGTTACTTCCATTCGTGTTTCATTACATGGCTGTCAGTGGAGTGGGAAGTCTCATCTTTCTAAAGGAGCAGAACCAGTAGGGATTGGCCTGATAGGGTAGAGCAACAAGTATTTGACATTAGACAGTCTATCTCAGTGTTTGTTGAAGGGTCACAATTGTGATCCCTGAGAATTGATCTACACCAAGACACTTGTAGCCACTGATTTGATAAACTGGAGTGCCAATATTTTTTCCCTTGCAGTGAATAATAGATCTACCCTGAGTACTAGGAATAAGAGCTTGTATGAGGCAAACTTTTCTTGGTGGCAAATTTGCTCAAAAGAATGAATTCTAAGTTCACAGGTTATATAAAGAACACAAAACAGGGGCACCTGGGTGGCTCAGTCAGTTGAGCATCTGACTCTTGATTTCAGCTCAGGTCATGATCTCAGGGTCATGGGATCAAGCCCTGCATCAGGCTCCACACTGAGAGTGGAGCCTGCCTAAGATTTTCGCTCTCTCTGCCCCTCTCTCCAACTTGTTCATGCATACTCTCTAAAATAAACACACACACACACACACACACACACACACACCCCAAAATTTGGGTGTAATTTGGGTGTTACCAAAAGATTATAGCAATGGTTTTGAATCCAGTTCTCCTTTTGGAACTGTTATTGTCCAAAGTCTGAGAATGAACTAGAATGAGGGCAGTGTATCCTAGACAAGACTGAGATCATGGACAGATTCTTGCTTTTCCTTTTATCTTTTTTGCTTGTTAACAGCTAATTGTTTTCTTGTCAACAACTAATTGCATCATCTAATGATTTGTTATAATTATTCTTTTTAATGCTGTCTGCTTCTTGAATAATGAGAATTTATTATCATAATTAAAGTATCTTCAGATCACAGTGTAGGATCTGTTAACCAATTCTGCCCATTGTTGGTTAATTGTCACTACATTGGTTTCATAGTAATTTTTACTATCTTTGACCCGTGATTTTGAGGGTTCAGGTCACTTTTTGTGCTTATAGCTAGGCATCTCTTGTCTACTTGGGTAATACAATGTGATGTAATAATGTCCAAAAACAATCTATTACAAAAAGTAAATTTAAAATTAAAGAGGGGTGCCTGGGTGGCTCAGTTGGTTAGGTGACTGACTTTGGCTCAGGTCATGATCTCGCAGTTTGTGAGTTTGAGCCTCACATCAGGCTCTATGCTGACAGCTCGGAGCCTGGAGCCTGCTTTGGATTCTGTGTCTCCCCCTCTCTCTGCCCCTCCCCTGCTCATGCTCTGTATCTCTCTGTCTTTCAATAATAAATAAATGTTAAAAAAAATACAATAAAATAAAGATATATTTCCAAATCAATAAAAAAGAAATTTTGCTTAGCTATATCGTTTGTTGAAAAATGGAATAAATTGAGAGTTTTGATTTGTAGCATCATAACTTTGCAAAATAGGAGGAAAGATTGTATTTTAAAAGTAAATAGCAGCAAACGTAGAAAGAAAAGGAAGCATTTTTTTTAAATCAGCATAATTCTGATACCAACATTTAATATAGATGGCAAACAAAACTACACACCAACTTCACTCAAGCTTATTGATTCCCAAACTCTAAACAGTTTTTAAGGAATGCAGGAAGTGCTCAGGATCACTCTCTCGGTAATTTTTTTTTTTTTTTTAATTTTGAGAGAGAGCGTGCGAGCGAGTGCTGGGGAGGGGCAGAGAGAGAGGGAGACACAGAATCCAAAGCAGGCTCCAGACTCTAAGCTGTCAGCACAGAGCCCGACACGGGGCTTGAACTCACAGACCACGAGATCATGACCTGAGCTGAATTCGGATGCTTAACTGACTGAGCCACCCAGGCACCCCTCTATTGGTGTAATTTATCGACACACTAGTTTAAAGGAATTCTGTGTAGCTCTTCAAACGTAAGATATATTTACATGTGTGGATATAGAAACAAATCACCCATTTGTATTATTAATTTAAGAATGCAAGGTTTAGAACTAGATACAGTATGTTCCTGTTTGTGTAAGAAAATGTTTTCTCTTATGTGTAGAAACATAGGTGTTTGTGTCTGAGCATACACATAGTTAAGCTGCTTGTGTAAAGAACATTTCTGTAAGGATAAAAGCAACTTTTACAGTGGTTGGCTCTAGAAAAGGAAACAAAGGACTAAGGTGGAGGGAAGATACTCTTTTTAAAATATTCTTTTTTTACTGTGTCAATTTTTTAATCATGTGCATGCAATACTTTTAAAATAAATTAGCTTTAGGCGCCTGGGTGGCGCTCTCGGTTAAGCGTCCGACTTCAGCCAGGTCACGATCTCATGGTCCGTGGGTTCGAGCCCCGCGTCAGGCTCTGGGCTGATGGCTCAGAGCCTGGAGCCTGTTTCTGATTCTGTGTCTCCCTCTCTTTCTGCCCCTCCCCCGTTCATGCTCTGTCTCTCTCTGTCCCAAAAATAAATAAACGTTGAAAAAAAAATTAAAAAAAAAATAAATTAGCTTTAAAATGGCAGTTCTGTGTGAGAATACTCTCTCAAAGATTTTGGCAATTAGTTCTCCTATTCTGTTATGCTACTTTATTGTACTGATTATTAAAGGCAAATGTAGGTGGAGGGCACTGTGGGGCCAAGAGCTCTCGAGGGACACCCTTAACTCTTAATGGCAGTTATATTGTGGTTAATGTCAGTTTGTCCAGTCATTAGGAACCATTGACAGAAATAAATAATTCCAGGAGGAGTACAGACTATGATATTTAGAACTAACTTGTGGAGATTTTTTTAAAGTATGTAATGTCTAATTTTAAAATTATAAAATAAAATAAACTTTTAAAGGATTCACTGTTTTTTTAATGTTTATTTTTGAGAGAGAGAGAGAGAGAGAGAGAGAGAGAGAGAGAAAGCATGAGCGGGGGAGGGGCAGAGAGAGAGGGAGACACAGAATCTGAAGCCGACTCCAGGCTCTGAGCTATCAGCACAGAGCCTGACACGAGGCTTGAACTCACAAATTGTGAGATCAAGACCTGAGCCAAAGTCAGAGGCTTAACTCACTGAGCCACCCAGGTGCCCCTGAGTATAGTTGACCTACAACATTACATTAGTTTCAGGTGTACAACATGGTGATTCAGCTTCTCTGTACTTAATGCTTACCACATAGCTACCATCTGTCACAACACAATACTATTACAGTATCATTGACTATATTCTCTATGCTGTGCCTTTTATCCCTGTGACTTACTCATTTTGTAACTGGAAGCCTATATCTCCCTCTCTCCTTCATTCATTTTGCCCATCCCCCTACTTTCTTTCCTCTGGAAACCATCAGTTTGCTCTCTGTAATTGCAGGTCTTATTCTACTTTTTGTTTGTTCATTCATTGGTTTTTAGGTTCACATATGAGTGTAATCATATGGCATTTGTCTTTCTCAGTCTGACTAATTTAGTATAATACCTTTTGGGTTCATTCTAGTTGTCACAGATGGCATGATCTCATCCATTTTTATGGCTGCATAATATTCTTCTGTGTGTGTGTGTGTGTGTGTGTGTGTGTGTGTGTGTATACCACATCTTCTTTACCCATTCATCTATTGATGGATACTTAGATTGCTTCCATATCTTTGCTAAGCATTTATTATATTTAACCCTTTTCCTACTAGAAATCTAAGTGACGATGTTAAGGGATAAACGTTGGAATTATTTGTTCATAACTTTTAAATTTCTTTAATCAGGTTTTACAATTCATAATACATCTAATTATAATTTCATTAATAAACTGTAGGTTTTCTTTATGTGTATATTCTCCAAAGGCATTTAAAGCAAAGGGATTATTTATTCCCAATTTTAATGTACAGCTGTCATATTTTCTCTGAGCCCAAGTCATTCTATTTAAATGAGAAAGGAACTGAAGTTTCTTTTTGCTCCTGCCAAATCACTTTATTATCAGCAGGCATTCCTTGTTATTGTCTAGACTGTTTGTATGGTCTTGTTGTCAAACTAGAAATGAAAAATAGAGATAGAAAAAGTAATACACCAGATCTCATGGGGCTTGGTGAAAATTTTCACATTTGTGCTAGATAATTGAAAGTATTCTATGTATTCATCTTCCCTTTTTTTTTTTTTGGTTTATTTATTTATTTTGAGAGAGAGAGAGAGATAGTGCACAGAAGGGGCAGAGAGAGAGGAAGAGAGAGAATCCCAAGCAGTTTCTGAACCATCAGTGTGGAGCCTGATGTGGGCTCGAACTCACGTGCCTTGAGATAGAGACCTGAGCCAAAGTCAGACGCTTAACTGACTAAGCCACCCAGGTGCCCCTGTATTGTCTTAATTTAAAGTCTAAATAAATGACCTATCAGAAGATTTTCATCAAAATATTAGAATTAAAGATATCAATGCCTGAAGTATAGGAGTGAACTAACATGCTGTTTTGATTGTTGCAGGCAGGTCAGATTCTGAGACACATCATGTCCAATTTTGAAGATGCTGACACGGAAGAGACAATAACTTGTCTCCAGATAACTGTTTACCATCCTGTCCAGCTGCAAAGTGGAATATTCCAATCCATAAGGTTTTATAACCGAGAAAAACTTCCCTCCAGTGAAGTGGTGAAATTTGGCCGAAATTCCAATATCTGTCATTATACCTTTCAGGACAAACAAGTTTCCCGAGTTCAGTTTTCTCTGCAGCTGTTTAAAAAGTTTGATAGTTCAGTTCTCTCTTTTGAAATAAAAAATATGAGTAAGAAGACCAGTCTGCTTGTGGACAACAAGGAGCTGTGCTACTTAAATAAAATAGACCTGCCTGACAAGTGCATGGTCAGATTTGGTGACTATCAACTCCTGATAGAGAAGGAAGATGGAGAGTCTTTAGAATTTTTTGAGACTCAATTTATTTTGTCTCCAACATCACTCTTGCAAGAAAACAACTGGCCACTACAGAAGCCCATACCTGAGGATGGCTGTTACTCATCCTATTCTACCCAAAACACTTTTCCTACAGAAATGGATGAAAATGAATTGTGAACACAGAGGGCTAAGAGGAGAATCGTGAAGGATGAAGAAATCTGTAGACATTTTATAGATATTTCACAGTTTATTAGTATATTACTGTTATCTGTTATCAAATTCGGGATCTCTTCTTATCATTTTGAAGTCTGTAAATTGTATTAGTCATTGATTTAGTCATCTGTTGCATTCCTAGATGTATGAAGAATTCTTAAGTGTATTTAAGTGTACCTCTGTGAACATTAATGTACAAAAAGCATCCTTGGTGATGAAGGAATAGTGTTCTCAAAATAGTTATATTATTTTCTTTTTATGCTTGATTTTAGCCCTATGTTTTGCAAGGAACCACCTCTTTGTTTGGTCATATTATTTCACAAGCGGCTCTTTGTTTTCAATGTCAAGGCCATGGTTGAGTTGCTCCTGGTGGTATAGCCTGTTGCTACTTGCAGTGCTAGAGTACTGCAACACAGCATGATGTGTTTTGGAGCAGTGTCTACGCGTCATTGTGGTTTTATTATAGGAAGCCTTATTTGAGCAATAATACCTTTTCTATGATTTCCTTTTTGTAGAATTGTGGTGTTTATTTCCAAAAGTAGTTCTCCGTATCTATATTCAGTATCTAAAACCAATATTTTAGACATTTTAATAAACCATTGCTATGTTTAGAATTTTTTTGTTTTCTTACCAAATATTACATTGATTTTTATGTACTACACACTTTAAAAAAATTTTTTTTTTAACATTTATTCATTATTGAGAGAGAGAGACTGAGCATGAGCCGGGGAGGGGCAGAGAGAGAGGGAGACACAGAATCTGAAGCAGGCTCCAGGCTCTGAGCTGTCAGCACAGAGCCCGAAGTGGGGCTCGAACTCACAAACCGCGAGATCATGACCTGAGCCGAAGTCAGACGCTCAACCGACTGAGCCACCCAGGCGCCTCTACTACACACTTTTAAATTGCATGAATTCAAAATTTTAACAGCATGCATGCACATAATAAAGTTGAAGTCTAGGGGCACCTAACCGATTCCTCAGTTAAGCATCTGATCTTAATTTCAAGGTCAAGATTATCACGGCCACGAGGTTGAGCCCCGTGTCGGGCTCTGCACTGAGTGTGGAGCCTGTTTAAAATTCTCTCACCCTCTGCCCCTCCTCCATTCTCTCTTTTTCTCTCTCTCTCCAAAAAACAAGGTCTAAGTTTAATTCTAAACATTTTTTTGAAATGTTTGAAATTTTTTTGAAATTCTTTCTGAAGACAGAACTGTTCTTAGACTGCTTGCTGTAAGGGAGGAGTGCTGTAGGCCTCAGGCAGAGGAGGCTGTGGCTGGGGATTAAGTCACCACCATCTGCCCCTCAGTGCCTATTGGCTCCAATTCTCGTCTTCCTCACTTCACATGGTGGCACACGGCCACTAGTAGTTCCTGTGACACCACATTCTTTGGTTTCCTGTATTCTTGTGTTTGCTTCTGATGGCTGTTTTTCTACCCCTGTTCTCTAAATATCAATAGTTGGGCTTCTCTGCCTATATGCTTCCCCAGGGTGATCTTACCTAGTGTAATGACTGCAAATACCATTTACCTACTAATGACTCCTAAACTTGTACCTTGACCTCTTCTTCTCCGAGCTGCAGACATATATCCCATCACCTTCTTGAGACCTTCATTCAGATTTCTCATAAACATCTCAAATTTAATTTCCCAAAACAGAACTCTTAATTTCCTCCACCTTCCTAAATCTGTTCCTGCCACTGCATTCATTAAGTTAGAAACCAAAAAACTATTGACAAGCATAGTTGCAGCTCTTAGGTTGGCTGTCACACGTCCATAGATTTAGCCAGCAGGGAGACAATGAGCTCAAATAGACTTAGTCTATTACTTACACAGATAGCAAAAGGAAGATCAGCATGGAGTCAGTGCCCCACATCCCTGGTCCCTACGGATGTCTGTAGGACACTGGACCCCAGAGGCTAAATGACACATAAATGGAGGGTAGCTCTGTTGTTGAAAAAGCCGTCTCTAATGAACTCCAGCCAAACAGTTTTATTAGCCTACATCTGTAGTGAATGGGGGTGGGGTGAAAATCCCATGCTTCACTAGAACCAAGGAGTTGGGTGAGAAATTGCCTCATCGCGGCCTTCTGCAAGACAGGGAAGCAGATGATAAATGGCTTTGTCACAGCTCCTCTAAGACTGCCTATCTTGCCATGTTCCAGGAAGGATCATAGGGCTTTGTCAAGACAGGCTGGACTGGGGTTGAGTGTTGCTAGGTAGATATGCAGTGAGCAAGGTCACCAGGTCACCGTGCTGGAAGCATTATCCTACAGTTATCTTGGATCCCACTCCTTTTTGGCCCCCATATCTAACCCATTAGAAAATGTTGTTAATTCTTCCTCTAAAGTTTATCAGCTCTGCATTGGTATCATCATTATCAACCCAAGTCACACCATGTCCCATTGCAAGTATCACTCTTGCCCTCTTATAACCCATTCTCTATACGGCAGCTAGAGGAATTTTTCAAAAATGCAACTCTGATCACTCTACGCTCTAGCTTACAAAAAGTCAGTGGCTTTATACATCAAATAAAATGAATTCTTAACCACAGTCTATAAGGCCTTACATGATCTGGCCCTAAATACCCCTCAGATATCATCTCATATTACTCTACCTCACAATGCTTCAGTCCCAGTGGTCTTTTCATTCTCAGAACATACCAAACATTCTCCTTCACCTCAGGAACTTTATATTTGCTGTTCCTTTTGCTTATAACCTGTGTCACCAGGCTTTTTACATGGGCTGGTCCTGCTCAGCAATTAGGTCTCAGCTCAAATGTCCTCTCCTCAGAGAAGGCTCGCTTGACCTACCAAAAGTAATCCGCTCGTCTCCAGCTATCCTGCATCCTCTCGTCTTGTATGTTTCCTAATTGTGATCTGTGGTTTTCTTGTTTAGATGTTTACTTGTTACTGTCTTGTCTCTCTCATCAGAATGTAGGCAAAAGAGCTTGGACATTTTATGTCTTTTTACCACGATATCCCTAATACCCTATCAGACACAGATTCTCTAATATCTGCTGAATAAATAAATGTTATTTCTAGTGTTTTTTATAAATATATAAAACAAGAAAATTTATATCCTCTTCTTAGCAGTTAAAACAAACATTTTAAAATTTAGTTCCACCCTGCTTTCCTAATTCACTCCTTTTTGTCTTCACAGCAGATTTAGTAAAATAATTATGCCCTAGGAGTCGGAATTATTGCATTTTTATAGAGTAAACCTAGTAATAATCAAATAATTTATTATTTTTAAATGTAAAAATGTGTTTATTCACAATCCTTGAGAAGTTACCATTCCTTCAAAAAATTTTTTATGAACAAAATGCCAAGAAAAATTACAATAGTAGCTTATGCCAAACCAAAAATATACATCTGATGTATACAAACTTTAAAAAGCGTAACACAGGCAATGTGAATATAGATTACTTTTAAAATATTTCCAGTGACAAAGCTACAACTTAAATTATGTTCAGACAATCATAAATAACAGCATTACCTAATATATTTACATATTTAAAGTATCATATTTATTTCTATGAGATTAAAAAAGATGAAACTATAGATGTCATTGCCTAGCAGTTCAAATATTGAAAGGGCCACATGATTTTGTTTTAAGTACAGCAAGAACTTTAAGTTACTATTTATATCTGGACCTTCCTATATTTTTGAGAACATGCACTGTCATTGCTGCAAGGAAAAACAAAAAACAAAAAACCACCAAGGAAAAATCAGAAAACAGCCTGCTTACTAAAATCATACTCAATCCTCAGCAAAATTAAGACAAGCAATTAGGGAGTGCTTATATCCTTGGCCTTTCAAGTTGATACACAAACTTTGGGGAAAAGAAGAGCTCAATGCATAAAACAAAATGCATTTTTATATGCTGATATGCTTAGTTCCATCCCATTAAAGCACCTTGTATTACAAGGCAAAGGAAAGCTTAATAAAATCAATGGATCCTTTCACACCAGAAAGGATTTTACTTTGAAATACCCGTATTGCCTTTTTAGGTTTTCCTTTCTTAATAAATCATGCACAGAGAATATGTCCTGTGTAAAATCTTTCTAAGACCATTCATTGGAAATATAGAATTTTTAAAAAATGACACTTAGAAATTTAATATATCAATTAACTTAAAGTCAATATTCATTTATACTGGCAGCATGTAAAAGGAAGAGAAAAACCTAAATATATATTTTTTCTTCAATATTATTTTTGATTACCAGCTTCAAGTGTCCAAACTCTGAGAGTTTATTGTAACATATTATCCTTTGTTCAGACTGAATCAACATTATTATACTAGGATATGCAGTAAGTGTAGAAAGAAACGGATACTTCAGCATTTCCTTAGGGTCATCTACTCAATTGTGCTTACTATTAGATAATAAAATTTAAAGTAAGTCATAGGAGTAAATAATGCTGGAAACGGGAACACTATTATATATCTGATCTGGCAGTCCCTCCTCATGCTCCCTTCACATCTGCTGAGAATTAACACAAAATGCCCTAATATCTTCACAGAGACCTACTGAAATAGGTTTGAGAAGCATTCAAAGTAAAATTAATGAAACTATTTTTAAAAGTGAAAATCTACAAATAGTAAACAGGAACGCTATAAAGATGAGTTAAAATAAATCTAATAACATGACAGAACCATTAAATTGTTTTTGAAAAGCAGAAGGCAGATGATGAAATTGCACTTAATTCTGAAGCAACTCAGATATAGCCTATCATTTCTATTCCTTTCTAATAAGCATTTACAACATGGTTTCTTATCTCCCTCTTACAAAACGGCTCAGCACAACCATCTATACATTCTAGTTGGTTTTTAAAATTTGGTCACAACTGATAAACCGGGTCACACGATTTTACCCTATCGTTTCTGTTGATCTGCATCAGATTGCTTTATGCCAGAATCAGACAGTTCTAATACAGGATTTACAAATCCAGAATACTCAGAATTGCCATTGCCGTCCATTTCGGCACTAACAAAATCATTCTCCCACTCCAGCCCGTTGGAATCCTCAGAGGCTGATGTAGGGTTACTTCCAGTCTTCTTGCTGCTGTACTTAAGTGCTGCTCGGAGAATGTCTTCCTCTGTTTTGGAACGCTCTCTCATCGGAAGCATGCGATTCATTCCTATTATTTGGAGAGTTGTTACAAATCTCAGTGAAAATTTAAGAAGCTGTGTCAAAAGACTTACCAGTTAGTAATACAGTTTTTATTTAACAATCAGACTTGGTTTGTTAATTAACTTCAAGAGTCAGTCCTATGGAGGCCTTGTTAAGGAAAGGTTTCTAGTTGGCTCTCTCTCCTACCTGGTCTAGTTTAGTAACTAACTGTGTTAATGACTAGAATAATAACCTCAAAAGTCATATTATCTACAAATCTGATTAGCATACAGTGTGGATGACAGACTCTGGAATTGAAAGACCTCACAGGCTTTAAATCAAACTTAAAAAGATGCTACAATAAAAATAAATTTAAAGTCTGCTGCTTGGGACCCAGATACAAAATAACAGAAGTACAGGACTGTGGAAAGTGTTTAGCTGAGAAGACGACTTAATTAAGTAAGTTAAAGCAATCTTTGGTAAAGTTATTCAAGTCCCTTGTATCTTTGTTTGTTTCTTGATAAAAGAAATGGCTTGACTAGAGGACTAAGGTCCATTGCATCTCAAAATTCTATAAATACTTAATGCTTACTATTCTTCTAAAGTCCTACATTCTATAATTGGTTCTTCCTTTTTGTGGATTACCTAGTTCCTAAAATGAAAATGAAAATGAAAATGAAAACTTGAGCCTTATTCAGTGAAACAGCCTTTAAAAACCTCCCATGTTTTAGCTACAATTTTGAGTACTTACTATGTGCTATACTCTGTAGTGGGTATTTTATATACATTTTATTTCATCCTCACAACATTCATATGTTCATTTGTTCAAATATTTATGGACTGCTCATTGTGTGCCTCATTTCATTTCATTTCATTTCATTTCATTTCATTTCATTTCATTTCATTTCATTTATTTATTTTGTGCCAGGCATTTTAGACCTGTGTATACAATGGTGAATAGTCATTCTTTAAAGTAGGTTTATTATTCCCTTTTTATGATGAACAAACTGAAGCTGTAAAGAGATTAAGAAATCTCCTGAAAGTACTAGAGCTAGGAAAACATACCAGCTAAAATTCAAACTCATGTCCATGTTACTTACAGCTTTTGAACTACACAAAAAAACCCCTACCATTTATAATGAACCAAAAGATAATAAAATTTTGGCTTTACGTAGACCACAAGGGGGCAGTAATTCTTCTTATTAAGTACTATAGGTTCATTAACATTTATTTTCTAAAGCGCAAGAAACACTAAGAATTAAGTAACTTTCTAAACCATTTATCAACAGATGATAATCACTAATATAGTAAGAGACTAAGAAATTTTTATACTGATTTTTCATGGTCTTGCACTCATTTCAGTTTAAAGTAAAATACCAAGTAGATTTCTATAAATTAACACAGATTAATATTTTCAGGTATAATTGTGAATATAAAATACCTTCTTCATCTTCCCACTCTAGATCTAGGGAAGTGCTGTCATCATTTCCACTGGTTGATTTAGTTTTGGTCATTAAATCACAACTGCTTTCTGTATTTGGTGTCAAAACTGTGGCATCTGATGAGAGTCCTAGAATATACATTAAATATAATGTGGTCATTTATATTCTTTTATCACAACCATTTATTTTGTAATATTACCCTTCTCCAAGTATTATTACTTTTAACATCATAAGAAACAATTATTGAAATCATCACATTGGTTAAGTTTCTATTGGGAACAATATAAGGCTTTTCCCCTTTCTTTCTTTTTATTTTTTTACCATGTAGCGTGATAAACATGCAAATTTAAATGAATTATATAGGGGCGCCTGGGTGGCTCAGTCAGTTGAGCGGCGGACTTCAGCTCAGGTCATGATCTCGCGGTCCGTGGGTTCGAGCCCTGCGTGGGGCTCTGTGCTGACAGCTCAGAGCCTGGAGCCTGTTTCAGATTCTGTGTCTCCCTCTCTCTGACCCTCCCCCATTCATGCTCTGTCTCTCTCTGTCTCAAAAATAAATAAACATAGGGGCGCCTGGGTGGCTTGGTCGGTTAAGCGTCTGACTTCGGCTCAGGTCATGATCTCACTGGCCGTGAGTTCGAGCCCCGTGTCGGGCTCTGTGCTGACAGCTCAGAGCCTGGAGCCTGTTTCAGATTCTGTGTCTCCCTCTCTCTCTGCCCCTCCCCTGTTCATGCTCTGTCTCTGTCTCAAAAATAAATAAACGTTTAAAAATAAATAAATAAATAAACGTTAAAATAAATAAATGAATTATATAAACTTTTCCAATACAATAAACTCTAGGTAATATATTTTTTTAAACACTTTTTATTTATTTATTTTTAAAATTTTTTTTTTTTCAACGTTTATTTATTTTTGGGACAGAGAGAGACAGAGCATGAACAGGGGAGGGGCAGAGAGAGAGAGAGGGAGACACAGAATCGGAAACAGGCTCCAGGCTCTGAGCCGTCAGCCCAGAGCCCGACGCGGGGCTTGAACCCACGGACCGCGAGATTGTGACCTGGCTGAAGTCGGACGCTCAACCGACTGTGCCACCCAGGCGCCCCTCTAGGTAATATTTTTAATAGCCAATTATAAAGAGGGACAAAAAAATAAATTAACAAATAAAAATGAAAATCAGTCCATGTTTTCAAGAGGAACTGCTTTTGGGGTTCCAACTTTTGAAACTTAGAGAAAAACATTTTAATCTTAATCTTAATGTTTAAAACATTTAGTCTTTAATTAATTTGTAATAACTAAAATGAGTATACTTTTGTAACTACTTCTTCCCATCTTCCCTTCTTCTGGGAGATGGAGAGGTAGGACCAGAGTAGAAATAGAAAAACGTGCTTGACTCTCCATCCAGATCTACAGTAATACCCTGAGATTTTTCTTTGCTCCAATTCCCTTTTGAAAAGGAAAGATACAAATGTATAATACAGAACTAGTTAATTGATATATCTGGGAAATACAATTTTAAAGGGCAGGAAGTTCTTCTATAGAATGAGAGTCAGGATCTCCATTTATCTGTTTGTTGTGGCATTAAGTAAAATTAAAATGTATGCATATATTTTAAAAGACTTACGACTACTTCGAAAAACTTCATACTGTGACTTTACATTTCTTAAACAAGATTCAAAGTCATCTTCTGGTCCTGAACTGTAATAAAAGTAAAAGAACTTTTTAATATATTCATAGTAGATGCAACAAAATGCATGCTTATGCTAATGAAGGCATTTTAGTTTGAGGGTCTATCCCACACAAATTTATAATTACTATACAATTAGAATTACCTAATGAAAATAGGTCCTAATTTTCTTAATGCTAGCAATAAATTGAAAATAATAAGATTTTGGTTAATCTTGAAGTCAAAGTTTAGTCATAAGCCCATTTTTATAATTTATAATAATGAAGCACGAACAAGGTTCTTTGAATGAGTGGAAAATACAACTTTGGAATGTGTGTTCTAAAAAACAATCATACATAAACTTTGTTATAAGAAAAAGAGGGGTGCTAAGGAAAACACAATCTAGCAAGGCATAAGCAATTTATCCAAAGGCATTTGGTCTGTTACTGCATTATTTTCTATATGGAAGATATGACCACTCTTAAAAACACAATGAAATTAATTTAAATAAATAATGAGCACTTTCCAATGTAAAGAAAGCAAATGTTCTCAGTCTTTTTACAAAGTAGTGTCTCTATTTTTTAGGGAACACATAAACATAGTATGTATACAAACATCCAGAGCTGAACTGTGTTCTCTTTGGAAATAACATTTTCTACTACAAAGGGAAGTATTATGTTTCACTGTTTACCTTTGATATTCTCCATTGTTCGAAGGATGGTATCGCTGCACAACTCTCTGCCTTTCTTGCTTTGGAAACATAATGCAATACAAAATCACTCTGTTGTAAAGTTATATTTTAAAAAAATCTTTCATGTAACACCAAAAGGTAATTTTTTCCTAGTTCCTAAAAAAAAAAAACAGACTTAAAAAGTTATTCCATTGAAGGTTTTTTTAAAAAAAATGTATCACTGTTCATTTCTATATCCTCTTATTTATGGATAGAATCTCTATCCTTGTATAATCCTTGAGGGCTCAGAATATTTACAGTGTTATTAAAAATAACTTTTAAAACAGGTATATATTGGTGTACTCAACATTCTTATTATACCCAAGAACTTATAATAAATGGAAGGATGAGGGGTAAGAAAAAAATAGTTAAAACAGTGGATGAAGTTCTATTTTGGCTGAAATAAATAGCAATAAAACAAAAGATCTAGAAGACCTGGCTGAGCTGACTCAGAAATAATAAAAACAAAGGATTTAGAAAACCTGTCAAGAGTTAGGGCTTTGATAAACTTAAAAAAAAAAGTGGTGCTTGGGCGGCTCAGTTAACCATCTGACTCCTGATTTTGGCCCAGGTCATGATGTCAGGGTTTGTGAGATCGAGCTCTGCATTGGACTTTGCACTGACAGTGCAGAGCCTGCTTGGGATTTTCTCTCTCTCTCTCTCTCAAAAATAGATAAACTTTGGAGGAAAAAAAGAATTAGGGTTCTGACGCTTATTAGCTGTGTATCCCTGGGATGTTCTCTACTTTCTGTTTATCTGTAAATTACAGATGGCTATATTACTGCCCTAACACACTCATAATGCTATTGAAAATCAAATGGATTTGCATATATCTGTGTATGTTTGTGTGCCAGTGTATGTTGTACAGACTATTATGTGTTTCTGGAAAACTGAGAGAACCCAAATAGATGCTGCATATGGAATGCTTTTGTCTTTAAAAGGTGAGCAGTAGAGATTTTATCATAGTAAGAAGAGTTATCTAAAGTATAGCCAGAAAAATATTTTTATTTCCTAGTAGGTGAGTTAATTTTTAACCTTTTTCACAAGTTAGAATATATTGAAAAACAAAAACAAAACCAAAAAAAACCCCATTCTCCCACATAATCTAATTAATCTGCTGAAACAATTTAATAAAAACGGGAGGGGAGCGGGAAGAGAAAGAGATAGAGACAAAGAAAGAGAGAAAGGGCACTGGTCACATATAAATTCATGGCAATATGACACATGATTTTTCAGTTTCTCTGTTACAATAATTCTTATGTGACATGATCTTTGTACTACTTCAGTTAATATTACAGCACAGAGTTCACACAGGCAAAATATGGAGGAAGATGCTAAGTAGGATAACTGACCAAGCACTGCTGTGCTTTGAACTGCGGCTCTACCATTTATTAACTGCAGGATCTCAAGCAAGTTACTTAAAATCTCTGTCCCCTGGTTTCCTCATCTATAAAATGAGGACTGAAAATGCTACCTATCTCCTAGGATTGTTGTCAGTATTAAACAAGGTAAAACATGTAAACTAATTAAAACACTTCCTGACACTTAGCCAGGGCTCCATAAATGCCTGTTATTAATAGTGGTCTGGCAATTACAGTAATGCCATATTAGCATACAGCATGGTGAGATATAATAAATCTGTTGCCTTCTCTGATAATATGCCAAAGATTTCTCAAGACTCAAACTCCCAGTCTCCCAAAGACACAAGAGTAAAGATGAGAAATATACAGTATCTGAAGATGAGGCAAACTGCCTAGCTTACCAGATTCAAAGAAGTAGAAGAAATTCTAGCAGTTCAACGAATTGGTCTAAAAAATACTCACAAAAGTAAACTAAAAAGTGCTGTAGAAATTATTTGATGCTATTCCTAGTTGTTAAAGACGAACTAATTTGCCTTTAAAATTCCTAAGAATGGGGGAGCCTGGGTGGCTCGGTTAAGCATCCGACTGTTGATTTCAGCTCAGGTCAAGATCTCACAGTTTGTGGGATGAAGCCCTGCATGGGGCTTCTGTGCTGACAGCGCAGAGCCTGCTTGGGATTCTGTCTCTCTCTCTCTCTCTGCCCCTCCCCTGCTTGTGCGCTCTCTCTCTCAAAATAAATAAACTAGAAAATAAAAATGAAAATTCCTAAGAATATATGCATAAATACATTTGCTGTTAAACAAGAAGCCCTTGATTCTGGGGGGTGGAAGAAGTCTCAACTGAGATTTGTCAGAGAAAATCAGGAGATGAGCAGCCCTGACATATGTTGGGGTCTTTTCCCCTCACCTCCAAGAGCTTTCGCTGCTTTGCTGCCCTGGCTGCTTCACGCTGTGCAGCGTATAAAGCTTCTTCTTCTAGTCTTAACTTCTCTTCTTGTAAGGCTAACTGTACATGAACAAAACAATAAGGATTAACAAAAACCAGAACCTGTCTGACTGCTCTAAAAATAAAATGTTTGTTTGTAAAATTAAAAATAAATTATTAAAAAAATAAATGACCTCTATAAAGCATAACAGAATTGAAATTTTTGTGATTTCTCATTTCAATTTCTCCTCTTACAAAATAATTCAAATGATATCAAAGATATTATAGAACTCTTTAGAAACTGAATTATGAAGTAGTAGCATTTAATTTGCAGAAATACAAAATTGTTTCTTTAGAATATATAGTGATCTTCATGCTCAACAATTGTTCCAATGCCTATCACTCTGACTAGTTTAATGGTTTTGGCTCTCCTGAGTCCAAGGTCTTTAAACTAAGGCCAATCATACCACCATCTATCAAAGTGAAGTAAGCTTTCACAAAGTTCATGTCTCATTGATGCACATGTGTCCTGAATTTTATTACCACCAAGCTATTCAGCAATTAGTTTCACATTTAAATTCTTGCTATTCCTAATAGCATCCAAACTGCTTTAGTGATAATTCATTGCATGTCAAACCAAATTTAAAAATCAAATTTCAATGATTTTTTCTTTAGCCTAATATTAACATCTATTTGCATAGCTTAAATTAATGCTGTTGAAATCAGTAATTGGTACTAAACAAACTGTTCTTAAATGTATAACAGAATATGACTAATTCCACTTACTGATTAGCAAAACTATAATTACAGGCCATTTCCATCAACACATTAAAATAAATATAACATTTAGGATTATAGTTTATGGTTCACTTACTAAGAATAAATAAATCCAAGACAAACAAAAAGACTTAAAAAATACTTAATGTGAAACAGAGTAGTTTTTAAAAGTTGGTTTTAAACACAAAAATACATGTATCTTGCCAGAGTCTCTACTTGTGAATTAAGATGTTATTTTTTAGAAGAATGTATTATCTTCATTTTTGGCAGCATATGATTTCTGATCAATTAAATCAAAATAAAAGAAACTATAATAGACTGGAACATTATTCTTTACTTTTTGTTCTTCTCTTACTTTTAAATAATTTTCATCTGTATAATATCTAAATATAGGTTCAGTGACTGTTCATATGCCCTATATTAATGACAATTTTCTCCATACTATAAACTGAAGCTTTATGAGAACACATACTTAAGCAACATAAAAGACTATTTACCTCTTTTTGAATTTTCATATCAAGATCTTTCTGTTTTTCAGCAATAGAATCATAATGCCTCTCTCTTAGGTTAACAATTTCTTCCTCAGTAAGAGGTCTACAGAGAAAAATGAGGGAGAAAAAGAAAGAAAAGAAAAAATACTTCTGATGAGTTCAAGTCCAAATAAAAAACTCATAAACCAGAGAAATACTAAAATTTTACTGTCCAAAATGTATTAAAGCAATTTGATGCTATAATTTCAATTGTTAAGAGTAAAAAGGCATACATTCTAACACTTGCTATAATTTGGTATATATGTTGAATAGGATGATATATTCTCAGATTATTTTTTAGCACTACAACCACTTCTAAGATATGTGGACTCCATTTACCTTCACTTTGGCTCTGCTTCAGCCATCTGGCCATATCCCAAAATATTCACCATAAAGCATAAAGCTATGCTTTGATAGCCCTCTTACCATTCATTCTAGGACTCTTAACTCTCATACCCGATACTCTCCCGATTTATCCTGGCCAATCAGTCAGTCTGGTCACCATAGGCCCTTGATCCTTCCCTTTTCTCCTCGTCAACCCATGCTGATTACCTGGCCATACTTCACATACAACCAATGTGGACACCATGGCAAATTTGAAGTACTTTCTTACCAACATACACACCTTCTTGCATTCCTATCATAATACCATATTCACCCAGCTTACTTTCTGACCTTGGATCACTTCCATGATTAGCCCTTTCTCCTGAGAGCTGCTAAAGAAAATCTAACACCTATCTGGTTCTCAGTCCCTAGCAATAACCCTTTTCTTAGACATGATCAATTACCTCTCACATCTTAAGCTATACTTCAAATCTTCAAGTACTCCTTAAGTTCTGCATTTAAACTCTTTTCTCTCAGAAGTTAACTTCACCCCACTCTGAGATATGAGGATATCAACCAGCAATTCCTTCAACTTCTTGCCACCTCACCTCCACCTCACCTCTTACTTAAGTCTATCCTCTCTATTCTTCCCTCAATCCTCTGAAGAGCTGGCATTCCTTAACTTGTTCAAGGTCATCTGCTATACTTCTACTCTTGATTCATTTGACATGGATGCCACCCTCCCTCCCCCACTCCAGGGCATTCCCTGGGACATTGCCTATTAATTAGCACCTCTCTTTCAGCTTCACCCTACTTTTTATCTGTCTTTACCTTTCTTCCATGTGAAGGGAAGAGGGAAGGAAGAAAAAAAAAGAAGAAGGAAAAATCTTCATTTTACCTATATATTTTTCTAGTTACTGCTCCCTCTCCTTCCCATTTCAGCCAAAATTCATGAAACTAAATGTACACTGATAGCACATCTAGCACTTAATTTGTATCAGGTTCTCTTCAATGTGCTTTACGTATATTAATTAATTTCAATCCTCACATCAATCAACATTAGCAGGTAGAGACAGAGATGATACACACGAGGGAAATGAGATAAAGACAGATTATGTCCACCATGTTCTTTTAATTGTTTTTGCCCACTGAGTCTTGGTTGTCTTCAGAATCCTCTTCTAGTGTTTGCCTATTCAGTTCTCAGACCGTTGCTCTCTCTCCACACACTCCAACCAACCCACTTCCTCCTGGTCCCAATCTCGGGTGGGTGATCTTGATAATGATCACGGTTTTAACCATCAGTATAAGGTAATGTCTCCTACTTCTGTTCCTCTAGCCCTAACTTCTGCCTGGGGCTTTTTTTTTTTTTTTAAGTTTTCTTTTTGAGGTCTCACATAAAATACACATTTCAAGTGTTATTTCACTTAAGAGTTTTGACAACTGTATATACTCATATAACTTCAACACAAAGGAAGATACAAACATATCCATCCCTCCACAAAATTCTCTTGTAACTCTTTCCTGTCAACCCCCTTTGTTCGTGCAATTTCTTCTGTCTGGAATGCTCTCCTCCTCTGGATAGTCATCACTAGCCAACACTCCCAGGATTGACCTAAGTGTTATCTTAAAGAAGTCTACCACAACACACCTCTTCTCACACATTTTAGGCAAAGGGTCTCTCCTGCATTTTCCCTGCATGTTTTATAACTGCTAATTAATCTCTTTCCCCATCTTATGTTGAAATTAGTCGTCTACACAAACTACCTCCTAGACCAGGATATTCTTTCTTCTAATGGAGAGAACCATGTTTGACTTTTTAATCCCAGTGCCTGGTATAGTGCCACATGATAGTTGCCTAATGTTTGCTAAACTAAAAAAGATAAAGAACATTCATTCAAAATATGAAACAGTATATGAAAATATTCTCTTGATATTAAGAACTCTTGAGTTAAAGACAGATGGTTCTTTTTCAAGTAGCTCAGGAAGAATCTAAAGAGGCTGTTTAAACAAATTGAAGTATCAAGGTTCTAGTTAACCTTATTAGTAAAACAAACTTTAGAATGTCATGAGGAAGAAAAAGGGCGATCACATTTTAAAAATTCAAGGAAATGTAATTATTAATATTAAATAGTTTATTAAAAACTACAATATACATGACTTAGGTTCAATAGGAGAGCACTAGGCAATCATGTACATTCAATTCCTTAATGTTCAAAACAACAGTTTGAGACATTATTATTTGTCTCAATCTGACAGAAAGAGAAAACTAAGGTCCTAAAATGTAAACTGTTCAATCCCTCAAAGCAAGCAAATGACAGAGCCTCGCTTCTTAGGGAGCTTCTTATGGTTCACACAGACATTAAAAAAAAAAAAAAAGCTTTACTTACCTATGACTGCTTCCTGGACTTTCCCCCTGTATAAAAATTAAACAATTAAAGAAATTTCATTAGGTGAATTCTATGCGAGGCAATTCAACACATTTTTTATTTAATCAAAATATTTTTTGCTTATCTATTTTTATCATGTAAACAAATTTTATTATTAAGAGTGTTTTAAACAAAAAGCTTTAAAATTTTACTATTTCTCAAAAGCAAAATTAAATATTTAGCTTAATTTATATTAACTAATTATTGGACATTTCTTAACTTTTTTTTTTTTTAATGTTTATTTATTTTTGAGACAGGGAGAGACAGCATGAACGGGGAGGGTCAGAGAGAGAGGGAGACACAGAATCTGAAACAGGCTCCAGGCTCTGAGCTGTCAGCACAGAGCCCGACGCTGGGCTCGAACTCATGAACCGCGAGATCATGACCTGAGCCGAAGTCGGACGCCTAACGACTGAGCCACCCAGGCGCCCCTCTTAACTTTTTCTAACAAATATATATTCTATACCAAATGAACTTCTGTGGTCAGGATGGTACTAGACAATATACTTTCTATGCCCTCTTCATTTACAGTTGATCTTCATACTTTGTAGATTCCATATTTGTAAATTTACCTATAAGGCTAAAATGTATTTTAACAAAAAAACTAATAACCCCTGCACTTTTGTCATCATGAACAGACTTTCACAGAGCAGCAAAAAACTTCGAGTTGCTCGATATGCACCTTCCCAGTTGAGGTAGAACATAGCGATGCTCTGCCTTCTTGTTTCAGTTCTCCTACTGTCCTCGTTACAGTCTACTGAGTGCCATGTTTTTTGCCTGTTTGTGTATTGTTGGTGATTTCACTGTATGGTGCTGAAGTGCTGTCTAATATTCCTAGTCACATGAAGACTGTGGCAAGCCTTATGGAAAAAATGTGTGTGTCGGATAGGCTTCTGTTCAGACATGACTTACAATGCTGTTGGCCATGAGTTCAATGTTAATGAATCAGTAATATATATTAAAATAAGGTGTAAAACAGAAATCTAAAACAAGGTAATTTACTGATTGGGCGATGAAAATGTTGTGGCTAGAAGCTTACAGGAATCTAACTCTCCATTTTTCCTAAGAGTAATTTCCAGTTGGTATTCAGTAATTCAGCATTTACAGCAACTTTATAGGACATAACTACCACAAATGATGAGAATGAATTGTTTTTGTTTTTTTCTTCACACGGTTATGAAATTACCTATAGTTTTTTTTTCCTCCAAAGTAAACCAGAACTACTTACAAAGCTGATTTGAATTTATGCATCTTTCTTACACACTTAAGCTATTCACATGTGATAGTTAACATATATGGGCAAATAACAACAGGAAACAGGTGCTGATAAGAAACAGTACCACAAAATAGGGTGATGTTCAACTAAACCAAACACAAAACATGACACAGAAGGGGAGAAGACCAGTTAGGAAAAACAAAAGCAAACAAAAAACTCAACCAAACAAAAAGCATCTTAGGAAAACACATGGAACCACATTCTTTTGAAAAGCAGTATGATGCAATAAAGGTTGAAAGGACTCTTACATTTAGCACTTCTAGAGTTTAGAAACTTTAAAAATATTATGTAAAGTGTTTGCTTACACTTATCTTAAAAAATAACATGGAATTAAAATGACTTGAAATGGGAAAGAAACTGGGTTCTATGAAACATAAATGTATTTGGGAGAAATTTTACTGGGAAACAAAGGCTATGCTAGTTTCCCAAATGTGTTCTATCAGAGGATAATAAATATGTAGTATTATCTGAAAAAAGGAATCATACCCAAATTAATTTGGGAAATGCTGAGTTGAATAGGTTTAAATAATTTTCTTAACAGTTCTCTTAACAGTTCTTCTCAGAACCTTTACCATGTTAATTTACATTCTGAAATAGTATTCCATACACACTCGGAAATGTTGGGCTAAACGATAATTTAAATTTAGTTTGATACATTTTCCTTTTCCCTTAGCAACAAAAAGTGATAAAAGGTCAGAGCTCTCAGTGTTCTTATAGAACTCATTTTAGAGTTGTATAAAGTTTGCCCAAGGGAGGTTTAGTAACTTGCACAAACTCATATAATTAGTTTAGTGAAACTGAAGTTTAGCTCACAATCTAAAGCTCTTCTAACTATAACCAGTGCATAAGAAGTATACACCACAGTTCATTAATTCTACACTGTACTTTTTTCATATTTTCACACTTCTGTACTTCAAATGCATCTTAAATTTAAGTTTTAGATGAGATGAAATGCAAAAAGTCAACAAAAAGAATAACTGATAAAAAAGAGAATGGCTAAAGTCAGAAAGTGATTATAGAATGGGCATGCATAAATTCTACCCTCAGAAATCTATGAAAACTATGGTTAAAGAATGGATCTACCTTGGGTTGTTGAAGAATTTTACCTACCTAATGGCAAGAGGTTAGAAATATCCTTTTTAAAGTTCCTTGAGTTCTATAGCATGCTTTAAAATATGATATATATTTATATATATATAAAATACATGAAACCAACATATAAAACTATATGTAATATACCATATATATAGTATTATATATGTTATACATGAGAAAATTCTGAATGATATGCTAATATAAATTGGTAAAAGGACATAGTTAGGGACTAAGAAGTAAAAATAAAAACCAAAAAATAATAATCCTGAAAGACAATAAAATAAAAATTTTTTAAATAAAACCTAGGATTAATGCGATGATTCATGAGAACAAATATGGGTTTTGCACTACTGTGGAAATACTTACTTCATCACTTTCTACTAGATTCTCAAACTGAAAGAACAAGAAAGCAAGCGTTAGGGGGGATATTTTTCTAAGGTACATACCTCATAAAAAATTGTCACTTTTTCACTTCAAAAATAATATACCTTTATACTTTTAAGATATTTGAGTCATGTGTCCCTTTATACACTAGTTCATTTGATATATTCAACAGTCCTATAAGATAGCCAAGATAAGTATATACTGTTATTTATGATTTATATGAAAAAGAAAAAGGAGAATTAAAGCAATTTTCTTCATAAATCAGAAACTTTTTAAAACTTATAAACTATTTCACCTGAATTATTTCATATGGGTGTTTTAAACCCATACTACCAGAATTTTCCACTTGAATTCAAAAAAAATTTAATGTCATAAGAAGGAGAATTTACTCAAGAAACAGGGCCTTAAAAGATACCCAAATAAGAATTTATCTTATAATATTTATATTTATTCATCTATTCATTAACTGTTTACTGAAAATCTACCAAATGGTAGTCACTGCTCTCAAATATAGTGTCTGTCTTTCTACAGACAGGAAAGTAAACAATTTGTTGATGATGTGATGAACAGTATTATATCCAATGACTAAATGAAAGTCATTACTACTAAATTGTATTACTAAAATATTTGTATTTAAACTATAAATAATTTGATAAACACCAAAAGAAAAAAGTTTTATTGTTAACATTATCTATTATTAAATATTAACATGATTAAAATCAAGAAAACAATGCATTTAAAAGGTTTAGAATGACAAGAATTTAAAGAAGTGACTTGGGGCACCTGCATGGCTCAGTCGGTTAAGTGTCCGACTTCGGCTTAGGTCATGATCTCGCGGTTTGTGAGTTTGAGCCCCACTCTGTGCTAACAGCTCAGAGCCTGGAGCCCGCTTTGGATTCTGTGTCTTCTCCTCTCTCTCCCCCTTCCATGCTCATGCTCTGTTTCTCTCTGTCTCTCAATAATAAACGTTCAAAAAAATTTTTTTTTTCAAAAAAAAAATTTTTTTAAAGAAGTGACTTAAAATTGTTTAAAATTATTATCTTGAACTTTTTGTTTGTTTTTTGGTTTGTGATTTAAAAAAAAAACTAATTTCTGGTTTACTTGCTTCCTTATTTAATATAGAAGGCAGTGACGTACAGTGTTCAACCTTTGAAGCCAGGCAGTTTTGGACTGGATTTAGGTTCTGCCATTTATGGGCTGTAACAAAGCCCAACTTCTTCACCTGTCTAAGCCTCTCATTCTCATCCATAAAATGGGATGACTGCCACCCATTCAGCAGAACTACATTAAGAATTATGTGTGATGACGTTTATAAACTATGGTGGAGTAGGTGGGACATAGCAGGGACTGAATAGATTCTATTATTATATTTTACACACAAAGAATAAGAAACTCAGTGATTCATCCTGTGGAGTTGCTTAAAGTCAGCTTTCTGCTTTGATCCTGCTGTACTTCTTTACTGGGGCAGGCCAACCATCTATGTCTAGAATCACTGCCTACTGAGCCATTGTAACTGCACAAGAGTACCCTCTCTTTGAATTGTGCACTGTGAAAAAAAAGACAAAAAACAAAAACACCACTTCTTAGTAGAAATAGCAATTCTATCAGAAGAACAGGACCGTAATCTTCTGCAAACTTCGCCCTATTCACCCCTCCCCTCCCCACCCCAATTCTTTTCCTTTTCATTGGCATCAATAATACTGAAATATAACAAGTCCATACTAAATCTAGGGCCCTTAATGAAAAGAAAAATGTCCCTTCTGCCTTCCTGAAGGGACTTTTATCCAATCAGATTCAAGACTTACTTACCTCTATAGTTAAGTGCTCACCTCTTGAGCATGTTCTAAAATACTTGGATCTGGGAAGAAAAGCAGAAAAACTTTAAAAATCACAATTAATACTAAAACTGAGCCAATGTAGTGACATAAACACATTTCTATAAAAACATTTCCCAGATTTTCAAACTTAGTTATGAGTTTAAGAGTGTTCAACCAACATTTACCTACCGACACCACTATTTACTCAACCTGTAATAACAAATTAATTTATTATATTTACTACATAGAATACAATTAAATTTTAACACTCATTATTGTTATTGTATCAAGGAAAGTATGTTAAAATATTGATGTGTTAAACAATGTATAAGAGTATGTCTCCAATTTTCGAAAACATATGCAAAACAACATAAATCTGGAAAGATATATGCCAATATGCTAAGAGTGGTTGTCTCTGGATTATGGAATCCATGTTTATACAAAGTTAGGCACTTTTTATTCTTTCCATGTCCATATAAATTTTAATCATTCTCTTTTGCTCCTATTAGTGAAATTTACAGGTTATCAAACAAGAAACTCCTTTGTTATATCTGCTCCAAGAACATGTCCACACTCTATTAACTATGTTTCTGTCCTCTATTATAGTATGAAAGTTGGTATAGGGCAGAGACAACCAAACTTCTTTACTACTGGAAATGCCAGGAGATTATAAGACTTTCACTTATAATGTGGTTCGTGTTATAGCTGCTTAAATTAATGGTTGAGTGGACTTCATGCCCCCACAGAGACCAAAAGTCACACTGAGGGTTTTTAATGGATCCTTGGACAGAAAGGATCCTTTAAAAGATGAGAAGAATCCTGGGGTTAGGATAGGTCAGAATGCTTTGTGAATATTATGTGTTTATGTATGTGTGAAAGGGAGACAGGTTTAGTGAAAGGGAATGAATGCTGTATTATCATGATAAAATTTTTACTATTATAAAGAATAAAAAACAGTGAAATCATAGGTCCCATTTTTCTTAGTACAATCTTTATTTGCTAACAGATGCAAAGCAGTTTTATTGCCCATTAAGAGATAATTAATAAAAAACAGAGGACTTGGAATTGTCATTTTACAGATCTAATAATTTATGGAACATACCCAGAACAAACAAAATACCCTTAATTCTCTAAGCATGTAGTGTCCCCATTCTTCTATTTTCCCCATTTCTCAAACAAAAACAGAAATGAGTTGAGCCTTTGAATAGCGCTGTGTTCTGGTATTAGGATACGTACTTCAAGTACTGTATGCTTTCTCCCTGCAACCATCACTCTCTTCCCTGAATGAAGAATCTATCTCTGATTAATCTACTTCTCCTTCCAGGCTTACTGCGATGGTGTAACTGAATAATAAAGTAAAGTTCAGTAATACTAAGTATCTCATTATAGACTATCAATGTGACTTCATTGCTGAAGCAAAACCTAAAGCTAAGTGGTATACTGTCCAAACCAAGGGAAGTAATTGTACTATGCTTGTATTAAATAGCAGAACACTGTGTTTTATTCCAATTATATACAGATACACCCCTAACTTTAGGAGAAGCCCAGGTGCTGACTGTTGTAAATGTCTCACTTTTCTGTGCTTTCTGTCCACATTTAACTTTAGTGAGGATGATTGTGCCTTTGCATGACTCTAAATCCCTGATTTTCTGATCAAACTAGACCATAGTCAAACCCCAGACCCATGTGATTGGTTCAGGGTCATATGGAAACTGAGCAGAGAGATATAATATCTTCCTGAGAGCTCTAGGGAGATGCTAGGAGTTATGCTTCTGAAAATCTTCAAAGAGGAATGAAACCAATCAAAAGAATGTTCTGACAGTGTTGAAGTCATCCCTAAGGATCAGGGGCATCCCTGCTCTGCCCATGGTTTTGCTAGTACTTGATAAATCTAGTATCCTTATAAGAAATTCTACCTTTTGCCTAAGATAGTTTGATCTGGATTTCTGTCCCCACAAAGTCCTGACTAATAAATAAACATAAGTCTATATGATAGAATGGCAAAAGAGCAAGTTAATAGAAAAAAAAACACCCTAAAACCAAAATAAACACAACAATTAAAATGAAAGGTATAAAGAAAAGCAAAACAAGTGAAAAAAAATTTAAGTTTTCTTTTTAAAAACAGATTAGATTGAGACCTTCAATCTAATCTGTTTTTAAAAAGAAAACTTAAATTAGATTAAAGGTCTCAATCTAATCTGTTTTTAAAAAGAAAACTTAGATTAAAGGTCTCAATCTAATCTGTTTTTAAAAAGAAAACTTAGATTAAAGGTCTCAATCTAATCTGTTTTTAAAAAGAAAACTTAAATGTTTTTATTCACAAAAGGCATATATTGATTCCTACTATCATAAATGCCAAGATTATACTAATAGATTAAATACTCAATTTGGCAAACTCAGGGGCAACATTTTTTATTAGAAGAGTTTTATCCTGGGATTTATCCAAAAGGAAGTCGAGAAATATTGTAATACACATTTTAAAGTAATTAGAAAGCCGACTGCTTGCAAGTAGCATCTCAGATTTGAGAGAGCTCTCCATTACTTAAGTGGTACATGGAAGAAATTTAAATTAAAATCTTTACATATTATTGGATGCCTAAAAGTCTAATACATCTGGAATATAACTTTTTCAGGGTTTCCTGTAATAAAGTGCCCTGATTTTCTACCTTGAAGTGTTATTTTATTTATTTAAAATATTTTAATGTTTATTCATTTTGGAGAGAGAGAGAGAGAGAGAGAGAGAGAGAGCAAGCAAGCGGGGAAGGGACAGAGAGAGAGGGAGACATGGAATCTGAAGCAGGCTCCAGGCTCTGAGCTGTCAGCACAGAACCTGTCCCAGGGCTCGAACCCACAAACTGAGATCATGACCCGAGCCAAAGTCAGATGCTTAACCGACTGAGCCGCCCAGGCGCCCCTTGAAGTGTTGTGTTAGAATAAGGAGTGAGGTTCTTCACAATTCTCTACTACCTACTTCTAGGTAAAGATGATAATACAAGTGAGGGGGTCTGAGTGGCTCAGTTGATTAAGCCTCCGACTTCAGCTCAGGTCATGATCTTGCTGTTCATGAGTTCAAGCCCGGCGTTGGGCTCTGTGCTGACAGCTCGGAGCCTGGAGCCTGCTTCAGATTCTGTGTCTCCCTCCCTCTCTGCCCCTCCCCTGCTCATGCTCTATGTCTCTCTCCCAAACTAAATAAATAAACATTAAAAAAAAAAAAAGATGATAATACAAGTGAAAGGTAAGTTGAACAATTGCAGAGAGGAAAATCATGCCTGTTTTATTAAATGTGACCTCAAGTGTTTATTGTTTTATTTCATAAATATTTATTGAGTATGTAAGTAAGTGCTTGGCATGGTTCTAAAGTGCTGGCAATACAACTGTCAATAAAACTGATAAAGACCCTACCACCTTGCAGCTAACATTCTTGGGAATGAATGACAATAAGCAAATGGTGGGAAATGCTACGAAAAAGTAAATACTTCAGAGCAAGCAAAGATAGTGACCAGGAGAGGGAGGTTATTTTATGTAGGGTGGTCAGGGTAGGACTTTCAGTTAAAGCAAAATTGGAACAAAGTTCCCCCAAGAAAGCCAGCCAGCTAGATAACTGGAGGAAAAGAATTCTAAGCAGAAGAAAGACAAATACAAACAAGCTCTGAGGCAAATTGTTCTTTGCATATTCTACGTAAGTGGGGGACCTGAATGAATGGCTGGAATGGGGAGAAAAAGATATGAGGTCTGAGAAACAGCCAGGGTCAGACCACAGGCCTTTGTAGGCCATGGGAAGGGTTCTGGAGTTTATTCTCAATAGTTAAGAATTTACAAAAAAATATTTCTGTCTTTGGCATCCCCCCCCCTTTTTTTTTTTTTAGCTTTTATCATGACAATTTTCAAATATGCACAAAAGTAGGGAGGAGAACATATACACCTCCTTGTACCCATTACCCTACTTAAAAAAGTTACCATTTTCCCAAGCAGGCTGTGTATTGTCAGTGCGGGAGCCCGGCCTGGGTTCAGGCTCATGAGCTGTGAGATCATGACCTGAGTAGAAATCAAGAGTTGGACACTAACCAACTGAGTCATCCAGGTGCACCCCAACTTGCAACCCCCCTACTTCCTCTGTAGTCCTCTTTTAGTCTGTAACAGCCCTCCATGCCACTGATGTATTGGAGAAATTGTGTCATTTGTCCTGTAGAATTTCTCAATTTCTAGGTTTGGCTGATTGTTCTTCTCTTGGTGCTGCTTGCTTCCTCTATCCTCTGTATTTCCTGTGTACTGATAATTTGATTTAAATTGAGTGTAATTTTTTAAGGCAAGAACTCTTCAAATATGGCACTTGCTGTTGAACTAAATTATGAGGAAATTTATTTTTGTCCGCCTCACTTTTACTGATGCTAAGATGATCTGTAGGTTCAGGTATTGTCAGCCTAATTCATTACAAAGTTTCAAACCAACCTAGAAAAGGGGTGACTGGTGTTTTTAGATGCCTTACGCTTAACATCCATACATAGTTAAGAGTCTGGATGAGAATTCTCTATTCAAATTCCAAGTCTAGCATATTAAGATAAATACCAGTCCCCAAACCCCTTATACTTTTTCTATAATTAACCCTGGGCCTACTTCTCAATTCCAGATCACTAAGAACACCATTATTTTCTTCCTGGCTTCAAACCCAGGAAATTAATCTTTGTTTTCTTTTCCTATCCTAAGGAAGGTTTGCTGTGAACAAAGATACAATGCCAGTGATTTTTCCTCCCATATATATGCTTCGTGCTATTACTAATACAGACACAAGCCTATTGTGTTTAAGGAGTTTACTACCAATCACTGTGGAGAAATAGAAGTATAGCTTATTCTTGGGGAAAAAGGAAGAATGAGCTATTTCTCAAAAAGTTGGAAATACAGAAAACAAAAATTAAAACTATAAAAGCAACACACAATGTATCTGTTACCTTGACAAGCTAAATTACCTTAAAGAAAAAGAATAGCTCCTGGGTAAAGGAAAGAGAAGTAGTTAATATCTAAAAGAAGAATGTCTTAAAGTGGAGGAAATGGAAGGGCAGAAAACAGGGAAGTAAATGTTGGCAGAGTTCATCCAAAGCCCATCTGCAGAACAGTCCCTGGTTCAAGGAACTGAGCTATCTGGACCCAGTGGTAGGTAGTGCTCCATGGTGATGGGTTATTTGAATTGTATAACTTTTTCTGAATTTATGCTAAGAACCTCCACCCTATTATTTACTCATAGTGAAAGAATGTGCTTAACTGAAGCTACAAGTACTATACATTTTCTGGACAGTTATATTTTACATTTTTAATTACCAAATACGCCTTCTGTTTTTCTATATTTGACCCAATAAAGCTGAGGGCAAGAGCCTGGGACAAAGGTAAATCACTGATGTGACTGTTCAAACAAAATTACTAGGTGTTAGGGGCTCCTGGATGGCTCAGTCAGCTAAGTGTCTGGCTGTTGGTTTTAGCTCAGGTTGTGATCTCACAGTGAGTTGGAGCCCCACTTTGGGCTCTGCACGGACGGTGCGGAGCCTGCTTAGAATTCTCTCTCTCTCCCTCTCTCTCTCCTCTCTGCCCCTCCCACGTCTCTCTTGCTCAAAATAAACTTAAAAAAAAAATTACTATGTGTTAATGGAAAAACAAAACTAGCCACAGAAAAATCACAGGACTTGTCATCTTCAGGTCTCCCAAGTCCTGTGCAGGAATATTTCATTACAGTACATAGGTCCTAGTTGAGAATATTTTCTTCAAGAATGAAGTTCTAGTTGTATATAAAAGGCACCATTAAAAAAGAGCAGTGGAAAATGAGATACAAAGAAACAGGATCAGTCTAAAACCAGAAATTTGATACCAACCAATTAAACTACATTTCCAACAACCTTAGATGAAAGTTAAATCTTAGAAAGAAAAATAAGAAACAAAATGATTGAAAGTAGCAATGTCTATTGCAAAGGCCTGGCTCTTTTTTTTTAAAGTTTATTTTTATTTATTTTTGAGAAAGATACAGAGAGCAAGCGGGGGAGGGGCACAGAGAGGAGACAGAATCCCAAGCAGGCTCCACACTGATGGTGCACAACCTGATGTGAGGCTTGAACTCATGAACTATGATATCATGACCTGAGCCAAAATCAAGAGTTGGATGCTTAACCAACTGAGCTACCCAAACGTCCCACAAAGGCCTGGCTCTTGATTACTATCACTTGGCTTAAAGAAATAACGTTTTGCTTTCTTCAATTTGAAAAAAAAAAATTGACTTGAAAATTCCTAGTATGCATAATGTTACAAAAAAACAAAGTATAACAAACTATTACCATAATGGAGAGCAAAGAGAGACATTTATTGTCTATAATGGGCCAGGTATTATTATGCATGTATGGACTTTGTTGTTTTTTTATGAACTTAGTTTTTATATGTATTTTTATATACATTTCCTTTCCACAATAATCCTATGAAGTACTGTAATCTTAGAGACAGGCACTGTTCAACACGATAGCCACTAGCCTACGTGTGGCTATCAAGCACTTAACATGTGGCTAGTCTGAAGTGAGAACTCAGTCTGAATATTTCAAATAGACACTGGATTTTGAAGACTGAATACCAAACAACAACAACAAAATAAAATGATCTAACTCCAATAACTAAGCTCTTTCAACATATATTCATGATCAAACATAGATAAATATCTTTTAGATCTTCCTCAATTCCTCTTCCTTCCAAGTTAAACTAATTACAGTTCTGCAGTTGAAAACACTGATGTGCATATTCCAATACTCTGTGTATGGCTTAGAATCTAAAAGTATGCTGATTTTATATGTAATGCTGCTTTGCAATATAGGCTTTCAGTACACTTTTAGAAGAAACAAATGTTTGTATTATTCATAAAGCATTTGTTTTATTATTCATAAAAAGTTCACTAAATATTAGGGGTTATTTAAAATTAAAAGACATTTAAATCTGACATTTAAAATGAAAAGAAAATGTGGTCACTTTCATTAACTTCTTAAGAATCTAAAAATAAAGAAGAGCCATCCTACTTTTATAGACCTATTGTTAGTATATAAGTGGGTCATGTACAAAGTTCCCTAAATTTCACTAAAATTTTTTTAAGTAAATCAGAACAATTTAAGATTTTTCATTATGCAAACATAACTGCTTAAAAATAAAAACAGGAAGCTAAAAACCATATTCTCTGCTTTCATATTTGTAACATTTGACTAAAGTTTTGAATCTCAAATTCATTTCATTGACAATGATAACAAAACTCTAAGAGAAAACTCCCAAGCTCGTAAGACCAGAGATTCTCAAAGTAGTGAACGTTGGAAGTTATCAGAGAAACCAACATGCAAAAATGGCAACAGTAAATCTAGGAAGGCATCCATTCCCCACCCTAGGGCAACAATCAATTAATAAGTTATTATTACTGACAGGAAACTGATGTACACCTCTGATGGCTGAAATAAGAAAGAGAAAAAAGTATGTGTCTATGATCTAGATGCAATACATAAAAACATCTCTAATAATACATATTTAATGCTAACAGCTCTGTTTTAGTAAATCTGTCATACTCTACTTCGGCATGTAACAATCACCTTGTTAAAAAGTGGAGATTATTGGGGCACCTGGGTGGCTCAGTCGGTTGAGCATCCGACTTCGGCTCAGGTCATGACCTCACGGTCCGTGAGTTCGTGCCCCGCGTCAGGCTCTGTGCTGACAGCTCAGAGCCTGAAGCCTGTTTCAGATTCTGTGTCTCCCTCTCTCTCTGCCCCTCCCCTGTTCATGCTCTGTCTCTCTCTGTCTCAAAAAAATAAATGTTAAAAAAATTTAAAAAAAAAGTGGAGATTACTGAGCTCTGTCTCTGATTTACAGAGCTGGATATTATATTCTGTTCTACTCATCTATTTGTCTAGCCTTATACCAGTATAGCAGGGTTTTGATTATTAGAAAATATAAGGCAAGTCAGCTTCCTCAAAATTTGTAGGCCAGATTTGGTTTCTTGTGCTTTCATAAAAATTATTGGAATCAGCTTGTGAAGTTCAGTGCAACTGGTGGACCTGCATTCAATTCACATCTTTCTATCCACAAACATGGCACTATCCTTCATTTATTTCAGGCTTTTGTTTTTAAATGTTTTGTTCTTACGCATCTATTATTGGTTTATTTCTAATTTCTTATACTTTTCATTGCTAACATGGAAAGTAATTTTTAAAAAATGTGTATTTGTTTATTTTGAGAGAGAGAGAGAGAGAGAGAGAGAGAGAGAGAGAGAGAGAGAGAGAGAGAGAATGAGTGGGAGAGGGGCAGAAAGAGAGGGAGAGAGAGAATCCCAAGCAGACTGCACTGTCAGCAAAAAGCCTGACATGAGGCTTGATCTCATGAACCATGAGATCATGGCCTAAGCTGAAACCAAGAGTCAGACACTTAACCAACTGAGTCATCCAGGTGCTCCAGAAAGTAATTTTTAAAACATGCATTATCTGTTTGTTTCTGGAATACAGGAATACAATAAAGTCTTAGTATAAATATTAGACAGCATTTCACATTAATACATTGGGAAAAATATCTGACAATACCAAATGTTAGGAAGTGGAACAATGAAAATCTACTGTTGGTACAAGTATAACCTGGTAAAATTACTTTGAAAAGTCTGACATTCTGTAATAAATCTGAAGATGTGCATGAGCTATCCCATTCCATTCCTAGGTATATGTACCTAAAGAATCTCTTATACACATGTACAAAGAGTCATTTGTAAGAATGTTAACTGAAGAAGTTTGTAATACCAAATAAAGCTCAAAATAATCTAAATGCTCACCAACAGGAGAATGGACAAATTAATTATAGCTTACTGATACAATGACACACCACTACACAGGAGCCTGAATGAATGAACCAGAGCCACATGTATGAAAATGGGTATTTTGAATAAATATTCCAGGTAAGAACAATACCCTAAAGCAAAGAATTAATCAATCAATGTTTACTGTATTCAGAGTGACAAAAGGGGAATAAAAACATCACTCTTTCTTTCAAGTGGGAGGAGTAAACTTAGACCCATATAAGAAGTTGCTCCTGCAAGTTCCAGGAACCATGTGATTACTAGAGAAATGAGTGGAGATAAATGCATAGAGAATAACTGCATGCATGAATAATGTTTGCAATTAAAGTTGGATCTAGGTAAGAAATGATGACAGATTGTACTAAAGTGGAGTCAGTGAGTGAAATGGATAGGTTAAAGAGGTATTTAGAAAATAAAACTGGAAAATGAGATGATGGGGAGGAGAGTCAGAGAATCCCAATGGGGTTGTAATAGCAAAGAAACAGGAGTCAAGAATGAAGTGTACAAGGGGAGAAAGATAAATGTGGCCAATCCAAGTCCTAAGACTTAAATGCCAGAGGTGACAAGGATAAAAAACTAAGTGATGTGAGAAGCTGAAAGAAACCTATAGGAATACACCAGTATCACATAATACAAAGCTGAGCTGTAAAGAAAATGGTTAAAGTCATATCATGTGTGCACTTAACTTTCATGAATTCAGCCATATGCCCTGGAGGGAAAGGGGAGATTAGAAATAATGTAGACAACAATTCCACTATTCTATTCAAGAGCATATATATTCAAGTGTATTATGGTGAAAGCTGAGCTGCTGAAACAAAGAGTCTCCAAAAACAATGAGTTAAAGAAAATAGAAGTCTATTTTCCCTTTGTTAACAGTCTAGAGCTCCCCAAAGTCATCCAAGGACATTCATTTATACATAAGCCTTATGTCCCTATGTTTCTAAACAAAGTAAAGTTTCTGTATGTCCATTCTACTACTGCTGAAGATGTGAAAGTGGACTCAAACATATAAATGATATTAAAGAAGTAGAAAAAATAGGCTATCGTATTCTAAATGAAGGTGAAGTAAAAATTTTTGGAAGAGTTTAAAAGTAATGTTACACAAGTGAAAATTCTTGCATATATATATTCTTGCATATTTATCAATTTTATCAAGGCAGATATCAAGATATTTTTTTATTAAGGATAAAATCAGTCTCATCAAGAATAGGCTGAAAATGCAGTTTTTTATGCTTCTGCATGTTATTTTGCACAGCAAATACCCTTTTCACCAAAGTGACTTAAGTAAAAGATAACTGAAAATTTTTCATAAGTCCTACATTTGTACTGTTCCTTTTCTTCATATCCTGATGTCTAACATCTGTTAAAATAAAATAGGAAAGTCTTTCCCTAGATCTTCTGTTTGACATTATAAATAATGAAGAACCATGGTAAATTGTTACAAAGTCTATTAAAAATTAAAAGCTTCCCAAGACTTTTTTTTAATGAACAAAAGACTGGAAAGGTTACAAATCAGATGTCCCACAAAAGCTGTTACAATCAAGATGATAGACACATCATTTTTCAATTATTATCAAGTATTTCAATGGAAGTTTAATAATTCAAATCTCAAAGCATGATCCATCAGTAGATTTTCCAGGTTGGGATAGCATCGACATAGATGATAATAATAAATAATAATAACACTTATTGTTTAATAAGCCCCTCCTGAATGAAGGCAAATTTAGGAAAAATGAGTGTGTAGAAAATTTATTTCTCAAAGAGAAAGACAACTCTTTCTGCTAAACATGGGTTAAAAAGAGTCATTGCCTTAAAAAATTTTTCATTCCAATGTAGTTAACATACAGTGTTATATTAGTTTCAGGTGTACCATATAATGACTCAACAGTTCCATACATCACCTAGTGCTCATCAGGACAAGTACACTCCTGAATCCCCATCACCTATTTCACCCATCCCCCTCATCCACCTCCCCTCTTGTAACCACAAGCTCGTTCTCTGTAGTGGAGTCTAGACGCTTCTTGCTTTATCTTTTCTTTTTTTTTCCTGTGCTCATTTGTTTCCTAAATTCCACATATGAGTGAAATCCTATTTGTCTTTCTGACTGACTTGTTGCACTTCACATTATACTAACTCCATACATGTTTTTGCAAATAGAAATATTTCATTCCTTCATATAGTTGAATAATATTGCATTGTGTATATACACCACATCTTCTTTACCCATTCATCTATCAATGGACAGTGGGTTGCTTCCACGATTTGGCTATTGTAAATGAAAATAGGGATCCATGTATCCCTTTGAATTAGTGTTTTTGTATTTTTTGAGTAGATACCTAGTAGTGTGATTACTGGATTGTAGAGCAGTTCTATTTTTTAACTTTTTGAGGAACCTCCAAACTGCTTTCCATACTGGCTGCACCAGTTTACATTCCCACCAGGAGTGCACAAGTGTCCCTTTTCTCTATATTCTCACCAACACCTGTTGTTTCTTGTGTTGTTGATTTTAGCCATTCTAACAAGTGTGAGGTGATATCTCATTGTAGTTTTGATTTGCATTTCCCTCATGATGAGTGCTGATGAGCATCATTTCATGTTGTCTGTTGGCCATCTGGGTGTTTTCTTTGGCAAAATGCCTGTTCATGTCTTCTGCCCATTTTTAACTGGATTATATTTTTCGGTGTTGAGTCTTATAAGTTCCTCATATATTTTGGATATAGCCCTTTTTTGGATATATCAGTTGTAAATATCTTCTCCCATTTTGTAGGTTGACATTTAGTTTTGATGATTGTTTTCTTTGTTGTGCAAAAGCCTTTTATTTTTATGTAGTCCCAATGGTTTATTTTTGTTTTTATTTTCCTTGCTTTCGGAGACATACCTAGAAAGAAGTTGCAATGGCAGATGCCGGAGAAATTACTGCCTGTGATCTCTACTAGGATTTTTGACTTCAGGTTTCACATTTAGGTCTTTAATCCATTTTGAATTTATCTTTTGTGTATGGTGCAAGAAAGTGGTCCAGTTTTCCCAACACCATTTGTTGAAGAGATTGTCTTTTTCCCTTCAGATATTCTTTCCTGCTTTGTTGAAGATTAATTAACCATATACTTGTGGGTTCATATCTGGGTTTTCTATTCTGTTCCAGTGATCTATGTGTCTATTTTTGTGTTAGTACCATACTGTTTTGATTACTACAGCTTTGTAACCTGAAGCCTGGAATTGTGATACAGTTTTACCTTTCTTTTTCAAGATTGTTTTGGCTATTTGGGGTCTTTTGTGGTTCCATACAAATTTTAGGATGGTTTGTTCTAGTTCTATGAAAAATGCTGTTGGTATTTTGATAGGAATTGCATTAAATGTGCACATTGCTTCTGACATTTTAACAATAGACATTTCAACAATATTTGTTAACAATATTTGTTCTTCTAATCCATAAACATGAAATGTCTTTCCATTTTTTAAAGCCTTCTTGAATTTCTTTCATAAATGTTTTGTAGTTTTCAGAGTGTAGGTCTTTCACCTCTTTGGTTAAGTTTATTCCTAGGTATTTTATTATTTTTGGTGTAATTGTAAATGGGATTGTTTCTTTAATTTCTCTTTCTACTGCTTCATTAGTATATAGAAATGCAATCAATTTCTGTATATTGATTTCATATCCTAACACTTTACTGAATTCATTTATTAGTTCTAGTATTTTTTTTTTTTTTTGGTGGAGTCTTTTAGAGTTTTCTATATACAGTGTCATGTCATCTGCAAATAGTGAAAGTTTTACTTTTTCCTTACTAATTTGGATGCCTTTTATTTCTTTTTGTTTTCTAATTGCTGTGGCTAGGACTTCCAGTACTATGTTGAACAAAAATGGTGAGAGCGGACATCCTTGTTTTGTTCTCGGTATTAGGGGGAAAAGCTCTCAGTTTTTCCCCATTGAGTATGATGTTTGCTGTGGGTTTTTCATATAAGGCCTTTATGAGGTATATTCCTTCTAAATCTACTTTGATAAAGGTTTTTATCATGAATATGTTGGACTTTGTCAAATGCATTTCTGCTTGTATTGAAAAGACCATACAGTTTTTATCCTTTCTCTTATTGATGTATCACATTGATTTGTGAATGCTGAACCACCCTTGTAACCCATGAATAAATCCCACTTAATCATGGTGAATAATTTTTTAAAATTTATTGTTGAATTCAGTTTTCTAGCATTTTTTAAAGGGCTTTGTGTCTATGTTCATCAAGGAAATTGGCCTGTAGTTCTCTTTTTTTTAGTGGTGTCTTTATCTGGTTTTACTATCGGGTTAATGCTGTCCTCATAGAATGAATCTGGAAGTTTTCCTTCCTCTTCTATATTTTGAACTAGTTGGGAGAACAGGGATTAACTCTTCTTTAAATGTTTGGTAGGGGGTGCCTGGGTGGCTCAGTGGGTTAAGCATTTGACTCTTGATTTTGGTTCAGGTTTGTGAGATCCAGCCCTGAGTTGGGCTCTGCACTGAGAGTATGAAAACTGCTTGGGATTCTCTGCCTCTCTCTCTATCAAAAATAAACATTAAAAAAAAAAAGGTAGAATTCCCGTGTGAAGCCATCTTGTCCTGGGCTTTTGTTTGTTGGGAGGTTTTTTGTTTTTAATCACTGATTAATTTCTTTACTGGTAATCAGTCTGTTCAAATTTTCTATTTCTTCCTGCTTCAGTTTTGATAGGTTATAGGTTTCTAGAAATTTATCTATTTCTTCTAATTGTCCAATTTGTTGGCATATAATTTTTCACAATAGTCTCTTACAATAGTATTTCTGTGGTGTTAGGTGTTATATCCTCTCTCATTTGTGATTTTGAGTCCTTTCTCTTTTTTTCTTCATGAGTCTTGCTAGAGGTCTATCAATTTTGTTGATTCTTTTCAAACAGCTCCTGGTTTCACTGATCTGTTCTATTGTTTTGTTTAGTGTTCATATCATTTATTTCCTCTCAAATCTTTATTTCTTTCCTTGTGCTGGCTTTGTGTATTGTGTATTGTTTTTTTTCTAATTCCTTTAAGTGTAAGGTTGAGATTTTTCTTGCTTCTTGAGGTGAGCCTCTATTGCTATAACTTTCCTTCTTAGAACCACTTTTGTTGGGGTGCCTGGGTGGCTCAGTGAATTGATCGTCCAACTCTGGATTTTGGCTCAGGTCATGATCCCAGGATTGTGGGATCAAGACCCATGTTGGTTCCACATTGAGTGTGGAGCTTGCTTGGGATTCTCTCTCTCCCCTGCACAAGCTCTCTCTTAAAAATAAAAATAAAAATAAAAATAAAAATAAAAATAAAAATAAAAATAAAAATAAAAATAAAAATAAAAATAAAAATAAAAATAAAATAAAAATAAAAACAAAAATAAAATAAAATGAAATAAACCGCTTTGGTGCATCCCAGAGATTTTGGACTGTTGTGTTTTCATTTTCATTTGTTTCCAGGTAACTTTTTATTTCTTTGATTTCTTGCTTCACTCATTCACTGTTTAGTAGCATGTTATTTCACCTGTATGCATTTGTGGTCTTTCCAGATTTTTTTCTTGTGGTTGATTTCTAGCTTCATAGCATTGTGGTAAAAAAAGATGCATTATATGAGGGTCACTGCCCTTTAAGAGGGGCCTGAGGAAACTAATAACTAGAAGGAACATTATTGGTCTTTTGGTTCTTTCTCATTCATCCTCTGCAATCTGTATACAGCATGTGAAATTGCTGACCACCTTCTTCTTCAGTAACTGTTGCTACTTATGTAACTATGATATTGAATTTTCTAATTATAATTGAACCTCCCTGGGTTACTGAATGATAGACATAGCTTTGTAGTTAAAACACAAAAGTGAATAAAAACTTACCCATGTACCCAAGAGGCTTAGGGTCTAACAGGATAGATGCACAGGTAAATTAACAACTGCCATGCTTTGAGAGGGATATGTTCAGATGAGGGGCATCAAAAATCAGCTGGAGGAGGGATCAGCCAGGCCCCAAGTAGTGAAAAAGAGCGTTTCAGAGAGTAGCAGTTACCAAAGGCAAGGGGGAATGAAAGAGCAAGGTATATTTAAGAAACATACACATTAATTCTGTCAACAGGTATTTAATGCCTGTATACCTTCTATCCAAGGCATAGAACTTGGAGCTAAACAGTCAATGGTGAGCAAAACCAGACATGGACTCCTTCCTTTACACTGAAAGCAGAAAACACATATTAACCAAATAATCACATTATTTCAGGTATAATAAAAACCTGAAGAAGTGCTCAGAAGAAAAGGATGATGATTCCATGATGGTGTGAAGACTTATCCACTGAGGGTAGGAAGTGGTTTGGGAAGACTTCTGTGGGGAGAAGCCTCGAGCTGGCGTCTAAAAGATGACTGAGTAGGAGCTACCTAAGTAAAAAGGGAAGAAATGGATGCAATGAAGTGTATGACACAGATGAGTACCACCTCCCCCCAAAAGCCTTGAAGTAATAATGCAAAGCCTTGAAATCTACATTAAAGATCTCAATGTTTATCCTAAAAGTATGATAAGCCACTGAAGAATTTTAAGCGGTGTTTATTCACAGATTTGCGTTTATCGTTACTTTGACTCCAAAATACAGGAGCTACTGAAAAGGATCAGGAATAGATGTGGGTAGACCTGCTGGCAGTCTACCCACTCAGTTAACAAATATTTACTGGGTGCCTAATATGGGGCAAGCACTGTTTGTATACTGGATGTATAGGAATAAACAAATCAAAGTCCCTGAGTTCATGAAATTTATACTCTGTTAAAGGGGAACGAATACTAGACAGACAGAGTTTACAAAGTCATGAAGTGGTAAGTGCTATGAAGGAATAAAGTAGTGTCAGAATATGATGAATTAGGAAGAGTGTTGTTTTACCACATGGTACTGAAAATCTAGGCAAGAAATGATGAAAGCTTGGACTAAGGTGGCAGTGGTGAAAGAAATAGGTGGGTTGAAAAACTAGGAGGTACAAAAAAATCTGGTTTGGGGGACGGACTAAGAAATGTGAGATGATAGGGGAATAGTGTCATAGATGCTCCTAGGTTAGTGACTTTAAGAAAGGTACAGTAGAAGAATCTAATTCAATTTTTAAGGACTCCAACATTTAATGACAAAGGTGAAGAAAATGAACATTCAGGGGCACCTGGGTGGCTCAGTGAAGCGTCCAACTTTTGATTTTGGCTCAGGTCACAATCTCACAGTCATGGCACTGAGCCCCACATTGGGCTCCACACTGAGTATGGATCCTGCTTAAGACTCTCTCTCTCTCTCTCTCTCTCTCTGCCCTTGTCCCCCACTAGTACTCTCTCTCAAAATACATAAACATAGGAATAAACAAGAAAATGAACATTCATAGGATATAGGGAAGATAGATCAATTTAAATCCACTACCCAGGGAGGTAGATAGAAAATATGGTATGAAATTACAGGAGTTAAAGGAGGAGCAAACAGCATCAAATGCAGCTAAAAGGTGAAGTACAGCAAAGATTACTAATACCCACTGGATTATGATGGCTGTTTTCATGTTATGGGGCAGAAGGAGGCAACAAAGGCAGCAGTGGCAGGGAAAGTGAACATTTAGCTTGCCTTGAAGACTGAGTGAGAAGTGAGGAAATTGAGATACCAAGACTGGATAATTCTTTAGGTTGTTAAAGGGAAAGAACAGGAAATAGGGTAGAAGCTAGCCGGAGATGTAGGAGTCTAAGTAAGGTTTAGTGTTTCTTTCTCTTTGTTTTTCAGATTAATGAGACATAGGTTCAAAAAGGTATCAGCGAGAGGGTAGAGGTACAAATATCCAGAAGATAGAATGGTCTGTTCTAAGGCAGGGAGGCTGTATTAGTTGGAAAGATCTAAGGGCAATTCAGAAGGTATCATCTACAGAACATGACAACCCATATTTGTAAGGTGATTGAAAGGGAGGAGTTTAATATGACTCTTAGATTCATGGCTTTAAGTGACGATACAGTGTTTACCACTCACGAGGTAGGGCACAAGGTAAAAGAAATGATTGGGGGTTTAAAAAATAAAAAATAGAAAATTGAGGAAAGGGCTGTGAGAAGGGAAGAAAGATGAGGTCAGCTTTACAAACTGAATTTGAAGTTATGTTTCATATCCCAGTGGAAATACACAGTGGGTAATTACGTATTTCAGAGCTAATACTGAGATGACTGGGCTCATTAGTATGCAGGTAATAGATAAAGCCATGTGTTTTCATGCCATCACCAAGGAAAAGTACATTAAAGAAGGAAAATATATTTAAAAAGAATAGAGTAAGGTTCAGAGCCCGGGGGAGTCTTTAAGGTAAAATACAGAATATTCAGGAAATTCATATCCATTTAAGTCTACTACTGTTCTCCTTCCTAACTCCTGAAATTTCAAAAGAAATGTCCTATACTTGTATATTTTTCTGACAAACATGCAGAAAACCAAACTGAATCTCTCAATGACACTACTGATTACTATTTTAGCGACATGTATTATGATAAAATATTCTCATTAGTATTCTCTACGGTCTTTTTTTTTTAATTAATCAATGTAAAACTGGTAGGATATGTGTTCAACTCTGTGAACGAGTGACATTTTTGCCAAAGTTGGACAATTACCTAAAAGAGAAAGGATAAGAGAAAACATTGTTTTCTATATCTTACAAGTACATAAGTAATACTTCCTGGTTATTTATTCAACAAACATGAGACACTGAGAGTAGACAGAGATAAAGCATATCCTTGACCTTGAGGAGCTCTTAACCCATATCACCTTTTATGCTAGAAGTCAGACAACTATGGTCAATGGGCCAAATCTGGCCCAGTGCCTGTTTCTGAAAAATGAAGTTTTATTAGAATACAGTCACATGCAATTTGTTTACCTATTATCTATATTTTTGTGCTAAAACCGCAATGCTGAGTAGTGGCAAAAAAGCTGCACCTATGGCCTGCAAAGCCTAAAATATTATTATCTGGACCTTTACAGAAAAAGCTCACCTTATAAAGCAGATTGAAGCCTAGAGAAAATATTATTTCCTCAGGGAGGTAACATTGTCTCAGGGGGCTGGGCAGGTTTCATAAAGACAGCAATACTTGGGGCACTTGGGTGGCTCAGTCGGTTAAGCGTCGGACTTCGACTCAGGTCACGATCTCGCGGTCCGTGAGTTGCAGCCCCATGTCGGGCTCTGGGCTGATGGCCCCGAGCCTGGAGCCTGCTTTGGATTCTGTGTCTCCCTCTCTCTCTGCCCCTCCCCCGTTCATGCTCTGTCTCTGTCTCTCTCTGTCTCAAAAATAAATAAACGTTAAAAAAAAAATTAAAAAAAAAAAAGACAGCAATACTTAAGAATAGGTAAAAGGTCACCAAGAACAGGAAAAGAAGAAATATCACACACAAAGGCAAGGATGAGAGAACACTGTAATTTAAAACAGGAATGCATATAGTCCATCTAGTATCTAGGAATTTGGGGATGTGGCAAGTGAAAGAATGGCAGAGAATACTTTCATTGGTTTTCCCTGCCTATGCTGCCAAGGTCATGCGTGCAGGAAGTAAAATCTACAATTTTCATGCATATTTTAAGAAAAATATAACTGGAAAACACAATTAGGCTGGTAAAATAGATTAAAGTTATCTTGTTGGGAGTTTAAATTTGATACTACTCTTAATGGAAGGTTATCATTTTTCAAAAAAAGTTAAGATATTAAGGCTTATGAATGAGTTGTTTTTTGAAATTAGATTTATTGTTTTCCTTTTTATATTATTCTCACTGATTTGTATTCTGATATTATCTTCTGAGTGAGAGAACAAATACTGAGATTACACTCTTTACGCAAATGCAGAGACTACACATAATCTTGAGCAGACGTTATGTTGCACATTTGAGCTGTTGCCATGCATCTCATCATCTCTCAGAGAAGGGGAAAAAGGCTGAGCAATTTAGCTGTAGGAAATAGGACACACAGGAAGTGGTTAAGTAAGGGCCTAGTATGATCCAGTATGAGTTTTAGAAAGCCTAACTCCAATGACAAAAAGGGAAGATGGACTGAAGTATGACAGATACATACAACAGGGAGAACCATCAAGAAGCCAGTGACCTGGCGATAAAAAAGACAAAGTTTAAGGCAAAGTACCAACAAAGGAAATGGATTCAATATGTATAAAGAAGAGACTGACTTAGCTGATGAGACAGAGGTAGAACACCGTGAAGTTTAGTCTGTGGCTTGGAAAACTGTGAATGCAGCTGTTAAAGGAATTAATTCACAAAGCAGTGAAAGAAGAAACCTTGGGGGAAAGAAATTATACTATTTTAGATATTTCCTGCAATATTAGATATTTTAGATAGGTTGATTTGAGGAGACTTCACATATCCAAGTGTATCTGTTCACTTAGCAACTGAAAATACAGTGCTGAACCCTTGAAAAGAGGTCTGTTCAGAAGACATGAGATTTGGAAGTGTTGGTGGTTGGGAAATCATAGGAATGGATGAAATTTCTTCAGGGGTGGGTTTATGTGTAAAGAGAACTAGATAAAGCACGGAAAACAAGGAGAAAAATCCCATACTTAATAGGCAGAGTAAGAACAGCCAGCAGAGAAGCAGGAAAATAAAAGTGATGTTGCAGAGGTCAAGTGCATAGTTTCAAGAACAGTTTATCATACAAATAAAGAGTCAAGTTGTTAAGATATATGCATACATTACCTACAAAATAAAAAGCCGTGAGCTATTAGTGATTAAGAGTAAAGGCTCTGAATTCATAGGGACCTGGGCTCAATCCCAGTTTAGCTATCTTGAGTAAGATAAACTTGCCACACTTCAGTTCTCAATCTGTAATGTATGTAATAGTACTTACCTTTGTCACAAGACTGTGGTAAGGAATAAATGAGATAATGTAAAGTTATTAGAACAGAGCCTGCACACATAGGAAGTAATCAGATGTTGGCAGCTATTATTAAAATATTTTTTACCAGGAAAGAAAACAGCTGATCATTGTAAACTATTGCCTGAATTGAGGCAACTTTGTTGCTGAAGCCAAAAGGCCAACAAATATTAAATATAAAGGATACGAAACATGATCATACCTTTATATAAAACCACAGCACATTTTGGAGCACATGCGTGGCTCAGTGGGTTAAACGTCTAACTGTTGATTTCAGCTCAGGTCATAATCTCATGGTTTGATTCATAAGTCTGAGCCCTGCATCAGACTCTATGGTGAGAGTGCAGAGCCTGCCTGGGATTCTCTCTCTCTGCCTCTCTGCCCCTCCCCTGCTTGTGCATGCACTCTCTCTCACTCTCTCTCAAAATAAATAAATACACTTTAAAAAATAGTTTTAAAAAAACCTATTGTACATCTTAACTGGAACCACTGTGCGGAAATATATGGCAAGATAAAAATGGTAATTAAAATATAACACAACAAAACATAACTGGATCTTCAGTTTGAGAAAGAAACTAACACTAAAAGTACATACAAAAAAGATTTCCAGTACTGCCCAAGAATTGACCAGCAGGTGGAGCCCTCTGGAATGTGTTGGTGGGCAAAACTTCCTACAGTGAAAAAGGGTGACTCATTAAGATGTCTAAATTTTATTCCTTAAAGATATTTTACTCCCTCTGCTTTAATCACCAAATAATTTTATTAGTAGCAATATTTATGACATATCTTAACGCTGATATTAATATTTTGACTAGTTGACAGATATCTTAGAATATAAAATACTAGAATTCCCTAATATTTTATAAACAAAATCAGTGGTATTCTGGTTTTGAAACTGGGTAATGAATACTGAATGATCTGACTTTGAGATACCCTTGGGGAATCTATGAGGCTAAGGCCCTAGGTCATAAAGCATCCTTGTGATGTCCAGCTTAAAACAGTCTAAGAAAGCCCAGTTTTTTCCTACCTATGACAACTATAGTGACAAATATAAATTAAATCAAGTTCTTGCGATCACTCCCTAAATTTTTCGTCTTCAGATGAACTACTAGTTAACGATCTAACCCTGTACCAAAAAGAAAACCAGAATTACCAGGGGATTAAAAAAAAGCAACTAAAAGGAGAGGCAAAGTGCAACTTTATTCTGTAAATAACAATTAGCTACATCCACTTGTCTCTGCATGCTTACTAGAAGCTTCTAAAACAATGTGAAAATTAATGTAAAACAATAAGTTATCAGTATATTCAAATAAGGGAACTGTCTTGTCCAAATCTATGTTTATGGATTGATAGAAAAAGTATTGATATCACCATTATGTGGTTTTAGATGACAGTGTCCACACCCACAGAAGTTCATTCCTTCAGTAGGACTTGCTTGTTCAAGGAGTTTTGCCCATAACAGAGGAAAACAGATCAAACCATTATGTTTTTATGTCATATCAACCAACAATTAACACACTGATTTCACTGATTTCCCCCAGCCCCTTCCCTATGCTGCCAAGCTTAGGTGCTTGGGGAGTAAAATCTACCATTTTAATGCTACACTCTAAGGAAAACATAATTAGTTTGTAAAATCATAATGAAAGATCAAAACAAAAACTCCAGACACCACAGTGTAGTCCAAAATCAAATACAAATGATTTCTGCTTACCCAATTAGATCATAAGACCCTATTTCTACAATTAGACTTTAACACACCACAACACAAATACAAACAGAATATTAACAAAGCCAGAGATTTTGTGGCTTCCAGTCCTTACTCAAACCTAGTTAAGCATATTTAACTATATTGGTGCACTTGCACACAAAAATTAGGAGTAAATTACAGGATTATGTCTGACATGATAAAAACAGCTGTCATGTTCCCCTTTGACAGTAATAGCCCTTAAGTCAGGGAAACCAAGATACTAAACTAGGCACAAAATCTTTAAATCCTAACCTTTCCATTCAGACTACTTACTGCACAACCTTGGCTACTATGTATCAGTGAGGTGATGCAATGAACACAAAGAATATGCACCTGACGAACCAATGAGTGAATCATATATAAATAAGATCTCCATCACCAAAAGATCCAAATTATAAATCATGTGGCTTCCCGTTCGTGTATTCAGAACACCCTATTACCTAATAATGTTGGTTCAATGAGACAGAGACTGAAAATTTAGCAATCTGTTCCATAAAGTGCAAAAAGTCTTATTCCTTACATAAAGCGTCTTGGTTCATATTTTCTATTCTAAGTTTGAATTTCTGGGAAACATTTAACAACAACAAAGCCAACTTCAAAGGAGTTTGTTCTAATTTTTTTCCAACACCGTAAGAAATAAAAACACAAAAATGGAACAATGAAATTCTAGTATTCTATGGATGGTGTGAGTAGAAAAACCTATGCATATGCCAGTTTTAATCAAGAGACGTGAGGTTCAGAAGGACTGTGATTTCCTCAGTATTACAGTTTATAGGTAGCAATCAGGGTCTAGCATTCCTCTGGAAATAACCGAAAGAATTAATACGGAAAAGCCACACACTGCTCCTCTTGTTATCAGTACCAAGAATCCGAATGCCTATTGGGAACCCAGCAATTCGGCAAGTCTTTGTACATGTCAAAGAGTTACTCAATGTCTGGAACCTTATTTTACTACCTACAGCATCCAAATGACTTCTACTAACAATCCCTCTGAGATATCAACTTTCTGGAGCCAGATTCTCAGCGGCTCTGTCACAGCCAAAGGGAGGATCAAATACACAGCTATTACCCTTGGCATCAGCCCAAACTCAACGTAGGGTGTGTCCGGGTTGTTGTGAAGCCTGTTCTACTGCCCATTCGTAGAGAGTACCCCATAGCTTCCCAGAGAAGACGCCTGCCACCACTCCTTCCCCGCGTGACATCGCGCCCGGAGGGAGTCTTGCTGGAGGCGGCAAGAGCGACACCCGCCCCCTTCTCTAGCTTTTTCCCTGGGGGACACCTCTCGACCAGGGCCTCCACCACGACAGCCCGCTCGACGCCGGGCTGAGGGGCTCCCGGCCTACTTCAAGACATAGGCGGAGGGAGGAAACGGAGACAGTGAAGGGGGTTCCCCGCAAGGGGCAGAATGGGAGGAGCCAGTGGGAGCTCGGCCCTTCCCCCAGCGGGCTTACCCTCCACCGCCTCCTACACGTTGCAGCCGCCCCGCTTCCTTGCGGAGGAGCCCGAAGCACTGCGTCCAGCAGCAGTTCCCCATCGCATGCCGCCCAGGCGCCGCCGCTCCTCCTCCTCCCGCTCAAAGCCCACACGCAGGCCCGGCAGCCGCATCCGCGCGGCACGAGCCGAATGAGGCTTCGGGGACCAAGGGCGGGCCGGCCGGCGCGCAACGGCGTGAGAGACTGGGACAGGCGCTCGGAACAAAGGCAGCGGTTACTCCAGCAGCCACCGAGTCGCTGCCGCTCGAGGGAAGAGTGCCGGGCTGCGCGATCTGGACTCCCTCGCTGTCCGCATGGCCCCTCGCTCGCCTCGGGACCTCAGCCTAGCACAAGTGACCGCCTCCAGCCGCTGAAGGAAGCCAGTCCCCGCGAGTCGCGCACCCAGACCCCGCCCTCCCGAGCACCCAGGCCAGCGCCTCGCCGCCGACGCTGCCACACCCCCGCCCTCTCCCGGGCCCCAATAGGGTGCCCTCCCTCTGCGGCCCCGCCTCCTCCGGCCACCGGTTCTTACGTCACTTCCACAAGCTCCCGCGTCCGCAGCCTCTGCCTTGGAGCTAGTTCAATTCCTGGGTGTGGATGTTTGTTTTGTTGGACCTTGACCTAACTAGAAGTCTCCTTTTCTCCTTGCGTTTCCCGCGTCTGGGTCCCGAGCGTCTCCGCCCGTCGCAACCGTCAAGGCTCAGCCTTTGAACTTTGTACCAAAGCCTTGTGAGCGGCTCACCTAGAGCCCAAGGCCAGAAGTCATCGGGTATGAGAAGGGGCACTTCTCTGTGTGTTGTGTGCTTAGGTTTAGTTAATATTGCACCATAAGTGGCAAATAGAGTCAGGGGACTGAGTGAAATAGTTTTGAATGCACCAGGAATTTTTTTCTTTTCTGGTCTCTAGTTTGCGTTTCTATCTCCGTACTGTCAATATTGTAGAGAAGCTTTTTAATGGTGCCCTACCGGCCTCTTTTTGTTTTGTTTAAAATCAGAATTTCAGATCGTTTCGGAGAGGTGGTAGTGGTCCAGAGGAAATCAGTTCGAGGGCTGTGGTTTTTCAGGGACATCAATCCACGCCTTGCCAATCCAAGCGTGCTGCTGGGTTCTGTAGTAGATGCGAAGAGATAGCTACTCTGACGCGACTTGGTCTGCATTCTCAAGTGTTCCTGTACAACTTGGTTTTTGATTTGGGCCTTAAAATCGCATCTGAGGCGTGGATTAGTAAACTCCCAGTCCATTGCATAAAGTGCTTTTTTAAAACTATGTCTATTTTTAGCCTGTTGTAATTTAATCTAGGAAAATTGTTACGTTTTGGAAAATTGTTACTAATGAAAAAATCGTTTCTGAGCTATTCGTTTTCTTGTTTCCTGAAATCTAGACCGACCTAGGTTTCAGTTTTAGAAGTGCCTCTTAAATAATTTTGACCTTATTTGGGTCTTGGTCGTTTTTTGTAACCAAGTGCATAAAGGATATGTTTGGCCTATTAGTTTGCAATCAGTGAATACTGGTGGAATGACTGAATGACTTATTGAATAGCAACCATACTTTCTATCCCTCTTTCAGTCCCCACAATCAAGCAAATTTATTAGTGAAATAATCTAATAATTCAACTATAAATGTTTAAAGAAAGCTATGGACTACTACTCAGCAACAAAAAGGAACATACTATTGACACACACATATTAAGTGAATCTGCAGAAGATTATTCTGAATTGAAATGCCAGTATCAAAGGCTACATATTGTATAATTCTAGAAATGACAAAATTAAAGAAACAGAGAACAGATTGCATGGTTGCCAGGAATCAGGGAGTAGAGAATGGATTCTTGTGGTGATGGAAAACGTGTATCTTGGTTGTGTCAATGTGAGTATCCTGTTTGTGACATTGTGTTATAGTTTTGCAGGATATTACCATTGAGGAAAACTGAGTAAAGGATACATGTAGTGATTTCTCTGTTATTTTTTTACCACTGCATGTGACACCACAATTAATGCAACTATAGACATTTTATAAACCTCTATTAAAAGTAGATCTGGACTCAGTTAAGGACATGAACGATCCTCAGAGTCAGTGCAAATGATTAAAACATTAAAAAATGGGCTTCACTAATCTAAAAAAATACAAATTAAAACACAAAGGAAAGTCAGTGTTCACTTGTCAGGTTGACAAAAATTTCCTAATAAAAATGTTCAGTTTTTGAAAGGGTACAGTGAAGTAGTACTGTCCTGAATGGGGGACAGTGAAATTCATTCTGAAAAATCATTTGGAAATATTTGTCAAGAGCCAGAAAGAAAGTAAATGCTCAACAATTGAAGGATGGTTAAATTTGCTGGTATGGTCTTATTCCATAACCATGTGAAATACTTTTTGAAAAAGCTTTAATAGCATGGCAAAATGCTGCTGATGTATGAAAAAAATCAGGATAGAAAACTATATATATAGTGTGTTCCAAATCATATTTAAAACAAAGCACATATGGGGCGCCTGGGTGGCGCAGTCGGTTAAGCATCCGACTTCAGCCAGGTCACGATCTCGCGGTCCGTGAGTTCGAGCCCCGCGTCAGGCTCTGGGCTGATGGCTCGGAGCCTGGAGCCTGTTTCCGATTCTGTGTCTCCCTCTCTCTCTGCCCCTCCCCCGTTCATGCTCTGTCTCTCTCTGTCCCAAAAATAAATTAACGTTGAAAAAAAAAAAATTAAAAAAAAAAAAAAAACAACAACAAAAAACAAAGCACATATGTTTTCAAATACATATATACATTCTTTCTTACATATATTCCTAGGGGAAAATAAAAATTGGTAAATAACAATATAGCAAGATTGTGGATTTGGGAGATTTTTTTCCTTGTATTTTTTTCAGTTTTTTTAAATGATAATTTGAAACATCTGTAATTGGAGAAAAAAAATTTTTTTAATCTGGCCTATCAGCAGGAAGGATGAATTAATAGCCAATTTGGTTAAGTTTGATGACAAATGCAGACATTTAGAAAGTGATGAGGATTTTAATGTAGGTGGATTCCAATAAAATGAGTTGAGCACAAGTCTTGTTGTGTTTCTGCCATGGCACAATATTGCATCTCCAAACCTGCATTTGAGAATGGTTATGGAATCAATAAAGACAATAGTCAAGTATATTCTGGTAGGATTTTTATGCTTAATTATCACAGCTAGAGAAATCATTTAAATGGCAGTTTGCCCAGCAGACTAGTCAATGTACCAGTAAGAGACACACAAATTATCTACAGTGATGGCCACTTAATATCAGCTTGCTAGAGACGCCATCTACCCACCTTCCCGCTAGCAGGACTTTTCTCTTTTCTCATCCCTTGCAAAGTTCCTTTCTCTCTAGTGGTTTATTCTGAAGTCAAAGGAAGAAGTTTTTCTCATGGAAACTGCAGTCGATCAGGATACAATCTGTACCTCTAGTTGTCGTCTGGATTGTGAAGTTTCAAATATGAATCTCTTTGCTCAGAATTCCTCTATTGGCTATTAATTGCTTTTTGCTTTTTTGAGATCAGCTGCTACAATCATGTTTCTCGGGGGGTTAGGGGAGCATTCTGTGCTCTCTGTTACCATAGTGGTCCAAACATGGATGTAAATCCATTCTTTCAATTCACTGGAACAGAGTTTAGATTACCAAAATTTACACAGGATACCAGATAAGATGGCTATAAAATGTAGATAATGAGACAATTAAGTTTACCTCATGGGTTTGTTGTCAGTATAAATTATTTAAGCGTTTAAAAAAATATTTATTTTGAGAGAGAGAGAGCACAAGTGGTAGGGGGGCAGGCAGAGAGGGAGAGGGAAACAGAGAATCCCAGGCAGGCTCCATGCTGCCAGCGCATACCTAACACGGAGCTTGATCTCGAGAACTGTGAGATCATGACCTGAGCCGAAATCAAGAATCAGACACGTAAGTGACTGAGCCACCCAGGTGCCCCTAAGTGATTAAGCATTTTTTAAAAAAATTTTTTTTTCAACGTTTATTTATTTTTGGGACAGAGAGAGACAGAGCACGAACGGGGGAGGGGCAGAGAGAAAGGGAGACACAGAATCAGAAACAGGCTCCAGGCTCTGAGCCATCAGCCCGGAGCCTGACGCGGGGCTCGAACTCACGGACCTCGAGATCGTGACCTGGCTGAAGTCGGACGCTTAACCGATTGCGCCACCCAGGCGCCCCAGTGATTAAGCATTTAATCGAGTGCTTAGTAGAATATTAAAAGCAAGTGCTTAGTATAATGTTAAGAGCTTAGTATAATATGATTACACTATACTTTTTGCAATGTACATTATATGCCATACTATAACTATAATACCCTAAATAGAATATAAATATTAGCTGTTATTGTTATACAGATTGAAGGAGATTTTCTTCAACAAGTTTTTCCTTTGTATCTATATCCCTGGCATCTTGTGAAAAACACTAGGGTTTTCAAAATTCTGCCTCTTAGACCTGCACTTAAATGTACTCCACACCATTGCTTGAAGTAAGGCTCCAGGATATCGTGGCCTACATAGAGGAACGTGTTTTCCATCTCCTAGGCCTTTCTGTCCCATGATCTGCATCTTTTCAGGATGACTGAAAATAAGGCCATTCACTGGCTTATGGGGAGAACTTACTCCTTACCAATTAGGAGTATTTGCCTTAGGAACATAAATAGAATGGTCTCATAATACAATAATCTGGTATCATTATGGGTCCTAAAGTCCTATATATTCGATTTTAAATAATAATATGTGAAAGAATAGTCCAGTCCAGGTTTAACTTGATCCAGCATTGCCTAGTTCTTTTGTACACTATTTCTGTACATTATGAAGTGAAAATGTAGGTGTACTAAATCTGGTTACAGCTCCTTAGTGCTCAATAATGGCTCAACAAAGAGCATATTTCCATAATGATAAGTAACACTTTGTAGGCACATCACAGCTTAATTTCATACTTAAAAAACAAACATTCCTATAAAAAAACAGTCCAAGTGAACCAACTCTGCCTATAATACAAACAACCTTTGCATTGTTATACAGAGTGAATTAGCTCCTTAAAAATCACTGCTCTCAAATGTTTTTATTTCTGTAATGGTCTTTTACTTTACATTTGTATAACTAAATTGAACATTTAGGTGATTTTCCAAGAATGAAGGTGTGCAAGGGTACACTTGAAGATAAAAGGGAAAGTCAAGGGGAAATTACTTAACTTATGGCTCAATCACCAGTGTCCCATTCCTTCTGACTTTTGGATGTGTGATGAGCTTCATTAGTTGGTCAGTGTCACTGACTACAGTATACACCAAGTAATTTGCTTCCTTTTTTGCTCACCCTACATTTACATTTCACAAAGAGAGGAACTAATAAGAACGGTTATATAATTAATATGGAGTGTTTCCAATTGGCAGAATTTGTTTCAGATCTCTCTTGCCTAGTCAGAAACTGAACTAGTAACTTGAACAGGGAACATGAGAAATTATTAAACAGATAAATGGTGGTTAATGCTAGAAGGAAACCAAGTTCTAACAGATGTAGGTACTGCTGGGAGCAGCCATCATCCCTGGGACTGAGGGAAAATGAACAGAAGAGGAATTTAGCCATTTAGAGGACAGCCCTACAAAGTGCACATTCAGACCTCAGAGAAGACTGTGGATGCCATAGAAACCTGCCCTGCTCCTCTGGTAATGGAGAAGCTAGATGGAAGGTGTCTGCCTGTGAGTGAACCCACCTCTATGGACGGGGGGGGGGCACTTACCACTGGAGTAGGAGGGCTGTGCCACTGTGGTAACCACTGCCAGGACTCCTTCCTGCTGATCCACTTGCCATTACAAGGAGAACAAAATAGCAAAAAAAGAATTAAGTTGCCTTTTTGAGTCTTGCACTGTCTCCTCAGCACCCTTATTGGAAGATCTCAACATAGAACCTGCCAACAAAAGAGAAAGGTATTCTGCTGAGTCCAGTTCTACCATCAGAAAGTAGGGCTAGGAAGGGTAGGAGATAAAAAGCAAGTGTGTTAATATTGATGAAAGCTGGGTTAGGAAAAAAAATGGCTCTTTTTCTATTAAGAAATTGGGATTTACAGTAACCTCAGTCTTGGAACCCCAGGCTAAGAAATTAACATAAAAAGTGGTTTTGAGGCATTGATACTCTTGATATTTCTTGCAAAGCGAAAACATTCACTAGGGGAAGGAGAAAGACATACATACTTTCCATGTAAGTTTCACAGGATTTCCATAGATATAAAACCACATTGAAAATGAGCTTGCAATCACAAATTACAAATGAACTACTATGGTACAAAGCAGACACACGGAATAGCAGAGAAAAACAAAACCATGAATTTAATACATTAAATATAAAAAGCAATCATGCTATAAGCATGTTAAAATTTTTATTTTAATGTTTATTCATTTTTGAGAGAAAGAAGTGCAAGCAGGGGAGGGGCTGAGAGAGAGGGAGACACAGAGTCTGAAGCAGGCTCCAGGCTCTGAGCTATCAGCACAGAGTCCGAAGCGGGGCTCAAACCCACAAACTGTCAGATCATGACCTGAACCCAAGTCAACGCTTAACTGACTGAGTCACCTAGGCACCCCTAGCATGTTTAAAATAGTTAATGTCATAAAAAGAAAACAAGGAAATATGAAAGGATAGTTGATTAAAACAACTAATTGAAATGAAAAATAAAGACATTGAAATTAAACATGAATGAAGAGATTTCTGCTTCTAGTTAAAATATAGGACACAAAAGGCATGTGGTAACAAAGACTTCAACAAAATTAAACTCATTTTTTTATGAAGTCAGCAAGGAACAATAAATAGAAGAAAGCCTAGATGAACTAATTTTCAGAGAAATGAGATATTCATACATGAACAAAAAGCTTCAGCAGCTTCCTACTTGGGAGTAGATACCTGGGCTAAATATGGACAGTTGAAGAATTGGTCCAGCAAAGATGGTAATGAGGAGAAACCAACCAAGGTTTAGGCAGCAGTGTGGGTTTGTGAGAGATACCAGAATCTGGAAGAAATCTGACGCATCTGATGACATTCTCCCATCAAGTGGTAGTGTCCATGATCCCTCTTGAATTTCATCAAGTTTGCAACAACAGTGGAAATAATATGTGAGTTTTGAGACTAAGTCATAAAAGTGATACAGTTCTGTCTGGTCCTTTTAGGACCCATGAGTTTGCAGCTGTGAGTGCAGTGTATGGAGTCCATATATGACATGGTGTGTGGAGATGGTCTGGGTCATCCCAAGTGATACCAACGGTTGATATCAACCAATAGGCCTGTGATTGGAAACACCTCAAGATAATTCTTGAGGTTACTTCCAGCCAGATCCACATAATAAAATATTTTTTGTTTCAAATATTGTGGGGCACCTGGGTGGCTCAGTTTGTTAAGTGTCTGCCTCTTGACTTTAGCTCAGGTCATAATCTCGTGGTTGTGGAATTAAGCCCCACGTTGGGCTCTGTGCTGAGCATGGTGCCTGCTTGGTCTCTTTCCCTCTCTCTGCCCCTCCCCACCCCAAACAAACATTCAAATATTACTGTTTTGTTTCAACTCAAATATCTTCATTTCAAATGTTTAAACTGTTAAATTTGGGGTAATGTGTGATGAAGCAATAGATAACCAGAATAAGCTCCAGATCTGAAAATAAATTACCTTTGCAGCCCTCTCTCCACATGCCACTTACACCCAAATATTGCCAAGAAAGCAGCAATGGAAGAAAGACTAGAAAACTGTGACAAACTGTGTATTTCTCTGCATCCTTGCAGTGCTTGGACTCTGGGTCCTATTAAAATTGAATCTGAAGATGAGCCAAAATTTTCTGAAAGTAACCTAACTCCCAGCTCAAATACTTTTTAAAAAAAATCAAAGTCTAATTACTGGTGAGTTAAAACTTTATATACAGTATATACATGGCTTGACTGTGTTCAACATGACTCTTGGAAGAATCTGAATAATCACTCTCACCCTAGCTGAGGAAAAGCCTTGTACTCTGGGAATAATCAAAATGGAACAAAAATTATACATTAGTTTTCACTGTTGTTTTACACACATTTAATATAAATTAATTTTTTAAAACAGACATGAAAATAAGCAGAAAACTGGGAGCCATAATCAAGGAAAGGACAGTTAATAATAAAAGACCTGGAGAAGACCCATTTATTAGACCTTGTTGAGAACATGAATACAACTACTATAAACATGTGAAAACATATACAAGAAAATATGGACATAATTGGTATAGATACATGGCATTTCAGGAGATAAATAGAAACATCAAGAAGAAGCAAATACATTTTGGAACTTAAAATTGTATTGAAAAATACAATATCAGAAATTTCAAAAATGTATCAGTTGGGCTTAACAGCAGGTTTGATAGAAGAAAGGATTAGCACATTTGAAAACAGTTCAGTTGAAATTAATCCAGAGAGAAAAAGGATTGAGAAAAAATACCAGTGTCATCCTCTTATGAAATAATATCAAGTGGTCCAACATATTTGTGCTTGAGTTCCAAAAGTGGTAGAAAGAATTGGGTAGAAAAAGCATTTGAAGAACAAATAATGGCAAAAATTATGTACATTTGACAAGAAATTCAAACATGGATCCAAAAATTTCAACAAATCCTAAAAAGGATAAATAAGAATTTACACCTAGGCATATCATACCTATATTGTGGAAAATTAAAGATAAAGAGAAAAATCTCTAAAAAAAAATCCGAGGTAAAAAAAAATATAGGGGAACAATAACTCCATCTGATCTCTCAGGACAAATGCAAGCCACAGTGGAATGATATTTTTAAAGAGAAAGAAAAAGGAAAAGAAAGAGGAAGGATGAAAAGAAAGGAAGAAAAGGGAAGGAAGAAAGAAGGGAGGGAGGGAGTAAGGAAACAACTGTCGACCTAGAATTCTACATTTAGGGTGAATAATTTTCAGAAATGAAAAATGAAATGAAAGCAAAATAGGGGCACCTGGGTGGCTCAGTTGGTTAAGTGTCTGACTTCAGCTCCGGTCATGATCTTGAGGTCTGTGAGTTTGAGCCCCACATCGGGCTTTGTGCTGACAGCTCAAAGCCTGGAGCCTGCTTTGGATTCTGTGTATCCCTCTCTCTGCCCCTCCCTTCTCATGCCACTGTGTCTCTCTTTATCTCAAAAGTAAATAAACATTAAAAAAAATTTAAAAAAATAAAAAGGAAAGCAAAATAAAGACATTTTCTGATAAACACTGAGAGAATTCCTTACAACAGATTTTTACTACAAAAAAGGCCAATGGAAACTCATCAGGTGCATGAAAATGAAACCAAACGGATACTCAGACTTACAAAGAATAAAGAGCACTAGAAATGTAGATAAATATACTTTTTTGTTGTTTTGTTTTTAAAAGGACAGCTAGGGCACCTGGGTGGCTCAATCTGCTAAAGCGTCCAACTCGTGGCTTTGGCTCAGCTCATGATCTCATGGTTCATGGGATTGATCTCCACATTGGGCTCTATGCTGGCAGCATGGAGCCTGCTTGGGATCCTCTCTCTTCTCTCTCTCAAAATAAATAAACTTAAAAAAATATAACAAACATTAAAAAAAATAAAAGGACAGTTGACCTTATAAAGCAAAAATTAAAAATAACAATGTGTTTTAGGAGTTGTAGCTGAGAAGTGAAATAAACGTAACACAAAGGAAAGGAGAAGTTAGTGGAAATACACAGTTGTAACATTCTTCTACTAATAGAGAAGTGTTTTAATATAATTTCAAGGTAGTCTGTGGTTAATGAAGAATGCATACAATAATACCTAAAGCAGGATTTCTTAACCTCAGCATATTGGGCCAGATCATCTTTTTCATGGAGGCCTGGCTTGTGCATTGTAAGATGTTTAACAGCATCCTTAGCCTCTACTCACTAGATGCCATTTGCACTCACCTTTCCCAATGTGACAACCAAAAATTTATTCTGACACTGTCAAATGTCCCCCTGGGAGTCAATATTTTCCCCTGTTGAGAACCACTGCCCTAGAGCAATCACTAGAAGACACAATAAATAGGGCACACACACACACACACACCCCAAATACATACAGCTATACAGTTAAAGAATAGGTAAAAGGGAATATTAAAAACAAGGAAATAGACAACTCAATCCAAGAGTGCAGTAAGAGAGAAAAGGAAGAAAGAACTGATAGGACAAATGAAAAACAAATTACAAGATGGTAGACTTAAACCAACCAGATAAATAATTACTTTAAATGGGCTAAACACAACAATTAAAAGTTAGGGATTGTTTTCTCAGACTATTAATTAAAACAAGAAAAAAAAAGGCTTCACCATATGTCATTCCCAAGTGATGCACTTTTAATATGAAAACAGATTAAAAGTAGGGATGAGGGGCACCTGGGTGACTCAGTAGGCCAAGCATCCAACTTTGGCTCAGGTCATGATCACACAGGTAGTGAGTTCAAGCCCGGCATCCAGCTCTGTGCTGACAGCTCAGAGCCTGGAGCCTGTTTCAGATTCTGTGCCTTCCTCTATCTCTGCCCCTTCCCCACTCACACTCTGTCTCTATCTTTCTCAAAAATAAGTAAACATCAAAAAACTATATTAAAACAAAAGTAAGGACGAAAAGGAGCACCTGGGTGACTCAGTCAGTTGAGCATCTGACTCTTGATTTCAGCTCAGGTCATGATCAAGCTCTATGTGAGTGTGGAGCCTGCTTAAGATATTCTCATTCTCTCTCTCTCCCCATCTCTCCCTCTGCCTCTCTCTCCCATTAACACTTTCTCAATAAAATAAAAATAAAAATAAAATAAAATAATAAAATAAAATAAGGATGAGAAATGATATAACCATGCAAATACTAACCATAGAGCTTGTGTGATTATATTAATATCTGACAAATTAGACTTCAATATAAGGAGAATTACTAGGGATAAGAAGGTGTTGGGAGGAAAAATTTTTCTTCTACCCTGCTAGGTTCTGTGACTGGTCTAACAATTAAAATGACATAAAACAGGTTAACAAGAGAAAAACAAATTTAATAACATATGTATGGGAGCCTTTAAAAGATATTAAATTCAAAAGGCAGCCAGGTAATTGAGGTTTCTGTAACATCTTGAGTTAAGGAAAGGTGTAGAGGTCTGGGGCTACAAAGGGAAGGAAGACCATTCATAGGAAAGTGAGAGTAGTAGATGTTTGGGAAACAAATCTTGCCCTGTTATGCACATAAATTTCTTATGTAAAAAATTATCTCTGGTAATAGATCTCTTTCTGATACAGGCCCCCTTTCCAATATAAGTTTCCTTTATAATTGCAGAATTTCCCCACAAATGGGGACATTTTTACTTCTTTTTTATAGATAAGGCAGCAGTAAAGAGCTTTTCATGAGGCCACTGGGACTTGATTGCCTTTAGGTCAACATGATCTCCATGTCACAGTAGCATAATTTGGGGAGACTTTTTCTGAGCCTCTTCAGAGGGATGTTTCATTATGATAAGAAGGCAAATTAATTAAGAAGGCATAACAGTCCTAATATATATATATGTGTGTGTGTATTATATATATAATTATATGTATAATTATATATATAACACACATATATATTATATATTATTTATATAAATAAATATTTATTTATATGTATAAATATTTATTTATTTATATTTATATAAATATAAATATTAATATATATTAAGTATATATTGTTATATATAATATATAATATATAATATTATAATATATTAATTATTAAATATAATTAAATTATATATAAATATATATTATATAAATACATAAATGTAATTAAATTATTAAATATAATTAAATATAATTATATTATAATATATTAATATAGAAAATTAAATATTAAATGTTCATATATAAATATTTATTTATATAAATATTTATATAAATAAATAAATATATAAATAAATATAAATAAATAAATATATTATATATTATTTATATAAATAAAAATATATTTTATATATTATTTATATATAATATATTACTATATATTATATTTATAATATATATAAATAATTATATATACATATAATTGACTCTGAGAATCCAGCTGCCATAGAGAGACCATGTGGAAGAGAGCTAAAATGTTCTGGCTGACAACGTCAGCTAAACTTCCAGCTGGCAGTCAGGACAAACTTCCAGCTATGTGAGTGACATTATTTAAGGCCCTCTGGTTGTCCAGCATCTTAACTGATACAAAGCAGAAGAACCATCCTATTGCCTCACAGTATATTGAGAAATAACAAATTGTTTGAAGACACTAGGTTTTGGTGTGGTTTTAGATAGGAATAGATAACAGAAATACTACCCACATCTGAGAAATCAAGAACTAGCAGTAAAACCATATTATTTAGTGATGAGGAAGTCATAACTAAAGGAATCAGTAGAAAAAATTAAAGCGGTTGCCTCTTTGATACTTTAAACTATTTGCATATATGAACTTGATACAAATGAGTATTTTTTAAGACAAAAAAGAGAACTTATGAACTAGTAAAAAATTTCTGAGAAAGTGACCCAAGATGTAGTATAAAGATGAAAATATGAGAGGTTAACAGACGAATATGGAATGAGCAAGTATAATAGGAGTTCCAGAAGGAAAAGCAAGAGAGAATAATTTTGGAAATATTGAAAGAAATAATACCTGAAGTAGTAGCAATACTTGATGAGAATATGAATCTTCAGATCTGGAAAATGTAATTCCTCAAGAGAATAAAAAAAAATTATATCTAGAGACATCATATCAAAACTGAAAAACATCAACCCAAGTCATAAAGACTTTAAAAAAGAACCCAAGAGAAGAAACATATTACATTTATGGTAATGATGACCCTCAGCAGACTACTCAACAGCAGTAATAAAATCCAGAAGACCATGGAGTAATATATTCCAAGTGTTGAGAGAAAATAAACCAATACACAGCTAAAATATTGTGAGAGCAAAGTAAAGGTTATCTGCTATATCTACTATCTAGAAAGTCACACAACTATGGCATTTACTATTGTTAAGATACTGGAATGTTTTCATACTGGTTGGTAAATAGCTGTTGTCCCTTAGGACTTTGACTCAGAAGCCATGGAGAAACAGAAATCAGTTAATAGCCGGTAATGAAGGCCACCTTTGGCCCTGGCCAGGTGCTACAAGTTTTTCCAGCATAGAAGACATTCTATAACAGAAATGAGGCCATGCAGAATGACCAGACTTAAATGGGTGTTTTGGAGCTATTGATTTTCGGTTTTATTTAATTGTACGGCTTTGTTAAAACCTGTTTTAGACCCTCCCTCACAGGTGACATTTTTTTTTATAATAAAACTTCTCATTCTCAATGAGTTGTGTTAGATTACCAGATGAGAAAGCTGAAGTTAAAAGAATTAGGTGTCATCCAAGTTCACAAAGCCAACATATGACAAGATTATGACTTGGGCCCAAATAGGATTTCTTTTTTTTTTTTTTTCTCTTCAAATTTTTATTTAAATTCCAGTTAGCTAACATACAGTGTAATATTAGTTTCATGTGCAGAATTTAGTGATTCATCACATACAACACCTAGTGCTCATCACAAGTGACCCCCTTAATACCTATCACCTATTTACCCACCCTCCCCTCCATCTCCCCTCCAATAACCCTCAGTTTCTTCTCTATAATAGTCTGTTTCCTGGTTTGCCTCTCTTTTATTCCCCCCATATTCATTTGTTTTGTTTCTTAAATTCCACATATGAGTGAAATCATATGGTATTTGTCTTTCTTTGACTTACTTATTTCGCTTAGCATAGTATTCTCAGGCTCCATCCATATAGTTGCAAATGTTAAGATTTTACTCTTTTGTGACTGAGTAATATTCCATTACACACACACACACACACACATACACACACACACACACACACATACACACACACACACACACACACACCATACCACTTCTTCTTTATCCATTCATCAGTCAATGGATATTTGGGCTCTTTCTATTATCGGGGTGCATGTATCCCTTCAAATCAGTATTTTTGTATCCTTTCAGTAAATACCTAATAGTGCAGTTGCTGGATCATAAGGTAGTTTTAGTTTTAACTTTCTGAGGAACCTCCATGCTGTTTTCCAGAGTGGCTGCACTAGTTTACATTCCTACCAACAGGGTAAGAGAGTTCCCCTTTCGTCATCCTCGTCAACACCTGTTTTTTCCTGTGTTGTTAATTTTAGTCATTCTGACTGGTGTGAGATGATTTCCCATTGTAGTTTTGATTTGTATTTCTCTGATAATGAGTGATGTTGAGCATCTTTTCATGTGTCTATTAGCCATCTGTATGCTTTCTTTGGAAAAATGTCTATTCATGTCTTCTCATTTTTTAACTGGATGATTTGTTTTGGGTGTTCAGTTTTATAAGTTCTTTATATATTTTAGATACTAGCCTTTATCAGATGTGTCATTTTCAAATATCTTCTCCCAATCCATAGGATGCCTTTTAGTTTTCTTGATTGCTTCCTTCAGTATGCAGAAGCTTTTTATTTTGATAAAGTCCCAACATTCCATGCTCATGGATTGGAAGAACAAATATTGTTGAAATGTCTATATTACCCAAAGCAATCTACACATTTAATGCAATCCCTATCAAAATACCACAAGCATTTTTTACAGAGATAGAACAAACAATCCTAAAATTTATATAGAACCACAAAAGACCCCAAACAGGCAAAACAATCTTGATAAAGCAAAGCAAAGCTGGAGGCATCATAATTTCCGACTTCAAGTTATATTATGAAGCAATAGTGATCAAGACAGTGTGTTACTACACAAAAACAGACACAAAGATCAATGGAACAGGATAGAAAATCCAGAAATGAGCCCACAACTATAAGGCCAATTAATCTTTGACAAAGTAGGAAAGAATATCCAGTGGGAAAAAGTCAGTCTCATCAACAAATGGTTTTGGGAAAACCGGACAGCAACATGTGAAAGAATGAAATTGGGAGAGGGTCTCTTAGATGGCTTCCTCTTACATTATACACAGAGATAAATTCAAAGTGGATGAAAAATCTAAATATGAGACAGAAAACCATCAACATCCTCGAGGAGAACACAGGCAGTAATCTCTTTGACATCAGCCATAGCAACTTCTTATTAGATATGTCTCCTGAGACAAGGGAAATAAAAGCAAAAATAAACTATTCGGACCTCACCAAATAGGATTACAAAGACATTTTTTTCTTTATGTAGAGTTCTATGAGGGTAACATCAAGTTGGACATAGAAACTAAAGAACAAGTCTAAAATAGCACTTTTTGTGACCTTAAGGAGGTTGTTTGGTTTGGTTGGTTTTTCAATGATTCTTAGGCTTTGGATTTGTTATTTTTAGTTCAGAGTACTTAGTGAGTTCTAAAATTGTGTTGAGGCTTTAGGCCAAGGCTAGATTTCTATATACACGTACAGTGTCTGTCACATAGCCTGCACTTTCTATGAACAAGTGTTACTCCATAGTGGACTTCTTTCCAGTCTGTGAGCTCTTGATGGTTAGATCTATGCTGCTAGGGCTGGTTCCAACCTAATGGCTCAGTGATTACAGGGAGCATCAGCTCATGTTTGCCAGTTTATATAATGTATTTTCCTTAGCTGAATAAATTCTCACTGTTGTGGATATTTAGCTGTATATAATATAGAATATTTTATTTACTGTTTGTAATGACATAATGGACATGAAAAGTACTATTCTAAAACAAGTCATGACATGGAAATATACATTTATCCATGGATCTAAAAAAAAATTTATTATTCTAAAGGGAGTAATAGATAAGGAAATAAATTGAGTTCATCTTCAATGATGTTGTATTTGAAATTTACACAATGTAAATAGGAAAGTCAGGACTTGTTTGGATTTTTGTCAGTAGAGAGGAAAATATTTTCAAATACAGGTTTTAAACTATCACTGACTGTCTAAGGAAGACTGAATTTTTCCATGATTCTTCTTTCAGAGCTTGAGAACCATGTTGAGTGCCTGTTAGCTATTGGAACAAAAGATAGTGTTTATTCCAAAGTCAAATTGTTTGGTTTACTTCTGCTTTCTTTTTCAGATTAAAAGACTTTTAGAACTATTTAGACTAGAAATTAACAGCCAATCACCTCATTTCATGGCAAGGAAACCACAACCCAAGAAGCTAGGAAGTAGAATTAAAACTAAATTCAGAAACCCAAATTAAGAGAGTTAATCTGGATTTCCCTAAATATTTCAGTTGCTAACTCCTATTGAAAATTATTTTGAAATTTTGGATTGTCTAATTCTTTCCAAGTCCACTGTTAATTTCTCAATCCAAGCTTTTAATACCCCTAGATATCTACAGTGTTTTATTTTATTTTATTTTATTTTATTTTATTTTATTTTATTTTATTTGTTTGTTTGTTTGTTTGTTTATTTATTTATTTATTTATTTATTTATTTATTTATTTATTTTGAGAGAGAGAGAGCATGCGTGAGCATGTGGGCAAGCAGGGGGTGGGAGAGGGAAAGAGGAAGAGAGAAAATCCCAAACAGGCTCCATGCTCAGCACAGAGCCCAACCCAGAGCTCCATCCCACAACCCTGGGATCATGGCCTGAGCCAAAATCAAGAGTTGGTTGCTCAACTGACTGAGCCACCTAGATGCCTCAATTTCTACACTGTTTTTAATTGGACTTTGTGCTTCTAGTTTCTTTTTACTCCAATTCATCTTGTTTTTGTTTTTGAATTTATTTATTCTCTACTAAGTACCCTAAGTAGTCTTTAACAATTTTTAAACGATCATGAAATATTTTCTCTTTATAATATAATATTATCTTACCGGGGCGCCTGGGTGGCGCAGTCGGTTAAGCGTCCGACTTCAGCCAGGTCACGATCTCGCGGTCCATGAGTTCGAGCCCCGCGTCAGGCTCTGGGCTGATGGCTCAGAGCCTGGAGCCTGTTTCCGATTCTGTGTCTCCTTCTCTCTCTGCCCCTCCCCCGTTCATGCTCTGTCTCTCTCTGTCCCAAAAAAAAATAAATAAACGTTGAAAGAAAAAATTTTTAATATAATATTATCTTAGATCAGGAAACACACTCTGGGAGAGAGATTTATGCTTAGGGAGTTTACTGGGACATGTTCTTGGAGTCAACACCTGTAAGGGAAGGGAAGAAAGTTAAGTTTAGGGACAGGGTCTCTTATGTTGCTTCTATATCTTGGCTATTGTAAATAATGGTGCAGGAAATATAGAGGTCCATATATCTTTTCAAATTAATGTTTTTTTTTCTATTGGTAAATACACAGTAGTGGAATTACTGAATCATCTGGTATTTTTATTTTTAATTTTTTGAAGAAGACCCATGCTTTTCTCCACAATGCTTGCACCAATTTACATTCCCACCAATAGTGCACAAAAGTTCCCTTTTCTCCACATTCTTGCCAACACTTCTTATTTCTTGTCGTATTGATTTTAGCCATTCTGACAAGTGTAAGGTGATGTCTCATTGTGGTTTTAACTTACATTTTCCTGATGATGAGTGATGTTAAGCATCTTTTCATGTGTCTGTTGGCCATCTGGATGTCTTCTTTGGAACAATGTCTAATCAGGTCCTCTAGCATTTTTAAAATCAAGTTGTTTGTTTTTTTTGTGTGTATGTTGAGTTGAATAAGTTCTTTACATATTTTGGATATTAACCCCTTATCAGATAGATCATTTGCAAATATTTTCTATTCAGTAGGTTGCCTTTTTTTGTTTTTAATTGATGATTTCTTTTACTGTATGAAAGCTTTTTATTTTTTTAAGGCTTTATTTTTAACTAATCTCTACACCCATTGTGGGGCTTGAACTCACAACCCTGAGATCAAGAGTCTCATGCGTTACTTACTGAACCAGCCAGGTGTCCCAATCCCAATAGTTTATATTTGCTTTTGTTTCCCTTGCCTTAGTAGACATATGTAGGAAAATGTTGCTATGGCTGATATCAGAGGAATCACTGCCTGTGTTGTTTTCTAGGGTTTTTATGGTTTCAGGTCTCACATTTGGTTCTTTAATCCATTTTGAATTCATTTTTGTCTATGGTATTAGAAAGTGGTCCACTTTCATTCTTTTACATGTAGCTGTCCTGTTTTCCCAGCACCATTTATTGAAAAGACTATCTTTTCCCTGTTACATATTCTTGCTTCCTTTGTCATAGATTACTTGACAGTATAATTTTGGGTTTATTTCTGGGTTTTCTATTCTGCTACATTGATTTATGTGTCTATTTTTATGCCAGTATTATACTGTTTTGAGTACTACTACAGCTTTGAATGGATAGGGAAGATATGGTGTATACAATGGAATATTAAGCAGTCATAAAAAGGATGCGATCATGCCATTTGTGATAATGTGGATAGACCTAGAGGGTAGATGCTAAATGAAATAAGTCAGACTGAGAAAGACAAATACCATATGATTTCACTTATATGTGGAATCTAAAAAAAAATTAATAAACAAACAAAAAGCAGAATCACACCTGTAAACATAGAGAACAAACTAATTGTTACCGTGGTGGGGGGATGATGGGTGAAGGGGAGTGAGAGGTACAGGTTTCCAGTTATGAAATGAATAAACCACAGGAATAAAAGGTACAGCATGAGGGGTGTAGTCAATGAGATAATAGCATTGTATGGTGACATATGGTAGCTACTCTTACGGTGCACATAACATAATGTTTAAACTTGTTGAATCACTATGTTGTACACCTGCAAGTAATGCAATATGTGTTAGCTACACTGAAATTAAAAAAAAAAAGGTAAAAGAATCTTAGAAACTTTACCAAAGGGAAAAAAGAAGACTGGGGAGAAGGAAGAGTTGAGTAACTCTGGAGACCAGGCCTTATACTCCTATATACCAGTCATGGGATGCAGACTTAGTTTGGGGAAGGAGCAAGGCCTTGTGTGAGGTGACTCTCTTTGGATAAGGGCAATTCCTGGAGTGAACTCAACAGGGAATTGTCAACTGCCTGTTTTCCCAAAAGCCAGGGAAATGAATGCTCGAGGTCTGAACAGAGATCTGGGTGGCATACCACAGCATCCACTGCAAATATGTATATATAACATATAAATGAGACCTACAGAATAAAGCAAACACACAGTCTATTGGAAAGAATAATGTATCCACCAAAATGTCTATGTCCTAATCCCTGGAATATGTGAATATCTTACCTTACATGGCAAAAGGGACTTTGCAGGTAGGATTAAGTTAAAGATTTTGAGATGGGGATATTCTTCTGGATGTGTGCGCCTAATGTAATTATGAGGGAAGGTCAGAATCAGAGGAGATGTGATGATGGAAGCGGGGGGTGGAACAATGTAGCAGAAATCAAGGAACGCAGCAGACTCTAGATGATGGAAAAGCCAAAAAACATACTCTACCTTAGATCCTAGAAAGACCTCAGCTTTGGCAACATTTTAATTTTTGTCCCATAAGACCCATTTCAGATTTCTGAACTTGAAATTTGCAAGATAGTAAATTGGTGTTGTTTTAAACTACTAAATTTGTGGTAATCTGTGATAGCGACAATGAGAACTAATATACCTAGATATCAGAACCCCAGGTTAAGCAACAGAACATAAACCATGCCTCTGAGATGCCTTTGTCCAGTCACAGCCCTCTCCCTTTCTGCCAAAGGTCACAGCTATTCTGAATATTAATTTTATCATTTCTTCACTTTTCATCATAGTTTTACTGCATATAATATACCATTAATATTTACATATTAATACATTATTAACAAGTATGTATTATTATAAATATTAATATATAACCTATATTGTGTATTAATATATACTCAACATCATGTTTTTTGAGATTCATCAATATGAATGTGTGAAGTTATGGTTCACTTATTTACTGCTGTTAATACCTAGTTTTATGAGTATGTGGTAGTTTAATTATCCTCCTATTGGACATTAATTTACCTTCTCACACTTGATTTAATCTAGCACAACTTCTGCAGATTGTCTTCCAAACTGGTAAGGGAAAAGTCAGAGGAAAAGCACTTCAGGGTGATCAGTGTAGTATCACAATCTTTCCCTTTCTATTGACCTTGGTTTCTTTCCTGGCCGAAGAATAAATATCTTTCTTATTTTGATGACCTAACTTGCATGGTAAGTTCCTAGGTGATAGAAATTGTGATGCTAAACATATGTTTTATATTGTACAATACCTTTTACAATGTTTTGCTGGTGCTGAATAATTGTTAAATAATAATAGCAATAAATGTTGTGTACTACCTGCATGTTAGGGTCAGGACCTTTTGGTTGCAAACAACAAACTCAACTTACACATGCGGAAGTAGAAAATGAGTTGTTTTGGCTCACTTCTGGAAATCTCTCACACATCTGTGGGAGGAGCTAGAGCTTTAAGTCACATCCGGGGGGTTGAAATAATGTCTTAGGACCCTGTGTCTGTCTATTGCTCAGATTGCCCATCTCTGCCTTATGTCATTTTCAGAAAGAGAGTATCATAATGGAAAGATACCTATTGTTAGCTTCAGAGCTGCTTCATTTTACAAGTCATTTTTTTTCAGAAAAAGAGAACATTGCACTTAATCCTAGTGATCAGATATGAAATCTCTGATGATTCAGAGATATTTTGATTGGTCTTGCTTTATAACCAATCAAACCTACCTGCTTTATAAGAACTGAACATATTAGTATGGATTGGATGAGCGTCTTCCAGAGGAAAGGATGCTGAGTAGAAAAGAGATGTCCTCTACCACATATATCAGGAAGCTTTCTAGGCTTAATGCATTTAACACTTTGCTTAATGTGCAGATGCTGAGATCCTAATCTAAACAAAAATAATCTTTGTAAGTATGGATTTGCATAATTAATCTTAAAGCTGCAAATAAAGTTTGTATTTAGAGCTTATTAATATTATATAGGTTTTATTTCCTCTTTGATAGCTAGAATGTTATTAAAGTAAATGGCAAAACCTCTGCGGCACATGTCATTTTTTTTTTAATTTGAACCACAAAAGTTTTAAGCTTCAAATACTGATTTTCATAGTATCCATGCTGTGAAAAATACATGTGACAAGATTTATTTCACTTTTATTTCAGTGCTTCTCTAATTTGGAATATAGATGTATCTTTTTTTAGTCTGACGCTGATTGTGTGTGTGTGTGTGTGTGTGTGTGTGTGTGTGTGTGTGAGTGTGTGTGTTGGACCATATGAATAGACAAAATGACTAGAAAGAGCAGAGGACTGTGAATAACAAGGCCTGCATTCCCACAAAATTTTATTAATAATGCTTTATAATACTTATGGTGTTGCATTTATCCCCCATGTTGCAATTTATTCTTTTACTTATTCTATTTAATCATCCAGTAGGATGTAAACACCTGAAGCTCAAACCAAGGATTGTGTTTTAGTCATTTTAATATCCCAAGCCAAGACCAACATCTGGCATATAAAACTCACTGAATAAAGATATACCTAATTACTATTGTTAACATAATAGCATTTACCAAAAATAGCAATATTAGTCATACTTCTAATAAATACCACCTTTTGAGTGACTGATGGGTGCTATGTTCTGCTAGGTACTTTTCAATTATTTTATTGTTCATTAAGGAATTTATTAACTTCACTGTTTGCATTAGGTTTTTTCATTTGTGAAAAAGAACATGGTTAGATAATATCTAATACCTCTTCCAAATTGAATGTATATAGGACTTTATTTTCCTGTTTACTTTCACGCTAAGATTGGAGATGAGTTCTTATGGAAAAGATTTAGACCAAGTACATAATAAAATTTCAACTGGTACACATTGAAATAAATAAATTCCCTATTTATTCACTAGGGACTGTATTCCATATTCTTCTAGCATTTCTCTGTGGAAGAAAGCTGTCTGCTGTTCTGCAGTGGTAGACTATTTTTAAAATTCCAATTGGGGTGAGAAGGACACTGTAGCACTGCTCTCCACACTTTCCTGCTACCTGCCATTTTTGGAGTTTTATACCCTGAGAACTTCAGAGCAGATCCATGCCTTGCCAGTCTGCTGCTAATTGTAACAGAGTTTAGAAAAACATTTCTGAGTTAGGCAGTAAGACATTCTATTTCTAATTTGTCTTGCTTTTATCATTCCTGTATCCTATCTGGTATCCAAGGTGATTGTTAAAAATATATTTATTTATTTATTTTGAGAGAGAGAGAGAAAGTGCACACGTGAGCGGGGGAGGTGCAGAGAGAAAGGGAGAGAGAATCCCAAGCAGGCTTCGTGCTGACAGCAGGGAGGTGGGGCTTGATCCAATGAACTGTGAGATCATAACCTGAGCTGAAATCAAGAATTGAATGCTTAACCAACTGAGCCACCCAGGTGCCCCAGTATGCAAGGTGACTTTTATCATAGCTGTAATGTAATAGACTTTGATGTTATTGTAACAGGTGTTCTAGTTGCGAATTTTCTTATCAATAATAATACAGCTGCTTCAAATAAAATTTCACAACATCATTGGATTATTTGCCTGAGAGTGCTTGTGTTACCTTATACTCAGCAGTTTTTAAAATATTTGATGTCTCATGATGAACCATCTTCATTATGCAAGGTTTTGATGGTAAATATGTATGTATTCGTATCCTTCTGCTCTTTCCCCTACTACACGTAATATTCCTCAACAACTAACTGCTTTCTTAGACTTTACTTTCAGGTCCTAATGAAGGAATAGGTCTAACTTCTCTTATTTCAATTATAACAATTATGTTGTGAATTTTTTTATCCTTTCTTTACGTGGTCACTTTAAGTTATAATAAGTAATAGGACTATAATATCATATTTGTCAAATTTCTTCTTGAACATATTTTATTTCCATTTGTAAGTTCTCATTAGTTTTTCATACGTGTAAGTACTTTAAAGTTATACTTGGGGAGAGAGAGTGAAGGAAGGCCATTCTGGTCAAAGGAATGGCATGTAAGATATAGCAAAGCTCAGAGAACAGAACATATTATGGTAGCGTTTTTCATTTCTTTCAAGAGTTGTAGTGCTTCTTGCTTTTTATCCTTCTGGAATGACCTTGGTTTTTATCCATTTTTCAAGTCTGGTCTTATAATCTAATGTCCATTCTGTAATGTCCTTTTACTTTTACTTTGGTTGTTTTTCTTAAGCTAGTATAGATGCTGCCCCAGTGCCCTATATTGCATCTTCTCAATCCATCTCTGATTTCAGCTATAGCTGACATGAACATTTATGTGCAAGGGCATACTCTCCTCACTCTGACAACATCCCTCAAGCAGGAGCCACTTGTCTTACAACTTTCTGCCCAAGGGCCTTCTCTGATGCTGCTGGAGTCCATTTACTCTCACGTAGCATAGCTCAGAAGTGTATGGTTAATGCTCCTGGGGGGTAATCCTCAGCCAATGAGGAAAATAGCAGATGGATAAATCTGCTTCTTCTTGATCTTTAGGCAGATAATGTGGGGAGGTCTTCTATACACTTCTTAGGATGTCTTGGTGGTGAGCATTATTCCATGATAGGACCTGATAACATGCCTTTAAATTGCCTTTTCACCTTTCCCATCACACTGTCTCCGCTCCATCAATCCTGCTTTCTGGTATCAACTCCCAGATAAATGATATCCAAATCAACTCCCAAATAAATGGTACCCAAGTCCTTATCTCAAGTTCTGCTTTCAGGGAAAGCCAAACTAACACACATAGCTAAAATTGGTTTCAGTTGTTTCTGCTGATACACACCATGCCTGGTTACCCTTCCAGTGTCCCCTTTCACAATTAATGGTACCACCATTAATTTAGTGCACAGAAACTTAGGAGCCATCCGTGAATCACTTCTTCTTCATCCCCATATTCAATTACTTCACCAAGTCCTGTTGATTTTGTCTCTCGAATATTTCTTGAATACATCCATTTACCCCCATCTTCACTGCCACTACTTTAGTTCAATTATGAACATATCTCATGTGTATCACTGCAATTATTCACATCCACTCTATCCCTCAATCCTATCTCTTTTCCATATCAAAACCAGAATAATATTTCAAAAGTTCTTCAACATCTTCAAAATTTCTATTATCCCCAACTTAAAATACTTAAATGGCATTCTATCACTCTACAATCTAGTTTAGAAGGTTCTGTTTGTTTAGCCACAGGGAGGGGCTGTGTCACCTCTGGCTAAAGGCCCAGGTCTTAGCTTCAAGGCAGAGGAATTCAATTTTTCAGTTATCTGGGACTTGGGTTTCAAGTGTATTTCCTCCCAATAATAAAAACCACTTGGTATACTAAAAAGCAAAAGTGTCTAGGTGAGCCTGTGGAAAGTCGTCATCAAACTAGAATAGCTTCTTACTATAAAGACATAGTAAGTCTGACCCAGATATTTGAACTGATCAATCAGCATACCTTCTGCTGTGGATAAAGTAGATAAATATTGAGAAATCATGGCTCTTTGTCTCTCTTATTGTAGACTCTATAATGATCACCACTCTTCAGTTAGTTGCTTAGCATGACACCATCATAGACAACAATAAAAAAATATCAAAAGCTTACCTTTATATTTATTCTCCTTGATTTTAAAATTAAGAGTTATGGTCTTTCTGATGGAATTTGGGGGACCACTCTAACACTGTAAAAGTTAACTCAGAGAATGGTTTTTATTAACTTCTTCCAAATTCGGTGGAATTCATCCTTTTTATGAATTTAGTTTTCATATGTTCAACTTATCGTGAATGCTTAATATCTTTTGTGATAGTTTTTTAGCTGCATTTTATTTTCTTCTTAGCATGTCAATAACATAGGTAAGGAATATCAAATCATTAAAAATACAATTTTATAGGGCTTGAAGTATATAGAATTTTTTCAATATTTAGAATGACTTGAAATATTCTGTAAAATTTCCTCTGGTAATTTTTTACCACATATTTTCTGGTGTGGTATAAAATGGCAGCTGGAATGGCATAAACAGTATGCTTCCTATGTCAGACATATTAATCTTAAGGCACAAGCAAGGACAATATGACAAAAAAATAACAGAAATCTATTGGAAATGCAGCCTTCAACCCGTGGACAAAGGTCAGACCTAGAGACACTAGAATTTAGAATCAGAACAGAGCAGCAGATAACGTCAACAAGAAACAGAACGAGAGGCTATGTGGTGTGAAGGTAATATATATAAAAGTTTCTACCATGGTGCCTGGCACATACTGTGCACGTTACAAATGGTTAACTCAATGAATGGGCATTTGGAGAACATTAGAGTTATGCAAAGAAAAAGAACCCATTTTAAGAAATAGGGGAGTCTTTTATTAACAACTGGATATTTCATAAAATTTCTTCATAATTGGGGTCCTTCCTTCCAAGACTGAAATCTATACAAGTTATTTGCAATAGCTGGTAAGAAAGAAAGAAAGAAAGAAAGAAAGAAAGAAAGAAAGAAAGAAAGAAAGAAAAGAAAACATTCAAAGTTTATTTGACAAGAAAATTAATTTCTCTACACTGAATGAAGTTAACAACATCAGCAAACAAGATTACTAAATGCAGAGGTCATGAGGTAGTTATATATAAACTTAAGGGTAACCATATATCAAACACCACTAATAAATATGCAAAGAATAAAGAGAAAGAAATATATTACTAAAGAAAATCAGCAAAACATGAAAGGGAAAAAGACAAGAAAAAAAATCAGAGAAAATCTTCAGAAACAACCACAGAGCAAGTAATAAAGTGGCAGCAAATACATATCTATCAATAAAGTGGCAGCAAATACAATCTATGTAAATAGACTAAATGCTGTACTCAAAAGACATAAGATGTCTTAAAGAATGGATTAAAGAATGGATTAAAGAATGGATTAAAAAAAAACCCACATGACCTATCCATATGCTCCCAATGCTCCATTAGCCTATTTTAGACCTAAAGACACCTGTAGATTGAAAGTGAGGCAATGGAGAAATGTCTATCATGCAAATGGATGTCAAAAGAAAGCCAGAGTAGCAATACTTATATTGGACAAAATGGATTTTAAAATAAATACTGTAATAAGATACAAAGAAGGACACCATATAATAATAAAGAGGACAATCCAACAAGAAGATATAACAATTGTAAATATTTATGCACCCAACATAGGAGATCCAAATACATAAAACAGTCAATAACAAACATAAACGGACTAATTGATGATAATGCAACAATAGTAGGGAACTTTAACACCCTACTTACATCAATGGACAGATCATCTAAACAGAACATCAATAAGGAAACGATGGCTTTGAATGACACACTGGAACAGATGGATTTAACATATATAGTCAGAACATTCCACTATAAAACAGCAGAATATATATTCTTTTCAAATACACACAGAACATTCTCCAGAATAGATCATGTATTAGCCCACAAAACAAACCTCAACAGACTTAAGAAGATTGAAATATATCATGCATATTTTCTGACCACAACGCTATGAACTAGAAATCAACCACAAGAAAAAAAAATCTGGAAAGACCAAAAATACATGGAAGTTAAATAACATGCTACTAAACAATGAATGGATTAACTAGGAAATGAAAGAAGAAATTTAAAAAATACATGGGAACAAGTGAAAATGAAAACACTATGGTCTAAAACCTGTGGGATGCAGCAAAAGTGGTTCTAAGTGGGAAGTTTATAGCAATACAGGCCTTTCTCAAGAAGGAAGAACAATCTCAAATAAACTACCTAACCTTGCACCTAAAGGAGCTAGAAAAGGAGCAACAAACAAAACCTAAGATTAGCAGAAGGGAAGAAATAATAAAAATTAGAGTAGAAATAAATAGTATAGAAACTAAAAAAAAAAAAAAAGAACAGATCAAAGAAATGAGGAGCTCATCTTTGAAAAAAATCAATAAAATTGATAAGCCTCTAACCAGACTTACCAAGAAAAAAAGAGAAACTGGATTCAAATAAATAAAATCACAAGAGAGGAGAAATAACAGACAAAACCAGAGAAACACAAACAACTATAAGAGAATATTATGAAAAGCTATATGCCAGAAAATTAGGCAACCTACAAGAAATTTATAAATTCTTAGAAACGTAAAAACTGCCAAAACTGTTACAGAAGGAAATAGAAAATTTGAACAGACCAATAATCAGCAAAGAAATTGAGCCAGTAATCAAAAAATTCCCAAAGCTAAGTCCAGAACTAGATGCCTTCACAAATGAATTCTACCAAACATTTAAAGAAGAGTTAATATATATTCTTCTCAGACTATTTCAAAAAATAGAAAAGGAAGGAAAACTTTCAAATTCATTCTATGAGGCCAGCAATACCCTGATACCAAAACCAGATAAGAACACCACTAAAAAAGAGAACTACAGGCCAATTTCCTTCCTAAGCAGAGATGTGAAAGTTGTCAATAAAATACTAGCAAACCAAATTCAACAATACATTACAAAAAAATCATTCACCATAATCAAATCGGATTTAATCCTACGTTGCAAATGTGGTTCTATATTTGCAAATCAATCAATGTGATGCATCATATCAATAAGAGAAAGGATAAAAACCATATGGTCATTTCAATAGATGCAGAAAAAGTGTTTGACAAAGTACAACATCCATTCATGATAAAAACCCTCAACAAAATAGGATTAGAGGGAACATACCTCAATATAATAAAGGCCATCTATGAAAAACCCATAGCCAACATCATCCTTAATGGGAAAAAAGTGAGAGCTCTTCCCCTAAGGTCAGGAACAAGACAAAGATGTCTACTCTCACCACTTTTATTCAACATAGTGCAAGAAGTCCTAGCCACAGCAATCAGACAATGAAAAGAAATAAAAAGACTCCAAATCAGTTAGAAAGAAATAAAACTTCCACTATTTGTAGATGACATGATACTATATACAGACTCTACAAAAAAACTGCTAGACCTGATAAACCAACTCAGTAAAGTAATAGGATACAAAATCAATGTACAGAAATTTGTTGCATTTCTATATACTAATAATGAAGCAGCAGAAAGAGAAATTAAGAAAACAATCCCATTTACAAATGAACCCAAAATAATAAGATACCTAAGAATAAACCTAACCAAATAGGTGGAAGACATGCACTGTAAAAACTATAAACCATTGATGAAAGAAATTCAAGAAGACCCAAAGAAATGGAAAGATATTCCATACTTATGGATTGGAAGAACAAATATTGTTAAAATATTGATACTTCCCAAAGAAATCTACACATTTGATTCAATCCCTATCAGAATGCCAACAGCATTTTTCACAGAACTGGAACAAATAATTCTAAAATTTGTATGGAACCACAAAAGACCCTAAATAGCCAAAACAATCTTGAAAAAGAAAAGCAAAGCTGGAGGCATCACAATTATAGACTTCAAGTTATATTACAAGCCTGCAGTAATCAAAACAATATGGTACTGGCACCAAAACAGACACAAAGATCAATGGTACAGAATAGAAAATCCAGAAATAAACTCAGAATCATATGGCCAATTAATCTTCAACAAAGCAGAAAAGAATATACAATGGGAAAAAGACAGTCTCTCCAGCAAACAGTGTTGGGAAAACTGAATGGCAACATGCAAAAGGATGAAAATTGGACCACTTTCCTACCCCCATACACAAAAATAAACTCAAAATGGATGAAAGATCTAAATGGATGACAGAAAACCATAAGAATCCTAGACGAGAACACAGGCAGTAGCTTCCTTGACATTGGCCATAACAACTTCTTTCTAGATATGTCTCCTGAGGCAAGGGAAACAAAAGCAAAAATAAACTACTGGGGTTACATCAAAGTAAAAAACTTCTGCATAGTGAAGGAAATAACAAAAATTAAAGACAACCTATGGAATAAGAGAAGATATTTGCAAATGACATATCTGATAAAGTCTAGTATCCAAAATATTTAAAGAACTTATGAAACTCAATATCCCCCAAACAAATAATTCAATTAAAAAAATGGGCATAAGACATGAACAGACATTTTCCCAAAGAAGACATCCAGATGGCCAACAGACAAGCAAAGATGCTCATTGTAACTCATCATGAGGGAAATGCAAGTCAAAACTACAATGAGATATCACCTCACACCTGTCAGAATAGCTAAAATTAACAACACAAGAAACAGCAGGTGTTGGTGGGGATGTGGAGAAAAAGAAACGCTTAGGCACAGGTGGTGGGAATGCAAACTGGTGCAGCCATCGTGGAAAATAGTATGGAAGTTTCTCAACAAGTTAAAAATAGGACTACCTTACCATCCAGGAATTGTACTACTGGTATTTACCACCCCCCCCCCTCCCACCAAAGTACAAAAATACTAATTGAAAGGGATACGTGCACCCTTATGTTTACAGCAGCATTATTTACTGCTATTATTTAATAGCCAAGATACAGAAGCAGCCTAAGTGTCCATCAATAGGTTAATGGATAAATAAGATGTGATGTTTATATACAATAGAATATTATTCATCCATAAAAAAGAAAGAAATCTTGCCATTTGCAACAACATGAATGAAGCTAGAAAGTATAATGCTAAGTGAAATAAGTCAGTCAGTAAAAGACAACACCATATGCTTTCACTTATATGTGGAATTTAAGAAACAAAACAAACAAGCAAGGGGGAAAATGAGGGGGAGAGAGGCAAAGCAAGAAACAGGCTCTTAATTATAGAGAACAATCTGATCGTTACCAGAGGGGAGGTGGGTAGAGGGATAGGTTAAATAGGTGATGAGGATTAAGGAGTGCACTTGTTATGATGAGCACAGGCTGATGTATGAAACTGTGGAGTTATATTGTACACCTGAAATTAATATAACACTGAACTAACTGGAATTAAGATAAAAACTTAAAAATAAAATAAAAACTTAAAAAGCCAAAAAAATTTAGAGGTCATGTGATAGAAATACAATAATCACAGCTTAGGAGTTAATTGTTGGGGCAAATTTCTCACCCTGTTTCTAAGCTTCTACTCTCGGAGGTGAAATCCTTTAGTTTATAAATACAGGTTATCAAAGACTATTCTGTTTTAGAATAAATATTAATTATAAAGCAATTTATAGAATATGAAACCTAATCTCTAAAATGTTTCAAGGGGTGCCTGGGTGGCTCAGTTGGTTAAGCAACTGACTTTTGATTTCGGCTCAGGTCATGATCTCACAGTTCCTGAGATAGAACCATGCATAGTGTTCTGCACTGATGCCATAGAGCCTCCTTGGGATTCTCTGTCTCCCTCTCTCTGTCCCTCCCACATACACTCTCTCTCTTCCTCTCTCTTTCAAAATAAATTTTAAAAAATGTTTCAATATTCAGTCAATTGTTGCAAAACTTATTATGGACAACTTCAAACATATACAAGAGTAGAAACAAAAAAGAATATTAATCTCCATTTGCCATCACTCAGATTTAACAATTATCAACATTATGCCAGCCAGTCTCATTCATCTATCTCCCTGCATATTGCCCACCACAAAAACAATGTTGCTCCCACCCTAACAATGAGAAAAAGCCAGGTAATCTATGGAATCATAAATCTTATTGAGTCCATCAGAGAGTTGAGGTTGCAAAGCAAGCAGAGACAATCTACAGGGTGACAAGTCCCTCCAAGGAGAAATGAGACATATAATTGTTTCACCTTTGGCAGAGCACAAAAGGAAGAGGTTGCTGCTATTAATCAAGAAAAGAAAAAAAAACTAGGTTTTAACAAATCTTAAAGGCTGGGCTAGTATGACAAGTTAGGATCTTTGGGAGTGCTAGAGTCCTCATTCATTCGTCAGTGTTTTCCATTGCCTCTTCATCATGTTTACAAGAAAGGTTGAGTGTGTGCTTGCTTCGGCAGCACATATACTAAAGAAAGATTGAGTGCAAGTAGGGAGATCTGAGAGCATGCCCTTTGGTGGCACACAGACATGAAAATCTGTCTACTTTCCAGACTTTTCTCATATGCAAAACAGAAGCTGTAAACCTCTGGGGGAGGGCCAGGAAACCATTCTACTCCTAGGACCCAGTGTGTGTATGTGTGTGTGTGTGGGGGGGGTGGTGGTGGTGGTGGTGTTAGATGCAAAAACCATCTGCTGTTCTAAGAGAAGAGGAAACTCCTTACCCTAGACCTGGGCAAAGATATGGTTCTACTGAGGGAGGGGTAGAAGCAAAAGCCATTTGCCACAGAGATAAGGACAGGAAATCCATTTGCCCCTACCATGAGCCTCACATTGAGTAAATAGGAAAAGGGGGCTAGAGGAGGGGCAGAAAACTCTCCCCAGCCCAAGACTACCTAGAGTTTGATTCCTGGGCCAGGGAAGACCAGGAATAAAAAGCCCACACCCAAGATCCTGGGCACTCACGGCCTGCATTGGGCTGAAAATGGACAAGGAGAAATGACAACCCTCTCCATTGCACTTTGAGCTGCCCATCAAGTAATAAGCAATGAAGTCTAGTGCTGGGAAAAAGGGAAACAAAGGGCAAGGTGATAGATGTAAATTCAATTATATAAATAATTACATTAAAAATAAATGTTTCCACCACCCCAGTCAGATGGCAGACTTTGCTAGACTGAATATAAAAACAAGGCCCAACTATATTTTGCCTAAAATAAGGGTACTTTAAATTTGAAGACATAGACTAGATAAAAGAAAGAGGGTTGCACAAAAATAAACCATGTATTAGCTAATTAAAGGTAAACTTGAGTGTCTATATTCCTATCAGAGAAAGTAGACTTTAGAGGAAGAAATTTTACCAGGGATAAAGAGATCAATGTATCAAAAAGGTATGACAATCATAAATATCTATATACCTAATAACACAATTTGAGAAAACTGAAACAAACTGATAGAACTGAAAGAAGTAGGCAAATTCACAATATTATTGGCATTTCAATATTTCTACCTCAGTAATTGATAGAAAAAGTAGATCAAAAAATCACCAAGAATCTACAAAACCTAAATAATCAATTTGATCTAATTGATATTTATAGAGTGTTCCATTCAATAACAGCAAGATATGCATTCTTTTTTTCTTTTTTTTAAAGGTTTATTTATTTTTGAGACAGAAAGCATGCAAGCAGAGGAGGGACAGATGGAGGGGGAGGGACAGAGAGAGAAGGGGACAGAGAATCCTAAGTGAGCTCTGCACTGACAGCATCGAGCCTGATGTGGGGCTCGAACTTACCAACTGTGAGTCATGATGTAAGCCGAAGTCGCAGGCTCAACTGACTGAGCCACCCAGGTGTCCCTTAAGTACCGATAGAATATTCATCGTAGACTGTATATAGAAATCTCTACAAATTTAAAATGATTGCAGTCATAAAAAATATACGTTCTTTGATCACAAAAGAATTAAACTAGAAACTACATATTGCCTGTGTGTGTGCTTTAGGCCTTACTGGAGGAGAAAAGTGTCCCAGATCTTTCAGGACTCTTGGTATTTTAGGCATGACACAAATTGAGTGTGGGAAGAGGTCGGAAAATCCCCTGGATCCCTGCAGGATTAATTTATTCAAAAGAAATAACAGAAAAATACTTAACATGTAAAAGTCGTGAAGATAATGAAGGAAAACCACAGAACATGCCAAAGGCCAAGGCAGACCGCCCTTTGGAAAATGTACCATAGAAGGCAGAAGGAAATCCTCAACCTTCCAAAGAAGGTGTAAGCCGGGAAGCAGACGGAAATCTTAGAGGAGGACTGCTGACCCAGCCTGGCCAGGGGTTTAAGGAAGAAACTCCTGTGAGGCATTAGGTCCTTGAAGAAATAAGAGTAGACGAATTGGAAAGGCTTAGGGAAGAGATAAGAGTAAGAAACAAGTTCGTGATGATGCATTGGAAGCAAACATTCATGCAGGCATCCTTACCTTGTGTGTGTGCTTTAGGCCTTGAATTCCTTTTTTTGTCTGATATTAAAATCTGGCCCCTGTTTTCTTTCTGTTAGTGTTTTCTGATGTATCTTTGACCTTCGTTTTACCTTTAATCATCTGGTGGAATTTTGTTTTAGGTAGTTTCCTTGTTACCAGCATCTCACCGTATTTTGTATTTTCGACTCATTCTCCAGGTCTGTTTTCCAATTGGAAAGTTTGACACATCTGCATGAAAATATATTCATTCTATATTGTAAAGTAAAACATAAGTGATTACAAAGCAGTATATTTAGTATCAGGTCACATATGTAGGATTAAATATGTGTGTGTGCGTATACATACATACATACATATATCAAAAAGTTAACTGCTTATTTCTCTGTGGCATGAGCTTTTTTCTGTTTGCTTGTACATATTTTTTCATGAACACATGTCATGCACACAAAAAGAGTGAATGTTTTATTTAAAAAAAAGAAACTGGAAATCAGTAACAGAAAAGTGTCTAGAAAGATCCCGCAATATTGGGAAATGAAACAACCCAATTCTAAATTTCTAAAGGAAATTATAAAGGAAATTGTGGAGTATTTTTAATTGAATAAAGGTAAAAGCACAACATATAAAATTTGGGACATCTAAAGCAGTTGTGAAGAGAAAAATGTATAGCATTAAATGTCTGTATCAAAAAAGAAGAAAATTCACAAATAACGACCTCAGTTTTTACCTTAAGAAACTAGAAAATAAGAGCAAAGTAAGCTTAAGGAAGGAAATAATGAAAAGAACAGAAATTGGTGAAATAGGAAACAGAGAGATATAAAGAAAGTCAATAAAATTAAAAGCTGTTGCTCATTCAATGCGGCGTTAGCTCTCCAGGTAGCTGTTTCTTTAGCAAGTGGGGCCGGGCCCATACTGAAGCAACTATGTCTAAGAGACCTGCAGTTGGCATTGATCTTGGCACCACCTACTCCTGTGTGGGTGTTTTCTAGCACAGGAAAGTGGAAATAATTGCCAACGATCAGGGAAACCAAAACACCCCAAGTTATGTCGCCTTTACTGACACCGAATGATTGATCGGTGATGCTGCAAAGAATCAAGTTGCAATGAACCCCACCAACACAGTTTTTGATGCCAAACACCAGATTGGACGTAGATTCAATGATGCTGTTGTCCAATCTGATATGAAGCATTGGCCCTTCATGGTGGTGAATGATGCTGGCAGGCCCAAGATCCAAGTAGAATACAAGGGAGAGACCAAAAGTTTCTATCCAGAGGAAGTATCTTCTATGGTTTTGACAAAGATGAAGGAAATTGCAGAGGCTTACCTTGGGAAGCCTGTTACCAATGCTGTAGTCACAGTACCTGCCTATTTTAATGATTCTCAGCGTCAGGCTACCAAAGATGATGGAACTATTGCTGGTCTTAATGTACTTCGAATCATCAATGAGCCAACCGCTGCTGCTATCGCTTAGGGCTTAGACAAAAAGGTTGGAGCCAAAAGGAATGTGCTGATCTTTGACTTGGGAGGTGGCACTTCTGATGTGTCAATCCTCACTATTGAAGACGGTATCTTGGAGGTCAAATCTACTGCTGGAGACACCCACTCAGGTGGAGAAGACTTTGACAACCGAATGGTAAACCATTTTATTGCGGAGTTCAAGCGCAAACACAAGAAGGACATCAGCAAGAATAAGAGGGCGGTCCATCGCCTCCGTACCGCTTACGAGCGCGCCAAGCGTACATTTTCTTCCAGCACCCAGGCCAGTATTGAGATTGATTCTCTATACGAAGGAATCGACTTCTATACCTCTATTACTCGTGCCTGGTTTGAAGAATTAAACGCTGACCTGTTCCGTGGCACCCTGGACCCTGTAGAGAAAGCCCTTCGGGATGCCAAGCTAGACAAGTCTCAGATCCACGATATTGTCTTGGTGGGTGGCTCTACACGTATCCCCAAGATTCAGACACTTCTACAAGACTTTTTCAATGGGAACTAACTGAATAAGAGCATCAACCCTGCTGAGGCTGTCGCTTATGGTGCAGCTGTGCAGGCAGCCATCCTTTCTGGAGACAAATCTGAAAATGTTCAAGATTTGCTGCTGTTGGATGTCACTCCCCTTTCTCTTGGCATTGAAACCGCTGGTGGAGTCATGACTGTTCTCATCAAGCTCAATACTACCATTCCTACCAAACAGACCCAAACCTTCACTACCTACTCTGACAACCAGCCTGGTGTGCTCATTCAGGTTCATGAAGGTGAGCGTGCCATGACCAAGGATAACAACCTACTGGGGAAGTTTGAACTCACAGGCATACCTCCTGCCCCCCATGGTGTTCCTCAGATAGAGGTCACCTTTGATATTGATGCTAATGGCATTCTCAATGTCTCTGCTGTGGATAAGAGCACAGGAAAAGAGAAAAAGATCACCATCACAAACGACAAAGGTCGCTTGAGTGAGGAAGACATTGAGCTCATGGTCCAGGAAGCTGAGAAGTACAAAGCTGAAGATGAGAAGCAGCGAGACAAGGTGTCCTCCAAGAATTCCCCTGAATCTTACGCATTCAACATGAAAGCAACTGTCGAAGATGAAAAGCTTCAGGGTAAAACCAACGATGAGGACAAACAGAAGATTCTGGACAAGTGTAATGAGATCATCAACTGACTGGATAAGAACCAGACTGTAGAAAAAGAAGAATTCGAACATCAGCAGAAAGAGCTGGAGAAGGCCTGCAATTCCATCATCACGAAGCTGTACCAGAGTGCAGAAGGCATGCCTGGAGGAATGCCTGGAGGCTTCCCTGGTGGTGGAGCTCCCCACTCTGGTGGTGCCTCCTCTGGGCCCACCATTGAAGAGGTTGATTAAGCCAACCTGAGAACAGGTCTAGCATTGTTCCACACAAGACATTTGAAGGACCCAAATTTGTAGCAAATTCCATGGCAGTGAAGTTGAGCTGCTATAGTTAATATACTTGATACTTGATAATAATATACTTGATACTTGAATATGGAATATGTGCACAAGGAAAGGAAATACAACACTGCACTTTATAAGCACTGTATTGTTAAGTGGAAAATGCAATGTCTTAAGTAAAACTGTATTTAAAATTGGCACCATAAAAAAATTAAAAGCTGTTTCCTTGAAAAGATAAATAAAATTGTTAAGCTACTAGCTAGCATGATAAAAAAAAAATAGAGAACACAAATTACAAACATTTTAAGTGAAATAAACACTATCACTACAGACCTCACAAACCTTAAAAGGAAAACAAGCTAATGTGTGAACAACTTTATGCCAATTTGATAATTTGAGTGAATGGAAATATTCCTTGAAATACCCAAACTACCAAAGTTCACTCCAGGAGAGATAGATCAAGTAATCCTGTATCTATTAAGGAAACTGAATTAGTAGCTAAAAACTTTCTTCCCACAAGGAAAACTCCAGGCTTAGATGGCTTCACTTGTGAATTCAACCAAACATTTCAGGAAGATATATACCAATTCTATTTGAATGCTTATGAAAAATAGAAAACAACACTTCCCAACTCATTTTATGAGACCAGCATTATTGTGATTCCAATACTAGACAAAGCATTTCAAGAAAAGACAAGACCAAAATATCATGTAAACATAGATGTAAATATCTTCAGCAAAATATTAGGCAATCAAATTTAGTAATATAAACAAAGGATAATACATTATAACCTAGTTGGATTATCCCAGGAATGTAGGCTTGGTTCAGGCTCAATAATTAATCAGTGTAACTCACCATATCAATAGACTAAAAAGGAAAATACATATGATCTTTTCACCAGATGCAGAAAAAATGACATTTAAACATCCATAAATGATAAAAATTTCCAGCAAACTAGGAATGCAAGGGAACTTTAACCTGAAAAGTAGAGTCTATTAAATACCTAGAGCTATTATCATATCTAATGATGAAAGAGTAAGTAGTTTCTTGCTAAGATCAAGAACCAGGCAAAGATATCCGCTCTAATCCATTTCTATTAACTAGCAAGTTCTAGACAGTGAAATAAGTCAAGAAAAAGAAATAATAGTAATGCAGACTGTCAACAGACATTCTTTGTCTTTACTCATAAATGACACGATCACTTAACCTAGAAAATCCCAATGAATTTACACACAAAACACAAAAACAAAAACAAAAAACAAAAAAACGTAGTAATGCCAATAAGCGAATTTAGCAAAATTGCAGGATATAAGATCAATATATAAAAATAAACTACATTTCTTATATATTAAAAGCAAACAATTGGAAATTGAAATAAAAAACATGCCATTTATCAAAGCAACAAAACCATGAAATACTTAGGGATAAATCTGAATGTATTTAATTTTCCCCTTTCATTTTCTAGCCTCAGTCCTATTCCCTCTCCTCCAAAGACACAAGTATTAGCGTGTACAATATATGCCCTTCCAATACAGTCTCCTGATATTTATTTAGAAATGTGTGTATCCTTGACAAAATAAACAGTGATCTTTGTGTATATATACCATTTTTTATTGTAATTAGTATACTGTTATGTCCTAACCACCCAATCCTGGCATTTCATGATCTGAGCTAGAATAAAACAGTGAGCTCTGACAATTCAAAATTTACAAAAACAACAAAAGAGGACACAATCCCAGAAGGTTTAAGAAATAACTGAGAATTGTTACATTAGAAGAAATGTACATATGTTATTTTGTTTCTAATATACCCTGGAAGGTATTTGTTTTATATTGAGCTATTTTGAAAAATTATTACTTTTAGTATTATCTGAGAAGTGACTGACATACAATTTTGGCAACCCCCCCACCCCCTTTTAAAGTGAGAGCCTAACTTGGAGACAGTATAGAAATAATTCAGAAACATTCCCATTATATATTTAGCAGGAGCTGCCACCTGCTGGCAAAAAATAAAATAACAAATCATCTGTCCTTTTTTTCTTTTAAAATGAAGAATTCATTATCAGTACTGGCTCCCTCTTTCTTCCTCTGATTTACTGGTCTTTCCTGCTTTTCCTTTGTTGCTGGTTTTCTTAATTCCCAATTCTTTCACTTGTGCTTTTGAACATCATCCTCTTCACCTCCCTTAATCTATCTTCTAGTACTCCAATTTAAGATTTAAGAATTTTATTTTATATTATTTAGAATGTAAATAGCCCTAAGTTTTGTGACATGTAAAACATTATTTATCTTAGATTTTAGTCTCTAAAGATTAGGAATATGCTTATTTAGCTTGTTTTTTCTTTCATCTGTTAATTATTTTTTAAGTCTTAGTTTTAGCTTTATAAGTATTTGAGTGAATTGAACATAAAATCATGAACTTTTATCATTTCTCTTAATGGCTATGTTTTGCTGAGATTGAATTGCCATCATTAATTCTTCCTCAAAGTTTCTTTGTACTTGAGGCTTTTTTTTTTTAATGTCTATAATTGGATCATAGTTAACTGGGAATCAGTGTGAGGCTCCCTTGACTGGATTTAAATTCTAGTTTCAGTTGCTTTTATTTATTCTTGAAAGGGAATATCTTAATTTTCAAAAAGGATAAACACATTTGTTTAGGACATAAGAGAATTGTATTTTTAAATATTTAAAGTGTTGGCAGTATGAATTAGTCACTTTATGCTACGCTGGATAAAAAATTAAACCCCACATTTTAGTGGCTTAACACAATAAATGATTACTTTTCACTTACAACATGGTCCAATAGCAATTGAGACATCTTCCTTCTGGTAGATCCACCACCTGGAACCTCTACTATTCAAGGGTGTCACAGGAGGGAAAAAGAGGGCTAGAAAAAGGCAACTCAGCCTTATCTGTCTTAACATAGATGTGACATTCATCAGTTCTACTTACATTTTATTGTTGAGAATTTGTTATATGATGCCACCCAAACTCTAAGCAAGGCTCTGAAATATGCAGAAGCATAGGCATAATTTGATGAGAATTAATAGTCTCTGTCTCATTGTTTTTATTGTTAATCTTTGATTTTTTCTTTCAGAAAATCGTGATATATGAAATAGAGGAAAAAATGTCCAAACAAAAGAACTAGAGTCCTATCATAGAACTTCCAAAATTAGTCAAGTGAAATTTGGGACCAAATTAATGTATACATGAGGTTTATTTTTAATGCGTTAACTATACTCATGCTGATCAATTGATTTTAAAGGCCTTATGGAAATTTAAAATTATGTCCACAAATTCTCTGCCATTCCTCTTTTCTAAAGTGAAGACTAATTCGTCTCTCTGAGTGTGGGCTGGACTCACTTCTTATTAACAAAATATGGTGGAAATGATGATATGTGACTTTCAAGACTAGATCATAAAAAGCATCATGGTCTCTTCCTTGCTCTCTCTCTTGGGTCACTGGCTCTGGGGGAAGCCAGTTGACAGCTTTTGAGGATGCATTAAACAGCTCTATGTGCAGTGAGGAATTGAGGATTCCTGCCAATAGCCATATAGGTGAGCTATTGTGGAAGCGGATCTTCTAGTCTCAGTTAAGCCTTTGGATGACTGTAGCTCCAACAATTTATGGGAGTTTCTGAACCAAAATCACCCAGGTAAGCTGCCCTGAAATTCCAAACCCACAAAACCTGTGAGATAATAGGTGTTTTTGTTTTAAGTCACTATGATTTGGGGTAATTTGTTAGGCAGCAGTAAATAGCTAATTCAGCATGATGAGATAAAGTCTACTTTATTGGCTTATTAAAAATTTCCTAATGGAATGCTAAGTAAGAATGTTTTAATTAACACTTTAACACTTTTAGGTAAAACTTTGAGTACTCCATATGTATAGGTGAGGAAGAGGGAAATGGGAGTTGAGAACTGTTATTCAGCAATTTTATTGTTCTCTTACAATGTTATATTAACAAATGACCACATAACTCAGGAGAAAAACCAAGAGAATTTACATGTTTTCATTGAAATATGTCAATAATACATAGAAATTGAATAACTACAGTATATTCTCAACATTAGAAAAGGATTCTAATTTTAAAACCAATCATAATAATGTTTAGTTTATGTTAATGAAAACACAGACTGCATAATCTTTCTGTATAATATAGAAGGAAATGTTTCGATAGATATTAAAAGTCAGACTTTGGTCATATTCCTATATACTGTCAAACACTTGCTGTAATAAGTCCAGTCTGATATTTGAGACCATATTGTCAGTTTTCTCTGTGTGGTAGTTCAACCTTGGTGATAAGAATTGTAAAAATAACCAAAACCACTATGCTGTTACAGTGAAAGTTTGTGGGAAAAAAAACAAATTTGCTTTTATTTTTTGTCATATTACCTTTCTTTTAGTGGTAAGTTCCAAGGCAAACTTTTAGAATTAGCATATCCCTGAAGAGATTGTAAATATGGTCTGCACTGCATTAGTTTAAATATACTATTTATTGATTGATTGATTCATTCATTCATTCATTCATTCATTTATTTACTTATTTTTATAATGTTTATTTATTTTTGAGACAGAGAGAGACAGAGCATGAGTGGGGGAGGGGTAGTGAGAGAGAGGGAGACACAGAATCCGAAGCAGGCTCCAGGCTCTGAGCTGTCAGCACAGAGCCCGATGCGGGACTCGAACCCACGAACCGTGAGATCATGACCTATGCCCAAGTCAGATGCTTAACCAAGTAAGCCACCCAGGTGCCCCATAAATATGCGATTTATTCAGTAATAATATCATCATGGTCTCCCAAAGAATTAACTCTCTTGGTTCTTCTGCCATTGGGTCAATAAACTTAGGTTGATAACCAGGTTGATACCCTGACCTTCGGCATGCAGCTTTTAATCAAATTTTATAAAATCATTGAGATATAATTCACATACCATAAAACTCACTCCTTAAAATGTACAATTCAGTAGTTAGCATATTCATAAGATTGTGTAACCATTACTGTCAGTTGTTTTAATTCTAGAACATTTTCATCACCTCTAAAAGAAACTCAGTATTCATTAGTGGTTACTCCCAATTCTCTCCTCCTCTCAGCCCCTGGCAAACACTAATCCACTTTCTATCGCTGGACATTTCATATAAATGTTATTATACAGTAATATGTGGTCCTCTGTGTTTGGCTTATTTTACTTAAAGCATAATGTTTTCAAGGTTCATTCATGTTGTAGCATTTATTAGTACTTCATTCCTTTTTTTGGCTAAATAATATTCCATTGTATGGATATATATTTTGTTAAGTGATTCATCACCTGATGGATATTTGGGTTGTTTCCAGTTTTTGATTGTTATAATACTGCTGTGAACATTCATGTACAAGATTTTTGTGAATATATTTTCATTTCTCTTGGGTATATATGTGGGTCATATGGAAATTCTACGTTTAACTTTTTGAGAAACTACTAAACTGTTTTCCAAAGCAGCTACACAATTTTACATTCCCATCAACAATGTATGAGCGTTCCAATTTCTCTGCATCCTTGCCAAAATGTGTTATTGTCTATTACTGATTATAGTCATCCTTGTGAGTGTGAACTAGTATCTTGTGGGTTTTCATTTTTATTTTCTAACAACTAATGGTGTTGAGTATCATTTCAGATACTTATTGTCCATTTGTATATTTTCTTTGGAAAAATGTCATAATAAAATTTTTTTAGAACTTTCTCATGCCACCTATTAATCCAAGGCATTACTAGGTATAGGTATAAAAGTTTTACATATATTTTATGTATGAAATTGTAATTTGTAAATTACTCTATGTTAGCTGCATCTGCTTCTTTAGGACCAGTCTTGAGTAGGTGACATATAAAAATTAGCCATGTTAAAGTGTGTTTGGAGTGCTGTTTATCCAAATTTGTACTTCCCAGACTCCTAAATATGGAGGGTCAGGGACCACTTAATTCAAGAATCTGTAACAATACCTGATAGGATCCTTAAGGTATGGAATTAATGGTGAAAACAAAAGAGGTTAGTTGAAAATGAATACTGTTTAATGAGAACTATATTTAGTTTTCTATATTGTTGACTTAAGTGAGGTTATGTGCAACAACTGGTAATACCATACAGTGTGAATATTGATATAACTATTTAATTATATTGATTCATTGGTTATTCACCATGCTTTTAGAAAAAATTAAAAATAGATATTTTTTCAATTATAAATTAAATAGACATTTACTGTAGAAAAATTTAAAACTATAAAATACAAAAGAGAAAAGAAAAACAACCAGTATTAACATATTGGTATGAATCCTTTTAGATGTGATATGCATGCATTTAAAAATTGTTTGCTTTGTTTTTTTAAACTAGTTAATGCATATGCATAGAACAAAATAAAAAGCTTCAAAATGGTACACAGTGAAATGTTAAGACTCTTTTCTCTTGTCCCAGTTTTTCTACCCAGAAGAAACTTCTATTATCAGTGTTTGGTATAATCTTCCAGAGATATTACGCAAACGTCCAAAACACACACACACACACACACACACACACACACACAAGTGTGTTCCTTTTCTGGTCCAATAAAGTTTCTTTTTCATTTTCCTTGTTCCACTTTTATCAACCTTATTCTTTGCTCATTGTTTTGCAGAGTTATCACTTTTTGTATTTTCCAAACTCACTTTAAGTATTGAATTTTTATAAATGGTGTTTCTAAGAAAGTTTACTTCTACAATATGCTCTGTAAAAGTACTAGAAATTCCTATGCCACAATTTTGCTGATGTCATTGTCTCATCTAATAGTATTCTAACTTTATCATATTCAACCACAGAATTAGATCTACAACCTATTTTTATCTGTTTGCTGTTATTAAAAATTTCATATTTATTTCTGATTTCTTCAGCTAGATTATAAACTTTGTAAGAGTAAATACTAGGCCTTATAATTTGTATTTCTTATAGCATGCAATGTCTGTATTGATTTGCAGATTGTAGATGTTTAGTAAGTGTTTATGGATTGAGTGATTCAACAGAAAAAGCACACGTCCAAAATCTTGGTGAAAAAACAAAACAAAACAAAACAAAACAAAGCAAAACAAAAATCTCAGTGCAGAAAGCAAATGCCAAGTAAAGTCACAGAATGCTTCCAAAGAATTCCCTTCTCTATGCAAATGTCTGGATAACATACAGGTAAGAACCATTGACTGTTGTTTTGAGAAAATGCTGAAAGAAGTAATAAAAACTTAAAAAAAAACCTGTATTTAAACTTGATCTTTCCTTTGCAGTGTTTAAATAAGTTCTATACAAGTTTGCATGAAAGGAAATGAGGAAAGCAGTGGTAGGGCTTGGTGGATAGACAATTGTCCATAGATGAGCAAGTCATTAGTTAACTGAGCTAAATTATTTGGTGTCAGCAGCTATACCTAATTCCCAGGCTATTCAGAGAGTGGGAAAGCCTGGTTGAGCAGGTCTGTAAGGTGCTTTGAGTATCACAGAGGAAGGAAATAAGATTTAAGAAATAAGAATTTTGGGCCTGCTATTTATCTGATCAGTTATATTAAAATAGGCATGATTGCTGACTTGAGGGTAAAAACAGGACAGCTCCAGCAGATGCCCCAAGAGGGCTCCAGAAGGAACTTCTCTTGGCCTTGCTTTGGAATTATTCCCTTCTTTCCTGGAATTCTGTTATGGCAGGAGTGAGCAAGCAGCAGAAGTAGGGAACTTCATGAAACATATTTTTAGGGGTTCCAGAATTTAACCCGATCCCAGGGTTAAATTTCATTTACCGATCCCTTTCATTACCTATCCCAGGCATGCAAACAGTTGAAGAAAGAACTGTATAAAAATTAGGTTCAAAGTAAGTGGCAGTAGTAAGTTCTCAGCACAAATAGTTTTCAATGTTACAACTGACCTTTCCATGACATTAAGCTCATTTTCTCAACAACCAATTATGCCATCACCTTTGGGGCACTTTGGGCCCCCATAGACCAGGTGCAGTGTAAAGAAAACAGCTCAGCATCTGGCCCTTATCCTTTTTGTCATCCAGGCATCACCAAGTTTCCCATCTGTGTTTAGGCCTGACCACTCATGCAATTTTTATAGTAGCAAGTGAAAATAGTTTGGAAATTTCCATCTTGAAGGCCAACACCTCATGGAAAACTTTGAGAAGCATTTATTTATTAATAGAAACTCAGTTTATTAACATTCTTAGTTAATTTTTGCAGCTTTTCTATTTCATTAAATAGATTATCCTTTTAAAAACCACTTTTCTGCCAGGCAGGGAACAGGTAGAAGGTAGAGAAATTTAATGCACTGAATACATAATTTAACATATATTAAACACAATAACCTTTTATTATTAGTGTACATGTAGTGTAGAAAAGAAATTAAACAAAAATTATTAAATAAAAACATACCCACCATTCAGAGGTCACCACTATTAGCACCTTACTATATTCCTGGAAAATGTTTATAAAAAATAAAGTAAATATAATAAACATTCATAGTAAATACATATATAAATTTAACATATAAATATAACCAAGTTCATTTAAATTCAATATTTAACTGAACTCAATATTTTTTTAAACCTTATCTGATAATGTTTTGGCTCTTTGAGAGTTACATCAAATTGGCATTTACAAATAGGAAAGCTAAGACACAGCCTAATTCCTAGAAGGCAGGAGTCAAGAATACCAAGTAAGGGCAATTTTTTTCCTCTGTTATGTCACCTGTTCAATGCATAGATAGTCCTCATAATCACCATTGGATATTTAGAGTAGCTGACCTTCAAAATAGAACAGAGTATACTGCATATATTTAGGCAGAAATGTTTTTAAATTCTCATAAGCCAGAGGTCTCTTAATGAGAGGAAAACAGGTGTTGCTGTCAGAAGCAGTTATCAAATCTTGTAAAGCCGTGCACTCCAGAGAGTACCCAGTACCTGGCTATTTCTTCCTGAGAGGGCCTCTTAGTGATATGCAGATATATTGAGGATGCCCCATGGCTAAGCGTGAGTGCAGATGGGATTGTGAGGTCGCAGGACCTCTCCCTACATGATTCCTCTTCAGGGTCCTCTAAGGCCAGAGGGCCATATTGATATCAATGCTGGGAAGCTGACCTAAAAGACCTTTTAAGATATTTGGGGTCTGTGAGCTCTCTTATGGGTAGACTGCCTCTGGGACTAAGGCTGTTCTTTGAATGTTGGTGGGGGAAGGAGATGGTGTTCCAGCACAGTGTGGTCTTGAGCAGATAAGAATACTCAACAGTGGTGAGGCTCTTCAGGTCCTCTGAGCCAACAGACTCTGTCACCGTCACAGCCTGCCCACTTCCAGGGTGTTTTGGAGGTATGCCCCATACCTAGTAGGAACGCTTTAGGAGTATGGGAGTATATGTTATGCCCAAACACTCTCGTGGGTGTGAGCTATTGCTTGTGTATTACAACAGTTAGATTCTTATTATTTCTCACCCACCCACAGGAAATGATTAAACATTGATCAAATGCTCACAAGGAAAGTTACAGATCAATGATTTTACAAAGGAGAGTGAATTAATGTGAATTTTATATTGCTACTATAAAATAGTGTATAAAAAGAAGAGTGTGAAAAAGCAGAAGTCATTAGAAACTCATGTCTGATAACACAAATTATATTTATTGTAAAGGTGACAATATGTAATTACTGACATGATTAAGAGTTCAGGCAGAATTTGTTAAATTACTTATTTAAAAAAAAACTTAAAAAAATTTCTAATGTTTATTTATTTTTGAAAGAGAGAGACAGAGCATGAGCAGGGGAGGGGCAGAGAGAGGGAGACACAGAATCTGAAGCAGGATCCAGGCTCTGAGCTGTCAGCCCAGAGACCGATGTGGGGCTAGGACTCACGAATCATGAGATCGTGACCTGAGCCAAAGTCGGACGCTCAACTGACTCAACCACCCAGGTGTCCCCCAAAAATAAACTTTAATTTCAGAATAGTTTTAGATTTATAGAAACATTGCAAAGATTATACACAGGGATCTTGTATATCCATCATCCAGTTTCTCCTATGATTAACATCCTACATTAATATTTATACTTAGTGTTTATTACGTTTGGCACAAATTACAAGCCAATATTGACATACTATTATTAATTAAAGTCTATATTTTATTCAGAATTCCTGAGTCCTAATGTCTTTTTTTCTGTTCCAGAATCCTTTCCAGGATACCACATTACATTTAATCATCACGCATCCTTAGCCTCCACTTGTCTAGGACAGTGTTTCAGACTTTCCTTGTTTTTGATGACCTTGACAGTTTTGAGGAATACCAGTGAGACACTTTGTAGGATGATCCTCAATTTAGGTTTGTCATATGTTTTTCTCAGAATCAGCCTGGAGTTATGGTTTCTTGAGAGGAAGACTACACATGTACAATAACATTCTCATCAAATCCTACCAAGGTCATATGCTGTCAGCATGACTTATCACTGGTGATATTAAGCTTGATGACCTGGCTGAGGTAGTGTTTGTCAGGCTTCTTCTACATAAAGTTACTTCCCCTACTCCCTTCCATACTGTGCTCTTTGGGAAGTAAAAGCTTGCATTTGCGGGGTGGGGAATGATGCTCCATGTTCTTGAAGGAGCAGTGTCTACATAAATTATTTGGAATTTTTCCTGTACAGGAAATTTGTCTACTTTTCCCCATTAATTTACTTCTGTAATCATTTATTTATATCAGGATGAACTCATGGATATTTATTTTATACTTTGGGTTGTAATCCAATACTTTATGTATTTTCTTGGTCAAATTGTTCTAGCTTCGGTCATTGGGAATTCTTTCAATTGGTTCTTATACCGTGTGTGTGTGTGTGTGTGTGTGATTTTAGCACTTCCTTACTTCCTGGCACTAACTCAGGCTCATCTTGTATATATCCTGCCCAGTCCTAGAATTGGCCATTTCTCCAGGAACCCTGGGTTCCATTTATTAGAGAATAGTATTAGACACAAAGGCCTTGTGTGCCGGTTACTACTGGGGTGTTGTTATTTCTAAGTTCTCTCAACTTAGAAATACGAGTCAATATTATAAGGAGAAAGACTACCCTCCTAGGTTTGATTAGCTGGGTCTATGAAATAAACTGACAACAGGCAAACCAACAGGAGAAAAGGTGTACAAATTTATTAATTGTTACTACCTGCATGGAAGTATCACAGGGGGAAAAATGTGAATACCCCTCAAAATCAATGAGATTTGAGAACTTATGTATTATCTTTATTTTTAAATTTTTAAAAAATGTTTATTTATTTTTGAGACAGTGCGAGAGACAGAGTGCAAGCAGAGGAGGGGCAGACAGAGGGAGACAAAGAACCTGAAGCGGGCTCCAGGCTCTGAGCTGTTAGCACAGAGCCTGACACAGGGTTCAAACTCAGAACCCTGATACCATGACCTGAGCCGAAGTCAGACGCCTAACCGATTGAGGGACTCAGGCGCCCCTAGAACTTACGTATTATCTTAATAGAGGAAGGGGAGTGGGGATGTAGGCAATTTAGGGGACAGTTCATGATCTTTAGGGGAGATGAATGGGCTCTTAGAAGAATAGATTGGAGGTATGATGGTTTGTGACAAAGTTTGGGTGTGGTGTTGACTTCTAGTCTCCTGTTTTGTGATGAGTCAATGGTCCCTGGTTGGTGAAACTCCCAGGCAGGTTTTGACAATTGAGTTTCTTTTGGAGGATCTGTCTTTAGGCAGATAAGGGAAGCACAGAAAAAGCCCCTCCCTGCATTTGCTGATTTTCAAGTGCCTTCAGCTCAAAGTAATCAATGTACCAAAGCAGCATATTTTGGGGTGGCATGTCATGAACTCCTTCAATACAGATGCCATACACACATATCTCTACTTATTTCCATATTGTTTATCTGCATCTATATTAAACTGAGCATGAGTTCATACCGATATCCCTTGTTCTGTATTTAAAGAAAAAAGTTGGCAACAGATGGTGTCTCACAGCAAGTTTTATTTCAGTCTTGCTATGATTATATGTGCCAAATCTACTCAAAAAATAATTGTTCATTCTCTAGGCCTCCTCTGAAGATTAGATTTACTGCATTGAACAACATGGCTCGTCTAGGAAGAAAGTGCTACATAGGCCTGGAAGTGCAGTAAATTAGGAAAAATAGAAGAGGGAGGCAGTTGGGGTACCATTCTTGCTCTTTAATTAGATGTCAATGGAGACACAAAACATCAAATATGGATATACTTTCAGGATTCAGCATTACTATTTTTCCCGGTATGAACATTTCTGGCAGTCATCGATGAAGGGGAGGGACTCACCTGGCAGAGGTAGTTTTAGTAGCAGTTTGTCTTCTTTGATGTGGCAGAGATGAAACAGTAACACCTAGTGCTAGTAAATGGTACCATTGACGTGCTTGTCATTTAAAACGAGTATTAAAGTTCAGGGCTTTTTGTCTCTAAATCTTTCTGCATTGCAAAAATAATGTCTTCTTTGTCAGTCTAGGGCCTTTGCAAACCAAGTTAGCAGAAAAAAGCCTATGCCATCCACTTGGGTGTCAGTGATATGGTAAAGCACAGATTTCCATCACAGAGGGAGGCAATTGTGACCATCAGGTAGCCAGGCATGGAGCTCCCAAGAAATGTTTCTTATAACTTGAAAAAGGGAGAAATGCCTGAGAAGAACTGTATTTGGCCAACATCAGCTCTATCTAAGCATCTTATAAAAATATCTGAAAGCATAAATTGACAGTTAAGGAAAATGTGGGAGAACCAGTTTTGAAATGCATTAGGAGATGGCACTAAAGATATGCCATAGCTTATTATAAAACATTCATATTTGTAAACATTTGATTGGAAGAACTTCCACTTTTCAGGTAGGGAGAATTACTTGAAAGAAAAGGATATGAAAGAGGAACCCAGGATGGAACAATGTAATCGAAGATTTGCTAAAATAAAGAGTAACTAAGATTATGATATGCTGTTAGCATATTTTCACAGACTAAAAGGCAGGACTTTACGAACATATTAACACTCTTGTAAACACAACATATTAATAGTCTTTATTGGCTTGTACTATCTAGCTGTGCACAATGTATCCATATTGCTAGGTACAGGATTTGGTATGTGAAAGTACTAATATACAATTATATTTACCTTGATGAAACGTTTTTAGTGCATACTAAAAACGTGACATACAGACCATAGATTAGTTTGAAATTTCACTTTGAAAGCAAAGGAAGATAATGTTTGTGATTCTATAAACACAGCATAATACTCTTGGCCTATGTAATGGAGTAAAACAGAAAAGTATTTTTGGAATTGTTTTCATTTTGTGAATTGTTCAAATCTATGGCAGAATTGTATATTCATTGGTGAGTGTAATTCTACACCTAATTTTACTAAGGCAAAGGAGCAACAGAAAATGCATGGTATTGGGGCGCCTGGGTGGCTCAGTCCGTTGAGCGTCCGACTTCAGCTCAGGTCACGATCTCGCGGTCCGCGAGTTCGAGCCCCGCGTCAGGCTCTGGGCTGATGGCTCGGAGCCTGGAGCTTGCTTCCGATTCTGTGTCTCCCTCTCTCTCTGCCCCTCCCCCGTTCATGCTGTGTCTCTCTCTGTCTCAAAAATAAATAAACATTAAAAAAAATTTAAAAAAAAAAGAAAATGCATGGTATTGTAGTAAGCAGATGTTTAAAGAAAACATAGTATCTCATTAAAGAAGGTGTGGGTGCACAGAGCATATTTATTTCATTTCTGTTCATCAAATCTTTAGGTTCTTCGTTCCTGATTTTTATGATCATTTTGATTCATGAAGCACTAATATTTGACATTAATAAGAGAATTCAGAAAGATTTCAGTCCTGAGGAATTGGGATCACAGCATGGAATTTCTTTGTATTTATCAGTCTTTTGCTAACAATAAAATAGATCAGACCTTTTATGGCTCTCAGTGTATGAGCTTTCCATGGATAGTGAACGATGTCCTTTCTTATATGTGAATGTTTATATTTAAAAATAATTACCATCATTCACTGAAAGCTTGCTTTGTATAAGGCACAACAAAAAGATATGCAATAATTTATTTAACCATAACAGTTACCCCATTTTATAGATGAGGATCTTGGAGTTTAAAGAGATGTGGGTATGACTTCTACAAATTGTGTAGTTAGTAAATATCAGAATAAGGTATTAAATTTGGATCTTTATATCTGAGAGTTGGTTCGTGTATTGTTCTAATATTTTCATACGACCAAAGGGGGAAACCATGCCTAAACACTACTATAGTTTCAGTATGTAACTGGCTTGCAGCCACTGTCTTGCTTGATCTTGCCACCTCCTAAGATTCCAGGGATAAAAATAGCAGCTAAAATTATGTTTAGGGGCCCCCAAAATATTCTGGGCCAAGACTAGAGAAAGCTTTTTTCAAGTGCTTACTCAATTACCAATTCCTATTGCTGAGAACTTTTGTGCTAAAATTAAACCAGAAAGTCATGATTAGGGCCAAATCTCCAAGTCATAAATCAGTTGCAATAGTGTGTTGGGGGTGGGGCAAGATACAGTTTCTTTACAAGTGAGTTCTGCTCCGCCACTGAAAATCTTATTTTAAACATGTTTCCAAAATTTGAGAATTAAAACTGCTTTGGAGCTTGGGAAAAGGACCAGAAAGCACAGAGCAGACTGACCTATATCTAGGTTTGAACATACCCAGATCCCAAGACACAACCTAATGATAGTTTGTCCTGATGTCTGATGTCTTTTGAGGCCCTATCTGAGAGACCAATAGTTGGTCTAAACAGTTTACATATACTAAATCTCATGGATTTCCTACTTCCAGTTTTAACTAATGGGCTTGTCTGTCAATCATTTGTTCATCTGTTCCTAGTAGCTTCAAGTCTTTGCTGAATCCTGGGGGTAATGTTTAGTCAACTAAAACTTGATCATAATTGAAGACCTGAATCTCAAAGTGGAAGCAGGCAATACAACAGACTAAAGGCTGTACCCTTTGAAAGTCCACCTTGACCAGTGAGTTTCTGATTTAAATTAGTCATCTTCATACTGTACCCTGAAGAGTGGGGTTTTGTAAGTGACTCAGGTATCAAGTAAGGTGAGAAAACAAGAGTCTATAGTGGATGCTGTGTTGGGCAGCTCAGATCCTCTCTTCAGAGCCAAGGACTTTGCTAACTGCTGGGAGAGCTGCCAGGTGACAAGCCCCAGCTGTCAGCTCTCTCTGGGAATTGCTTTTGGTTGAAGAGCTTCCAATACAAGTCAATGCTTTAGGGACTTCTCCGTTTGAGGGCACCCTATAGAGTGGCTGAGGCCTTGCTGTGACTGTATTGCATACCTCCCTTTGTCCAATCCTGCTTCCTTTCTTCCTTCACAGTTGCTGATGCCAGAGCACTCCCTAATCAACTTCCTGCATGCTAATTTTTTCTGAGTCTGTTTCCCAGGGAACTGGACCTACAGCAAAATCAATTATAGCAGCCCTGCTTTTATCATTTATAGATATTGGCTATTCACGTGAGATTTCACTTAGGGCAAACCAGACTAAAAACCTTTGAAAGCCACTGATCTAATTACTATTTGAAGAAATGTTTCACCTTATATGAAAAATCACCTTCATAGTTTTGTGCAAGATCAATTTAAGTTAAGCCTTCCAAACCAACATCTAAGCAGTGTATTTTCCTTTTGTAATTATTTCTTCTTAGCCTTTGTATGTTGCATTTATGTATACACCCATGTGCCTGTTAAAGCTGAAAATACATTAAATAATGAAATCATAAATATTTTTGATATTACATATGTAAAACTAAGAAACTCTGCAACACAAGCAGTCATAGCAGAGAAGGGCATTCAGTAGATGGCATATGTACTCAGATATTGATAGAAGTTTTACATATCCCATCCCCTACCCTTGAAAAATAACTCAAGATTTTTGTCTTAAAAAACTATGGTATAAATAAGTATATTTTATATAGAATTTTCATTCTTCTGTTAAAAAAACATGAAAAAATATACCTCAATTAGCCTCTTATAATAAAGCAGTAAACCAATAAGAAAAAAGGACCACGGTCTTATGATAAAATTCATTGTATTCTGTGGTGATTGGAAAGCTATCAAGGAAATTTCCAACTAATTAAGTTGCTGAAAGGCTAAACGATACAACTTTAACTGCTGAAAAGATAACTCAAATTTAATAAGCATGTGTATGACTAAGTTCTGGATCTTAGCAGGCCCTTGCAGAGCTCATTCAATAATTCTAACTTACACAATAGTCATGGCAACAAAGGAGAAGTACAGCTTGGATGCGGAAGTTGATCTTAATCTAGGTTTTCCTACTACTCTGTTGCTTGGGAAGCCATACATGTTTCAGGCCTTAGCTTTCTGCTGCAGCATTAGAGATGATTCACTCATAGGTATGTTGTTGCTTTGGCAATTTCCAAACTTGATGTGGCAGCAATTAACCGGTAAAGAGAACATGACAGAGGGAGTCAGAAGAGAGTCTCAGAATGTAAGGTTGTGAAAGAGTATTATTTATTGGAAAAAATAACAAACTACTTTATATACATGTTATTTAACATTTATGATCTGGGTGACTAGAACATTCTAGTAGTGAATTTATTCTGTAGCCTAAAATACCCAAGCTTAGATACTTGAGAATTCCTCCTCACAACTTCTGTGTTGTTGTTTTTTTTTTTAAATTAAAATTTAGTAGATAAAAGTCTATTGAAAAATACTAGAACAGGGGCGCCTGCGTGGCTCAGTCAGTTAAGCGTCTGACTTAGGCTCAGGTCATGATCTCACGGTCCGTGAGTTCGAGTGAGTTCGAGCCCCGCGTCAGGCTCTGTGCTGACAGCTCAGAGCCTGGAGTCTGCTTCAGATTCTGTGTCTCCCTCTTTCTCTGACCCTCCCCCATTCATGCTCTGTCTCTCTCTGTCTCAAAAATAAATAAACATTAAAAAAAATACTAGAACATATGAAATTTAGGTAGCATCAGTGACCATATGCATTCGAAAGTATCCTTTCTGGAGAAATAGTGATTTTACCAAGTACAACACTGAAAATTCACACAGTTTCCTAAAAATATGCAAGTGAATAGTAGTAATACTGTATATGCAAATAACAGCTATATTCTTCCATTAAAAGTGAACAAACTTTATAAATGATAACATATACATCAATTCACTTTCTTTATGCACAATAAGCATACTTTTGGAGTTAAAGAACTCTAAAGTACAACCAGTGCTAAATCTTTGTTAATGCACTATAGGGAGTACATGAATAAATGAAGGTGGTTTATTAATCTGCTAAATATTTTGAGTATGTATTATGTGCCAGGCATTGTGTTTGACAATGCAATTTATGAACCAGTTAGACATGTTCTCTACCCTTGTGAAGTCTGTTGTCTAAAGGAAGAAGCTGACAAATAAGCTATTATAATAGCTATATTATAGTTATAATATAGCATGACAAGTGCTGATAAGGGAAGCACAGGGTTCTCAGAAAGCACATGAAATATCAAAACTGGATTTAAGAGTCAGAGAAATTTTCCTGGGGGATATTGTGTCTAAAGGTCTTAAAGCTGTGGATGTGTTGGTCAGTTTGGTGGGGAGGGATTAAATAAAGAAGCTAAAGCATGTACAGAGTTCTGGAAGTGAGTAAGCACTTCTCTCACAAGGAACAGAAAAACTAATTCCTAAAGCTAAGTCTTAGAAAGGGATGGTAGTAGTATGGAGAGATGAAGTATACAAGAACCAGTTCTTGAGGAGCCTTATAAAACAGATTAAGCACTTTGTCATAATGGTGACAGGAAGCCATTGAAAAGATTTAGGCCAAAGATATCAGAGTTATGGTTTAGAAAGATTATTCTGACTGTGGAGTGGAAAACGAAGGCAGGGGAGACCACCTAGGATTCTGAGATAGCCATCTAGGGAGATGAAGGTGGTATGAACCAAGTGAGTGATACTGGGAATCAAGAGAAGCGTAAAGATTAAAGACATTGTTTTAGGAAATAAAATAGACAGGGCTTGGTGACTGGTTATATGTGGGCAGTTTCTGAGACAACTATCACTTGCTGAGATTGGAAACACAGAAAGATAAAAAGGTTTGGGAAAAGGATCCTGAGTTCCTTTTTATTTTTTTTGTTTTTTTGGATACAGTGAATCAGAGGTACTAAGGGATAAATAAGTACAAATGTTGGGCAAGCAATTGAATGTATGGATTTTATATTCGTACAGTGTTCTGAACTGGAGATACAGAATGGAGAGCTGTTAGTATGAAATGGTAACTGATGCCATGGGAGTGGTGACATTGTTCAAGGCAATGCGTAAGGTGATGAGAAAACAGGCTGTGTTCTCCTTATATTCTCCTTGGCCAAGTCTAGTACTACAAATATTAACAGGTATGAAAGTCTTCTATTGTTTGTCTTCTTTTACCTTGTGAAGACATGGGTTGACAATAAAAACATTTAACATGACCTAAAATCAGTAAACATTTGTAAAATAACTGTTAAATATAATCTACAAACCAAATAGCCTTTGACTGCTCAATATCTAGCTTTGACTATTTTGAACTTTCTACTTCACAATGAATCTTTCCTTATGCTGTAATTTTCCTTCCATCAGTTCTATAACTGTTTATTTCCTGATCATTTGGATAGCCTTTAACGTTACGTGCAGCTCAGCGACAGCCCAGAGAGATTTTCTCTGATCAAAACACATAGAGATGTGTTGGTCAGAAGACAACCATAACTCATAATTCCCACATGGAAAAGATCCAAATACAGTTTTACATTGGTTGATGGGGATTTGCCTCAACATGCTTCCTTTTATATCCATAGAAGTCAAAACGGGGATGTGACCTCTAGAGTGGCTAATAGGTGGCATGCTGATATATGTTTAATAACTGGCTTGCCAGGAAAAAAAAGAGCCCTGATTTGTTGTGTTTGCCAGTTTTTATAGTGTAAATGTGAATACTCCCTTCACAGACAATTTCAAGCTACCAACTGATGTTACTGAAGGCAAACTAGGGGGATGTACACAACTGTCCCTTGCAAGTCAGTGCAAACTGGCTCCAGCACACTACTGGACCAAGTGTGATTGGCTGGTGGCCAGGAACGGGAAACTACCTTGCGGATCACAGCTTAAGATATGAGGGAACTGAATTCTACAAAATACTGAGTTTCTACTTGAGGGAAAATTGACCTATTCATGTGTAGTCAGTTTATTTGTAGATCTCGACCTTTCCCTTTGAATTGAGAACTGTGGTATGAATTACACACACATGAATAATCTAATAACCTTAGCATTGTAACTTCCGTGTCTTTATTCATAAGGAGTAACAGTTTCTAAAATTGGCTTGTATCTGAGATTGAAATGATTGAGAGTCATTTTTCATCTAATTCCTTATACCATGAACCAAAGAAGTGACCAGTTTCTTTTCATTTCAGGGTATAAGTATTAACTACATTCTATTATATTTCATAAAAGAAAATATATTATTTCCATCAAATAAGCAGAGTCTGTTTTTTTCCCTAACAAAGCAAACAATATGATGGTATACTGCTCTAACCAATACAAAAATGCAGGAAGAGTAGCAAAATATCTCATTTGTTTATGTAATTTAACATGTACTCTATTAACAGCAGTGTATAGATACATAGTATTGGCAGTACACTAAATAATTACTATTTAAACTTACTTTTAAAATATTTTCAATATTAGCACTGGTGGAACCAGAGCTATTATTATGCATACTGTATCTTTTTTTATATTCCAAAGGAAAATTAAAATTCTTGGTAGCATTAGAAAAGAATGCACTTTTTAATATTTAATTCAGATATACAAAATCTCATGATGTCTCTTAATAACCTCACAATTCTACTGTACACAAATGAAGACACCTTTTCAAATCACTTGCACTTAGGCTAAATTCATAAAGGTTACTATAAAAATATTTCAAACCCAATAAAAACACAATGATATAATACAAAGTCTTCCTTTTTTGTCAAACTTTAAAGGTCCGTATTTATACAAATACACAATATTTTTTTAGTGCCCTCTGATGTATATTTGTGTTCAGGATTATCTGATTTTAGAATCTAACTTGAACATTTTTTTTTATCAGTTTTCTGCTTCAGCGTGGAAGATGCTGAGAACTTATAGAATAAATTTTTAAAACAGGATTGGGTAAAAACTTTACAAAGTGGAATATTAAACACTTTATACTCTTTAGTTACTGCCTTGCCAAAGACAAAAATATCCCATTGTCCCATTTTCCCCTTACTTAATTTGAGTTTTTAGATAATTATCTTTAGTACCCCTCCTTCATGTATATAGAACGTCTTTGAGACAAAAGTGTACAGGTTTTAGGTTCTTTAACAAAATCCAAAATATCACTAAGCCACTTTCTATTTTTAAAGTGTATTTAAAGAAATGCTTATTTCAATACAAAATCCCAAAGCACTGAATTAAGACACACTAATAACATGACTGGCCGATTACTGACTTGGCTTTAGCCTTAGAGGAATATTATTACAATTGACTATTAAATTCCAAATTTAAGCATTTGGTTTGGTACTGTAATACTGAACCTTTCCAATACAAATATCAAAGAAAATGAACTGATTTTTTTTTGTTTTCTTAAAGGCATAGTAAAAAATTTCAGCCATAATATAAATCAATTTTGGGGGAAAAATCCATGCCAAAATAGGAAATAGATTTTTTAAATCTTAGAATAATTGTTATAAAAGAACTACAAAATGTAAATTTCTGGAAAAAAATACATGGAAAATGTCTCTCTAGGAAAAAAATATGCAACTTGTTAGATACAAGAAAATACAGCATTACCACGGGGTACAGCCAGCAATAGACATGTCTTATGAGAGTTAAAAAATTCACAAAAGGTAATTAGCACCAAAAGTGTCTAAAACTTCAAATGATATACTGAAGTGATTCCAGACCCAAGCGTTACATTATAAAAAAGTTACATTGGACTTGGGAAGTTTCACCAGCCATAATAAATATATTCTTTTCAATCTTTAGAAAATGTGCTAGCTTTACTGATTTTTATCACAATTTTAAGGTAGTGTATATGTAATTACCATTTATATTGATTTGATCTGAGCAGGAACCATAGATATCCAAATTATTTCCCAAATAACATGGGGTTATTTGGTGGGTATGGGTGGGGAAAATCTACCATTAAAACATTTTAAATATCCTTGTTTCATCCTGTTTATTCTAAAATGTTTTGTTGGAATTCTTTGCAACACCTCTATTGCCCGATTTGAATCCCATATCCAGTTATTTTTCCTGCCCACTTTTTGGTGGTGTTAAGACTTGGCATGGGAATAGGGAGGGGTATTTAAAAGTGGGCACAGATCACAGTAGTAAAACAAGACTTTTGAATAAGCTACAAAATGTATGTTCAACCCTGTTATAATTAAGAGTTGAGTTTAATTTTAAACAACATCCACTTACAAATTTAATTACAAAACAGCACATAATTTGAAACAAGGCAAATTTTTCGGCTTTCATGTAGTGAAATATAGAACTTCACCAATTACATATCTGGCTACCAAATGTCAAACAATGGCTTATTTAGCCATTTTTTACTGTTGCACATAAATAATGACAAGGCAAAGAACAGCAACTAGTCCAAGGGCCTGTAGACCAAGGAACCACAGCATAACCCAAAAGAAAATAACTATTACTGGTTCCACAATTCGTTCTCCAAAATACATCCTTGTGAAGCCCATGTTGATGAGGTTTTTGTTCAGTTCACCAAAAAGTGTTCCCATCTTTTTGTAGTCATCTCCAACAGGCTCGCCAGTGTGGTTTTGTGATTCTTCAATATCCTTTAAAACAAAAACAAAAAACCACAAAACATAAAATGAGAAATAGATGAGGTTCCTTTTAAAAAAAAAATTTTTTTTTAGAGATAGAGTATAAGTGAGTGGGGGAGAGGGGCAGAGAAAGAGAAAGAATCTTTAGCAGGTTCCATGCTCAGCACAGATGCTGATCTGGGGCTTGATCCCATGACCTTGGGATCCATGACCTGAGCCAAAATCAAGAATCAGATGCTCAATTGACTGAGACACCCAGGCTCCCCCATGGGAAGGTCCTTAAGAATAATGAAGGTCCTTAAGAATAGTGACTCCCAATAATAATCATTCTCCCAAAGTACTGGGCATTCTTCTGATAATCACTCAATAAATATTTGGGAGTCTTCCTTTTCATTGACATATAAAACAACTATGAGTGTGCCCACTCTCAAGAATATGGAAAGCACTAATTTATTGATTTCTGTAGAATTAACATTGGACCCTCAACTACCAGAACACTGATTTATAAGATTAAGGAGGAGCTGATTCATTTCCCTTCATTTTCTAGTTTCTTGGGATCATAAAAGACAGGTCCCTAAATGAGGAATCATGTTTGTACTGCCTTTATCATTTACCATGATTTCAAAATAACCTTTCTACCAATCTCCTGTTTTGAGGCAGGGCCTCAGATTGCTCTGTCTTGTGTAAGTAAGCTGTTTAATCCATTCCCTTGACACTAAGACTTTAAGGAACCTAGACTCAGCTGACTTGAGCAAGTCTTTTTTTTTTTTTAATTTTTTTTTTTTCAACGTTTATTTATTTTTGGGACAGAGAGAGACAGAGCATGAACGGGGGAGGGGCAGAGAGAGAGGGAGACACAGAATCAGAAACAGGCTCCAGGCTCTGAGCCATCAGCCCAGAGCCCGACGCGGGGCTCGAACTCCCGGACCGCGAGATAGTGACCTGGCTGAAGTCGGACGCTTAACCGACTGCGCCACCCAGCCACCCCGACTTGAGCAAGTGTTATTGCTACCATTGAGCAATCCTCAGCCATTACTGCTGTGATCTTTCATTCTTAGCCCTAGCTAAGGAGACCTCAGTGTAGGGCCTTGCATACTCTCTTGTCCAAATTCTACGAACATCCTAAGTGCCTCTTATTAATCCCATCAGAAGAGACAAAGTTTTCAAATTGGAATACATTTGTACAAGAAGTCCGAAAGTCCACCTGGAAGCCAACTCCCAAGAAAATGTCACTGATGTGCTGTGACTAGGTGAATTTTATGTTTCTCAGCTTCTCATATTGTTTTGTGTTCCATAAATAATATACTATATTATAAAAGAAAAAAAAAGTCTCACTCTTGCCTGAGATCAAGCCCTTCTTTTCTTTAGGACAGAACTTGAAGACTACTTGATTTAGTTTATAATTTTTCTGGTCCCCCACTTCTCTCTACTCCTCTAGTGTCTTGCATTGTTGATAGCATTTCTGGCCTCTTTTTCACTTTCTATTAAAGTTTTTTGTTTTCTTTTTTACTTTTTCCAATTTCTTTTAATCTGTGCACTCGTTGTACTTTGGGGTTTTCTGTGGTTACTGAAGATTTTTAAGACTTTTTTTTTTTTTCAGTATTTTTGTGGTTGTAGTACAAAGAAATTACCCTAATCTGGTATGGTTCTTTCTGAAGATTTACTTTAAATTTTTCTACAGACTGCTTGTGGGTTTTTCGGGGAAGAAGTAGGTGTTGCAAGACTTAAATCAAAATAAGGAATTAGTTAACTCCTAGAGGCCAGATGGAGAGGCAGCAATGGATCACATCAGCTCAGATCCTGAGAATACCTGTTGGGATTGAGACAGGAAGTGAAAGATCCAGTAAGGACTGGGTTGGGCGAGATGTGGCTGCTGCAGCCTGCTTCTGATTTTAATATGAAAAACTTCAAGCACACACAAAATTAGAGAAAAATGGTACTCTGATCTCCTATACACCTAGAGCCAGATTCAATAATTAGTAAAATTTTGCCACTTTACTGCAGCACTTCTTAATCTGGGCAATCTAAAGGAGAGAAAAAAATAAAAATTAGACGAATGCTTAAAGTGGCATATCTTCACAAATGAAGTTCTGTGGAAACATCCAAGATATTCAGCAATGAATTAGATGGGTTTCAAACAATCCTAAAGGAAAAACATTTAAGAATGTGGAAAATAGGCAGCATATTTTATTTATTTGTTTTTTTGAGAGAGTATGCATGCAGTCTCACGGGAAAGACAGAGGGAGAGGGAAAGAGAGAATCTTAAGCGGGCCGACACCCAGTGGAGCCCGATCCAGGCCCGATCTTATGACCAACCGACCGACTGCAAGATCCTGAGCTGAAATCAAGAGTCAGAGGCTTAACTGACTTAGCCACCCAGACACCCAGCATTTTTATTTTTATTTTTTAAATGCTTATTTATTTTTGAGAGAGAGAGAGAGACAGAGAGAGAGACAAAGACAGAATGTGAGTGGGTCGGGGCAGAGAGAGAGGGAGATGCAGAATCCGAAGCAGGTTCCAGGCTGAGCTGTCAGCACAGAGCCCGACGCGGGGCTTGAACTCACTAGCTGTGAGTTCAAACAGGCTATGCTTTTTTTTTTTTTTTTAATGTTTATTTATTTTTTGAGAGAGAGATAGAGTGTGAGTCGGGGAGGGGCAGAGAGAGAGGGAGACACAGAATCTGAAGCAGGCTCCAGGCTCAATGACCTGAGCCAACGTCGGATGCTCAACCACTAAGCCACCCAGGCGCCCTCCTCCTGCAGCATTTTTAAATCCGTGAGATTATAGTCAATCTCATCACAGTATTTTCTATATCCAGAATACCCATCTCAAATACCACAATTCTAAGAGGTACAAACATTGGTGTGCTGGTAAGTGTTTCATAAGGCTTTGTGGGGGGTGGGAGTTGGGGTAGGTGGATTTCTAATTTGAACTGTTTGCCAGTTTTGTAGTGTTTTCCAGTTTCTGTAGCTAGTGCTCCTGCTGCGCTCACTTTCAAGCTCCTTAACAGCTAGCTTACAACGTTCCTGAGAATTTAACAGTTGGTTCCTGAGGTCAAGTAGTAGTTGCCATCAGTACTCCACTGTAGATTCAGTAGTTGAGATAAAGACCTGCATGGTTATAATTGATTAGTTTGATCTCTCCCTTCTTTCCATCAATTAGCAGATTTAATGATTTTTTTTAAGTTTACAAAACTGGTAAGTTGGGTTAGTTACATAGAATTACTACGATACATTAAAATTAGGAAAATTGTATGAAGAAAGAAATATATTATGATTTGAGTAGTGGATATGGTAGATAAAATGAAATACATGTAAGGTTACAAAACTACCACAACAAGGAACAGAATTTTGCTTTTTCTGGTCTGTTTCATACAGATATCAAAAGTAAATTCAATTCAGTAATTTTTACAAATTCTTATTTACAATAGAACTTACACTGTCTGGATGATTTGTGAGAAACCTGAGGCATTCATGACTCCTCCCTTGTCCTCCCCCCTACAGCAAGCTCATCAACATATACCCTTTTTATTTCACCTTCTAAATACTTCCTTATTGTATATATTGCTATTCCATCTGCTGCTGTAATCCCAAAATAATCTACTAAGATCTCTTGCCTTGACTATTCCAAGTTTCCTAACTGCTTTTGCACATATTCTTTAGCTCCCCTATAAGCTATTTACCACACCACAGCCAAAGTGATCCTTTTAAATCGCAAATGCAATCACCAACCCCCCCCCCCCCCCCAGGATAAAGACCAAACTTTTTAACATGATCTATGAGGCCCTGCTTAGTCTGGCTTCTCTCTGGGTCTCTGGCCTCGTCCTGTCATCAGCCTCCTTTTGTCTTTCTCTGTTTCAGCCACATGGGTCTTTAACTTCTTGAACAGGCTATGCTTTTTTTTTTTTTTTAATGTTTATTTATTTTTTGAGAGAGAGATAGAGTGTGAGCAGGGGAGGGGCAGAGAGAGAGGGAGACACAGAATCTGAAGCAGGCTCCAGGCTCTGAGCTGTCAGTACAGAGCCCGATGTGGGGCTTGAACCCATGAACTATGAGATCATGACCTGAGCCGAAGTCAGACGCTTCATCAACTGAGCTACCTAGGCGCCCCTAAACAGGCTGTGCTTTTGCCTGCCACGTATTTGTACTTGCTGTTTTCTCTGCCTACCACACTCTTCCCTCCCTTCTTTGCTCAGTTAATGCCTGCTCTTCATTCAGTCTCAGCTTAAGCTTCAACTCAGTCTCATAGCACTATATAATGTTCCTTCAATGTATTCTGAATCAGTGTAAATGTGTGTGTGTGATTATTTGATGAATGTCTCTATCACTGTGCATGAGGATAGGGACAATATCTGTTTTTTGCTGGCCATTGATAGATATCCTCTAATATTAGTATACAGCAGGGGCTGTCTTGGGAATAGCAGCACATAGAAGGAGCTCAATACATATTTGTTGAATAAATGGAGAAAATTGATCATGTGTCTGGCAAGCATTAGAGCAGTATCTTGATAGATTTTCTACCTTTCTCACTTCTTGACAAATAAAAGATGATCTTTATTTTCCAAATTATTTTTATTATATTAATTTCAAAGCAATGTATAGATTTTAATGGGGTTAGTATTTCTGTTTTGAATATTATTAAGCATCCTCTTTCTTCTTATTCCAGCCTGGAACCTTATTCCAGCCCGTATTCCTCAGGTGAGGCATACCCCACCTACAGCTCCAGCAATAATAAGTCTAAGAGTAATAAACTTCCCTCTACCATAAGCTGGCTTTGGAAAGCACATGTGATCCACTTTGGAACATGACTTTTGTAGGTATTCTTGGAAATATCTCCTTAGCTCTCCTGACACAAATTTGGAAAATGATTCTATTTTCTATTTGTTCACATATGATCCTTAAATAAAGACAATTTATTGTGTTTGTATTAGTTTTCTATTGCTGCTATAAGAAATTACTGTAGGGGCGCCTGGCTGGCTCAGTCGGCTAAGTGACAGCTCAGGTCATGATCTCATGGTTCGTGGATTCTAGCCCCACATCGGGCTCTGTGCTGAACACTTGCTTGGAGCTTGGAGCCTGCCCTGCTTCAGATTCTGTGCCTCCTTCTCTATCTGCCCCTCCCCTGCTTGTGCTCTGTCTCACAGAAAATAAACAAAAAATAAAAAAATAAATATAAAAGAAATATATATATGAAATAAATAAATAAATAAATAATCAATAAATAAGTATATATAAAGAAATATATATATAAAAGAAATTGCTATAAACTTAGTGGCTTAACACAACAAAAATTTATCAACTTATAGTTCTGTAGTTTAATCTCAGCAGGACTGCATTTCTTTCTAGAGGTTCTAGGAGAGAATCTAGTTGCCTACCTTTACCAGCTCCTAAAGGCTATCCATATTCCTTGGCTTCGACCCCCTTCCTGCATCTTCAAAACCAGCAATGTTGCAGTTTTTCTGACCATTCTTCTGTAGTTAACTTTTCTCTCTGATCTCAGTAGGGAAAGGTTCTCTGCTTTTAAGGACCCATGTGATCAGGTCGAGCCCAATGGGACAATCCAGAATAATCTCCCCATCTCAAGATCCTTAAATTTAATCACACCTGCAAAATCTCTTTTGCCATGTGAGTTATCATATTCACAAATTCTAAGGATTAAGATATGGACATCTTTGGGGAGGCATTATTCTGCCTACCACAATATTTTATTATAAAATTATTTCTTTGTATATCTATTTCCTGTCACTAGCTTTGATAGGAAGGGAAAGGCCATGTCTTATAAATTTTTACATTAGTATTTAGTATATTGTATTGTGACTGGCCTATTAATAATAAATATTTGTTGAATTAACCACAGAAATATTTTATAATAACAAAATATTAGGAAATACCCACACAAAATAAACAAAACTTACATGTAACATCAAATATTTTATTCCTCCATGAGTACAGTTGTGAATTTGTTCAAATATTTATAAATAAATTCTAGACTAGATTACAAGATATAGTAGCTGCTAGCCAAACCATTGTATTTTAATAGTAGAGAGTAATATAAACAGATGAGTTCTTGAGTCCTTGACTCCCTCTCACATGCTTATAATTTTCAGAGTAATAGTAGTAGTGGCAGTATTATTAATGGTATAGAAAACTCACACTAAGTGCCTACTATGTGCCAGGCACTGTGCTTTACAAGCATTATCTTGTTTGATCTTTCTACAAACTGTGGAGGCGTTATTATTTTCCCTCATTTGCAGATAAGGAAACTAAATTTCACAGGTATTAAATGTCTGGTCATTGACTTATTCTTAGTGAATGAAGGAGCTGTGATATGAATCCAGACACTCTTAACTCCATTAAGAGTAATTAATTATTAACTATACTATACTCCCTCACCATGAATCCCTATACTACACTCCTTCTAGTTATTATTATATTATTGATAGCTAGCATCTGTCTAATGCTGCTTATTTGGCAGAGAAATTTTAGATATTTGAAGTCTGAAAAAAGAAAAACCATGTAACACGTTTTCATTTTTCACAGAATGAGTGAGCACATTTAACAAACTGAAAGGAACACCAGCATCTCTTTTTGCTTTACATCTTTTCTCACAGTTTACAGTGAGTTTACCAAGCAAAAAAATTACTCAAATTTTTATTTTTATCTTACATAAAAATTTAAACAAGACAAAGCTATTTGCAACAGCTAAGTGGATTTTTCATGGCTTTTTCAGTATTGACTAGAATTCAGACTCAAAGGTGGAAACAAATCTCTCGGCCTTAGCACGATCTTCTCGGAAACCTCCATGCTGTGAGAGCCAAGTGGAGGAAGAAGCGAATGCACAGGCTGAAGCGTAAAAGGAGAAAGATGAGGCAGAGGTCCAAGTAAACCACTATCCTGTGGTCCCACGGAGTCACAGGAGCAGAAATAAGGAAAGCTAGAGGCCAGAGACCTTGGAACCAATTGTTGGACTACATGCCTACTTTCTAGAGCTTGATTCAATGGATCTAGACCATGCATGCCATTGATTGTAATGACCACCTTAGAGAGACTTGCCTCGCTCATATCAAAACAGTCCGTTTTTGTTCTTTGCCCTGGACCTGTCTGTGACTTTCGGGACTAATTCTGTTTTCATTTGTGGCTGAATGTAACACATGTACAATAAATCATCTCTTCTGCTGTCTTGGCTAAAGAAAACAAGCAAAAAAACAAATGTGGAAAAAGAGTCCAAGCAAGAATGCAGAGATATACTTGGCAGAACTGCACTAAGGCAACAACAGCAACAACAAAACCCAAAAATCAACCAAACAAAACACTCCATACATAAAATGGTACACCAGTGCAGAAATTCAGGTGGTGCTTTTCCCTCTCTTCTAACATTAGTCACTTTGTGTATTTGGCAAATTTTTTTCTTTGTATGTGAGGTCCTGATGAAAGATTTGGCAAAAGCACAGTTTCCTTCATGATTGTACAATAGTACTATGATATGCATGCACACTGAAGTGTTTTTTTTTTTTTTTTTTACCAAAATAGTCATTATTTTTTATGATTTAAGATTTACATTAAAATAAAAAGGTTGGGGCACCTCAGTGGCGTACCTGGTTAAGTGTCCAACTCTTGATCTTGGCTCAGGTCATGATCTCACGGTTCGTGGCTTTGAGCCCCACAACAGGCTCTGCGCTGACGGTGCGCAGCCTGCTTGGGATTCTGTCTCTCCTTCTCTCTATCCCTCCCTGCTTTTTTGAGTGCGCGCGTGCTCTCTCTCTCAAAAATAAATAAACTTAAAAAAAATAATGAGGTGATAAAATTGTTTCAAGACCTTCTTAAAAGATACACAAAATTAATGATGGGAAATTAAAGATGAACCTTTACATAATCATAGGATATTTTTAAGTTAATTTATTTATTTTGAGAGGGAGAGAGGAAGCATGAGCTGGGGAGGGGCAGAGTGAGAGGGAGAAATAATTCCAAGCAGGCCCTGCCCTGGCAGTGCAGAGCCCCACACAGGGCTCGAACCCACGAACTCTAAGTTCATGACCTGAGCTGAAAGCAACAGTCGGTCACTCAACCAACTGAGCCACCTAGGTGCCCCAAATCATGGGAGTTTTAAGAGGTAAGTATCCTTAAAGATAAATAAATCGAAATCCCCTACTTTAGAAAGAAGGAATATGAGGTTAAGTCATCAGGCTACTAACAATAATACAGGCTTTGGAAGCAAATAGAACAGACTCATATGTCGCTCTGCACACATTCAAGGCAAATTATTTAATCACTGACCCTCAGTTTCCCCATGTATAAAAGGAACATAATACTTACCTTATAGAATCGGTAATAAAATGAAGAAATGGATAAAAAGCTTTTAGAATACACACACTAATCATTCAATATGCGGTAAATTTATTATTATTATTATATTTTTGGTAGATTTATATTTTATGATGTTTACTTCTCTTTCTATTGTACCATGTTGCTGGAGATAATTAACAGCTTAGTGATCATCTTTCTCATGATAATTAAATTCAGTTGTATTTTTCTTCAAATGTTTTGACAATTTAATTATATAGAAGTTGAGGTGGGATGTTTTCTATGGACATCCTTACCTATGGAACAATCTGTGCATATTAGTATGGCAGGACCTCGGTTTATTCACTTTAAGAAGCACACGGGCTACATTCTATAAACAGGCTTTTGCTGAGTGGGTGACAATTTAAAATTCACTTTCAACTCTTTTCCTGTTTGAAGTATTACATTTGTATTACTGCACAGGATTACATGTGCAGGATTGGAAATCTGCTATTTTGCCTGTTTGGTATTTATTACATCTTTTTTCTGGTAGCAGTACCTTGACTTAACTATGGCAAAACCATCCCCAATCTACTCTTAGTCCCTGTGTTTGGTTGAAGATGTCCCCATTCCCCAGGTCTAGGCAGGCCAATCAGAATATTCCATTTCCTTGGACATATGATAAACATGTAATCAATGATAGGCCAATGGAACAACTCTAAGACTTTTGCTGCAACTATTTTTTTAATGTTTATTTATTTTTGACACACACACACACAGAGTGCATGAGCAGAGGAGGGGAGAGAGAGAGAGAGCGGGAGACACAGAATCCGAAGCAGGCTCCAGGCTCTGAGCTGTCAGCACAGAGCCTGACGTGGGGCTCGAACTCACGAGCTGTGAGATCATGACCTGAGCTGAAGTAGGATAATCAAGCAACTGAGCCACCCAGGCACCCCATTACTGCAACTATTAAAAAAGAGACACTTTTTCTTTCACCGCTATTGGTTAGCTGATAAGATATAGGGCATCTTATTCTCATGAGGGGAAAACTTGCTATAAATGAAGCCAATATAAAGCCAGGAAATGATATTGTCGATATAGTGTCAATACTTGAATACAGCTAGTGCATCTACCTTTGGTCTTTTTAATTACATGAGCCAAAAAATTCCTATTTTGCAAAATCCAGTAGAAGTTGAAATTTTTTCAGTTGGAATCAAGAATTTTGAACATAGATGATGATGATAATGATGATGACCATGATAAAAATAATAGACACTATTAATTGAATGTGTACTATATGCTAAATTTTGTGTTAAGCACTTTACATTCATTATGGCACTTAATATCCATTTTTTTTACAGTAAGTATTGATAGTTACTTCTAAAGCTTGTATTCTTTTTTATAGTACTCAGCCATTTCCTCATTAAACTTGGATTTACTGTTACTAGCAACAACTAACATGACAAATGTATTAATAATGTTAAAAACAGCAATTAATGGTGGTTATCCAAGTAGAAATTTTTAGATATAACTTTCTAAGTGTTGTTTTTAACAACTACCATAAGAACAAGTGGATAAATGGTTATTTACTGCATTCAGAGAACACAGTATAAAAACTAAAATGCTGATTTCTCCTTGCTACTTTTGGTTGGCCTTCCCTAGCTGTCAAGAAGGATCAGTCTCAATAATGTAAACCCAAGGAAATCATACCTAGGCAGGTAAATTTACACATCTCAAGAGGCATACCAAGCAAGAGGAAAATAATTTTTAGATAGCACATACTGTTATGTGAATTGAGGTTTATTGAATGGATGAAAGAACTAGTGAATGAATGAATACAACTCCTAAATCTTCTTGCTGCAACTTCTTCCCCTTTCAACTTGTTTATTCAACTACTCCTAATGACTCTTTCCAACTACACTGGGCTTGTAGTCCACTGATGTACAAATTCTCTCAATCCACTAGCTAAGCCTGTTCCTTTCTTCTCTATCCTCATTCAGCTTGAGTGCTATGGCCCAGAATTTCAATAACATTTTAAACTTCATTGTCTCATTGGGTAAAACCTTAATTTTAGAGGAGCCTAACTATTTTCTCTGCCTGTACCTAAGGATGCTAGAGAAAGTCATACTATTGGGTACTGGTACCACTAGTTTATAGCCATTAGCCCCTAATAAGATCTTAAAATACCCTGAACTCCTACTTCATTTCTCTGCTCAGCTCATTTTTTTCTGCTCTCCCCATAGACTATTTCAAACCTCCTCTTTCTTTCAAATCTCCTGCTCCTCTCTTTTTCTATTCCCCTCCTCTAGCATTTTATCTGACTACCTACTTCTCAGGGAAAAGAGAAGTAGTCAGAAAAGAGCTTCCTTAACTTTGTGATACTAAATGTAACAGCCACTTCAGTTTATGTCCCTCTTTCTCCATTCTCTTTTGTTACTCATAAAGAAATGAGGAAGTGTTCCTTTTTCTATGTCTAATTCCTCTTACCTATGTGGAGGATCTTTTCCTAGCCTAGATTATCCCTCTTCCATTATCCTTTATCTCATATATATTCAATCTCTCCCTTTCAAGGGCTCCTCATTACTATTTGTACATGCTTAGATCTTAACCCCTTAATAAAAGACTCCCTCCGTGCCACATCCCCTATTAGTTTTGCCTGTCTCTTTCATAGCCCAACTATTTGAAACAATTCACTTGGCTTATTCCCATTTTTTCATGGTTGTCAAGAACTATAAGAGACTGACATTTTATCCTGCCTACAGGTTAACACATTAACCTATCACAGTTTCATGGATGCTGGTAGAAGACATAAGACTCTTAGGTTAGAGACAAGGACTTTATTTTTCAGGCCACAGGAAGCAGCATGAGTTTCATGTTGATGCTGGTTCCCCTTTCCTCCTAAGTCCCATAGGGTGATACAGAGGGGCACAGGTAGATGCTGCAGGCAATGGGTTTGTATCACAGCTGAGGAACTCTGAACTTTGAGAATTCTAATCTTTTATTTTGGGCTATAGGCAAACCTGTCTGGCCTTTGTCCCAGAGGGAGATATTATCTTTATTATACTGGACAGCAAACAAATTTGCTTTCTGTTCCAGAAGGAGACAGTAACCCTATCTTCCAAGTCTATTTACTTAACAACAACTATCCTTGAAAAAACAATCCTAAACAAAAGCTCTTAGTACAAGAGATCCCTGGAGAATTACTCCATCTATTCACATCTCAACCTATTCCAATCTGGCTTCTGTCCCCATTACACCACCAAAACAGCTCTTGAAAAGGTTGCCAATAAACTCTTACCAATAAATTAGACATTTTTCAGCTCTCATTTATTCCACTCCTAAGTAGACTTCACAATGACCCTTTTTTCTCTTCTTTTCCATTTTAGGACATCACATTTTCCTGGTTCTACTTTTATCCCTCTGGCTATACCTTCTCAGTCTCCTTTGTAAGTTCACCATCCTCAACCCAGCTATTGGTCCTCAACCTCTGGTCCTAAGCCCTCATCTTTCTTCATTGCACATTTTATTTCCCAAATAAGCTCACCCAAATCTTACAGTTATATTTACTACCAATAAGTCAATTATTTAGCACATTACAGCCATATATTCAACTACCTTCTTGACATTTACACTTGAATACCTTGAATATATTTCAACACTCAACACATACAAGGCCAAACCCATGATTTTCCTCCTCAAAAGAGGTCTTCATTCATTGAACAGATAGACTGTCAGGAATGAAATCCATCCTTAATTTCTACAAGCCAAAAACCTAGGAATGATCTGCAAAAATTCTTTCCTCATTTCCTACATCCAATTCATCAGTATGTCCTGTCGATTTTTATGTCTAAATCCTAAATATCTCCCTAATCTACCTAATTCTTCCTACATGATTCTACTAGCTTTTCTCACTTAGCCTCATCTTATACTTTGTTCCCTCTTTCACTTTCTTTACTTTCCTCTCCCTGTCCTAATTTGAGTCTCTCATACTCCCTTACTTTTCTTGACTGAAAGCTTTTAAAGGTTATTTCCTCTTCCCAGTATGTTCTATCTTCTTCTTTTCATGTATTAATTACTATTTTATTCTTCAGCTCTCAAGAAAGTCTGTTCGGGCCTCTCTGCTAGAAAAATCTCTTTATTAAATGTTCTTATCATACCACATAGCTATCCTTACATCAGATGAATTTTGTGTTTTGTTTGTGTGATAATCTAATTCATGTTTATCTTCCTCAATGGTGTGTAAGTAGCAGAACAGCAAAAATCATGTTTTTCCCTCTTAACTTTTATATTCTCAGTGCCTGCCATATTTTAGGCACTTCCACCTAGATTACAAGATTTTACAAGGTATAATATGTAACCACTGTACTAATTCATCCTACTTTCTAACTTTCCTCTAAAATAAATTCTATTCTGGTCACAACCCTCTGTTCCCTGCATCCTCCCCACTCACATTTAAGCCTTAAGGTAATAAACATTGTATTAAACATCTGCTATGCTTGTTTCCTATGTATTTCCGTTTAAAATGAAAAATAACCCTATGAAGTAGGTGTATTATGATGTGTTTGAGACCACTCACTCAACTAGAGATACATAATACATAGATAGTATATGGAAACACCAAGATTAAATTTTGGACTGATTCCAGAACTATGGCACTATACCAGTTAGGTAACACTATCCCCATTTTAAAACTCAGTATGTAAAAGATTTTCTATAGCTTAGCCATAAGGTATGAGTTGAGCATTTATGAAGCCAAAACCCAAATTTTTTTAGTAAGACAGAAAATTTGGGGACTAGAACAAAGATAGCATCTTAAATGGAGGAGACTTCCTCTCCATGAGCACTGATGTATGAATATTGAAAGTAGGGAAGATGTAACCAAACAAATAATAGTAAAGATCCCAATTACTGCATGCCAGGGAAATCAATATGCAAGGAACACTAATAAATAGCACCTTATTAATTAATTAAAACATTAAATCCCAGAATAATGTTTTCCTTATTGCATTAACCATAGCACCTGGCAAGATTATGTACTGTAATGATTCAAGAGGCTTATTTTAGCTTGTATGCTCCCTCCCTACAACACACACACACACACACACACACACACACACACACACACGAACATGCCTTAACTTTTATTATAAATCTTGCCCTTTGTCTTTGTAAGTGAACTTTTGTAAGCATGGAAAAGGGACCAGTTGCTAGTCATAAGCAATTGTGAGGACATGTCTAAAAAGAAGATAAAAGAACAAACATTTATATTTTTTCTAATATCTCTTGTTCTTTAGCTGATATATAATCTGTCTTCTCAACGTCTTTCCCTTCTGGTTCTCTTCATTTCTTCCTGTGGATTTGAATTCCTATTTAGTGTCATTTCCTCACTCCAATACAAGACCTCACAACAATACAACTGCCTCTTGCACTGATATTGTCAAGTGTACTACATTTCAGTATGTTTTAGGCTCAACAATACAATTATGTACATAGTGTTCTTTGCAATTCTTTTTAAATCAGTTGAGAAGATATATGCAATTATACTATCTTTTGGGATTATCTACATAATTACCTTTACGAGTGCTCTTTGTTTTTATGTGTGTGTGGATTCATAGTATTCTCTGGTTTACATGCTTTCATCCTCATAACTTCCTCTGATAGTTCTTTTAAGACAGATCTTCTGGCAAAAAATTCTCAATTTTTGTTTATTTGGGAATGTGTTTCACCTTAATTTCTGAAAGATAGTTTTGCTGGATATAAGATTGTTCATTGACAGGTTTTTACTTTCTGCACTTTGAATGTGTTGCCCTATTGCCTTCTGTTCTCCAATATTTCTGATGAGAAGTCAACTATTAATCTTACTGGGGTTCCATTGTGATGAGTTATTTTCCCTTATTTCTTTCAAGATCTTCTTTTTCTTTTTGTCTTTCAACATTTCAATCATGATATGTCTGGATGTGGACTGCTTTGTGTTTATTCTACTTGGACTTTATTGAATTTCTTGAATGTGTAGCTTAATGTTTTTCATTAATTTGAGAAATTTGTGGCTATTGTATCTTAGAATATTTTTGCTATCTCTTTTGCTCTCCTCTCCTTGTTATTCCCATTGCCTATATTATCTGGTGTGCTTAATCATGTCCTCCAATTCTCTTAAGCTCTGCTTATTTTTTTATTGTTTTTTCTTTCTGTTCTTCAGCTTGTATAGTATCTATTGATCTATCTTCAAATTCACTGATTTTTATCTTCTTCCAGTTCAAATAATTTTCATTTGGTTTATTATACTTTTCAACTCCAGAATTTCCATTTAATTAAAAAAATTCTCTTAATATTCTCTATATGATGAGACACTGTCATTATACTTTCATTCTTTAGGCATGGTTTCCTTTGGTTTTTTGAATGTATTTGTAATATTGCTTTGGAGTCTTTGCTAAATACATCATCTGGGACCCATAAAAGGCATTTTCTATTTCCTATTTTTCCCCTGTTTATGGGTCATACCTTTCTATTTATTTCCATGTCTCAACTACAACTATTTGTTGTAGCATCAGTATCACTATCAGTATCACTGCTGTTGTTTGCTTGATTGTTTATTTGCTTAGTGACTTGGCTGAACTAATTTTGCAAAGTCCTTTCCCCTGCAGTGTGCAGCCTCTGATTTTCTTACTCATATTTTCCCACCATATTTTCTCACTCATTATTTAGGGGTTGCTCTTGGGTTAGCATAAGCGAATTATTGGTTAAAGTTGCACTTGAGGCTCCTTTGCCAGTTGATTTTTACTCTCTACTACTGGCTGTATCTGTAGCTTGGACATTGCTATTCTAGTTCAGGGATTTTACTTGTTTGCCCCACATTCAGGCAGGGCTAGTAGTTTGGAAGTTCCCACTCTACTCCTAAGATGGCACAGCCTTGGGCATCTGCACAGTTCTCCAGACTGCCAGGAATATCCATGATATCATAGGAGGCTTGCTTCCTAGGAGTTACCCCTGAGTCAGAGTAGCTTATTATTGTTCAATAAGTGTTTGATCACAGGTTGTGTTGAAGCCCCTTGTTCTTCTGAGGCTTTTGCCCTGTGTTGATGGGTCTGTGTGCAACTTGGGGAATGCTTTCAAGTCTGCCCCACATCCTGCTCTGATTGCTCCTAAGTGGGTGTAGCCTTGCACATGCACACTATGTTCCTGATCACACTGTTGATTATGATGCCAGGAGGGCTCTTCTTGGCTGACTCTTTCACTGGTTCTTTCTTTAAAACTTTTGGCTGCTCTGTTGTTTTGATGCTTTATGGGGCTACCAGCCTTCTCTTAATTTCTCTTCATCAAGATCTGTATTGTACACCATCATGCATGAATTCTACACTTCTTCTTTTTTTTTTTTTTTAAATTTTTTTTTCAACGTTTATTTATTTTTGGGACAGAAAAGAGACAGAGCATGAACGGGGGAGGGGCAGAGAGAGAGGGAGACACAGAATCGTAAACAGGCTCCAGACTCTGAGCCATCAGCCCAGAGCCTGACGCGGGGCTCGAACTCATGGACCGCGAGATCGTGACCTGGCTGAAGTCGGACGCCCAACCGACTGCGCCACCCAGGCGCCCCTACACTTCTTCTTACAAATAGTCAGTCCTCTCACTCAGATCTATGGAGCTCTTTACCCTTATGATCTGCCTTTACCCCCGGGTAGAACACCTGCACCAATGCACTAGAATTGGGGACACAGACCCTCTTTTCCCAATTACAACCCTGCTCTATAAGTTGGCATGGAAGTGGGGAACAGCTCTGGTCTTGGCTTGCCCTACTTTGTGTGGAACCTCTACCTCATGGTGAGTTAGGGCAGGGCAATTGGGCTGCAGTATTCTCAGCTTGCTCTGCTAGAGTAGGGGCTGGTTGGGGAAAAGGGGAGTGGTCTTCTCAGCCATGCCCTTGTGGAACAGAATTCCTACAACATGGAGGTGGTGGGGGTGGGTGGATGGGGATGAGAAACACCAGAGGCCTACTCCTTCATGATCAAACTGCAGCTCTAGGCTAGGAGTTAGGGAGAGAGGAAACTTCATCTTCTTGTTGGCTTTTTGGCTACACATGCTTGGGTTGTAGCTTCTGTAACACAGCACTGTGAGGGGAAGGCAACGAGAGAGAGGTAATGGATTGGGTTGTGGCTCAAATGCCACAAACACTCACTGTTCTGATATTTAGTAGATTTTCCCTAATGAATGTTTCTTGGTTTGCTGTATGCACTTAGAACAACTCCCAAAGACTGAATGATTGCTGTTTTTAAGTAATTTTCACCAGTTAAATTGTTGTTTTGCTGGCAGAAAAGCCCCCTGAGTTCCTTACTTCATTGTTTTGGAAGTTCTGCCTTGGTTGTTTCTGGACATTAATTATTTTTGATGATGAAATGAGGTACAATTCCTGTAACAGTGAATTGGATGATCCTGAATGGTGGATAGCTATTTTTTTTTAATCAGTCCTGGGACCTTAAGCCTTTGAAGAGTGTTTATTATTTTTCATATGTCCTGTCATGTCAAATTCTGAGTATAAAAGCTCAACTTTTGAGGATCTATTTCATCAAATAGTTCTTCTACTAACACTAAGAAAAGTCTTTTTTTAGTTATAAAGTTTAAATAAAAAAAACCAATGAGTTTCTTTTTTCCCCCTTTCTCAGTTCCTTTCACACCCAACATTAAAGAGGCAACTTTCATTTCTTTTTTTTTTTTTTTTTTTTTTTTGTTGTTCAGCAGAGTCTAGCAAGTACTTTAGTTGACTTAACTCATTTTTTAAACTAAGCCTTAGGAAAATTAACCAGATTTTCAAATCTCAGAATAGTTCTGTTTTTCCCTTAGTTGTTATCAACATATTAAATGTCATACCCAAATCTGTTTTTAAAAGTAATTTTAGCATAATTAAATACTTTTTTTATTAGTATTTATAAGCTCCTGGAAAAGTTTGTAAAAGATGTAGAAATGTGAAAAGTAAATCAAGAATACTCTGAGCATTAAAATAATCACCTTCTTCCTACTCCCCATATTAAATTCCTGGCAACCCAGAAAGAAAATCATAAGCAAAGAAGAAAACATACCAAATACATATAAGAGTAAAACTTAAGTTATCATATATATTCAATATAACATTTATAATTATTTTTTTTGTAAAAACACTTTTATTTATGGAACCAATCCAATTCAACAAACATGTTTCTGATGCCTGTAATGTATTAGATAAATAAGACTATATCTTTAACTTTAAGAAGCTAAAAGTTTAGTAAGGAGGTAGACATTTATATAAAAACAAGTATATTTAGGGCAAAATATGATATGTTTAAGAGTGGCAAAATGTTGAAATTGAAGAAGACACAAAAAAATGGAAAAATATTCCATGCTCCTGAGTAGGAAGAACAAAGATTGTCAAAATGTCAGTACTACCCAAAGCAATCTACATATTCAATGCAATCCCTATCAAAATAACACCAGCATTCTTCACAGAGCTAGAACAAACAATCCTAAAATTTGTATGGAACCAGAAAAGACCCCGAGTAGCCAAAGCGATCTTGAAAAAGAAAACCAAAGCAGGAGGCATCACAATCACGGACTTCAAGCTGTACAATACAGCTGTGATCATCAATACTGTATGGTACTGGCACAAAAACAGGCTCTAAGATCAATGGAACAGAATAGAGAACCCACAAATGGCCCACAAACGTATGGCCAACTAATCTTTGACAAAGCAGGAAAGAATATCCAATGGAATAAAGACAGTCTCTTCAGCAAGTGGTGCTGGGAAAACTGGACAGCGACATGCAGAAAAATGAACCTGGACCACTTTGTTACACCAGACACAAAAATAAAGTCAAAATGGATGAAAGACCTCAATGTAAGACAGGAAGCCTTCAAAATCCTCGAGGAGAAAGCAGGCAAAAACCTCTATGATCTTGCCCACAGCAACTTCTTATTCAACATGTCTCCAGAGGCAAGGGAAACATCAAAATAAAAAAGCTTCTTTCTGCACAGTGAAGGAAACATTCAGCAAAACTAAAAGGCAACTGACGGAATGGGAGAAGATACTTCCAAACGACAGATCAGAAAAAGGGTTAGTACCCAAACTCTATAAAGGACTTATCAAACTCAACACCCAAAACCACAAATAATCCAGTGAAGAAATGGGCAAAAGACATGAATAGACACTTCTCCAAAGAAGACATCCAGATGGCCAACCAACACATGAAAAAATGCTCAACATCACTCATCAGGGAAATACAAATCAAAACCACAATGAGATACCACCTCACACCTGTCAGAATGGCTAACATTAACAACTCAGGCAACAACAGATGTTGGCAAGGATGCAGAGAAAGAGGATCTTTTTTGCACTACTGGTGGGAATGCAAGCTGGTGCAGCCACTCTGGAAAACAGTGTGGAAATTCCTCAAGAAATTAAAAATAGAACTACCCTATGACCTAGTAATTGCACTACTAGGTATTTATCCAAGGGATACAGGTATGCTGTTTTGAAGGGGCACATGCACCCTAATGTTTATAACAGCACTATCCACAATAGCCAAAGTATGGAAAGAGCCCAAATGTCCATCAATGGATGAATGGATAAAGAAGATGTGGTATATATGTATACAATGGAGTATTGCTTGGCAATCAAAAAGAATGAAATCTTGCCATTCGTAACTACGTGGGTGGAACTGGAGGGTATTATGCTAAGCAAAATTAGTCAGAGAAAGACATATATCATATGGCTTCACTCATATGAGGACTTTAAGACACAGAACAGAGGAGCACAAGGGAAGGGAGGCAAAAATAATATAAAAACGGGGTGAGGGAAACAAAACATAAGAGACTCTTAAATATGGAGAACAAACAGAGGGTTGCTGGAGGGATTGCGGGAGGGCGGATGATCTAAATGAGTAAGGGGCATTAAGGAATCTATTCCTGAAGTCATTGTTGCACTATATACTAAATAACGTGGATGTAAATTAAAAAAAAAAAAAAGAGCGGCAAAATGTTTGGCATTTAGTTTAAAAAAGGTCAATTTGGTAAAAAAAAATTTAAATCAGAGTTGGCATAAAACCAAAACCAACAACAAAAACAATTATAAAGACACTGCTTTCAAATATAGTTTGAAAAAAAAAATGACATGGTGTGTTTAATTGCTTTTGTCTTGTTATATAATACAATAGTTGTGTATAGCACTGATGTGGTATAAACTGATTCTGTGGTTATCAAAAACATCTTTACTTCAGCATTTAATCACCTGCAAAGACTCATTGTTGCTTTTTATTCCTCTTCAACTCAAAGGGTGGCCCTATGTAGGGATGCCTTATGTAGACAAATAAAAGACCTATAAACAACAACTAAATAATGTTCAAGTGAAGTTTTTAATGAATTTTACAACATATTTATTAATTTAAAAAATCTTAACATTTACTGAATATTATGTGCTGTGCAGTATTTTAAAGTACTTTGATCTTCAAAACAGAGGAAACTGAGGAAGAAAGATTATGTGATTTCATCAATATTACCAAAGTGAAGACATACATTTGCACATTCTGCTCTAAAGCCTGTATTCTAAAGCTCTGCACTATATGCTTTTTTTTTAAAAAAATGTTTTTTTCAGCGTTTATTTATTTTTGGGACAGAGAGAGACAGAGCATGAATGGGGGAGGGGCAGAGAGAGAGGGAGACACAGAATCGGAAACAGGCTCCAGGCTCTGAGCCATCAGCCCAGAGCCTGACGCGGGGCTCGAACTCACGGACCGTGAGATTGTGACCTGGCTGAAGTCAGACGCTTAACCGACTGCGCCACCCAGGCGCCCCACTATATGCTTTTTTTAATAAATACAAAACCAATCTTGTAATTATTCGCATTCTATTTGTTTTAATATATCAGTTTTTAACAGCGATTCAAACAGTTACACTTGTCTGGATTCATTTACATTCAGCAAAAATGTTAAATTATTTAAAAATGGTTTTGTGATGTTTACCTTTGGCTCACTCTACAGTATAACACCTGGTCTCAAGTGTGATACTTGCTATTTGACCAGGATTTGAAATTTGTGGTTTTTTTAAAAAAAGTAAATGCCAAACCAATCTCTAATTCTTAATTCCATCAGTGCCCCTACCCCATATAAAAGAAAAGCAGCATAAACTGGCATAAAGACTAAACACATAGATGGGGCGCCTGGGTGGCGCAGTCGGTTAAGCGTCCGACTTCAGCCAGGTCACAATCTCACGGTCCGTGAGTTCGAGCCCCGCGTCAGGCTCTGGGCTGATGGCTCAGAGCCTGGAGCCTGTTTCCGATTCTGTGTCTCCCTCTCTCTCTGCCCCTCCCCCGTTCATGCTCTGTCTCTCTCTGTCCCAAAAATAAATAAACGTTGGAAAAAAAAATTAAAAAAAAAAAGACTAAACACATAGAATACTTTAGAGGAAGATTTTTTGGGTTTCATTTTTCTAACTATATTCAGTTTGGGACAGAAAATAACCACGTTTTATTCCCCCCTGCAATCATCTTATCTTAGTAGAATGAACAATGAACTTCTAACATAGTAGAATGTACTCCAATTATCACTTATAAATAACATAATTTTTGAAAGAATATAATTATGAAGAGATAAAAATGAAGGAAGAACAATGACAGAAATAAGTTGGGAGTCAGTTTCAGAGGGATTTGAGACTGAAAAGCCTCCCTTTACCTCAAAATACTGGAATTCTGTTTCACTCAATCCACTCTACTATCCCACTCAGCCTCTCAGAAGAAAGACTTTTTTTTTTTTTAAAGACGTTGCTACTTTCTTTTAAGGGCAGGAGTCTCACATTTGCAAAACACCAACAACGGTATCATACGGTGATAAACAAATACGTGAAAACAAATATTAAGAAAGAAGCAATTATAAATTGTAAAAGCCTCTGGGTTACAGATTTAGTCCTTTTGGATTTTATTTTCTCCTTGCAGTTTAGAACCCACAGCCTACCATTTCAACTATGAATTCATAATCCCATGTTCTCTACCACTGCCTGACTTTCAGTAACCTCTAATTTCCCTGTTCCTTCTAGGCTAAGTGTTATGGTAAAAATTGTGGTATGCCTTGTTATAAAACCACATCGTTTCAGTGTTCCCCCAGTGCTCCTTCCATACTCTCAAATCCTTTCAGCCTCCTCTTGCTGTTAATCTAATTCTTTATATTTATTGTTCCAAATCTTTCCCACTCATCTAACTTCTCCTTCCTTAGAGGTCAGAGGTATTGCTATTTCTTTTTAAGGTTAACCTGTTTTCATAATTCCAAATGCTCTCACCCATACATCTAAATACAAAAGTGGGTTTATACTATAATACACCTTTTTATTCCTAAAACAAAAGAAATAAAATAGAGATCCTGATTGGAATTGTAACCCTTATGTATTAAGCAAGTCATACTTTCTTTAAAAACAAAACCAAGAAAGGCAAAGATGTTACAAAATTAGAGGCACTAGTCAGAATCTAAAGCACCAAGTAGATGAAGACAGATTGTTAAAAGGACGAGTTCTATCACTGAAGGCTGATGTTCTGGTTGCTTGAAAGCAATCATCAATTCTTAAAAGAATCATCAATATTTATGACTTCATGAATACCTCTTTTACATCAGATTTTAAAAGAATAAAATCTTGCCATTTGCAATGACATGGGTGGAATTAGAGTGTATTATGCTAAGTGAAATAAGTCAGAGAAGGACAAATACCATACGATTTCACTTATATGTGGAATTTAAGAAACAGCAGATGAACATAGGGGAAAGAAAAAAAAAGAGAGGGAGGCAAACCATAAGAGACTTTAACTATAGAGAAAAAACTGAGTGTTGATGGAGGGGTGGTGGGTGGGGAGATGGGCTAAATGGGTGATGGGCATTAAGGAGGGCACTTGTTGGGATGAACACTGGGTGTCATATGTAAGTGATAAATCACTAAATTCTACTTCTGAAACTAATATTACACTATATGTTAACTAACTAGTATTGAACATTAGAAGAACAAACAAATCAGATCTAGGATAGAAGTTTTAAGTTTGTACCTAGGCTATAAAAGTATAACTTTATGAAAATTTGGAAATTCTACTTTCTTATGCTATTATATTTCTTTTCCGTATTAAATTTGGAGACATAAACATGGCAGTTATGTCTAATAGAACTATGCAAATATAAAAACCATCCTTGTTAGAATTAATTTGCCTTTAAAGTTAACTCTTTATGGGGCGCTGGGGTGGCTCAGTCGGTTGAGTGTCCAACTTCAGCTCAGGTCATGATCTCACAGCTTGTGAGTTCGAGCGCCGCGTTGGGCTCTATGCTGACAGCTCAGAGCCTGGAGCCTGTTTCACATTCTGTGTCTCCCTCTCTCTCTGCCCCTAACCCACTTGCATTCTGTCTCTGTCTCTCTCAAAAAAAATAGTCTATGGCCATACCACCCTGAACACTCCCGATCTTGTCTCTGAAAAAAAATAAACATTAAAAAAAAAATAAAAAAAATAAAGTTAACTCTTTATCATTAATTTCTTACTAAGGTCTATAATGAGATTTTTGTCTCACAGCAAAGTTAACAGTATTTATGAATATGACAATTTTTAAAAAAGCTATGAGAATGCCACTCATATAACAATGCTTAGGAGTTGTTTATTGTTTTGTACAATAATAGCTTCTTGTTTTATACACTGTGCTTTTTGTCAAATCAGTGACTTGGATGATATTTCTCTTTGCAGTTCTGATTTAACCACTGTGGTGCAATTCTTTTGAAATGAAATGCCCATTAAGTTATCAATCAACCATTTAGATGAAGTGGAGGAAAAAGACTTCTCTTCATTATTTATGGCACTAAAGAATCTGTAGGAATCTGGTTTTGTAAATAAGGCCAAGTATGTGGGCTTATTACACTTCTCATGGAAGAAATACTTTGAAAAACAGTGTATCTACATAAAGCCACCTTATTTTATAATGAAGTATAATAGTCGTTTTAATTTTAGTTGAATGGTGATATAGTGAAAATGACTACAAGTTTTCTGCCCACTGACGTGAAGTCCATAGTTATGTTGTAAAGTTATGATCCTCTCCTCTCAGCACGTTTTGCACCTGCATTTTATGCAAGATGTGCTGTGCCCTACTTGTGGCAAACCTGCACAGACCTGACTGATTTGCCAGACTGACAGCTGCTTACTTTCAGGAAACCACACTCTGGTTCTTGGTGTGTGTCACATCCTCCCTGAGTACCACTAATCTTTGATTACTTAAGTCCAACTCCAATAATTCACAATCCTTGACTCACACAGAACAGTCTGCTTTATAAAATAATCCCTTAAGTCAATTTAGTTTAATTCAATAAATAAGAATTGAATGCATACCATGAGCAAAGTAAGTACTGTGGGGTACACAAAATAAATTATCTGTACTCCCTGCCATTAAGCTATTTAATATTTAAGGAAGGATATGTACTCAAATCATCATATTAAAAAACTGCTGCCCTCTCCCTTACTAATTAAAATGACTTGCAATTTTATAACAGATTCATAGTTTCTTTTTGTTTTTCTGAGCACTACTTCTCAGCTCAGACAACTCTTCAGATTTCTAGACTTGTGTGCTCAACTGCATATTCAGCATTTCCATGTAGATATCTTATAGGAAACTCAAACTCAACATGTTCTGTACCAAACTCATAATCATCTGTCCTAAAATTGGCCCTCCTCCAGGGTCTCCTACCTCAGAGAATGGCACAACACAGAAGTGCAAGCAAGAAGCCTGCAGGTCATTCTAGATGTCTTCACCTCCTTTGTCCCGTTTGGTCTACTTCTGCTGGCTTATTTCCCTCTGAGTTTATGTTAGAACTCCGCAGGGACTTATGTGTAGGCCATCTTCTCATCTTATTCTACCATCTCTCCAGTTGAAGATTTCATGTACTCTAACGATTTTATTAATGCTTACATGGTTTTATATGATTCAGCTCTCACTTTTTAAATCACATCCTGGCCAAGAGAAAATTATTAGCAAAATACTTTTAATCTCTTCAGAAAAAAAAATCCCTGTAGTTTTAATTTGATTTCTGCCCATTTTTAAATGGAGTCCCTGCCCCATCTTTATTTGCTTATTAGCCATTTGTTCAATAAGCTTATTAAACACACATATTCCAAGCCTTTGAGCCTCACAAAAACATCATTAGGTGGGTGTTGTTAGACTCTAGAGGTCAAGTGACTTTCCTGGAATCAGACAAGCAGCCAGGATTTGAAGGCAGGAGACTTCTGACTATAAATCTGAGCTCTTTGCAATAAACTGCGATGCAAACCTTAGTTCAAAAGAACTGAACCAGGCATTAAAAAGAAAGCAAATATGTTAAATAAATTCATTATAAGGTGTGATTATATGATACACCTTAGGAAATTTACTTTTTAAGAGATGAAATTTGTAAGTCCATAATTAATTTACCTTTTCCTCTCTTCTTTCCACAAAGAATTTGAATTCACTTACAGTACGAACAAATGAAATAGTAATAAAAACTAGAGAACTGGAAGGTGGGATGGGTGAGAAAGAACTGAGAAACTAGACTGGGGAAATATATGTTACCACAATTACTAAACCCGAACCTCAAATTTGGCTCTACCTCCAAGAAAGTCAAAGCAAAAGAAGGGGCACAGTCAAGTAATTCTCACTTCCTTTAGGTCTCTGCTCAAATGTCAACTCAGTGAGCCTTTCCATGATCCCCTTATTTAAAACAATAACCCTCCTCCATGACCACACTCCCTACACCTTCCCTTTTGTTTTTTCCATAGCACTTATAACCCAGTGATGTACTTGTTCATTTATTCATTCTCTCGCCTCCTACTACAATGCAAGATTAATGAAGAGAGCAATTTGAGGCTGTTTTGTTTGTTTGTGTCCTGGGTGCCTAGAGCATTGCCTAGAAAATAGTAGGAACTCAATAAATTTTTTGAATGAATGAATGAGTAAAAAGCTATTGAGAAAGTATATGCTAGCCAGAAAAATAAGGAACAAATACTACAGAAAACTGTCTATAATACAATAACTATAATCAGTTGTTAAAGTAATTGCTTTTAATATGATACAAATGAAGAAAGAAAATATCTTCGGTATATGGCCAGGTTGTTAAAGCAACTGAAGTCTTTTTTTTTTTTTTTAATTTTTTTTTTTTTAACGTTTATTTTTATTTTTGGGACAGAGAGAGACAGAGCATGAACAGGGGAGGGGCAGAGAGAGAGGGAGACACAGAATCGGAAACCGGCTCCGGGCTCTGAGCCATCAGCCCAGAGCCCGACGCAGGGCTCGAACTCACGGACCGCGAGATCGTGACCTGGCTGAAGTCGGCCGCTTAACTGACTGCGCCACCCAGGCGCCCTAAAGCAACTGAAGTCTTAAAACAGTATCAAGTATAGGGTGTCCGAAGACAGATTTACAAATAGTGAATCATTTAAACTCCAAAAGGAAAATATTATCCAGAAATGGCAGAATCATTTATCCTTTTAATTATATTACTATTAAATAGACTGTGTATACATATTGAATAATGAAGAATAATGAAGAAGTTTGGTATGTAATTTTTTAATTTATTCTCCAGTGTTTTATACTGGGTAATTTTATTGATACCAAGGATGGTCACAGTAAATGGTTAACTCTCTATGAAGAAATTACTTTGTTGTTTCCCTTCTTTAAATTTAAAACTTAAATTAATGTACTTCTACACTCCTGTGAAACTCTTAAGTTGACAAAGTTGTCTTTGAACCAATAACCATTCAATAAGTGCTAGGATGATAGGAACAAGAGTTGGAATTTGTGTGCTAAATAAAAACTAGGCATAAATGTGAAAGCAGCAATCTTGTTCTCATCAAAATTTTTCAGTAGTTATCTTGGGGGACCTGAATGGCTCAGTTGGTTAAATGGCAGACTCTTGATTCAGCTCAGGTAATGATCTCTTGGTTTGAGAGATCAAGCCCTGTATTAGGCTCCACACTGACAGTGCACGGAGGCTGCTTGGGATTCTCTCTCTCCTTCTCTCTCTGCCCCTGCCCCATTCGTGCTCCCTCTCTCTCAGAATAAATAAACTTAAAAATTTTTTTCAGTAGTTATCTTAGAATCTGGTAATTTTAGCTATATAACCCAACAGAAAGAACTTCAAATATAAATCAATCTTTGCTTTTCACATACATATAAATCAGGTATTTTCATATGTATATTGAATATATATATACAGTATTACCATGAAAAAAGATTAGAATTAATATTTTCCAGCAGCACGAGACATTATAAAAGGAGAGATCAAATACTCTCACTATCCAAAAATTAATCTACTCCATAAAGCAAATTTTAGAAATTACTTTATTACTATAGTGAAATTAAGAATAAACAAAAAAATTTATAGAAACTATGCATTGTTTAGACTATTGTTTAACCTTCATAGCTTTTGAGCTATTTTATATCTATAAATTACTGATAATCAAAAGCAATTAAAAATAATTCTTATCTATAGATACACAAATTAATTCTGTTCCTGTGGAATTTTAATTGTCTTCCCTCCCCTGCCTACGGGAAAAAGGCAGTTTCATGTCCATTTGTAAGTTTATTTCAACATATCTTTTCCCCGTAAGCATTTTCAATTCTTTGATTTCACCTGTGAATCAAACAGGTGAAACATTTGCTTGGGTCCCTCATTAATGATGAGTTAAATAAAGTCCTTAACGTGATCACTTTATATTTAATGACCACTATATTTTACTTTTTTTTTTTTTGAAAATTATCCTTTAACAATGCCATTATTGAAATGACTGATCTGAATTTTAATTTATGTTAGTTCTGGGTATTATCTTTTATCTTTTATATGTTGAGCTCAAGAAAAATTAAAAATAAATTTGCAAATTTAGACTAATTACATAAGTTAATACCAGTTAGTATTTTCTAATTTCCTGTGTTCATTAGCCTTTCACTTTCTTGATAGTGTGGTGGTCTTAAAATACAGCATATTAAGGAACATGATCTTTGCCTAAATTCTTACAAGTATTTTACCAGGATTCTTAGTTCAATGCACGATTAACACTACTAGTTTCTTTTCTGTTGATTCTGACAATAGAGTATGTTTATGTTATATATAAAGTCCTCTCTCTTTCGAAATGAAGTCTTGTCATAATTGCCCCTAGGAAGCCACATTACTTCAGCAAAGACATCAATTGAGTTTTTACCAGCAGCGTTGTTTTCGGTAGAAGTTTTTATAGACTCTATACTATACCTTAGGGATGCCAAAATAATTGAAGCATTTGCCATATAATGTGATCTCTGCTCTCATGTTTTTCTGTGAGCCAATGGGCGCGGGGAGTGGAAAGCAGCAGAGAATAAACACTTTAACAGACAAATTATTAACACAATTTCAAATAGTGAGAAGAGCTATAAGGAACATACAACAGGATAGTGGAATAGAGGAAGTTGGGTTGGGTCAGAGGTTCTTTGTACACGGCAAGCAGAGCTGGGATCTTGGAGAGATAACAGGTTGATGACATAAGATCTGTCAAAGGAAGATTTGGGGCAAAGAGTCCAGGCAAAGGCCATGAGACAGAATTAAGGTGGCTATGATCTTGATCTTGACTTGTGATCCATGTTAGAAATGTATTTTATACCATGACCCAGTACATATAAAGTTCTACAAAAGGACACGCATAGCATGTGTGATAGATTCTAACACTTTTTAAAATCTATCTTATCCTGTTCACAATCCACTGAATTGATTTTATGGCCCAACACTAGCTTGGTGGTTAAGAACTCAGGCTTTAAACATGGGTTTGAATCTCAAGTCTGCAACTTACTAGCTGTGATACTTTGAATATGTTACTTAACCTCCCTGTGCTAAGGTTTTTACATAGTTAAAGTGGGGGCAATAATAGTATGTACTAGTGAGGTTTGATACAAGATTTCCCTCCAGAAAGACTGAATCAATTTATACTTTTATTCTTAGGTCATATGTCATTTCTTTAAACCCACACCATTTACCTTTTTAATCTTTAGCAACTTGGTTAGTGAAAAATAATTCCTAATAGTTTTAAATTGCATTTATTTTATTTCTAATGAGACAATACATTTTCCTGCTCCTTGGACATTACATATAATTGCAATTTTTATTTCCTACAAAATGTACACAAAATTACATTAAATACAAACATTTACTAACCATATAAAACTTCACCTAACTTCAGCATTATATATTATGATTTATAACATGTTTATTATTAGATTTATAACTTATTTACCATTTCTAACTAACTGCAAAGTTATAGCATTTATTTACACTTATCTCCTACTAAATTACATAGAACCAATAAAGGAAAAAAAACTTTTTGAGGAGATAAAAATCAATGAGAATATCAGCTAGATCTTCTTTGTTTTATTTTAAGTTGGTTTGATTTATTAAGGTATAATTTACATACAGTTCAATCCACCCTTTTTAATGTACAGTACTATAAATTGTTTTTTAAAATTATTATTGAAGTATAATTGACACACATATTAGTTTCAGGTTTACTATCGGGTAGTTCTTGAATTAGTCTATTAAATTATTATAAACTGAAAAGTACTAAAACTTGTATTCATTTTCATTTTAACAAACGGAATCCAATATTTTCTTTTATTACTTACTTTATTAAGTTTTTAAATTTTAGTTCCAGTATAGTTAACACTCAGTGTTATATTAATTTCCGGAGTACAGTATAGTGATTTAACACATCCGTACATTACTCAGTGCTTATCGTGATAAGTGTACTCTTTAATCCTGATCACCTATGTCACCCATCCGCCACCCACCTCTGGTAACCATCAGTTTGTTCTCTATAGTCAAGAGTTAGGGTCCAACATGTTAAATCATAGTTGCAAACATACCCAAATGAAACCATCAAGTATTCAAAAAGATAACACACAATTTCAGCCAAAGCTATCAAACATATTTAAAAAGTTGCTTAAGGCTGGCTCAGTCAGTAAGTCAGTAGAGCATGTGACTCTTGATCTCAGGATGGTGAATTTGAGCCCCTCCTTGGGGGAAGAAATTGCTTAAAAAAAAGCTGCCTATTGTGAGGAAGAGAATGGTTACATAAAGAAAAAAATTAAGAAGAAAAGGGCTGTGCATGAACATGAGATAGTATTAGGCCATGAAGTAAAGAAAATGATTAATTCAAGCTGCAGGGTAAAAATTTATGTTTTGTGCTTTTCTTAAAATCTACGTATTTTTTAAGTTATGAACTACCTAGTGACAATGAATACCTTGTATGTACAGGGCGGTATGCTAGATGTTACCACAAGATAGAATAGCATGTCTATTGAAAGTAGCCAAAATCAAACACCTTTCCTTAAAAATGATTTTCCTTTTTAATTCTCAACTGCAGAAGTGACAATAGGTTCTGTTACATGTTATTACTTCTGAACACCATGGAATCAGGAATTCTGAACTCAATCAGACTGATGAAATCTGCTGGTCATGGGAAACAGCTGTAAGTTCCTTGCCTCTTTGGATGGTCTGCATATGTTCAAGTAAAATTTTGAGCAAGAAGATAAAACAACAAAAATCATTTTTTTCAGATTAGTTGAAAAAGAGAATTAAAAAAATCTCAGAGATATTAGAAAATATTATGTCAAAGAGAATATAGTAAAATCCACAAATAGAAATTTAATTTCCTCAACACTGTTTAGATACTAAGTTTTAATAATTTTATTATTACTGTATATAATTTTATTATTTATTTTACATATATTATACAATATGATATATTATAAATTTTATTAATCAATTTTAATATAATTTTATTTAATAATTTCACTTTCCATAAAGTTCAAAGCATTTGCAGTGTGTTTTCTTGTTGTTCAGAACTCTGATAAGCTATAGTTGATGCTGTAAGAAAACAGCAAGAAAAATTTAACCAATCATTTCCTCCTCCTTTGCCAAGATAAAGTGTAGCTGCCCATGAAGTTAGATGGAGAAAAAACGCTGGATATGGGGGGAAAAAATAGATCAGAAGATGGAAAATGTCTTTTGCATCACGTTAACTAGAAAGTCAGTTTCGCTGCTGGAATGAAACTACTCTTTGCTTGTCTTATTTATCATTTCCCTTAAACACACACACACACACACACACACACACACACACCCCGTCACACACACAATATACTTACTGAACTAAAATATGACCAATAGGGACTCCTAAGGTTTTTGAAGGCTGCTACAGCAAGATAAGATTGCAATTCCAGAGAAGGCAGAAAAGGAAGATAGTGTCCTAAGGCTTAAAGAAGGTGGGAATAAAGATAAAGAGTTTCTACTTAGGCCTCTCAGGACAAGGTTAATGTCATAAAACTTCTAGTTTTTCCCTTTATTCTTACTTTACCACTTCTATTGAATAGGAAATTGAGAATTTCTTGAATAGAGGAAGGTGGATACTCTTTTTCCCAGGAAGGACCAATGAGTCACAATAGGAAAAAAAAGAAGTCAACTGAAGAGCTATACCAAAAGCAATGTAATTTAGGTTGGCGGGTTATTTATTTTTAGAGAAATTAAACAGTTAATTTATTTGATTTTTAGATGAGTAACTCTTAATACTTTATTCAATATCTAAGTAATATTTATTATGTAAACCTGAATATTATATATACTAAAAATATAGTTTTATGATGTGGTTTGGTGAGAGGAATAAGAAGGGAACCAGAGAAAAATGATAGGAAAGGTGTGGATAAAATAGGGAGCTAATATTCACTGAGGGTCTATTACACGCTAGGTATTTTGTAAACAAAATGTTACCAAATCCTCATAAGAACTTCAAGAAGTGGGTGGCATTATATCTGTTACAATGAGGAAATTGTCTCTGAGGGACTAAGGAATGATAAGGCTAGTAAAATAGTAAAGTCAGAATTCACAGTTAGAACTGTCCTACTCCACAACCTTTTTCATTGTTCCATAACGCTGAGCTTCTACAGAGGAGAGGAGGTAGTAGAAAGATGTACAGAGAAAAAGAGAAAGTGGCTGAGATGGCTAGAGATGTATAAGAGACAATGGGAGAATGAGACACTCGATATGGACAGACAGAAAGGAGATGGGTGGTAGGAAAGGGTCAGAGAAAGGATGTGAAAAAGAGAGAGCAAAATGGAGAAAGTTGTTTAAGAGAAGTTGTTGGAAGAAGAGATAAGAGAAATAATCAGGGGCCACCTGTTTGGCATGCAGTCTTCAATATTTGGAATATCTCTTAGCAGAGTAATTATTTTCGACAACTGAAACTACTATAACCCTAATACAGTTTAAGAGGGGTTTCTCACCTTTGGCACTGTTGATGTTTGGGTCACATAATGCTTTGTTGTAAGTGGCTGTTGTGTGCATTATAGGATGTTTAGCAGCATCCCTGGACTATTTCAATTAGAAATAGTAGTAGCCCTCTAGTCTTAACAATGAAAAATGTCTACAGACATTGCCAAATGTCCTCTACAAGCAAAACTGCTCCAGTTAAAAACTACTGATTTAGAGGTTTCACTCTGAATAATGATAAAAAATGAACAAAAGATACCTACCATATGCAAAATTATTCCCTGAGTTACTCTAGTGACTGGATGTCCTTGGAAACAAGATTAGGTTAAGTTTATGGCTGAATTCACTAAACTCATAAACACTTATAGTTCTTGCTTGAAAACTGCTTTTAAAAGTGTGAAAGAGAACAGATCTTGCTACTCAAAGCATGCTCCCTTCACCAACAATGTCACCATCATCTGGGGCTTTTCTTGATGGTGATTCCTGACTCGTGGCCCTGTCAATCTTGGGAGAATATCATTCAGTTTCTTCAATCCTTCTCCCCAGCGTCACTCCCACCCAGTTGACCGAACCACTTTCTAGGACACACCATTCAGTGAGACGTGGTGGTGAACTCTGGCTCTAAATCTTCATGATTGAGGGATTCTTGCACAACACAAAGTTAGGGTGGGCCACGGGGGTGCAGCCACTCTGTAGCTGATCTGCTGCCTCACCGAGTGCCTCACCCCAAAGCTGCACTGGGATCCATAATTGCTTTCCTTTTCCCCAGATGCTCCTCCAGCTTCTCCAACTCCTCGTCCAGATGTGTGAGTTTAGTCACTTGAGAAAAGGCCCTAGCTCTAGCAGGTCACCCACATTGGCAAGGTTGGACACAGTGAAAGCCAAGGTTCCAGTTTTCCTGGAGTTTCAGTGCACGCTTATGGGTCCAGGCTGCTCCCGCTTCTCCCCATTATTTATATCCATCTTTTCTTCCTTACTGCCTGCCCAGTGGACTTCAAGCTCATATTCAGACATGATTCAAAAGACTTACAGACTGCTTAACCAGTTCCCACAATTGCTTAAGACCAAATTCCTCTGTTAAATAAATAAGACACATATAAAGAAATAATTTAAAGTGTGAAAAGAAGTAGGTATGAACAAATATCTAGTTTGAACTCCACAGTGTAAGGGAGAGGAGCAGATTTATCAGAGACTGTTCTCCCACTGTGTGGGAAGCCTCTTTGCATATAAGAAAAAACACTGGCTTGAGAATTGGAGACCTGGGTACTGGTCTTCTCCAGTACTAGTTAGTTGTGGGACCTATTACAGATGACTGGGTTGGGGGACAACTGTTGTCTTCTCGCACCTCACCAAGAGTTCAAATATACCCTTCTAGGGAATAGTTAAATAACTTTCTTACATATATCTATTACTGCTACTCTGTTGAAGGGCAAATATGGTGAATAATGTAGACCGACTTGCTTATCCTCTATTCCCTTGCCACTCAAAGTGTGGCATGTGGACATAGCATCAGCATCACTTGGGTGCTTGTTAGACATGCATAATCTTAGGCCTCACCCAGAGCAAAGAAATCACAATCTGCATTCAACAAGAGATGATCTGAATACACATTAAAACTGAGGAGCAACTTCCTCCTAGGGTGACTTTCTAAATGCAGAGGCTAGAAAAATTGAAAACAACATTTCTTAGATTTCTTTTCAGTGTGGGTTCAGTTGAAAATTAGGTCCCAAAGCTAACATTTACATGGTTATTATGTGCTAAGGACTGCTTTAAGTACTTTCCACACATTATTAACTCATGTAATCCTCCCAACAATCCTATAAGATTGATACAACTATTATTCCTTTTATACAGATGAAGAAACTGAAGCCTGGAGAGGATAATTAACTTGCCCAAAGCTATAGTTAGTAAGTGGCAAAGTTAGGATTCAAACCCAGGTATTCTGGGTCTAGAATCTGTCCTGTTGGCCATAGTTTTAATAGATCAAAGAGAAAGCATAAGGCTTCTTTCTGCTGAAGTTGTTTTTTTTTTTTTAAACAGATAATCCTGCAGCACAAACTCTGGCAAGTACTTAAGTGCTTTTATAAAGATTTCTTCATTTATTCACCTACATATCTATGAACCAGTATTGATCTGAAAGTTCTAGGCATCACAAAGGCAAGAAATAGAAATGAAACATTACTATTTGAAAGGAAGCAAAATCAACCTTATCTATAGACTGGATGATTATATACCTAGAAGATGCAAAAGAATGAAGTCTAAGAGATACTAGTATTTATTAGCATTAGAATTAATAAAATAATTTAGGAAAGTAGCTAATTAAAAACTAAATATATATAACCAGTAGCTAGAAACCAGCAGCAAAAGAATGATTTGTGGGAAAAAAATCTCATTCACAATACCAACAAAAATATAAGTTTAATATAGATTTTAGTATTTATAACTACTATATAGGATTGTAAAGCCAGGGAGAAATTGGAATATTCAATGACTGGGAGAAAAAACAGATTAGCTCCATACCTCACAGAACACATAAAGTTATTCTAAACAGAATAAGCACATAGAAATAGAAAAATAAAATCATTGATACACACATACACACATGAAAATATTGGTGGATCTTTAACTGATTGTAGGATTAGAAAGAATGTTCTAAACAGATATAGACATGTATATATTATGTGTGTGTGTGTGTGTGTGTGTGTGTGTGATTGGTGTGTATGAAATTACCAAAATAAATTCCTTTAGCTAATAAAAATTTAAAGCATTTCGAAATCAAAAAAATCATAAACAAAATTATAAAGTAAATTGTAAACAGAAAATATTTTTAATCAATGTGAAATAAGAGATTAATACCTTATAATAGTGTCAAAAAAGTTCAAAGAACATGATTAAAAAGAAATAAAACTGCTCAATAAATATATGAAAGGTTTAGTAAACCTCTCTAGCAAGATCTTACAACATAAGATAATTTTGGCCTACTGACTTGGCAAAGATTAATCCATAAATTATACCATTCATTACAGGCATGGATGGTTTCCAATCAGTGCTCTCACACACCAATACTGGAAGTGTACATTGGTGTGACCTTTCTTGAATGCAACCTTTTAGAATGTTACAAGAAGCTTCAAAGAGTTTGACTCATTGACCTACTTCTTCCATTTCTAGGAATCTATTGCACGTTAGAATGTTGAAGATTTACAAGCAAAGATTTTCATTGCAGCATTTTTATAGAAGAAAGTTTAAAACAACTTAAAAGCACAGTAGTAGAGAAGTGGACTCTTAGACAGCCCTAAAAATAGTTTTTACAAATAATTTTTGATAACATGGGAAAATTACACAGCATGCTAAATTGTTGAAACAAGAAAGCAAATTCAATTACACTAAAACATGCTAAAAAACATATGTGTGTATATATACGAGTATGGTAATATGTGAGAGAAAAAGAGAGAGGTAAATGTACTAATACCAAATGTTTGAGATATATTTTTTTTAGTGTTTGATATTTTTTAACAAAATGTTACTCGGACTGGGATGTTAAGTGTTTTTGTCTTCTTCCTTAGATTTTTTTTATATTCCTACATTTCCCAGAGTACATTACTTTCACAATCATAAAGAAAGATCTTAGAGCTAAAGATAATGTTTCTAAAGTCAGTTGGAGGATAATGGGATCTCTATGCTCTAGGAGGTAAGCAGGGCCATCTTAGGTTATTCAGGTTGTGAACTGCCACATCTGAAAGCAGATGCTATTCACGCTGTAAGCATCTAATAAAAGGACTGGAGATGTTTAGCCTTTCAGCTATGCAGCAGATCAGAGACTCTCTTATAAAAAGCCACCTGACGTTCACAGTCATTAACATACTTGAATCATCTTTCGTGCGCAAAATGAACACACGTGGGATAGTTACACCATGTCCCTTTAACCCCTTGGGCATTTTGCCTCTCTCCCTTGCTTATCTCTTAGATGCCTGACTCCTACTTCAAGCTTGACATAGTTGCTTCATCTAAAGGACTCGTTTTATTCTTTCCAGTGGAGGCCTCCTTTGTCAATCATCCTACCTGGAGAGACTCAGGCCAGAAGGACAGAGGAAACTTAGTTTCCTCTCAGGTAAAGTGGCATTTAAGGACAAATAGTAAAAAAAAAAAAAAAATGCTGGGACAGTATCTTAGTTATTAGGAAAATATCTATATTAATACCAGTATTTCAGTATTACATGTAATAATGCCAAGATATAGATAACATTCTGAGCTGGTATCACAGGATGAGCCAAAGATAGGATTTGTATGGTTAAAGGTGCTACAAGAGCCTTCCAACTGAGGGAAGGGCATGAACCTTTCAGCCAGAAGTGGAAAGAAAAATCAGTGAAGGAAAGGATGCATGTGGAGGAACCTTTAGCCTGGGGAATAGCTAATGGAAGAAATCTGCTTCATCAAATTATCAAGTAAGGGCGAAACTCTGTGAGGAAAATAGAGACAGGAAGGAATTTCATAGAAAAAAAATAGGGACTGAAAAAACTCACCGAAAGAGCTGAAAGAGCAAAAGTCAGGCGCCTTCTGGAGGTATTGTGTTCAAGAGCACACGCACCACCGCGGCCTTGATCCAGATAGAAAGGCGCCTCCATGGTGACTGCTGCTGCCACAGCCACAGATGCTGCCAATTGTCTGTCCCTCAACAGCCATAAGACTAGGACTGTGGAACACCAAGTGAGTGTGCTAAGCAGAAAAGACACCAGGAAGGTGGCCTCTGCCTCATTTCCAGCTAATTAGTTTTGGTTTTGTTTCTGTTCATATCATTGTTTCTGTGGAAAAATTCATTTTCAATTCCAAATCACTAGTTTACAAACCAAATTTTCAAAAAATTCTGTTTGTAATTTGGAGTCCATGTGCCCTGAAAATAGCAAACACATACCATCCCTTAAAGAAAAACTAAATGAAACAACTTCTTAGGATATGTTTTATAGTCACAGAAATCATTTATCTCTCCCTCAAGTTTTTTTTTTTAAGTTTATTTATTTTTGAGAGAAAGAGAGACAAAATGTGAGCAGGGGAGGGGCAGAGAGAGAGGGAGACACAGAATCTGAATCAGGCTCCAGGCTCTGAGCTGTCAGCACAGAGCCCGATGTGGGGCTCGAACTCATGGACCACAGAGATCATGACCTGAGCCGAAATCAAGAGTCAGATGCTTAACAGATTGAGCCACCAGGCGCCCCATCCCTCAGGTATTTTTATATCGGTGGTTACCATCATTGAAAGGGAATGCATAAAAATTTAAATTTCATTGGCAGGACTTGAGAAAAAAAAAAGAAAACAAGCTTGGCAATCATATTATCAATAAATGATTTATCACAAAAGCTTGCTTCTTACACCAATGGGTTGTGTTGCCCCAATTTTTCATTCATTTTTGGTGTCTTGATAAGAAGTTGGTTTTTTTGGTGCTGATACAGGGGTAAGGGCATATCTCAAGTTAATTTTTAATTACTAGGTATGTAGGCTTAGAGTACAGAAATATATCATCTAATAAAATATAATATTTCCAGGGGCACCTGGGTGGTTCAGTCAGTTAAGCATTCAACTTCGGCTCAGGTCATGATCTCACTGTTCGTGGGTTCAAACCCCATGTAGGGCTCTTGTGCTGACAGCTCAGAGTCTGGAGTCTGCTTCGGATTCTTTGTCTCCTGCTCTCTCTGCCTCTTCTCTGCTCACACTCTGTCTCCCTCACTGTCTCAAAAATAAATAAACATTAAAAATAATAGTAATATTTTCAAACATTTCAAAGGAGTACAGGAAAGCAAATTTCCATGACAGGCAATGACAGAAGCAGGTATGCAAAGTGGTAAGATACATGTTTTCTAGGCTACATGTTTCGGGTTTTTTTTTTGTTTGTTTGTTTCATCCTTTTTCTTTGTACCATAAGCAATTTTGGTAAGACCAGAGATACTGATGACGTGAAATCCACAGAAGTGTAAATGAAGTAATGCTTGACACGCTCCCTTATAACCTATTGAAAATTTACTTTGAGAACCTCAGTCAAATGTACCTGCCTTAGCACCGCCACCAATGGAGTTCCTGTTGCTGTTTTCTTCACTTTTCCAGATGAACAACTAAAGCAAGAGGAAACCAAACCCGTTAGCTACTGAGTCATGGTACCGTTAGAGGGGGGCACTAGGAAGGGAATCAGGAAGATCTCCTAGCGACCAATTATTTGCTTCAGTCACCATGCCATCTCTTATATTGGCATTAGGATGAAAAATTGCACTTCCACATGGTGAGCAAGACTAACGCCAAGGCATATTTTGTATGTGCCACACATTGGTACTTCTGTTTTCTTTATTTTTAAATGTTTTCAATGTTTATTTATTTTTGAGAGAGACAGACAGAGCGTGAGTGGGGCAGGGGCAGAGAGAGAGGGAGACACAGAATCTGAAGCAGGCTCCAGCCTCTGAGCTGTCAGCACAGAGCCCACGCGGGGCTCAAACTCACGGACTGTGAGATCGTGACCTGAGCCGATGTCCCACGCTTAACTGACTGAGCCACCCAGGCGCCCCAGTATTTCTGTTCTCTAAATGCAATGTTGAAATACTAGAAGTTATACTTTATCTATTAATGCATTTGGTGATGACACTGGAGTCTGTGAAATGTGACAAAAAGGACAGATGGAGAATAACAAGAGGGGACAGGTATCAACGGATTGTCCCAACAGTAAATAGGCTGTAGTAAAGGCAAATAATCATCTGAATTCCTGCTCCTTAACGTGATTCCGCAGGTTGGCTTATCTCAGTTATTTTTGAAGGTCTAATTACTGTCTTTGCTGGTGAAAAGCTATCCTCCATATAATTCAGCTTCTTTGATTAAATTTCTTGCCTAATCTTGAAGACATCTGATATGTTGTAATGCCTATTATCATACTCCATTTAATGAGAACAAATTCAGAGAGTTTCAAAAATTACCCAACTTCTCCTTTCCCTTATGAAAGCTGGACTCTTAGTACTTCTTTCCCTTTGGTACGAACTGAAAGCAGTTTTCTTGCTTTTTCACTTTTAGCATGAAGTTTAGATCTCATCTGTGTTCATGTGAAGAACCTGCTCTTGGAGAGTCCCCGTCAAGATAGCTATTGTAATACTCGCTCCTACACATGCCGTCAGACACTGATTGCACATCTAGAGAAATACACCCACACCTTTCAGAGGCGCTAGGTGTGTGTTCAGAAATGCCAAGATGGAGGGCAGGAAGGGACCAGCTGTCCCCTACGGCACAGCACGGGGGTATGGACTTGAAGTTGAAAAAAAAAAAGTGTTTACATGTAGGGCTTTGGGATTAGTGACCGTTATGGAGGGTACTTCCCCAGAGCCCTGGGCGCCAGCCCGAGCCTCCTCTGCCCGACAGCTGGGGAAGGGCCGCGCTGACCCCGGCAGGCACGCGATCCCAGGGCACCGGCCACACCGCTGGCGCACGACCCCGCAGTCCGGCCCCGAGCGCGCCGTCTAACCTCTCCTCGGGGAAGCTCTCCCGAACGCCGCGGCCACCAGCGCCCCGCGCCGAGCAGAGCACAGGCGCCGCCCGCCCGCCCACTTCCCTCCGCCGCCGGGTGGGGCTCGGGAAACCGGCCGGGCCGCGCCGCCCCTCCCCACTCACCTGCTCGCGCTCCGCCAGCGGCCGCTGCCCGCGCCGCCGCGGGCTCGCCCCGGGCTCCCTCTCCGTCCCCGCCGCCGGCCGCTCCGCCAGTGCGTCCCCGTTCTCGTCGCGCTCCCCGCCGCTACCGCTGCCAAGCAGCTCCCCGGCCGAGCACATCCCGTAGCCAACTCCCGCCGCCGGGACGGCCGCCGGAGGGGCCAAGCGTGAAACGCCAGGCAGCGGCCGTCAGACGAGGGCCGCCCTGAGATCGGCCGCGCGGCCACAGACAGGAGCCTCCGGAGCGCGCCCCGCCGGCCAGGGTGCCAGAAGTACCAGCCCAGCCCGGCCTCTCCTGTCACCGGCTCGCCCCGCCCCGGCCCCGGCCCCGGGGGCGGAGCGCACCCGGGGGAGGGGCCACGACGGGGGGCGGAGCCAGCGGGGCGCGCGCGCGCGCGCGCGCGCGTGTGTGCGACCTAAGACGGGATGTGTGCGTGTTGGCGCGCGTTTGTAAGACTCTGTGTGTGTGTGTGTGTGTGTGTGTGTGTGTGTGTGTGTGTGTGTGTGTGTGTGTGTGTGAGTATGTACATTAGCAGACTATGTATGTGTGTGAGATTGTGTAAGATGAGAGTCTGTGTGTGTATGAGATTGTGTGAGACTGTTAGAGGGTGTGAGAGTGATTATGTACTACATAACAGAGAAATTGGAAGAGATTGTATGTGTGTGACAGGGTGTGTATGTGTGTGTGAAAGTGTTAGGAAAGGAGTGTGTGAGAGAGAAAGTGTGTGTATGTAAGAGACTGTGAAGGAGAGAGCACGTGTGCGTTGGGGTGTGTGTGTGACACACAGTCACGCTCCAGTGGGGTACCTCTGTTCTTGCCTGGCCCTGGGGCTGTGCCTGGCTGTGCTGCTGCATGCCTGTCCTGAGTAGCGGTGCATCCTGTGCAAGTAATACACACTTCTCTGTCTCTTTTATTCCTTTTGGCTCCCGTCTTGTATCTCTCTGAAGGTCGGCGTCTCTGTCTCTGTTAAGCGTTTCTCTGTTGGTTGTTGGAGTCTTGGGAGCATTTGGTAGTGTATCTGCCTTTGTGTATATTTCTAGAAATGGGCAAGAATGTGTCTGTCTCTTTTAGTGGATGGTAAGGGGGGTACAACTAATTTATAAATCTTCTTACTACCTGTGATATTGTGAGTTGACCCTGGAAGGACGCAGGGGTTAGGGACACTGACCTGCACAAAAATTCATGTATAACTTTTGACTCCTCCAAAACTTAATGACTAATAGCCTCGTGTTGACTGGAAGCCAACACAAATAGTTGATTAGCATATTTTGTACATTATATATATTATATGCTGTATCCTTACAATAAAGTACACTAGAGAAAAGAATATGTTACTAAGAAAATCATAGGGAAGAGAAAATACCTGATAATACCATAAAGAATCCACAGATAAGTAGACCTGCACAGTTCAAACTTGTGTCATTCAAGGGTCAACCATGTATTTGGTTTTCATCCCAATCTGGTCACAAAGCTCCGAAAACCTTGGAATTTCCTAAGTGGGGAGAGCAGTAACGTGTCTTTTGTTATGCTAATGAGAAAACTTTTGGAAAGCCCCTAGTTAAGTGTGGGTGGGGGGCTAGTTGCCAGGATAATAGACCTGGTAATTAGAGGCTTAGAACTTTTAGTCCTACCCCCTGAACTGGAGGAGGGTAGAGAGGTGTTGGAAGTTGAATCAATCAATGATGGTCAATGATTTAATCTATCACGTCTAGATAGAAGCCTCCATGGAAGCCCAAAAGGACAGAGGTTCCGAGAGCTTGTGAGCTTGTAAAGATTTCGATTTGCAAGGTGAGTGGTTCGCACAGAGAACATGGAAGCTCAGTGCCCTTTCTGATATATCTTGCCCTATGTACCTCTACATCTGGCTGTCCATCTGTATCCTTTTTATTACCCTTTACATTATCCTTTATAATAAGCTAGTAAAAGTTCCTCTGTGTTCTGTGAACTGTTCCAGCAAATTAACTGAAGCGAGGATGGGGTCATGGAAACCTCCAATTTGGAGCCAGCTGGTCAGAAGCGCAGGTAACAACCTGGACTTGCAGTTGGCATCAAAAGGAGGGCAGTCTGTGGCACTGAGCTCTTAAGGTGTGAGCTCTGTGATCTTATCTTCAGGTAGATAGTGTCAGAACTGAGTTAATTGCTTGGTGGTGTTAGAAAACACATATTAAACTACCTTACCCATTTTGTTGAAGGGAAATCGATGAGCATTTAAAAACAAACTTTATATCTTTTATCTGTTCTTTGAGAAAATGATAGACTATTGTATAGATAAAATATCAGGCTATTTGTCAATGGAAAATGATATGCCTATGTATGGAGAAGAATAAGAGTCATTTGGGATCTTCTATTAAAATGTCTTCAGGCCCAGAGAGGGAATTAAAATAGAAACTTAAAAGGCTTAAAAACTTACTTCCTGTTTTTGGGGATCAGGACTATAGAAACTAGAAAATACGCCTTTGGATATCACAAATTACAAAGAAAATGAATTTGGTTTATTTCTTGTCTTAAAAGCCTTTAAAAACCCAGAAGAAAGTATTTAATATTATATATATAATCAGAAACAAATGTCACCAAGGGAAGCCAAAAACATTCCTGATGGGCCTCATTGCTTTTCTCTAATGACAACATTTTCATTCTTGAAATTTTGCTTTGGCTTTTAGTAGTGTTTCTTAAAGAAAGTGGCCTTATGTATTTTTTATGAAAAGCTTTATGATTATATACAGGGGCACAGAGAGCATCAACCTTTTATTGCCAACTCTTTGGAGCTTAAAGCACATGTTGAGGTTCTCCCTGTTTCTGTTTGTGTCTGATAATGTGATAAGTCAAGCAGCTATGCACTCTTCAGTCAGGCTACAGAATGAACAGAAATTCCTTAAATGCGTGAGGACTCAGAAGGCACTGCATGTGTATAGCAGAGCAGTAAAAAGAGTAATATAGAGCTTAGTTTTGTTCAACTTGAGGGTCAAGTCTTACACAAGTCCTTTAGTCTAGAATATACTATCTGGCCTTTCAGAGATTCAGGCTTCTTGGAGAATTATATTCAGTCATTTAACAAGTATTTATTGAAAACCACTAGGCATTCGGCCCTAGATCGAGATCCCTACTCTTAAGAAGCTTCCATTTTATTCTCTTTCAAATTCTAGTCTGCTTATCTGGCAAAAGCCAAGAACTTCCACCAGAGGCTGGTCAGCATCTTCTCATTCTTGCCCATAACTGATGTTACAATGTTTTCTTAGTGTTGTCTACCTTTCATTTAGTGAACGAGTTTCCCTTTGACCTGTGAATCTTCTGTTCATAGAGACTTCGGTCTTTCCTGGAGATTTAGGGAATCACTTCTTTAAAAAAAAGTCTTATAGTAGCATTTTGTGAAAAAGACATTATTTAGGTTATATCACATATAACACACTTTGATCTATACTTTGATCATATTGGGGAGGGCTACTTTCACTGGGCTGCAAAATAAGGATAATATACATATAAAGCTATTATTGCCAGTTTCCCATGGCAAATATATTTGCTATTACCTAGACAACTATGACATGTTGGTTTCAAATTGTGTGTACTTTAGTTGTGATTTTGTTATTGTATTTATCTTGTGTTTTCCCGGGAAATAATAAGTGGCAAGAAATTGATGCCTGTCTAAGGAGTAGCCTATGTAGTACAATGTGTCTTGTGCAGTTGCTGTGGGAACAAGGACTTTTAATCTGTTACTTTCACACCTTTAATGTCTTATTTTTTAATGTTCTTCCACTCTTTTTGGATGTCTTTCCAGAAAGGAAAATGAACAAATCAGAGTGATCTGCACTCATTCAGCAATATAATCTTAGAAAAACAAGTGCAGTTATTTGTGAAAACTTCATTTTTAGTTTGTTTTTCACATTACTGTAATGTTAATTTATGTTTCTTGTGTTCTAATTTTTGCTTATTATATGATTTTTATGTGCTTTTTTGTTTAGCAGAGCCTTCGGTATGGGGAATTATTTTTGAGATGTTTGGAATCTTACCCAAATCCCAGGCAAAAGTATGGTTTCTGGATTGATATATATGAATTCATTAAAAAAAATTTTAATGTTTGTTTATTTTTGAAAGGGGGTGGAGGGGGAGAGAGAGAGGGAGACACAGAATAAGAAGCAGGCTCCAGGCTCTGAGCTGTCAGCACAGAGCCTGACACGGGGCTCGAACCCAGGAACCATGAGATCATGACCTGAGCTGAAGTCAGATGCTTAACTGACTGAGCCACCCAGGTGCCCTGATATATGTGAATTTAAAGGAAAAGGAACTTATTTGAGAACACTCACTGTCTTTAGCATTCTTTCAATTTGAGGAAGCTGCATCGGAGAGATGTTGAAGCAATACTTGCTCAGTGCTCTCTAGCATTCCCAGAGTCCACTGTGAGTCAGAGGAGGAGAAATTTGTCCTTCTTCTTGGAATTAATTTTTAAGCTTTCTGTTGTTAAAGAACAAAATTCAACCAAGTAGATTTTAAGGATCTTATTGGCTTTATTCAGCAATTTATGAATTGAGCAGCATCCAGCATAGTAGTTAGAAAGGAGTTTCAAAGAATTATTCAATTCAAGAGAGTTCTATAGACCAAAGTGAGCAGGAATAAGAAAGTTATACTGGGCATTTGCTGACTGGAGCAAAGGGAAGTTTGGAGCTGGGCTAGGTAACTTGTGTTGTGCAGGCAAGTGCTGACTGGTTGATCTAGGCCTTCGTTTCTTGGGAGAGGCAAGCATAGAAATTTAGTTAAGGTTTGGTTTGCTAATGTGGGCCTTAGTATGAGTGGACTCCAACTAGGGTCTAATTTGGTTACCTTAACACTGTTTTATTCTCTTCTGGTGTGACTTTGCGTCTATATGCACTGCTGAGTTCTTTCCCTACAGTAGGAATGGAGATTAAGAGTTGTGTTTTGTTTAAAAGAAAAAAAAAATTGAGAAGACTATCCTAATTCACTAGTAGAGGGGGGAAAAAGGACATGTAAATAATTATACAGTACCACTTAATATATGTTAGCAATTTTTAAAATATTGAATTGAACCTAATATGGACAATGCCTTAGGGGAGCGATTAAACTCAGCTATTGCCAGTAGCGCTGCAGACTGATAACATTTTTTTGGCAGTACATATTCAGCACCATAAAAATATCCATACCCTTTGGCCCACTAACCCCAGATCTAGGAAATAGTTCAAAAGGGGAAAAGGCTGTGTATATAAACAGGTTCACAGTAGAACTATAGTGAGGAGTTCAAAGAAGCCTAAATGCCCTGCAGTAGGAAAATGGCCGAGTAAATATGATATACCAACACAATTGTATGTATAAGGTGTTAAAATGGTAACAATGAAGATTATTTATCAGTGTAGTAAACATATTTAATATAATGCTAAGAGAAAAAAGTACAGCTTAATAGTAGCGGAGCCACTCAGTAAGCACCCCCTTGCTCGTGCATGCACTCTTGCTCTCAAAAATAAATGAGTAAACTTAAAAAAAATAAAAATAATCATTTTCAAAGATTTGTATCTGTTTTCTTTGTAAAAGGGGATGGCTGGCACCCAAAGTCTGGTTGGTTCAACTTCATAGCTGAAAGTTTTATTACCTTTTGTTGAATAATTTAGTTCTTGAATGAGTTTGGATCTTTTATTCATGCTGTTCTCAATAATTTAGAATCTTAGAGTTGGAAGGAATCTAACCGGCAGTTTAGAGCAACCTCCCACCCAGGATAGGGATCCCTTCTATAGCATTCCTGACAGATGGTCACCCTCCTTCTGCTTGAAGGCTTCTAACTATGGGAAACTCATTACTTCATGATGCCACCTGTTCTGTTACTGGATATCTTTAATTGTTAGAAAGTTCTTTCCATCTACTGAATTGAAACTGTATCCTTTTTTTTTTCTCTGAGTATTGGTCCTTATTCTTTCATGAAGTACAAGAAAACAGATTAGTCTTTCTTTTCCCTTCAAGAAAGTTTTTTGGGTGTTTTGACATTTTTTCTTTATTTATTGATTTTGAGAGAGAGAGAAAGAGAGGAAGGGAGGAGCAGAGTTAAAGGGAGAGAGAGAATCCCAAGAAAGTTCCATGCTGCCAGAGTGGAGCCCAACGCAGGGCTCGATTCCATGAACCATGAGATCATGACCTGAGCTGAAATCAAGAATTGGACACTTAACTGACTGGACTGAGTCACCCAGGCACCCTGGGTGTTTTTTAAAAGGCAGTTTTTATCTTCTCTCAGCCTTTATTTTTTTCAACTTACTTATGGACAGATGTAATAGAATTTTTGGATTTTGCCATTTGTTATCTGTACCTACTTCTTGTGTTAACAGTATCCCAGCTTTTTTTATTGATCCAACTCTCTCCCACTCTCAGTCTGTGAGTTCAGGGAATATGATTTCATTCCTGAGTCCAGGACCAGAGAATATGGCCTTTACTAAGTGCATCAAATGCATTTCACCCTTGTTACCCGCCTTGGCCACAGTGATTGGTTCAAGGGTGGGCACATGACCAAGTCAGTCTGGTCAGGGTCAACAAAATTCAATTCTGGGACTTTTGTTTATGTTATAAGAAAAGCAAAATTCTGTCTACAGGATTGGTGTATGATGATGATATGAACTTGGAACCACAGGAGAACCACCTTACAAAGCCAAGTAACGAAGTGGACCTAGTGGAATACACGACTGACAGAGGAATAATTTTAGCCAGTTCCTCTAAAACTTAAGTTACCCATGTGTGCCTTTTTCAGTTATGTTGGCCAATGAATCTGTCACCATAATGTTCTCTCCCACCCCTAGCCGCCACCCCTGCCAACCCCTTTTCTCATAAGCCATCTTGGGATGGCTTCATCACTTACTAAAGGAATTAGGATGATACAGACTGTAACTGAGATACAGAAGAAATGAGTAGTTTTGCTGCTATTAGAGTGAAGACATTTGGATAGTTCATTTAAAGTCTGGCATTGAATTCCATCATCAGTAAAATGAGCAGGTTGATGTAGAAAATTTTAAAAACCTCTTCCTGCTTTAAAATTGTATTATTTCCATATGACTTTTCCTGCCTCCAGATCTAGCCTGTATGTCTTGGCTGCTGTCCTTTGCATTTATTTCAGTTGGTTAAGTTGTTCTTATTAGAGAGGTTAATTCTCAAAAGCAAAAAGATAGAAGCAGTTTTCTTATCTGCAAATTCCTTTATCACTTCATTTAAATTACCAAAGGTTATTTTCTCCACCCTCCTCAAATTTTAAAAATGGTTTAATGGACATATAAATTGTTCTATTAGTATTCTAAGGCATCTATAATTTTAAGACCCATTACCCAGTGAAAATTAGGTCTATTACTCTTTTGTCTCCAACTTGTTATTTTGAAAGATTTCAAACCTTCAGAAAAGTTGCAGGAATAGTACAATGAATACCAAGAGAGTTTTCTCCCAGATTGGCCAGATGTTAATATTTTGTCCTACTTGCTTTCCTGTGTGTATTTTCCTGAGTAAGTCTGTTACTCTCAATGTATGTTTAAAATAGCATGTAAAGAAAACTAAGGACTTAAAAAAACACAAACAAACAAACAAACAACTAAGAACTTCTCAGAGGAGTGCTGCCCTTGCCTGGAAACATTTAGAAGGATCTGGAAAAGTGGAGGTGATAGAGGCTACAAGCTAACAATTGAGAGTCTTGACTGCCTGAATTCCAATCCTGACTCACTCTAATCCTCAGTTTTCATATTTGCAATATGTGGGTACTATTGGCACTTAAGTACAAAATTAAAACATTAATTAGTATTAATATTATGTGAGTAGAACTAATAACATGAGGTGTACGTGATTTTTCATTGCATATGGGAAACCAATGGTTATTTCTGCTTTGAATACAGATGAGCTTGGACCTTGAGTTGGTTAGCTCAAAAGGGAATACAAAACCCTGAAACAGAAATTAAAAAGTATGTGTTTTTGGCTGGGCAAGAAATCAGACCCTATGCTGAACCAGCATCTGCCAATATGGTCCTAGTGGAAGTAAATCCACATAAGGGAAGAAGATGGGTTTCATCTCATGTGCCAGTTATTCTTGGTGACATCCTGGTACACGGTATAAGATGGCATTTGAGAACTTTTTTTGGGAAGGAATGACTGCCATGGCAAGGGAAATGTGAGCTATGGCACAAGTGCCATCTATTTGCCATCTTTGATTTAGGTATGAAAGACAAAAAAGGCAAGTTTCAGGAATAGGGAGTGACTTTGACAACTGGCAAATAAATGCTACTAAGACTGAGGGAAGAGGAAAAACTGGTAGATTTAAATGAAGTAGTCTATCAAGCCTGTTAGTAAACCAATAATACATGTATATTTCTATCCTAGCAATTACCACATTATAGTAACTCCTTTGTTTATGTGTTACTTTCTCTAATTGAGAAAAGTCTCTATATGTTTCTAGAGAGAAGATCCATTGTTATCCTTTGTGCTTTACCAAGTGCCACGTACGTAGTAGGTACATAATCAGTGTTTGAGCTTATTCATCTATATCTAAATTTTGATTAGGTTTGCATTAACGGCTTACTCTGTAAAACTCATCCCATATCTGTGCTCATTTTGAGACCTGCTGGTCTGCTTAGCTTCCTATTAAAAATTTTTGGAAAATTCCCATCTTGTATCAAGTAAGCTAAAACCAAAAAGATTGGAGACATGTCTTATGATTTTGACTTTGTAAAACTACAATTAATTTTATGAGGTCTATACGTACTTTTATATATGTTTCAACAGAACTTTTACTTTTCTAGCATACTGCCTCTTATCTCTATAAAAATGTTATGTCAAAATTCAATTGAGTATAATAGCTATTATTCTATTTGATTGAATAGAAGGTGATAGGGCCACACTGATCTATTGGCCCTTTTCCTCTAATGGCTCAAAAGAATCATTCTCCAGCTGCTGAGCACAATGGTACACATGATGACACTTATAAATACAATACACTATTTAGGTTTAAATTGTTCAACTCATCTGTGAAGTTCAGTTATCAGGGAGGATAAGAGTAAAGAGTTGATACAGGTTGTTAGACATATATTTTCAAATTGCACCTATGAGATGTATGGGCCTAAAGGATTTTTGTAACTAAAATGTACACATTTAACTCTCACATAGATTTTAAGAAATTCGTTATGTGCAAAATCAGGGGCCACCCCTATCTATCTATCTATCTATCTATCTATCTATCTATCTATTCATTTGATAGTTGCTTCTTTTCTCAAATTGTACTTGATTATCTTCAGGTTTTTCTGTGTTAATGATGTTTTGCTGGTTTTTGTCTCTGCTTCTTAATAACATTTTCTGTATAGAACACAATTAAGAACGAGGAACTAAGCAAAAGGTCTTCTGAGAAACGCTTAAATCTTTTGAACACTGTAGTACCCTACTCAGGAAAAAAAAATGCTGCTTGCGTCTTCATTCTGCTTATTCATAATCTATTCATAATTTTAACAATCTTGGTGTAAAAAGACACCTATGAATCATTTAAGTTCTGTGTACAGTGTGATTGTGCATGAAATTATTTATGGGAGAAGGGCACAAAGAATATTATGAGACCTATTCTCACTTGCTTAAACCTTGAGAAAGCATAGAAAGCATTTATACAGGGGAAGAGCCAAGATGGTGGAACAGCATGGAAGTTTTTTGTGTGTCTCGTGTCCATGAAATACAGCCAGACCAACACTAAACCATCCGACACACCTAGAAAACTGATTGGAGGATTAACACAACAATCTGTACAACCTGAACCACAGAATTCAGCAAGAATTCACCCCAAAAGAAAGAGCACGAAGAAACGACAGCCAGGGATACAACACAGATACAAGAAAGATGTCTGAACCAGAATTTAGAATCATGATAATAAGAATACTAGCTGGAGTCGAAAACAGATGAGAATCCTTTCTGCAGAGATAAAAGAAGTAAAAAATAGAATGAAATTTAAAAATGCTATAATTAAGCTGCAATCACAGATGGATGCAGCGGCAGCAAGGATGGATGAGGCAGAACAGAGAATCAGCGATATAGAGGACAAACTTACAGAGAATAATGAAGCAGGAAAAAATAGGGAGATGAAGGCAAAAGAGCATGATTTAAGAATCAGAGAAATCAGTGACTCATTAAAAAGGAACAACATCAGAATCATAGGGGTCCCAGAAGAGGAAGAGAGAGAAATGGGGGTAGAAGGGTTATGTGAGCAAATCAGCAGAAACTTTCCTAACCCGGGGAAAGACACAGACATCAAAATCCAGGAAGCACAGAGGACCCCCCCCATTAGAGTCAACAAAAACTGACCATCAACACGGCATATCATAGTCGAATTCACAAAATACTTGGGCAAGAAGAGAATCATGAAAGCAGGAAGGGAAAAAAAGTCCCTAACCTACAAGGGAAGACAGATCAGGTTTGCAGCAGACCTACCCACAGAAACTTGGCAGTCCAGACAGGAGTGGGGGGATATATTCAGTGTGCTGAATCAGAAAAATATGCAGCCAAGAATTCTTTATCCAGCAAGGCTGTCATTCAAAATAGAAGGAGAGATAAAAAATTTCCCAGACAAACAAAAATTAAAGGAGTTTGTGACCACTAAACCAGCCCAGCAAGAAATTTTAAGAGGGACTTCCTGAGGGGAGAAAAGATGAAAAAAAAAAAAAAAAGAAAGAAATACCAAAAGCAACAAAGATTAGAAAGGACCAGAGAACACCACCAGAAACTCCAACTCTACAAGCATCATAATGGCAATAAATTCATATCTCACTCTAAACGTCAATGGACTCAATGCTCCAATCAAAAGACATAGGGTAACAGAATGGATAAGAAAACAAGATCCATCTATATGCTGTTTACAAGAGACCCACCTTAGACCTAAAGACAACTTCATATTGAAAATAAGGGGATGGAGAACCATCTATCATGCTAATGGTCAACAAAAGAAAGCCAGAGTAGCCATACTTATATCAGACAATCTAGACTTTATAATAAAGACTGTATCAAGAGATGTAGAAGGGCATTATGTCATAATCAAGGGGTCTATCCACCAAGAAGACCTAACAATTGTAAACATTTATGCGCCAAATGTGGCAGCACTCAAATATATAAATCAATTAATCACAAACATAAAGAAACTCATCGATACCATAATAGTAATACCATAATAGTAGGAGACTTCAACACCCCACTCACAGCAATGGATAGATCATCTAATCAAAAAATCAACAGGGAAACAATGGCTTTGAATGACACATTGGACCAGATGGACTTAACAGATATATGCAGAACATTTCATCCTAAAGCAGCAGAATATACATTCTTCTCCAGTGCACATGGAATGTTCTCCAGAATAGACCATATAGTGGGACACAAATCAGCCCTAAGTAAGTATAAAAAGATCGAGATCATACCGTGCATATTTTCAGACCACAACACGATGAAACTCGAAATCAACCACAAGAAAAAACTTGGAAAGGTAACAAATACTTGGAGACTGAAGAACATCCTACTAAAGAATGAATGGGCTAACCAAGAAGTTAAAGAGGAAATTAAAAAGTATATGGAAGTCAATGAAAATGATAACACCACAACCCAAAACCTCTGGGACACAGCAAAGGCAGTCATAAGAGGAAGGTATATAGCAATCCAGGCCTTCCTAAAGAAGGAGGAAAGATCTCAGGTACACAACCTAACCTAACTCCTTAAGGAGCTGGAAAAAGAACAGCAAATAAAACCCAAAACCATCAGAAGACAGGAAATATAAAGATTAGAGCAGAAATTAATGCTAGTGAAACCAAAAAAATAGTAGAACAGGACAATGAAACCAGAAGCTGGTTCTTTGAAAGAGTTAACAAAATTTATAAGCCACTAGCCAGTTTGATCAAAAAGAAAAAGGAAAGGACCCAAATAAAAATCAAGAATGGAAGAGGAGACATCACAACCAACACAACAGAAATAAAAACAATAATGAGACTATTATGAGCAATTATATGCCAATAAAATGGGCTATCTGGAAAAAATGGACAAATTCCTAGAAACATATACACTACCAAAACTGAAAAAGGAAGAAATAGAAAATTTGAACAGACCCATAACCAGTAAGGAAATCAAATTAGTAATAAAAAATCTGCCGAAAAACAAGAGTCCAGGGTCAGATGGCTTTCCAGGGGAATTCTACCAAACATTTAAGGAAGAGTTAACACCTATTCTCTTGAAGCTGTTCCAAAAAATAGAAATGGAAGGAAAACTTCCAAACTCTTTCTATAAAACCAGCATTACCTTGATTCCAAAACCAGACAGAGACCCCACTAAAAAGGAGAACTATAGACCAATTTCCCTGATGAACACGGATGCAAAAATCCTCAACAAGATATTAGCCAACCGGATCCAAAAATACATTAAAAAATTATTCACCAGGGGCGCCTGGGTGGCTCAGTCGGTTAAGCGGCCGACTTCGGCTCAGGTCATGATCTCTCGGTCCGTGAGGGCTGTGAGTTCGAGCCCCGCGTTGGGCTCTGTGCTGACAGCTCAGAGCCTGGAGCCTGTTTCAGATTCTGTGTCTCCCTCTCTCTGACCCTCCCCTGTTCATGCTCTGTCTCTCTCTGTCTCAAAAATAAATAAATGTTAAAAAAAAAATTAAAAAAAAATATTCACCACAACCAAGCAGGATTTATACCTGGGATGCAGGGCTGGTTCAATATCTGCAAAACAATTAACATGACTCATCACATCAATAAAAGAAAGCACAAGAACCATATGATCCTCTCAACAGATTCAGAGAAAGCATTTGACAAAATACAGCATCCTTTCTTGATAAAAACCCTCATGAAAGTAGGGATAGAAGGAGCATACCTCGAGATCATAAAAGCCATATATGAAATACCCAATGCTAATATCATCTTCAATGGGGAAAAACTGAGAGCCTTCCCCCTATGGTCAGGAACAAGACAGGGATATCCACTCTTGCCACTGTTATTCAACACAGCATTGGAAGTCTTAGCCTCCACAATCAGACAACACAAAGAAATAAAAGGCATCCAAATCGGCCAGGAGGAGGTCAAACTTTCACTCTTTGCAGATGACATGATACTCTGTGTGGAAAACCCAAAAGATTCCACCAAAAATTGCTAGAACGGATTCATGAAAAGAGCACAGTCGTAGGATATAAAATCAATGCACGGAAATTGGTTGCATTCCTATACACCAATAATGAAGCAACAGAAAGAGAAATCAAGGAATCGATCCCATTTACATTTGCACCAAAACCCATTAAATACCTAGGAATAAACATAACTAAAGAGGTAAAAATCTATACACTGAAAACTATAGAAAGTTTATGAAATAAATTGAAGAAGAAACAAAAAAATGGAAAAATATTCCACGCTAATGGATTGGAAGATAAAACACTGTTAAAATGTCAACACTACCCAAAACATTCTATATATTCAATGCAATACCTATCAATCTAACACCAGCATTCTTCACAGAGCTAGAACAAATAATCCTAAAATTTGTATGGAACCAGAAAAGACCCTGAGTAGCCAAAGCAATCTTGAAAAAGAAAACCAAAGCAGGAGGCATCACAATCACGGACTTCAAGCTGTACAATAAAGCTGTAATCATCAATACAGTATGGTACTGGCACAAAAACAGACTCTCAGATCAATGGAACAGAATAGAGAACCCAGAAATGGATTCACACACATATGGCCAACTAATCTTTGACAAAGCAGGAAAGAATATCCAATGGAATACAGTCTCTTCAGCAAGTAGTGCTGGGAAAACTGGACAGCGACATGCAGAAAAATGAACCTGGACCACTTTGTTACACCAGACACAAAAATAAAGTCAAAATGGATGAAAGACCTCAATGTAAGACAGGAAGCCATCAAAATCCTTGAGGAGACAGCAGGCAAAAACTGCTTTGATCTTGGTCACAGCAACTTCTTACTCAACACGTCTCCAGAGGCAAGGGAAACAAAAGCAAAAATGAACTATTGGGACCTCATCAAAATGAAAAGCTTCTGCACAGTGAAGGAAACAATCAGCAAAACTAAAAGGCAACTGACAGAATGGGAGAAGATATTTGCAAATGACATATCAGATAAAGGGTTAATATCCAAAATCTATATAGAACTTAATCAAACTCAACACCCAAAAACCAAATAATCCAGTGAAGAATCCATGGGAGAAAGACATGAATAGACACTTCTCCAAAGAAGATATCCAGATGGCCAACCAACACATGAAAAAATGCTCAAAATCACTCATCAGGGAAATACAAATCAAAACCACAATGAGATACCACCTCACACCTGTCAGAATGGCTAACATTAACAACTCAGGCAACAACAGATGTTGGCGAGAATGCAGAGAAAGCGGATCTCTTTTGCATTGGTGGGAATGCAACTGGTGCAGCCAATCTGGAAAACAGTATGGAGGTTCCTCAAAAAACTGAAAATAGAACTACCCTACAACCTAGCAATTGTATTACTAGGCATTTATCCAAGGCATATAGGTGTGTTGTTTCAAAGGGACATATGCACCCCCATGTTTATAGCAGCACTATCAGCAATAGCCAAAGTATGGAAAGAGCCCAAATGTCCATCGATGGATGAGTGGATAAAGAAGATGTAGTATATGTGTATACAATGGAGTATTACTCGGCAATCAAAAAGAATGAAATCTTGCCATTTGCAACTATGTGGATGGTACTGGAGGGTATTATGCTAAGTGAAATTAGAGAAAGATAAAAATCATATGACTTCTCATATGAGGACTTAAAGGCAAAACAGATGAACATAAGGGAAGGGGAACAAAAATAATATAAAAACAGGGAGGGGGACAAAACAGAAGAGATTCAAATATGGAGAACAAACTGAGGGTTACGGGAGGGGTTATAGGAGGGGGGAATGAGCCTAATGGGTAAGGGGCACTAAGGAATCTACTCCTGAAATCATTGTTGCATGATATGGTAACTAATTTGGATGTAAATTTAAAAAAATAAAAAAATAAAACAAGTTAATACAAAAAAGAAAGCATTTACACAACTAAGAGTAAAGCAGTATAGAAGGAAGAAATGTTGTAGGGAATTACAAATGAAGTGGTGTGAGTTCAGAAGAGAGGGACATTCCTTAAGTTACCTAACTTTTGTACCTACAGTATACATATGAAATAGAAAAGTTAGAAGAGGGAAGAAGTACTATATACAGGCATGCTGTCAGCAGCTACTATTGCAAAGTATAAATTAACACCAAGAGAGAACTTAGCAATATGTTAGAGAACAATAAAAAAATATTTTAAAATGTCCAGGAGTCACTTAGTGTAAGGTGAACTTTAAGATACTTTGAGGACATCATTGAAAAATAAAATAATCTGTTTTGTAATGATTCATAGTCTTTTAGAGTTCGAAGTTCTCCTAAAGGCCATCTAGGCTCCACATTTTATTGATGACATTTAGAAAGGAAAAGTTACTTGTCTTATATAGTCTTGCTGGTGGGCAGTCATCCTTGCCTCCATTTTCCTCCAATGTTTATTCCGTTTTCCATATCAATTTTCACTGCCTTATATGAGACCTTCGATATCATGTGCCTGGAATTTTCCCACCAATTTCCTAAGTCCTCTTTCTCCTTTCATTTCTTATCTTTCTTAAATTTATATACCGCTTATCCAGCCGGAGACATCTGACTGAAGTTTAAGTCTGATGGTGACAGCGACTTTATACTGCAACAGCTTTCCACTGCCTGCAAGATGAACTTCAAACTCAACCATTCCTTCCCTACTTTCTACCATCAACTCCTGATATTGTATGTATAATTAGGGGGAGACTTGGCACATCACCCCCTTCTCCCTTCTTATTCTCATTCCAAATTCACTTGGCAAATATCTCAACATTTATGACTCACCTCAGATGCCATCTCCTCCAGGAAGCCCTGGCTAAAACAGGAGGTCTTTCACTGTCCACTGAATGATTTTCATGGCATCCTGTTATTGGATTGACTCATTGTACCATATTTATGTATTTGGCTCCCCTATTTGAATATGAACTCTCTGACCATGTTTTATTCATCTTGATATATCAAAGCCCATTTTAGGTGTTCAATAACAGGATATATTAGATGCCCGATCATTGTGCATTGAATACATGCACAACTCTTAGAAATAAAGCTACCTAAATACTAATGGTCAGGCAAATGTTCTTCCTCTTATACTCTTGGTTCATGAGACTAGCTGTGAATCAGAATCACCTGAGAAAGTTTTTAAAAAGCACAGATTTCCGGGCTTTACTTCTACCCCCCAAACCAGAATCTTTTTTCTATATTTCTATGAGGTGTCCCAAGTGATTCTTATGAGTCAAACCTGCACCTCATCTCAGATTGGAGTTTGTAAATCATTGCACAGTGTTTCTTATCATAAGCCTATACGAATAAGCACGTTTAGGAAGTCAAAGTAATGTACAATAGATTTTAGAAAGATTTGCATTCAAGATGGTTAAATATGTTTAAAAATTTTTTTTCAATGTTTATTTATTTTTGGGACAGAGAGAGACAGAGCATGAACGGGGGAGGGGCAGAGAGAGAGGGAGACACAGAATCGGAAACAGGCTCCAGGCTCCGAGCCATCAGCCCAGAGCCCGACGCGGGGCTCGAACTCACGGACCGCGAGATCGTGACCTGGCTGAAGTCGGACGCTTAACCGACTGCGCCACCCAGGCGCCCCAAATATGTTTTAAATATGTATTAAAGGATGTATTTCCAACTCTCCAAAAAACTCTGCATACCATAATTCATTCACTCATGATTCTGGAGAGACAAGGTTTTAATTTTTATTTACATTACTCAATTTTTTTCTTACTTTCCTAACACCTTTGAAAGGGATTTCATTTCTCATATTAGTTTCCTTCATGTGCCTACAGTGACCCTTGAACAACACAGGGATTATGGGTGCCAACCTCTTGTGGAGCCAAAAATCTACATATAACTTTTGACTCCCCAAAAATGTAACTACTAATAACCTATTGACTGCAGGACTTACTGATAATATAAACAGTATATATTCTAGTTATAGACAGTATATATTTTAGATGTTATATGTTTTATATACTGTATTCTTACAATAAAGCAATGTAGAGAAAAGAAAATGTTAATAAAATTATAAGGAAGAGAAATTACACTTATAGTACTATACTGTAAACAATCTGCATATAAAAACTCCATTCCTTCCTGTCTCAAATCTCCTTTTCTAATAAAATACACCTCTTCAACTTTTGCTTCTTAAAACTCTTGATGTTTCATTCATGTGCTCTGTGGGTTTGTTGAGTCCCTGCAATGTTGTTAAAGATTTCCATTTGCAAGAGAAGTGGGTCCTGGCTTTCATCTCGCCATCACATAGAACCGATTGGTTTCTGTGTGTTGTCAGGGAGCTGCTGAGGAGAGGAACTGAGGTGGGTGGGAATTTGGCTGACTCCACAGTTTTCCATATGCACCGTGTGCTCCTCATGCTTGAGCAGGAAGCTGGTCTCCATGGGCAGACCTGGGAGGAGGAGGACAGCCACTGTGTGGGTGGTTTTGAAGAAACCTCCCTCTATTTTTCCTGTACCCGGCTGGTTTTAAGTTTCTGGATAGTGGTGCTAAAACATTCTTCAAGTTTTGCCTTTCATTTAATAGGATTTCTGACCTGTGTTTAAAGATGCTCTTGATTTTGGACCTATTTTTTGATAGTTTGATAGTTTACAAGTCAATTTATCTCCAGCTTTTGTTGTCTAGTAGATAGACACAAATGTTTATTATTTTTAGCTTTAATTATGTAATTTGGTATATATACAGTGACCTCTAAATGGAAGTTTATATTACTTTCAGCATATCTGTAGGAAAAAATAAATTGGTTGTAATTTATGTTAGTATTAAGATTTATGGGAACTTAAGTTATGTACTAGGTGAAAGGCACGAAAAACTTAAGTCCTTTCTGTTTCCTAAAGTTTATAGCTTTTATGTCACTAATATTATAGACTAATTTAATATTTACATCTTCTGATATTATTGTTATTTTTGTTATTTTGCTAGTATCACATATTTGCTTAAGAGATCTCCCATGCTGTTGAGTGCTTAAAATCTCATAGGGAATACAAAGCATTTATACAACTAATAATAAATGTTTTCGAGGTGATAAAACATCAGGATACGTTAGTGGAACATCCCCAGGGTCTTGAAAGTTTTCTATTTTGAAAAAAAAATTTTTTTTTTTGTTCTGCCTTGTCCTAGACCTAAATTGGCTGACTCATGTAAGGATAGGAGGGCAGTTATAGGCAGATACCCTATGATTGTTAATGTTTGTTAACTGTGTAGTTACTGTATAGTCCTGAGCATATAAAATGGCACAGTCCTGGGGCACCTGGGTGGCTCAGTCAGTTAAGTGTCTGACTTCAGCTTAGGTCATTATCTCACAGTTTGTGAGTTCGAGCCCTGCATCGGGCTCTGTGCTGACCACTCGGAGCCTGAAGTCTGCTTCAGATTCTGTGTCTCTCTCTCTGCCCCTCCCAAACTTGTGCTCTGTCTCTCTATGTCTCTCGAAAAATAAATAAATGTAAAAAAATTAAAATGGCACAGCCTTCAGCAATTTTAAGTGTTGGTAAAGTGATTCACTTTGGTTATTTAATGAAATGCTTCCCAAATTTTGCTTGACTTTTCCATATGTCTTCAGGAAAATCTGCATTATAATCTTGCATGTTAACTTACAATATTAGATTTCAAGGTTAAGATATTTAAATCTATCATTAGGTTTAAAAATCCACTAAGGACTAAGACTTTCTCCAAGGTAGTAAGTAATATAAGGTGGGGTCTTTAAAATGGCATTAGTAGGAACCATATGTTGTGCTAATGTAGCTTCTCAATACTGAAAGCAATTGACAATTTCACGTTTAAATTATATTTTAAGATTTTTAGGGCACAAGGTGGCTCAGTTGGCTAAGCATCCGACTCTTGATTCCCATGTCAGGCTCTGTGCTGGCAGTGCAGAGCCTGCTTGGGATTTTCTTTCTCTCTCTGCCGCACCCCCACCCATGCTCGCTCTCTCTCTCTCAAAAATAAATAAATAAACATCAAAAATATAATTTTTTAAGATTTTTAAAAATGCTTCAATAGAATTTGTTTCTAAGTACCACATGTAAAAATATAGAATATAATTTTTAGGTTGTCATTTAAAAAATTCTTTCAGATGGAGTCATATCCCTCACACTTGTAGCCATTTCATATTCAAGGATGTAGTCCATTATGAATTATTCCTTAGATAATTGGTCTTAACAGACTTGACATTTTTAATATGGACTAACAATAATTGAATATACTATATTCTCCTGATCTAAACCGAGAGAGTGACTTTTATCATTTTCTGTGATAATAAGCAATTAAGGGATGTGAAAGAGGTATCTTTTATGACACTTAGGAAATGCAGTATATATATTTTTTAATGTCAGGGCCACTGGTTGATAGTTAAGTTCAAAACAGGGACATTACTTGGTGAACTCATTAGCTTTAATTTAACAATGAAGATCTCAAGCTCTGTAGTCAGACTGGGTTTTGACCTTGATTCTATCATTCACTAGCAGTGTAACCTCAATCAAGTGTCTAAGTTCTGTTTTCTTCATCTGTGAGTGGGACTAAGATACCTACCTCTTTGTGATAATTACATGAGAAAATACATGAAGTGCTTAGTATATTGCTTGGCATATAGTAAATACTCTATACATGTTAGTTGTGTGGTTATAATAATACATTTTTACAATTTGTGCTTGAAAATTAGATTTTGGTAGACTGTAAGCATTAGTGACTTTTCATCAATTCAGTTTATTTGGCCTTTACAAATATACTGTGATTTTAAGTCTTTTTCTTTCTTTCTTTCTTTTTTCTAAACAGGAAGCTTAGGAAACTTTACTTAGAAACATTTCTGATAAAAAGCATTTCCAAATACTCCTACTCCAGGTGAGAAGACTGAGTCCTATAGAATTTAACTGACTTACTTGCTCCAATTGAAATATAAAAGGAAAAGAAATCCATAAATCTGGTCATTTTTTTTTTTTTGTTTTTGTTTTTTAAGTTTATTTATTTATTTATTTTGAGAGAGAGAGAGCATGCGTGTACAAGCTGGGGAGAGACAGAGAGAGGGAGAAAGGGAATCTCAAGCAGGCATCATGCTGTCAGTGCAGAGCCCTGCTTAGGGCTGGAACTCATGAACCTTGAGATCATGACCTGAGGCACGATCAAGAGTCCGACACTTAGCCAACTGAACCACCCAGTTCTTTGTGGAAAATGAAAAAAATGGTGTGGTCATTTGGACAATAGAAGTCTGATATATTTAATATTTAATGGTAATGTTTTCTTAATAGATCATGGTTCTGTTGTCTTAGTGTAATTATTAATGCTCCTTTTGCCCTCAAATACAATTTGGACAATACATTATATGATCTTCCACTTTAATTGTATTTGTACAGGCGAAGAGAAGCAACCATCTAGTAATTTGTGGACTGGGGGAGATCCCCAAACAGATTAATTTTTTACTCTGGTTCTAAAATTGGGAAATGCCTGGAATTACTGGACAAAAACTCGACACTTTTTCTTAATCTTCTGAGTGCAGTTCTCTGGAAGAGGAGTTATTAACTGATGGCTTTGTGAGGATGGAAAGATCTATTAACCTGCTGGAACTATTTGCAAAATGGCTTGAGTGTGTGTGTGTGTGTGTGTGTGTGTGTGTGTGTGTGTGTGTATGTGTGTGTGTGTGTATTTTTCTGGGAAGTATGTCCATATTTTCAAAGGGGGTATTCTCTAATACCCCAAAAAACTAAGAACCATTGCTCCCCACTTTTTTTTCCCTTCACAGGTAACTGGCCCACTCACCCTGCTAACTTTTAAATAATCAAATCCGTAAGAGACAGGAGGAAATTAATTTCAAATGGTGCTTTTATAATGAATATATGTATATACATTTAAAACTCTTTGGTGAAAATTATTAAATTGAGCCATATGAAATGTTGACAAAATTACTTGAATGTGAAGTCCCTGATAGGAGAGCCCACTGTAGGGGAAAAAATAAAGCTAACACTGAACAGTGGGTTTCTGAAATGCATTTGGGCCAGTGTAATGGAATTCTTACTAAATTTTGACCTGAGGAAATGGCCATTTCAAATGGTTTAACTGATGATCTCACAGGTGAATTTAGTTCAACCACTTGTATTGAGAACCCCCTTAATGAAATCATTGTACAAGGAGCTGTTCAAAGAACATAAATATCAAGTAGACATCTTTCCCCATTTTAGGAGAATTTGGAGAGATTTAAACTGAGAAATGAGGTTTCTATTCAATGTGACTTAGTGATATTCTGACACATGATTCAAGGAAATACAATTCTAATGGGGGAGACAGACATTTAAGTAATATAATGCACAGCGGAATAAAATAAGCATTAAAAAGAGTCTCAAGTAACATGTTGTGGGTACGCAGAGGAAAGGCAGATAATTTTTTTTTTTTTAGAGACTGATCTATTACTTTATTTTTATTTATTTTTTTAAGTATAATTTATTGTCAAGTTACCTATCATACAGTGTATATATAGTGTGCTCTTGGTTTTGGGGTTAGATTCCCATGATTCATCACTTATATACCACACCCAGTGCTCATCCCAACAAGTGCCTTCCTCAATGCCCATCACTCATTTTCCCCCTCTCCCCACCCCCCCAACATCAACCCTCAGTTTGTTCTCTGTATTTAAGAGTCTCTTATGGTTTGCCTCCCTCTCTGTTTGAAACTATTTTTTCCTCTTCCCTTCCCCCATGGTCTTCTGTTAAGTTACTCAAGTTCCAGATATGAGTGAAAACATATGATATCTATCTTTCTCTGACTGACTTATTTCACTTAGCATAAAACACTCCAGTTCCGTCCACACTGTTGCAAATGGCAGGATTTCATTCTTTCTCATAAGGTTGGGTTAGTTTTGATTGTAGTGGAGGAGGGCTTTGTGAGTAGGCAGTGATCTTTTGTGGGGAGCAGATTAACATTAGGACTCAAGGAACTTGACTTGCAGTGTTTTTTTTTTCTTATTGGTTATCCTCCCTTTCTGCTCTTGATCAAATTATTTATTTTTTCTTAGCCCTTATGCTTTTTGTTGAAGGGGAAGGGAAAAGTGGATTCTTAAGATGACTAATAGAAGAGCACGTGCTTTCAGAGTACAAAACACTCAGGTCCCTAGGATAAAGAGTCTAAATATATACTTAAATCCAAATATGGGTAGATAGAAGAGTATCTGCTGTGTTTCAAGGGAGCACACTGACCAGTTGAAGTAGGTTTGCTTTATTCTCTGTTTTTTTTTTAAGTGCCATGAGTTTTTGAAATGATAACCATTAGAAAAAAAGACAGTACAATTGCTCAATTTTAAATAACTGCCTAACTTGGGAACAAAGTCCCAGGAGAGGGCTGGCGGAAATAGTTCATGCTTTTTTTAGCTGCTTGTATTTTAACTTTCCACAGAGAAAAATGAAATCTATGTAATCAAAGTATGCATAAGTATATATAGAATCAGAAGGCTCAAGTAGTCAAGTGGATAAAGATTCCTTCAAAGAAAACATAAAAATTCAAATATAATAATATAATACACATATACATACAGGGTTAGAATTACATTTTTTAGCCTAGTGATAAAGAGACACAGGCTTTGTCAAGAGAAAAAGAAAAGCACGGTGTATAATTCCACCTACATTTAATATGTATTTTTTTGTTAGAAAATAATTCTTATTACCATTTATTTAATTCATAAACAATAAAGGTCTTTGAAATTTTGACTCTAAAACTAATTTTCTAGGGCAAATAATGGAAACATGTAGATGTTGAAGGTCATCTGTCCCAACTTCCTATTTCACAAGTGAGTAATTGGAAACCTGGATAGAGCAAGAGGTGGCTTGCTCAAGTCTTCTCTTCCCTTAGTTACTGAGCCCCATAGTCTCTCCACTATCTCACTGGTTTTCAGAATTCATGACAACCAATAACTATTATTAGATATCTTGATATCTATATATGAAACTTGAAGTCACTGATTATTACATTCCAATTTTCTATATATCATAATTGTTCCAAGAAAAGAAAGAAATTTTATGTTTTCAATACAGGTTCTTTGAATCTAACTGTACTTGGAAAGGAAAGAAGAAAATGGAAGTATATATTGAAATCTTAGTTCTCAAAATAAATAATAGTTTTATTGATATATAATTTGCATATCATAATGTTCACCCTAAAGCCTGAAATCCAATGGTTTTTAGTATGGGCATTATGTGGTACATACATCACTGCTATCTAATTCTAGAACATTTTCATCTCTCCCTACCATATTCATTTGCAGTCATCCCCCATTCTCCTTTCCCCTCCAGTCCCTGATAATGACTAATCTACTCTCTTTCTCTATACGTTTTTCTGTTCTGAACATTTAGAGACTGTTAGAAGGGTGTCTACTGCTGTTTCCAGCTGGTGGAATGTGTGAGGACACCTGGTGGAGATCTGCTTCAGCCACATGCCTTTTTTTGTGGTCAGTAGGTGATCTCGCAGCTTCAGCCTAGTCTGTCAATAAGATTCCCATAGCACCCTTCTCCTTGACATAGAGACTGCTGTCCTGAAGGCTTCTTGCTCATATCAGTGCTCTAATTCCTTGTGCAGGCCTGAATGTGGATCGCCAGGAGTCTGGAGGGTTTTCACTCCAGGAGTCGTCACTCCCTTTTCCAGTGCCTGTGGCCTGCCTGCACCCACGGTTCCAATGCCCTGTACACACCCACACCTCTGGCTGCTGATCAGCTATCCTCAGCCCGTAATCTAGAGGGATGTCTCCTGCTCTTCCAGTGACCCAAATTAACTCTGGTTAGGGCACACTAGGGAACTCCTTTGTTATCCAGTGGGCTAAACTGTACCTTCTCCAATGAGGTCTGAACCCCAGTCTTAGGGAAAGGAATCCTTTTCAACTTTGTTCTTCCTTGGCTACTCTCCCTCAGCCCTAAGCTACCACGTAGTTTCCTTTACTTGTTCCTATATACTTATATATCAGAATTTAATAATTCTGTATATTACGCATTCTCTGTTTAACCCATTGTGTTATTAGGCCTACACTAGTGCAACAAATAGCATTTGCAAGTCAGAATATAGTAAATAGTGAGATAAGGATTTGGAGCTCAGTCTGTTGATAGGATCAGCAGAGACTTAATGAGAGAGTGCAATTTGGGATGAACTTTGAAGGAGGAATAAGGATTTGTCCATTTGAATTTTCCATTAAGGAACTTATAGTTTTAAATGATTGCCTCAGATTTCCATTTCAAAGGTAAAGACAGTTAGAAATTGAATTATACTATTTGTCCCAAACAGCTCTCCTTAATTCCTGACAAGCTCATTCTCAGTTTTATCACTGGTCTGGGTGGAGTTGCTAAAGAAAGTGTTAGAGATAAGCAGTAGAGATACCTAGTTCTGAGTAGATATCTGACCCCAAATAGGAAGTTTTTACATGGCATCCTCTCATTGGAATTACTTAACCAAATGTATAAAAGAAAGGCTTTGATGGAATGTTTAGTATGGTTAGAAACGAACACCCACAACCATATGTACCAATTAATTTCCTCTCCAAATGTTTTTATACTGTTGGGTAGATGTGGCCTGTGTTTTGGAAGGATTTTTTCCTTTGAAGTAGTCATTACACTGTTTTATTTCCTATATGAATGCCAAGTGCACATTACTTTTTATTTCCCTTTTTGCTTGCCAAAGCCTTTTAATTTTCTTTCATCTCTTCACAAATATCTAATAAATAATTATGATTTGTAGAGCTATTCAAAGCATGGTCCCTGAACCAGCAGAATTAGCATCATTTGGGAACTTAATAGAAAAGCAAATTCTTAGGCCCCACCTCAGACTTAATGAATCAGAATCTCTGGAGGGTGGAGCTTTGGCTATATGGTTTAACTAGCTTTCCAGGTGATTGTTATGCACACTGAAGTTTGAGAAGCACCAATTAAAATTTTGCTGATTGCATTTCATTTGAGACACATTCTAGAATTAAAAAAAAGCATCTGGAATCTTCCTTAAAAGCTATCTGATCAATTCAAATTAGGAATGTGTGGCTCCAATATCCCTGACTTCTTGATGCCTAACTTCTGCTTGACACTTTTTACTGATGGGAGCTCACCACCTCACAAGGTAACAATATTTGGAAACAATTCTGATTATTAGAAGTTTCTCTTATTGTGCATTTAACCCAGATTGACTTAATTGTAACTTTTGCTCATTGTTCCTGATCTTCCTCATGAGAAAGCATGAATTAAATCTGGTTTTCTTTATATAGCCCAGATGTTTAAATATTTGAGACAGCTGTCTGCTCTCTCCTATGAGTTTTCTTCCCAAGAGACAACATTCTTAGTCTCTTTCCTCACCTGAAAATAGCTTTTGGATCCTTCCTTCTTAGAAGGACTTATAATATCAATATTCTGCTTAAAATGTCACCCCCAGAATCAAATATAATGTGCTCCATGGAGTTTTCTCAACAAAGGCTGTTCAACCTGCTATGGAAGTAAATAATACACTTCTCTGGGCTGTAGAAGGTTGAATTCCAAGCCCGATTTTGTCACTATTGACTCGGACAGATGACTCAATTATTGTGGATTTATTTTTGTTTGACTATAAAAATTGGGATTATTATGTGGCACTGGAACCTGGGGAAATGCTAATGTTAGGAAGTAGGCATGACCATTAGAGGTATTGAAAAGAACTGAAATAGAGTTCTCAAAAAGGCAGGAAAGGAACCAGTAGAAAGTGCTGACACAGATGTGTGATTCCCTTTCTTGGCGGTTTCCGGTGTCCTGTGTCCTGTGGGATCAGCCTGGTCAAATCTCAGGAGCCTAGGCTGGACTCCAAGGCAGGATATTTCTTACCTGAGGGACCAGAGTTCTCCATAGGGAGTCAGTGGGTAATTAGCAGATGCACTGTTCCGATGGCATGTAAGGTTAGAGTGAGCATGCAGTCCAAAATTGGTTCACATAAGCCTATGTGAAAAGAGGTTGATGGTGAAAAAGAAGAAATGATCCTGGATCAACAGTGATGTGCTGTGCTGTTTATGTCTTTCCATGGATATGCTGCATGCCTTTAAAGAGCAAATGAGGAGTGAAGGGTTGAAGCCCAGGAGGACAAAATTCTAAAAAGCGATTGGCAGTGTTAAGTGATACCAAAAAGCTGAAAAAACAAAATAACTTAGGGCAGAAAGATGTTGAACCAGATAGGATGGTTTTGTTGTAAGTAATAGAAAATTGATTTTACACTGACTAAAAAAAAAAAAAAAGACTTATTTGTTCACATATAATCTTCAAGAATGGCTTCATCAGGGCTTTGGATCTTTCTCTGAGAATTTCTAGGCTTTTCCAGCCTCCTTGTGTTAGATTTTTCCTTAGGATGACTTTTCCCATGACTGGTAGAGGCCACTCGATCACTTTAACTTCCCTAAACTCTGATTGAAAGTCCTGAACTTGGCTTTAATTGGATTACTTCTAGATTAGCACTGTAGCCAGGGAGAATGCTTTGCACTGTAGAGAGATGGGATAGTTGATGTTTTTTAATCCCCTGCAAATCCCATGACTAAATAGTGGGAGAAGAGTGGGTCCACCATTTGAGAAAACTACAACTCCAAGCTTTGGCTGTCCTCATGCCCAATGACCCCAGCAAAAAGAGTATACCTCTTTCTTGCTCCTTCCAGTAAAAGTTCAAGGGAGGGCTCTGGATTTGGTTCATCTGCCTTTCTTGAACCAATCTTAGAGGATAAGGAGGTGAGTGCTGTGACTGACCAGTGTTGTGTGTTTGCAGCTGTAGGGAGATGGGATGGGTCAGTACCACTCAGATCACATGGAATGAATTCCACACAGCTATCACAGTTCACTCCAATTCCTTTGCCTCATTAATAGTGGTGATACCAGTGTTATAAAATATTCTCCATTTTCTGCTCCAGAGAGTACTTCTATTTTCATTTTCATCCTTTGTAGAAATTACCTATATATTTTTTATTTTTTTATTTTTTTATTTTTTCAATATATGAAGTTTATTGTCAAATTGGTTTCCATACAACACCCAGTGCTCATCCCAAAAGGTGCCCTCCTCAATACCCATCACCCACCCTCCCCTCCCTCCCACCCCCCACCAACTCTTAGTTTGTTCTCAGTTTTTAAGAGTCTCTTATGCTTTGGCTCTCTCCCACTCTAACCTCCTTTTTTTTTCCTTCCCCTCCCCCATGGGTTTCTGTTAAGTTTCTCAGGATCCACATAAGAGTGAAAACATATGGTATCTGTCTTTCTCTGTATGGTTTATTTCACTTAGCATCACACTCTCCAGTTCCATCCATGTTGCTACAAAGGGCCATATTTCATTCTTTCTCATTGCCACGTAGTACTCCATTGTGTATATAAACCACAATTTCTTTATCCATTCATCAGTTGATGGACATTTAGGCTCTTTCCATAATTTGGCTATTGTTGAGAGTGCTGCTATAAACATTGGGGTACAAGTGCCCCTATGCATCAGCACTTCTGTATCCCTTGGGTAAATTCCTAGCAGTGCTATTGCTGGGTCACAGGGTAGGTCTATTTTTAATTTTTTGAGGAACCTCCACACTGTTTTCCAGAGCGGCTGCACCAGTTTGCATTCCCACCAACAGTGCAAGAGGGTTCCTGTTTCTCCACATCCTCTCCAGCATCTATAGTCTCCTGATTTGTTCATTTTGGCCACTGACTGGCGTGAGGTGATATCTGAGTGTGATTTTGATTTGTATTTCCCTGATGAGGAGCGACGTTGAGCATCTTTTCATGTGCCTGTTGGCCATCTGGATGTCTTCTTTAGAGAAGTGTCTATTCATGTCTTCTGCCCATTTCTTCACTGGGTTATTTGTTTTTCGGGTGTGGAGTTTGGTGAGCTCTTTATAGATGTTGGGTACTAGCCCTTTGTCCGATATGTCATTTGCAAATATCTTTCCCACTCCGTTGGTTGCCTTTTAGTTTTGTTGGTTGTTTCCTTTGCTATGCAGAAGCTTTTTATCTTTGTAAGGTCCCAGTAGTTCATTTTTGCTTTTAATTCCCTTGCCTTTGGGGATGTGTCAAGTAAGAAATTGCTACAGCTGAGGTCAGAGAGGTCTTTTCCTGCTTTCTCCTCTAGGGTTTTGATGGTTTCCTGTCTCACATTCAGGTCCTTTATCCATTTTGAGTTTATTTTTGTGAATGGTGTGAGAAAGTGGTATAGTTTCATTCTTCTGCATGTTGCTGTCCTGTTCTCCCAGCGCCATTTGTTAAAGAGACTGTCTTTTTTCCATTCGATGTTCTTTCCTGCTTTGTCAAAGATGAGTTGGCCATACGTTTGTGGGTCTAGTTCTGGGGTTTCTATTCTATTCCATTGGTCTATGTGTCTGTTTTTGTGCCAATACCATGCTGTCTTGATGACTACAGCTTTGTAGTAGAGGCTAAAGTCTGAGATTGTGATGCCTCCCGCTTTGGTCTTCTTCTTCAAAATTACTTTGGCTATTCGGGGTCTTTTGTGGTCCCATACAAATTTTAGGATTGCTTGTTCTAGCTTCGAGAAGAATGCTGGTGCAATTTTGATTGGGATTGCATTGAATGTGTAGGTAGCTTTGGGTAGTATTGACATTTTGACAATATTTATTCTTCCAATCCATGAGCATGGAATGTTTTTCCATTTCTTTATATCTTCTTCAATTTCCTTCATAAGCTTTCTATAGTTTTCAGCATACAGATCTTTTACATCTTTGGTTAGATTTATTCCTAGGTATTTTATGCTTCTTGGTGCAATTGTGAATGGGATCAGTTTCTTTATTTGTCTTTCTGTTGCTTCATTATAAGTGTATAAGAATGCAACTGGTTTCTGTACATTGATTTTGTATCCTGCAACTTTGCTGAATTCATGTATCAGTTCTAGCAGACTTTTGGTGGAGTCTATCAGGTTTTCCATGTATAATATCATGTCATCTGCAAAAAGTGAAAGCTTGACTTCATCTTTACCAATTTTGATGCCTGTGACTTCCTTTTGTTGTCTGATTGCTGATGCTAACACTTCCAACACTGTGTTAAACAACAGCAGTGAGAGTGGACATCCCTGTCGTGTTCCTGATCTCAGGGAGAAAGCTCTCAGTTTTTCCCCATTGAGGATGATATTAGTTGTGGGCTTTTCATAAATGGCTTTTATGATGTTTAAGTATGTTCCTTCTATCCCGACTTTCTCAAGGGTTTTTATTAAGAAAGGATGATGAATTTTGTCAAAGGCCTTTTCTGCATCGATTGACAGGATCATATGGTTCTTATCTTTTCTTTTATTAATGTGATGTATCACGTTGATTGATTTGCGAATGTTGAACCAGCCCTGCATCCCAGGAATGAATCCCACTTGATCATGGTGAATAATTCTTTTTATATGCTGTTGAATTCGATTTGCTAGTATCTTATTGAGAAGTTTTGCATCCATATTCATCAGGGATATTGGCCTGTAGTTCTCTTTTTTTACTGGGTCTCTGTCTGGTTTAGGAATCAAAGTAATACTGGCTTCATAGAATGAGTCTTGAAGTTTTCCTTCCCTTTCTATTTTTTTTGAAATAGCTTGAGAAGGATAGGTATTATCTCTGCTTTAAATGTCTGGTAGAACTCCCCTGGGAAGCCATCTGGTCCTGGACTCTTATTTGTTGGGAGATTTTTGGTGACTGACTTAATTTCTTCGCTGGTTATGGGTCTGTTCAAGTTTTCTATTTCTTCCTGATTGAGTTTTGGAAGCGTGTGGGTGTTTAGGAATTTGTCCATTTCTTCCAGGTTGTCCAGTTTGTTGGCATATAATTTTTCATAGTATTCCCTGATAATTGCTTGTATTTCTGAGGGATTGGTTGTAATAATTCTATTTTCATTCATGATTTTATCTATTTGGGTCATCTCCCTTTTCTTTTTGAGAAGCCTGGCTAGAGGTTTATCAATTTTGTTTATTTTTTCCAAAAAACAACTCTTGGGGCGCCTGGGTGGCGCAGTCGGTTAAGCGTCCGACTTCAGCCAGGTCACGATCTCCCGGTCCGGGAGTTCGAGCCCCGCGTCAGGCTCTGGGCTGATGGCTCAGAGCCTGGAGCCTGTTTCCGATTCTGTGTCTCCCTCTCTCTCTGCCCCTCCCCCATTCATGCTCTGTCTCTCTCTGTCCCAAAAATAAATAAACGTAAAAAAAAAAAAAAAAAAAAACAACTCTTGGTTTCGTTGATCTGCTCTACAGTTTTTTAAGATTCTATATTGTTTATTTCTGCTCTGATCTTTATTATTTCTCTTCTTCTGCTGGGTTTGGGGTGTCTTTGCTGTTCTGCTTCTATTTCCTTTAGGTGTGCTGTTAGATTTTGTATTTGGGATTTTTCTTGTTTCTTGAGATAGGCCTGGATTGCAATGTATTTTCCTCTCAGGACTGCCTTTGCTGCATCCCAAAGTGTTTGGATTGTTGTATTTTCATTTTCATTTGTTTCAATATATTTTTTAATTTCTTCTCTAATTGCCTGGTTGACCCATTCATTCTTTAGTAGGGTGTTCTTTAACCTCCATGCTTTTGGAGGTTTTCCAGACTTTTTCCTGTGGTTGATTTCAAGCTTCATAGCATTGTGGTCTGAAAGTATGCATGGTATGACTTCAATTCTTATATACTTATGAAGGGCTGTTTTGTGACCCAGTGTGTGATCTATCTTGGGGATTGTTCCATGTGCACTCGAGAAGAAAGTATATTCTGTTGCTTTGGGATGCAGAGTTCTAAATATATCTGTCAAGTCCATCTGATCCAATGTATCATTGAGGGCTCTTGTTTCTTTATTGACCGTGTGTCTAGATGATCTATCCATTTCTGTAAGTGGAGTGTTAAAGTCCCCACCTATATATTTTTTTAAATCTGTAGACTTGAATTCTTAACAACTCATCTTCAAGGGCACCTGGTTGCCTCAGTCAGTTAAGCCTGTGAGTCTTGATTTGTGCTCAGGTCACAATCTCATGGTTCATGAATTTGAGTCCTGAGTAGGGCTCTACATTGACAATATTGAACCTGCTTGGGATTTTCTGTCTTCCTCTCTCTCTCTGCCTCTCTTCCTCTGGTGTGCACGCAAGAGGACTCTCTCTTAAAACAAACTCATCTTGCTTTCATTCTTACATAAAGTATCAGCCACTTCTTTCTTGGTAATATGCAAATTCTTCCAAAGCAGTTGGGCTTAATAAATGTTAAATTAAATATTAATATTTTGAGAGAGAGAGAATCTGCAAGCAGGGAAGGGGCAGAGAGAGAGCGGGAGACAGAATCCCAAGCAGGTTCCATGCCCAGCACAGAGCCTGATGCTGATGCTGGGCTTCATCTCACAACTGTGAGATCGTGACCTGACCCAAAATTAAGAGTCGGATGCTCAACTGACTAAACCACCAGGCATTCCCCTGTCTTTTTTTTTTTTATTGGAGTTTCTCTTCAAGACTTCTTGTCACCAGTCCAATTATAGATTTTCAGTAAAATGCTAGAGCTAGCTTCTTCTGGCTCTCTAGAGACAAGAGCTAAATATTCAGGTATTTTATGAGCTGCTTGTTAAATCTTGAAATAGTCTAGGGGAAGTATTTACACCATGGAAATTGGAAATGCTTACAAATCAGATCTACATACACACCACCCCCCAACTCCCACCTTCAGCTAACCCCTGCAAGTGAGTTAGCTGTAAACCACTAGTCTTATATCAACATATATTACTATAAAAGTTTTTCCTTGTATTATAATTTATCCTCTAGGACGTAGGCTTTAATTACAGTCAAATTCAGTCTGCATTATTGTCCAGAAGCTCTAAAGTTTGTGTCTGAGGATTTAAAAAATTAAAATCATTAGATTAAGTATCTTTCTTACATAATATTGAGTTAATTAAATCCCCCCTCCCCCATTTCAAAACCTGAAAGTCTTAAGAAAATTAAGAAACAGCCACAGATTGGAAGAATATATTTGTAAATATTATATCTGGTAAAGTATTTCCATCCAGACTATGTAAAGAACACTTATAGCCCAATAATTGTAGGACATACTTCTCAATTAAAATTGGGCAAAAGATGTGGATCAACATTTCACAAAGAAGATATAGAAATGGCTAATAAGCTCATGAAGAGATGCTCAACATTATTAATCATTAGGGAAATGCAACATAAAACCACAATGAGATACCACTACACAACCCACTAAGACATCTATAATAATAATAATAAAAAGACTAGTAAGTTTTGTCAGGATGCGTAGGAATTGGAACTCTTCTGCATTGCAGGTGTGAACACAAATATGATGCAGCTGCTTTGGAAATAGCAAAAAGTTAAACATAGAATTACCATATGACCCAGCAATTAGAGAATTGGAAACTTGTATCCATACAGAAATTTGCACATGAATGTTTATAACAACTTTTTTATAATAGCCCAAAAGTGGAAGCAACCCAGAAGTCCATGAACTGATAAACAAAATAGGGTATATCTGTCTACACACTGGGTTATTATTCAGCAATGAAAAGGAGTAACTATTGATACATGTTATAATGTGATTAACCTTAAAATATTTTGTTAAGTGAAAGAAGTCAAACATGGAAGACTATATATTGCTTCATTTCATTTATAAGAAATGTTAAGAAATGATAAATCTATAGAGACAAAAAGTAAATCATTTGTTGCCTGGGGCTGGGAGTAGAAATAGGAATGGCTGAAAATAGGTACCAAAAAACTTTTTGGGGTGATGGAAATATTTTAAAATTGGGTTGTGGTGATTGTTACACAATTCTACAAATGTGCTAAAAATAATTGTATGCTTACAACAGGCAAGTTCTGTGACATGTAAATTATAACTCAATTAAGCTGTTTTAAAAAGCCTGAAAAATCACAAAATCACTTATATATTTCTTATTAATAAATGGAAATAAGAAATAAATATTCTGGAGATTTGTCCTTTCAGTTTTCAGCTTCTTTCATCTGCTGGTTTCAATCTTTAATGAGGAAAGTGGTCCACAAACATTTCCTAAAAAAAGATACTCACCCCTCTGCAGTTTTAGAAACTAGTTTGCTGAATGAAAATGTTTTAAAGTTACACCTTAATCCAATTGCTGCTTATGTGGAAATCAAAATATCACACAAAAATTGAGAGATATTGCCAATGATATGTTTGCCAAAGCAAAAAAAAAATTAATGCTTTAAAGACATGATTAAATAAAAACATCATCTCGCATACACACATGCACACATGTGTGCACACACACACATAGAGTAAGGAATTTATTTTCACGGATAACTTTGGGATTCTTTACCTAATCTTATTCTATGTACTTCTGAGGGAGACAGTGAATACAGATTTATCACACAGTGGCAAAAAGATAATCAAAATGTATAAGCTCTTCAGGAGAGATTACTATTTATCTTTTCATAATGTTTTCAAATAGGACAAATTGTCATTTCATTTTGACATTCTTCTCATAATTTTGCTTTTCTTATAATCAGAAAGTTATTGTTCGTGCAGTCTGAATTAAAACCTGTCTTCCTATAAATCTACCCTGGGGAAAGTTTTGACTGTTCAGAAAATGTGCTGTGGCTGACCTGACAGCTATAATTTTAAAGTTTTTTCTGGTTCCTACACTGTGTAATGGGAATCCCTGAGATGAGTGTGAAGGAGAAAGTTGACTTGACTTTAATTTTTCCATATAAGAAAATATGACTTTTTTTCTTCCTAAGAGGATGAAGAAAAGCAAGAAAAGGAACTAAGCTCCTTGTGTGAACCCATCCAGGCCGTAAAAGAATTAGCAGATTCAAAATGGTAATTCAGGAGAAACAGAACCAAAAAGGTCATAGAAACATAAGCTTCCTGAAAATTCTTAGAGATCTAGGGGAGACGGGAAGTAAGACTCCTTGTATATGTGTTCAAAAGAAAGCATCAAAACATTGTATTAACACACACTGATTCTTCTGTTTCAGAGGTCAATGAAAGGATGTATGGTGAGACAGATTGTGGAATACTTGAATATGTTTCTTCCTTTGGCTGTATGAATACTATTAACCCGATATAAGAAAAATTTTTAAAGAAGACAATTGGCATATGTGTATGATTGAAACTGTTTAAAACTGCCCTACAGTAATATTATCTTTAATTTTAGAACAATGATATTAGATGAATGAGGCCAAATCCACTTTATGCTTTTAGAATAGCTGCAGTATAATTTATAAAATGTGTTCATTTCTGTGTCTGCCCAGGCCTCAAATGCTACTCACTCCCACTCTGGCAGTTGACTTCCCTCCTAGGGAAGTCTAGATTTGTAAGTAATGTGCTCATATTGTTGTTTCTCAATTTGTCATTTGGGATTTAGTTTTATCCCAGTACCACTGTTCAGTTCTGGAAACCAACTGTTCTAGGGATTCAGAGCAGGGAACTAGTGATTACCAAATTGTTCTGGGGGCGGGGGATGGGGCAGACAACAATTGAGTGGGAGGCAAAGGCCACCACAGAACTATTGGATTCAATGGCATAACAGGCAGAGTGCATGACGCACCCATAAAGTCCTAAATAGACATTGGAATGTGAAATCTGGCACTGTAAACACTCTTATCTGTTCAACCTTGTTTACCAGTAGCCACAGCCACGAGGAAATGGCCTTTACCTCACCACGGCCTTCCAAATCCCAAGCAAGTGCATCTTACGACAGAACTTAAATTCCATCCAGACCTGTAGCTTCAAGGCCATTGGGAAATATGGCCATTTTTAGCTTCCCAGCCTCTATAACTAAGGGGGTATGTTGAAAGGGTAAGTGTGTATATGGAAGACCAATCATACCCAGCACACTCCCATGTCCAGCCACTCTCCTTCCCTCACCCCCAACGTACAAGATAATTTTAGGCTAAATCAATACTCAGTGTTAGCATTATTCAAACTGTGCAAATGTTATGCACTATTAAGCCACGGCACATACTACACCACCCCTCTTTCTCATGTAATACTTTTTCCTGCAGTTAATAATTCTCTCATCTTTCCATCTGCTAAGTTTGCTAAGATCTTTTTTGTTAATTTTTCCAAATAACTCTGTCACGTGCATCAACAACATTTTGAATATATTTCAATGCAGCATGAATTGGGAAGTGAGGGTGAGTGTGAGGCAGGTGATGTGTATGTCTGGCTGCTATTCTGAAAACACAGTAGAAGAAAGTGACAGTAGTAGACAGACAGTAGAAGAAAGGCTCAGCTTTCAGTATTCAGATTTTCACTTAATCCTCTTCTCTGTTTCTGTCCCCCACATGGTTCTTTGATTTCATGAGTCCAGTACTTCTTTGAGTCAATTTTTAGTCTTTTAACAAGTGAGGTGGGATGGGGACCCAGACTTCTAACTGCTTCATAAAATGTACAGATTTTTGACCTGACCCTGGTTTTAGCTTGAGCGCCCCTCTTCTCTCCCTAATTCTCTCCCTAATATATGGGAACTCATATATCCTAGCCCTGAGCCTCCAGAGAACAAATTGGCTAGTTTACTGGTATACCTCTCTTCAGATAGTTAGGTTACAGGCTATATTGCTAATTAGTTATCCCTGCTCCATCTTCTTTTCCAGTAAATTTGTTGAAATAGTTCTCATTTTCTGTTGTCCATTCTTTTTTTCTTATACTTTTTAAATATCCTTTCTTATATCACCTTTCAATTTTTCTTTTTTTAATTCGTTTTCTTGTAGGATTTATGAAAGAGAATAGAAACATGACCAGTTAACTATGCTTTACTAGAAACTTATGTCTTTCCCCTCTTAACTTAAATTTTCCCAATAAGGGTTATCCTTAGGTAACCATGAAACCTTAGAAATGTTTTAATACTGTTTACATACAAGAAATTGAGGCTTAGAAATATTAAATAATGTAGTTCAGATCAAATAGCTAGAATGTGGCAGAGCCAGAACTAAAAAGTTGGCTTCATGAATTTCCAGGGTAGACTCAAAATCTGGAAATAGGGCTGGTGTTATGGATGTACTATAAATATTGATTGAATAAATAATTGATTTTAACAGATTCGCATCTAGACTCTGAATGAACTACCCTGTGGGGCATACTGGCAATGCTTTGTATATTGGCAATGCTGTGTTCTCATTTTATGGGTATGTTTAGTTTGTGGAAATTATATTCTTGGATTATTTCTTATGAGAGGACAGGAGCTGGAAGATCAGGAAGGGTCAGGTCTCAGAAATAGGGATGGAGAAGATATTGAATGGATGACCCTTCAGAAATGTATTGGGAAGGTCTGGCCTACATTCAGATCATGGTATACAGAAAGTTTCACTATAGAGAACAAACAGTCCAGCCCAGTAGTATAAATTGCATTAGGGAGGCTGAGGATATAACAAGTACTATCAAACAGGTGGGGTGTAGAAAAGGTATAAAAATAGGTATAAATAAAGCAGATAAGAAACAATGATAGATTTTTAGTAGATATTAGGGCATATACACTGAAAGGGAAGACAGGAACCAAGATCTAAAGTTTTGGCAGGTTTTCAAGAACAAATGTAGGATTCATTTCATAAGTCATTTCTAGTTTTCTCATGTCCTTATAAAGCCATGGTGATACAACTACCTGGGGTGCTCTAAAGGTACTGCACAAGTTTCTAAAAAAAATGAGACAAGACTACAAAAAACAAATGTGAAGCATTATGCAAAAAGACTGTTAAGAAAAAGTACTGTGCCTATTTTTGTATAATATCTTAATTTTAAGCCATTTTAATTTTAAAAATATAAATTACTCAATTCTGCCCTTTTCTTGAATATATAAAGACATTTGTAAAACATATAGAAACTCACTGTCTACAAACATTAGCTTACAACTGAAAGCTACATCATTATTTAAATATTTTACAGATGCATGATAAGCATACAGAAAAGTGATCACATTATAAATTGTAAAACTCAATGAAGTCTCACAAACTGAACACTGCTGTGTCATGAGCCCAGATCAAGACACAGAACATTACCAGTACTGCAGAAGCCTTTCTTGTGCTCTAAAGCCATCAGCCAACATCCCTACTATCTTTCCAATGGTAACTACTATCCTGACTTCTAAACACTGTACATTGTTTTTATATTTCATATTAATAGAATTGTATATTCTACACAGTTTTTGTGTTTGGGTTCTTTCACTTACTCTTGTTAATGAGATTCATCTGGATCATTAGGTATAGTAGTAGATCATTCATGCTCATTTTTGTGTAGAATTCCATTTTCAGAATATATTATACCACATCCATTCTACTGTTGATGGACTATCGACATATCAGTTATTTCAAAAGAGATAATTTAATATAAATAATTAGTTAAGTAGGTTTTGGAACACTGAAGGGTCAAAGGGAACATTAAGATAATGCAAAGATAATAATTGCAGGAAGCACCCTATAAGGCTCTTGGACAAAGGGGAGAAGCCGAGGTTATCAGAACCTAGAAGTTTGAAGGAGTGGTTCTGCAGAGCTGGTATCAAGACATCCAAAAAGAACAATCTGATGGTTACCAGAGGGGAGGTGGGTGAGAGGATGGGTTAAATAGGTGATCACATGCTGTGATGAGTACCAGGTATTGCATGGCAGTGTTGAACACTGTATTGTATACCTGAAACTAATATTACATTCTATGTTAACTAACTGGAATTTAAATCAAAACTGAAGAAAGCTGAAGAGGCATCACTGGTCAACTGGTGTGGGTATGTCAGGATGTTGGGGGAAGGGGTCCCTCTAGGGACCTGGATGGTGCTGATGTCTCTGAAGAGGATGGTGAGACTGCTCTAGGAGAGTGGAAAAAACTGGAAACTGCAAAATTGCTAATTCCAAAATGAAGGATCATTATTGGGATGATACTGACGGAAGCAGGAAGCAAAACATGAAGGAATCCACTTCCTTTTCCCTCTTCCAGCCAGCCCTCTAGTCTCTCTTTAGCACCTCCACCGGCAGAACCTGACATACACGGATTTATCTGACAAAGTAGAAATGTGGTTTGCAGAATTCTAGTTTCATCATTACAAAGCAGGGTACAAAATGGTGGTTTTGAAGCTGAGAAACAGTAACTGGAGACTAGCACATGTAATTTCCAGGTTTTGGAAATTGGCTTTATTACTGGTCATGCTGGTGTGAACATTCTAGTGCCTGTGTTTTGGTAAACATATGTTTACACTTCTATCGGGTTTATACCTAGGAGTGCAACTGCTGGGTCACAGACTATGACTATGCTCAGTTTTAGTAGATACTGCTAAATAGTGTCCAAAGTTATACCAATTTATTCTGTCACTAACAGTATATAAAAGTTATAGCTGCTCTACATTTATGCTATCATTTTAGCCATTCTGGTGGGTGTGCAGTTGCATCATTGTGGTTTTATTTACATTTCCCTGAAAACTAATGAAGTCAGCACATTTTAATAAATTTATTGGCCATTTTGATATTCTCCTTTGTAAGGACTAGTATCCAAAATCTATAAAGAGCTCACCAAACTCCACACCTGAAAAACAAATAATCCAGTGAAGAAATGGGCAGAAGACATGGATAGACACTTCTCTAAAGTAGACATCCAGATGGCCAACAGACACATGAAAAGATGCTCAACGTCGCTCCTCATCAGGGAAATACAAATCAAAACCACACTCAGATATCACCTCACGCCAGTCAGAGTGGCTAAAATGAACAAATCAGGAGACTATAGATGCTGGAGAGGATGTGGAGAAACAGGAACCCTCTTGCACTGTTGGTGGGAATGCAAACTGGTGCAGCCGCTCTGGAAAACAGTGTGGAGGTTCCTCAAAAAATTTAAAAATAGATCTACCCTGTGAGCCAGCAATAGCACTGCTAGGAATTTACCCAAGGGATACAGAAGTGCTGATGCATAGGGGCACTTGTACCCCAATGTTTATAGCAGCACTTTCAACAATAGCCAAATTATGGAAAGAGCCTAAATGTCCATCAACTGATGAATGGATAAAGAAATTGTGGTTTATATATACAATGGAATGCTATGTGGCAATGAGAAAGAATGAAATCTGGCCTTTTGTAGCAACATGGTTGGAACTGGAGAGTGTTATGCTAAGTGAAATAAGTCATACAGAGAAAGACAGATACCATATGTTTTCACTCTTATGTGGATCCTGAGAAACTTAACAGAAGACCATGGGGTGAGGGGAAGGGGAAAAAAAATTACAGAGAGGGAAGGAGGCAAACCATAAGAGACTCTTAAAAACTGAGAATAAACTGAGGGTTGATGGGGGGAGGGAGGGAGGAGAGGGTGGGTGATGGGCATTGAGGAGGGGACCTGTTGGGATGAGCACTGGGTGTTGTATGGAAACCAATTTGACAATAAATTCATATTAAAAAAAATAAAAATAAAAAAATAAAACATCAACTCAAACATATTGCTTTAAAAATGTAAAAAGCTCCAACTTAATTACATGAGTAAATTAATAACACTGGTGTATTGGGGGGAGATTATTTTGAAAACAATTGTATATACATTTTAAATAAACATAAATATAAAGTGAAAAAAAAGATATTCTCCTTTGTAAAATGTTTCTTCAGGTCTTTTGTTAATTTTTCTGATTGGGTTTTCTTTTCTTTTTTTTTTAATTTTTTTTTTCAACGTTTATTTATTTTTGGGACAGAGAGAGACAGAGCATGAACGGGGGAGGGGCAGAGAGAGAGGGAGACACAGAGTCGGAAACAGGCTCCAGGCTCTGAGTCATCAGCCCAGAGCCTGACGCGGGGCTCGAACTCATGGACCACGAGATCGTGACCTGGCTGAAGTTGGACGCTTAACCGACTGCGCCACCCAGGCGCCCCATCTGATTGGGTTTTCTGACATTTTTCTTATTCATTTGCAGAAGTTTTTTAAAAAAATATATTTGATATACTTGTCCTTTGTCAGATGCATGAGTTTTTTTTGTTTTTGTTTTTGTTTTTATGAAATTTATTGACAAATTGGTTTCCATACAACACCCAGTGCTCATCCCAAAATGTGCCCTCCTCAATGCCCATCACCCACCCTCTCCTCCCTCCCACCCAGATGCATGCGTTTTTAATATCTTTTCCCATTAGATAGATTGTCTTGTTACTTTTTTTTTTACTAATATCTTTTGATGGAGAAAAGTTATTAATTTACTTTTTTATTAAAAAAAATCCTTTATAGTTTGTACTCTTTTAATCCTGTTTTAGGAAACTTTTGTTACTTCAAGATTATAAAGGTCAGAAAAACCCAAATAACCTGATTAAAAAATGGGCAAAGGACCAAATAGATATTTTTCCAAAGAAGATACACTAGTAGTCAATAGGTACATGAAAAGATGTTCAACATCACTAATCATCAGGGAAATGAAAATCAAAACCACAGTGAGCTATCACCTCATACCTTTTAGGATGATTATTTTGAAAAAAGATGTTTTAGCAAGGATGTGGAGAAAATAGAACGCTCGTACATTGTTGGTGGCAATGTATTGGCACGGTCATTATGGAAAACATTATGGAAGTTCTTAAAAAACTAAAAATTGAACTTGCATATGATTTAGCAATCCCACTTCTGGGTATATACCTGAAGGAAACAAAATTAGTATTTTAAAGAGGTATGTGCACTCCTATGTTCACTGCAGCATTATTCACGATGGTTAAGATATGGAAACCACATAAGTGTCCATCTACAGATGAATGCATAAAGATGTGATACACGCACACACACACACACACACACACACACACACACACACTGCATAATAATGGAATATTATTCAGCCATAAAAGAAGGAATTCCTGCCATTTGCAACAACACAGATGAGCCTAGAGGGCATTTATGCTAAGTGAAATATGTCAGACAGAGAAAGACCAATACTGTGTGATTGCACCTATATGTAAAATCTAAAAAATGTTGAAAACATAGACTGGTGGTTGCCAGGATCTGGGGTGGGGAGAATGGGGAGATGTTGGTCAAATTTTCAGGTATAGGAGGAATAGATTCTGGGGACTGAATGTACAGCGTGGCGATTCTGTATTGTATACTTGAATTTTGCTGAGTTCATCTTAAATGTCTCACCATACATGCACACAAATGGTAACTATGTGAAGTGGTGTATGTGTTAATCGACTTGATTGTGGTAATCGGTTCTCAATGTATCTTAAATCATCACATTGTACACCTTATAAAAAAGCCACATTCCATGATGCGCCTGGGTGTCTCAGTTGGTTAAGCGTCCATCTCTTGATTTTGGCTCAGGTCATAATATGGTTCGTGAGCCCCACATTGGGTTCTGTGCTGACAGCATGGAGCCTGCTTGGTATTCTGTCTCCCTCTGTCTCTGCCCCTTCCCTGCTTGCTCTAATTCTCTCAAAATAAATAAAAATAAACTAAAAAAAAGTACATTTAGCAACCTAAATGTATAGAAGTTTTATTTGCCAATAATAAATACCTCAGTAAAGTTGGGGAAAAAAAGCTTACAAAGATATTCTCCTGTGTTTTCTCTAAAAACTTAGCACCCACCTCCCTACCTTCAAATCTGCAATCCATTTGGAATTTATATTGTATATGATATGAAATAGTGGTCTAGATACACTTTTTCAAAATATAGAAATCAAATGGATCCAGCATTATTTATTGAAAAGGACATCCTTCAGCACTTCGGGGTCACTTTTATAATATATCTAGGCCTATTTATGGACTTTTGATACTTGATAGATGTATTAGTTTTCTCTTGCTGCCATTGAAAGTCACATGAATTTAGTGGCTTAAAACAACATAACATACTCATTTTTTAATCTCACGGCTTTGTGAGTCAGAAGCCTGGGTACAGTGTGGCTCCACTGGGTCCTCTGCTTAGAGTCTAACAAGGTGTGGGTAGGATTGGGATCTTATCTGGAAGCTCTTTTTCCTTCAATTCATGACAACATTGGGTTTTGTTTAAAAAAGAATGCTAATCTGATAGGCAGAATATACAATTTCCTCATTTTCATTTCCATTTTAAAATTATGAATGAAATTAAGCATTTTTCATGTTTGTCATTTATATTCATTTTTGTAAACTTTGTAAAAAACCTATTGCCAATGGTTTTGTTTTATTTCTTTAATTACTGCCATTCCTGGTTTTAAAATTTTATGAAGTTAAGCTTTCAGTTTTCTTTTATAGCCTTGATGTTTGGAACCATGCTTATAAAGTCCATTCCCCATTCAAGATTAGAAAAGAATTCCTCATTTTTTTTCTAGAAATTTTATGTTTTCTGAGGCAATATAACAGAATCTTAGGTGTCTAATATGTTATAAAATGATAAAATTAAAAAATATCCTTGAAGACAGCCAGTCTAATATCTTCTCAGATTTAATCTTTCTACAATATCCCTGAGTGAATCTTCAAACCTCTTTTGTCAGTGATAGTAAACTCACTGCCATGTAAGGTAGTCTGTGGTATTACCAGACAGTTTTTATTATACAATTTTTTTCTTGTTTTGGCATAAATTGACTTAAATTAAGAGAATAATCATGGTGGTGAAAGGACATGACATCATATCACATAAGGAAATTTTGCAAGAGACTGAGGATGTGTCTTTTGTTGAAGAGTATACTCCTGTGAGACAAGCAGCTGTTTCAGAATATGTAAAAGACTATTCTATGTAAGGTGGATTAAATTCAGTCTGTGTGATCCCCAGATGATTTGGGCTTATGAAGTGAATAACAGAGTTGGTTAAGGATGAAATGGCTGCTTTGGGGGGCATAGTAATATCCTTACCATCACAGGAATAAATAGGTCAGTGGATCGTATGATGGGACTACTGTAGAAAATACTCATATGTCAGGACATATCCAACAATAGTGGACTCTATGAAATGCGATTCTATGAAATCTTACATCTGTCCTGGATCCAGGGAATTCTCCCTGACTACTGGCTGTAGCTTAAATGCTGTATTTGTTTTCTAGGGATCTCATAATGAAGCACCACAAACTGGGTGGCTTACACAACAGAAATTTATTGTTTTACAGTTCTGGAGGCTAGAAATCAGAAATCAAGGCATTGACAGAGTTGTTCCTTCTGAGGGCTGTGAGAGAAGGATCAGTTCTAGGAGGCCCTCCTTGGCTGGAAATGGCCAGTTTTATGTTCACATGGCTGTCTCCTTGTATGCATGTCTGTCTTCAAGTTTCACCCTTTCATAAGACTACCAATCATATTGGATTAAGGTTCATTCTAATAACCTTATTTTAACTTGATTACTTCTGTGTAAACTTTATCACCAAATAAGATACTGAGGTACTATTCTGAGGTACTTGAGCTAGGACTTCATATGAAGTTTTTGGGACACAACTCAACTCATAACAGATGTGTAGGGGAAAATGAGATTGATAAGCTAAAGAGACTGGTGGAGTTTTTAATTTCTAGAAACTAGCCGGATAAGTCAATATTTTGCAAAAAATGTTTTATTGTACTTACTATTGTTGTATAAAAAAATCACTCACAAATTTGTAGCTTAAACTAAACATTTTATTATGCTCACAGATTCTGTGGATCAGGAATTTGGATAAGGTGTAATTCAAATAGCTTGTTTCAGCTCATAGTCTGGGGTCTTGGTTGGGAAACTTAATGGCTAGGGGTGACTCAAGGGTTGGGTTCTGGAATCATTTGGAGATATCTTCTCTCATTTGTCCGGTGGCTGATGTTATTTGTCAGCTGTGACTTCAACAGGGGTATCAACTGGAACACTTTCATGAGGCCTCTCTTGTTGCCTGGGCTTCCTCAAAGTATGGCAACACTAGGGCCAACACCAACACCTCTCTGTGTGGCAGCTGGGGGTCCCAAAGCACGTATCTTAGAAAACAAAGTGGGAGCTGTTGTCTGACCAGCTAGGTCTTCTGACCTAGCCTTGGAAGTCATGCAATGTCACTTCCACCTCACTGTTTTGTTTAAAAGTGGGTCCCCTGCCTCCTTGAGGAGGCACTATAGGCCCTATATATCTATTGACAGAAGAATCCCTGCCCAGAAAAAAACAGAACAAAACAAAAACATGTATCTATTTTAAGGAAATTTAAATTATAGGACATATTGCAAAAGACCATCTAAGAGAAACACAAACTTCTTTTCTTGCTTTTGGAAAGAAATAAAAAAAAGGCTGCATGCAGAAAAGAGAGATTCATGTACGGCTTACTCTGGTTTATTAGTGCCACTTCATCTACTGGTCATGCATGTCTTCCCACAACATAGAATACTTCATAGTTTTTAAATTAATCCCATATTGCTCAATACTCACTGGGCTTGCAGGAAATACAAAAAAAAAAAACCCACTAAACTTTTAACAGTGAAGTATTATATAAAGAAGAGCAAGTATACCTCAATTTTTCTTTGTCTGTGTGTGTGTATCTGTGTGTGTGTGTGTGTGTTCCTAATAATTGTACTCCCTAATTTATTTATTTCATATAAAGCCCTAACCCTGAGCAGACCAAGGATTTTAGCCTGCCTTGATACAGTCAGCAGATGGCTTTTACTTTCTATGTAATTCCTTCTTTCTGTTCACTCCATAGCTCTTGTTTTATACCTGCTTCAAAAGACATCATAAACTGTGTAGTCATTTTATCAAATAAATTAGATTCTGTGGTGTGTGAATTATTGTCTAGTCTCTTTTTTTTTTCAAACCTGCTTTTGGAATTACTCCTTCCTGACCTAGATGAAATGTTTGGCAGGTCTAACAACTTTCTGGCTCTTTTAATCATATGAAAGTCTCATTTTAGTAAATAAAAATTCCTATCAGGTATAATATCAAAACTTAGGATTCTTATCTCATTTAGGTTTCTCCTGTCCCCTCTCTTCGGCTTGACTAGGAACAGGGAAAGCATGTTCTGCCTCGTCATGATTTCCTAATTCTACTTCCTCTTCCTCTCCGAGGTATGACTTTCCCTTCCTCCAGAAAAGACAGGTAAGAGGTAAGAAAGATTTTATTTGACTGATCCAGTTGTATCCGGCAACAAAATGAGAGCGGCGTTGTCTTTTTTGACCTAGCTTTTAAAGTCCTGCAATGGCACTTCTGCCACATTGTATTTGTTAAAAGAGAGTCACATGTACACCCTGAGTCAAAGCCAGGGGACAAAGATAAGAAGCATGTCAAAGAGGACTCTTTTTCTCTTGAGATGCATTTTATCCCCTTGGGAGATTCCCCCTGCTAGAGGACCTATGAATGCTGTTCCCTTTAAACAAGTAATGTTCCCATATCTAACAGCTTTTGAGTTCCCCTTTACCTGTAAGTTCCCAGAAATATACTTCTCCATTGTGGACCTTTGGCCTCTCCAGTTGACCTCTCATGCTCTAGGCTGCCTTTCTGCCCCAGGATCCACATCTGGGTCCTATGAGACAAACACCTTTGTCCACTGTCATTGGAAACGTAGATCTTGTCCAATGCAGCCGTCTCTGCTGTTTACAGTCAAGGAAATAATGGTCACAGTTTTGCATCTTTATTTTATTTATTTATTTTTTTAAATATGAAATTTATTGTCAAATTGGTTTCCATACAACACCCAGTGATCATCCCAACAGGTTACCCCCTCAATACCCATCACCCACCCTCCCTCCCTCCCACCTCCCATCAACCCTCAGTTTATTCTCAGTTTTTAAGAGTCTCTTATGTTTTGGCTCCCTCCCTCTCTAACCTTTTTTTTTTCCTTCCCCTCCCCCATGGGTTTCTGTTAAGTTTCTCAGGATCCACATAAGAGTGAAAACATATGGTATCTGTCTTTCTCTGTATGACTTATTTCACTTAGCATAACACTCTCCAGTTCCATCCACATTGATACAAAGGGCCAGATTTCATTCTTTCTCATTGCCACGTAGTATTCCATTGTGTATATAAACCACAATTTCTTTATCCATTTATCAGTTGATGGACATTTAGGCTCTTTCCATAATTTGGCTATTGTTGAGAGTGCTGCTATAAACATTGGGGTACAAGTGCCCCTATGCATCAGCACTTCTGTATCCCTTGGGTAAATTCCTAGCAGTGCTATTGCTGACTCACAGGGTAGATCTATTTTTAATTTTTTGAGGAACCTCCACACTGTTTTCCAGAGCGGCTGCACCAGTTTGCATTCCCACCAACAGTGCAAGAGGCTTCCCGTTTCTCCACATCCTCTCCAGCATCTATAGTCTCCTGATTTGTTCATTTTAGCCACTCTGACTGGCGTGAGGTGATATCTGAGTGTGGTTTTGATTTGTATTTCCCTGATGAGGAGCGACGTTGAGCATCTTTTCATGTGCCTGTTGGCCATGAGAAGTGTCTATTTAGAGAAGTGTCTACTTAGAGAAGTGTCTATCCATGTCTTCTGCCCATTTCTTCACTGGATTATTTGTTTTTCAGGTGTGGAGTTTGGTGAGCTCTTTATAGATTTTGGATACCAGCCCTATGTCCGTTATCTTTTCCCATTCTGTTGGTTGCCTTTTAGTTTTGTTGGTTGTTTCCTTTGCAGTGCAGAAGTTTTTATCTTCTTGAGGTGCCAATAGTTCATTTTTGCTTTTAATTCCCTTGCCTTTGGAGATGTGTCAAGTAAGAAATTGCTGTGGCTGAGGTCAGAGAGGTTTTTTCCTGCTTTCTCCTTTAGAGTTTTGATGGTTTCCTGTCTCACATTCAGGTCCTTTATCCATTTTGAGTTTATTTTTGTGAATGATGTAAGAAAGTGGTCTAGTTTCATTCTTCTGCATGTTGCTGTCCAGTTCTCCCAGCACCATTTGTTAAAGAGACTGTCTTTTTTCCATTGGATATTCTTTCCTGCTTTGTCAAAGATGAGTTGGCCATACGTTTGTGGGTCTAGTTCTGGGGTTTCTATTCTATTCCATTGGTCTATGTGTCTGTTTTTGTGCCAATACCATGCTGTCTTGATGACTACAGCTTTGTAGTAGAGGCTAAAGTCTGAGATTGTGATGCCTCCCGCTTTGGTCTTCTTCTTCAAAATTACTTTGGCTATTCGGGGTCTTTTGTGGTTCCATACAAATTTTAGGATTGCTTGTTCTAGCTTCGAGAAGAATGCTGGTGCAATTTTGATTGGGATTGCATTGAATGTGTAGGTAGCTTTGGGTAGTATTGACATTTTGACAATATTTATTCTTCCAATCCATGAGCATGGAATGTTTTTCCATTTCTTTATATCTTCTTCAATTTCCTTCATAAGCTTTCTATAGTTTTCAGCATACAGATCTTTTACATCTTTGGTTAGATTTATTCCTAGGTATTTTATGCTTCTTGGTGCAATTGTGAATGGGATCAGTTTCTTTATTTGTCTTTCTGTTGCTTCATTATAGTGTATAAGAATGCAACTGATTTCTGTACATTGATTTTGTATCCTGCAACTTTGCTGAATTCATGTATCAGTTCTAGCAGACATTTGGTGGAATCCATCAGGTTTTCCATGTATAATATCATGTCATCTGCAAAAAGTGAAAGCTTGACTTCATCTTTACCAATTTTGATGCCTGTGACTTCCTTTTGTTGTCTGATTGCTGATGCTAACACTTTCAACACTGTGTTAAACAACAGCAGTGAGAGTGGTCATCCCTGTCATGTTCCTGATCTCAGGGAGAAAGCTCTCAGTTTTTCCCCATTGAGGATGATATTAGTTGTGGGTTTTTCATAAATGGCTTTTATGATGTTTAAGTATGTTCCTTCTATCCCGACTTTCTCGAGGGTTTTTATTAAGAAAGGATGATGAATTTTGTCAAAGCTTTTACTGCATTGACAGGATTGACAGGATCATATGGTTCTTATCTTTTCTTTTATTAATGTGATGTATCACGTTGATTGATTTGCGAATGTTGAACCAGCCCTGCAGTCCAGGAATGAATCCCACTTGATCATGGTGAATAATTCTTTTTATATGCTGTTGAATTCGATTTGCTAGTATCTTATTGAGAATTTTTGCATCCATATTCATCAGGGATATTGGCCTGTAGTTCTCTTTTTTTTACTGGGTCTCTGTCTGGTTTAGGAATCAAAGTTATGCTGGCTTCATAGAATGAGTCTGGAAGTTTTCCTTCCCTTTCTATTTTTTGGAACAGCTTGAGGATAGGTATTATCTCTGCTTTAAATGTCTGGTAGAATTCCCCTGGGAAGCCATCTGGTCCTGGACTCTTATTTGTTGGGAGATTTTTGATAACTGATTCAATTTCTTCTCTGGTTATGGGTCTGTTTAAGTTTTCTATTTCTTCCTGTTTGAATTTTGGAAGTGTGTGGGTGCTGAGGAATTTGTCCATTTCTTCCAGGTTGTCCAGTTTGTTGGCATATAATTTTTCATAGTATTCCCTGATAATTGCTTGTATTTCTGAGGGATTGGTTGTAATAATTCCATTTTCATTCATGATTTTATCTATTTGGGTCATCTCCCTTTTCTTTTTGAGAAGCCTGGCTAGAGGTTTATCAATTTTGTTTATTTTTTCAAAAAACCAACTCTTGGTTTCGTTGATCTGCTCTACAGTTTTTTTAGATTCTATATTGTTTATTTCTGCTCTGATCTTTATTATTTCTCTTCTTCTGCTGGGTTTGGGGTGTCTTTGCTGTTCTGCTTCTATTTCCTTTAGGTGTTCTGTTAGATTTTGTATTTGGGATTTTTCTTGTTTCTTGAGATAGGCCTGGATTGCAATGTATTTTCCTCTCAGGACTGCCTTCGCTGCATCCCAAAGCATTTGGATTGTAGTATTTTCATTTTCATTTGTTTCCATATATTTTTAAATTTCTTCTCTAATTGCCTGGTTGACCCATTCATTCTTTTGTTCTTTAACCTCCATGCTTTTGGAGGTTTTCCAGACTTTTTCCTGTGGTTGATTTCAAGCTTCATAGCATTGTGGTCTGAAAGTGTGCATGGTATGATCTCAATTCTTGTATACTTATGAAGGGCTGTTTTGTGACCCAGTATGTGATCTATCTTGGAGAATGTTCCATGTGCACTTGAGAAAAAAGTATATTCTGTTGCTTTGGGATGCAGAGTTCTAAATATATCTGTCAAGTCCATCTGTTCCAATGTATCATTCAGTGCCCTTGTTTCTTTATTGATCCTGTGTCTAGATGATCTATCCATTACTGTAAATGGAGTATTAAAGTCCCCTGCAATTACCACATTCTTATCAATAAGGTTGCTTATGTTTGTGATTAATTGTTTTATATATTTGGGGGCTCCCGTATTTGGCACATAGACATTTATAATTGTTAGCTCTTCCTGATGGATAGACTCTGTAATTATTATATAATGCCCTTCTTCATCTCTTGTTACAGCCTTTAATATAAAGTCTAGTTTGTCTGATATAATTATGGCTACTCCAGCTTTCTTTTGATTTCCAGTAGCATGATAGATAGTTCTCCATCCCCTCACTTTCAATCTGAAGGTGTCCTCAGGTCTAAAATGAGTCTCTTGTAGACAGCAAACAGATGGGTCTTGTTTTTTTTTTTTTCCATTCTGATACCCTATATCTTTTGGTTGGAGCATTTAGTTCATTTACATTCAGTGTTAATATAGAAAGATATGGGTTTAGAGTTATTGTGATGTCTGTAGGTTTCATGCTTGTAGTGATGTCTCTGGTACTTTGTGGTCCTTGCAACATTTCACTCACAGAATCCCCCTTAGGATCTCTTGTAGGGCTCATTTAGTGGTGTTGAATTCCTTCAGTTTTTGTTTGTTTGGGAAGACCTTTATCTCTCCCTCTATTCTGAATGACAAACCTGGATAAAGGATTCTTGGCTGCATATTTTTTCTGTTCATCACATTGAAGATTTCCTGCCATTCCTTTCTAGCCTGCCAAGTTTCAGTAGATAGGTCTGTCACTAGACTTATCGGTCTCCCTTTATATGTTAGAGTGTGTTTATCCCTAGCTGCTTTCAGAATTTTCTCTTTATCCTTGTATTTTGCCAGTTTCACTATATGTCATGCAGAAGATCGATTCAAGTTACATCTGAAGGGAGTTCTCTGTGCCTCTTGGATTTCAATGCCTTTTTCCTTCCCCAGATTAGGGAAGTTCTCAGCTATGATTTGTTCAAGTACAGTTCAGCCCCTTTCTCTCTCTCTTCCTTTTCTGGAATTCCTATTATACGGATATTGTTGCGTTTGATTGCATCACTTAGTTCTCTAACTCTCCTCTCATACTCCTGGATTTTTTTATCTCTCTTTTTCTCAGCTTCCTCTTTTTCCACAATTTTATCTTCTAATTCACCTATTCTCTCCTCTGCCTCTTCAATCCAAGCTGTGGTCGCCTCCATTTTATTTTGCACCTCATTTATAGCATTTTTTAGCTCCTCATGACTATTTCTTAGTCCCTTGATCTCTGTAACAATAGATTCTCTGCTGTCCTCTATACTTTTTTTAAGCCCAGCGATTAATTTTATGACCATTATTCTAAATTCTTGTTCCATTATATTGCTTAAATTGTTTTTGATCAATTCGTTAGCTGTTGCTACTTCCTGGAGTTTCTTTTGAGGAGAATTCTTCTGTTTCATCATTTCGGATGGTCCCTGGGGTGGCGTGGAACTGCAGGGCACTTCCCCTGTGCTGTCTGGAGTAACTTGTGTTGGTGTGCGGGGCCACAGTCAGACCTGATATCTGTCCCCAGCCCACTGGGGCCACAGTCAGACTGGTGTGTACCTTATCTTCCCCTTTCCCAGGGGCAGGACTCACTGTGGAGTGGTGTGGCCCCTGTCTGGGCTACTTGCACACTGCCAGGCTTATGGTGCTGCTTTGACGGTATCTGGTGTATTAGCTGGGGTGGATCCACAAGGTGCACAGGGGCAGGAGGGGCAGGCTCAGCTTGCTTTGCTGTCTGTGGTCCTCTGCTGGAGGGGCCCTGCAGCACCGGGAGGGAGGGATCCACAGAAGCACAGTGTTGCATGTTTGCACGGTGCAAACAAGTTAGGTGAACTGGTTCCCTTTGGGGTTTCGGCTGGGGGATGGGAGAGGGAGATGGCGCTGGCCAGTGCCTTTGTTCCCTGCTGAGCTGAGCTCTGTCTTCCAGGGCTCAACACCTCTCCCTCCTGGTGTCCTCTCACCCTCCCGCTCTCCAAGCAGAGCTGTTGACTTATAACATTCCAGATGTTAAGTCCTGCTGGCTGTCAGAACTCACACAGTCTGGCCCCTCCACTTTTGCAAGTCAGACTCAGGGGCTCTGCCTTGCCCGGTGGGCTCCCCCTCCACCTCTCCGGCTCCCTCTTGCCAGTCCGTGGAGCGTGCACCGCCTCTCCCTGCTTCCTACCCTCTTCCGTGGGCCTCTTGTCTACGTTTGGCTCTGGAGAGTCTGTTCTGCTGATCTTCTGGCAGTTTTCTGGGTTATTTAGGCAGGTGTGGGTGGAATCTAAGTGATCAGCAGGACGAGGTGAGCCCAGCGTCCTCCTACACTGCCATCTTCTCAGCAAAAGTCAATTTTGCATCTTTAGAATTCTTGTTGCAGAGGCAGAGTCCAGTTTCTGGTTTCCCAATCTTCAAATGCTGTAGGTCAAGTTCTTTGAGGGAATCTCCTTTTTCCTGGATTAAGGTGAGGGAAAATAATTTCTCCTTCCCTTTCCCATCTCATTCTCTCTACCTAGAGAGAACTAGCCTAGAACTCTTTTCAAAGGCATTTTCTCTATTGGCTTCTTTATTCTCAACATTTACTGAAATGGAGGTGGAAGATTGAACAATGTTGGCAGCATCAGTTTCACAGTCCTTAAGATGTATTGCTTCAGTAGTGTCGCACCTCAATTTACACATTATTCTTAGACTTTGGGGCCACTGATGAAACTTTAAGACAAAAGAGTCCCATATTAATATCTGGCTATTTTACAAGCAAGATGAATCAAACAGAAATTCCACTTCTTGGAGACTAGTGTTTAATAAATCTTAAAAATGATTGGTCAGCCTTGCCCAAGTCTGGAGAAAGAATTTTAAGGAGTATTTCAAAGCCAACAGAGGTTGCATGACATTTTGAGAGAAGTTTGTGTGAATAAACGTGTACAGGGAACAATCAGTGAGATTCTAAGAGGCCAGTGTTCTCTTTGTAATCAAAATGCTTGCCTTGTCTCCTTCTAAGCTACTCTTTATATTGTAGCAAACGGGCCATTCTAAAATGAAATCCTATTTGTGTAATTATCCTTTAATATTTTCTATGTCTCTTTAAAAAAATAAAGCTGATGTTCTTTAGTTTAACATAGAAGATTCTTTAGAATCTAGTCCTTGAAAACCTTTGGGTCTGTATCTCTTTCTCATCAATACACAAGAGGCGAAAGGAACCCAGGTGTGGGATAGGAGGAGTGGATGAGCAGAACTTGCCCTTCTCCTTCCCAAATCACTCAGGCAAATAGTAGGAGGGGAAGAAAACAACCCAGAATTTAATTGAGATTGAAGTTCTAAAATTTGGATTAGACTAGGTTAGACATTCATAACTGGATGTGATTATAATTTGCTTTAAGATGTTAAAATATAGACCAGAGATTTTATAGAGCATGGTTAAAAGGAGAAAAGCAAAATTAATTTCATGTTTGTACTTCACTAGTTTTAGACCATTTGATAAATAATTTAAAAGACATAGGCAGGACTTAGGGGAGTGGTGTATGGGAGAGTGTGGAAGATGACAGGTTGGAATACAGGCTTATTTATATAATTTTTCTGGAAACCTGAAATTTAAATTCACACTGTAAATTATCTAGCAGTAGGTTTTTTTTAACTGACTTTCTAGATTAAAAAATTGAATTAAAAGAAGTTATATGAAGTTAAGTCCTTTTTATAAGATTCTCCCCATTGTTCATGATGTTCCACCATATTGGACTTTCTCAGTTTCTTGAGGTGACAAGTTCTTTGTTGTCCTAGAGACTTTGCATGTGCTGTGCTTAGAATAATCTCTCCCTGGGGCACCTGGGTGGCTCACTTGGTTGAACTTCGGCTCAGGTCATGATCTCGCGGTTTGTGAGTTCGAGCCCTGCATCAGGCTCTGTGCTGACAGCTCGGAGCTTGGAGCTTGCTTCTGATTCTGTCTGTCTGTCTGTCTGTCTGTCGCTTTGCCCCTCCCCCCTCCCCTGCTCATGCTCTGTCTCTCTCTTATTTACAAATAAATAAACATTAAAAAAATAATAATCTCCCCCCAGGTAACCCCTGTGGAATGCTATAGGTCTCAAGTTATTTATTCTATTTTATCTTCTCTGATCCTTTAGCATCAGTTGTGTGCCTCATTTTTGTAATGACATATGCTTTCTTTTCTTCTTCTTTTTGTTTTTGTTCACTATAATTTGTAATTATATATTTATTTTTAGTTTATTTGTCTCATATATGATTCCTCCACTTCATGTAAGCCTTATGAGGATGAGACTGTAACTTTTTTTTTTAATGTGTATTTATTTATTTTGAGAGAGAGAGTGTGTGAGTGGGAAAGGATCAGGGAGAGAGGGACAGAGAGAATTCCAAGCAGGCTCCATGTTCAGCACGGAGCCTAATACGGGGCTTGATCCCACAACCATGAAAGCATGACCTGAGAGGAAATCAAGGGTTGGAGGCTTAATCAACTGAGCCATCCAGGCACCCCAAGATTATAACTTTTAGTTGTCACTACATAAGCAACACTTAGTACAATATTTGAGACAGAGGGTATTCAAGGAATAGTGTTTTGAATAAAAGAAGAAATCAAGGTGTTTGCTTGATTATGCTAACATTTTCACAGTATTTCTGTGACCAGGCTGCTAATAGTGAGAGAGAGAATGAATAATTTAGAAAATGGGTAGCTAGGCAACTTCATTTTAGGGGTATGTAGCACAAATTAAAGGAGAGGAACACAGGCTTGAGGCAAGGGATGTGCTGACAGCTCAGAGCCTGGAGCCTGCTTCGGATTCTGTGTCTCGCTCTCTCTGTGCCCCTCTCCCACTTGCACTCTCTCTCTCTCTCTCTCAAAAATAAATAAACATTAAAAAAAATTTTTTTTTAAATTTCTTCAAGTAGTCCCAATGAATATGAGCTGGATACTAATTGTGGAACAGACTTCATTTCTTATGCTACCTGATTCTCTATCTCTGAGAGACCTTGAAGGATATGTATGAAATGGCATATTCTCTATAAGAAAGAACACTGATAATGTGAGGATAGGGATTTTTCTATTTTGCTTGAAACAAATTGTGTATGGTGGAAAACATGTAGACCTGAAATTATGGGAGATAACTCTATTCTTCATAATAATTTTGAATTAAATATTGACTAAGTGTGCTTTATAAATAATAGTATAGTAATACACTATGAAATAAGAAGTGGTTTATGAAAGGAAATAAAGGCCAAATTTTGACATTAAGGGGTTACTTACTATTTCAACACAGAGCTTGTCTATATCATTATTGTTAAATCCTGTAATGGAAAAAAAATATTCAGTATTCACAGAAAGATATGCATCCTTGCTATTCAGGATCATACCTCAAGAGTGCCACATTTGCTTGCAGATGGCAGTTATTTTATATAGTTTTGGGAAGTGGGGATTAGGTACAGAAAATAATTAGAATAACCCTAGGTAGTTTTATAGGGTTGTAGGGAGGAAGATTTGTTTATTTCTACCCACAAGTTGAGTTAATTCCCAGATGACAAATCACTAGCCAGATTCCAGAGGAAACGGCTGCCGGGGTTTCTTTCTTGTTCACTGCTGTTGAACATTTGCAGTTCAAAAACAAAAGTCTAACTCTCAAGTTGCCTTTGGCAGAGGCAGTGGGGGATACTCCTCTGCCCTAGCTCTTTCTATGCAAGCTATGGGGACTCAGCCATCTTTAAAAGACATGTCCTGAAGTGTCATTTCCTGGAATAACAAATAATATGGCTAATACCTAACTTCGAACTCTTATTCCGTGATAGGTGCTGGAAGCTAAGAGCTTTATATAAATTATCTCATTTAATCCTTGTTAGATACTTCTTTTTTAAAAATAATTATTGATTTTGAAAGAGTGGTAGAGAGTGTGTGTGCAGTGGGCAGAGAGAGGGAGAGAGAAAATTCCAAGCAGGCTCCACTGTCAGTGCACAGTCTGATGTGGGGCTCAATCTCATGAACTGTGAGATCATGACCTGAGCCGAAATCAAGAGTCGGACACCTAACCAACTGAGCCACCCAGGTGCTCCAGTAGATGTTTCTGATGCAGGTATTATTATCATCATCTCCATTTTATGGCCAATAAACAACTAATAAGTAGCAGAGACCAGATCTGAACCCAGGAAATTTGATTTTAACCCCTATTTTGCTTCTCTGAATGGCTGGTCATCAGGGAATTCTTTCTCCGTGATGGATATAGTGCAAGCTTAATAGAACGGAAGGTGAATACCAAATGCTCTGTGACCTGCATTACATTTCCGCAAGTGAGAGTGGATTGCCCAAGGTCAGGATTGTTTGGAGACGCATAAACAAACAATCTATATTGCTTATTCTCCGTGTGTATGGTACTCACTAGGAATCCTACACCCACCCATCTTCCCCAAATCTGATCGCCAGACTTGTGGGTTGGAACTGGAGGGCTGCCACGAAAGTCATTTTGTGGCATTGTTCCTCATGCCTCTGAAAGAGCAGGAGCTGGGGGACAGACTGTTATTCCGGTCTCTGCCTCTCATGGGGTAAAGTGGCAGGGGAGAGGGGGGAACAAGCTGAGAAAAATAGGGATATGGTCAGCTAGTCTTTCACTACCATCTGTCTGGAACCGTGTATTGGACTCAAATCCCCTAATAAGCATCACTCCTCAGTAAAAGGCTATATTCCTTCACGGTTTTTGTCTCCAACCCCCCCCCCCCCCCCCCCCCCCCCCCCCCCCCCCCCGTCTGAGTCATTAATGTGGTAGGTTCTGGGAAGTCTTCGCCTACACAGGTATTTCTGTGCCAAAAATCTGTAGATTGAGTTTAAATAATTAAGTATTTGTTTTGGAATTTGAATACATTCCAATTTGATGTTAACTTGTTATTATTACAGCAGGAAGTTCAGAAATCCACTATTCCCACTGTTAAGATTTTTCTTTTTTGGTAGCTCTAACTTTTTGAAAAAGGTTATAGGGAGAATTAATTATGTAGATGAATAGTTTCCCTCCATAGTCTTTATGAAGTGTGAACATTAAAAGAAAATTAGTTTTAAAAAAGCAAATCATGTCATTCCCATTCGTAATTTTTTTTAATGTTTATTTTTGAGAGAGGGAGACAGACCGTGAGTGGGGGAGGGGCGGAGAGAGGGGGAGACACAGAAGCTGAAGCAGGCCCTAGGCTCTGAGCTGGCAGCATAGAGCCGGATGTGGGGCTCGGACCCATGAAGTGTGGGATGGTGACCTGAGCTGAAGTCGGACACTTAACCGACTGAGCCACCCAGGTGCTCCATGTCATTCCAATGTGAATGAAAGATTTTTTTGTTTGTTTACCAATATAGATCATTTTTGATGAGTTATTATTTTAATATTTAAAATATTAAGGACAAATTAAAAACTAAAGCACTCTCCATCAAATAGTTGTATTTGAAGTCTAGCAAAAATTAATGGGAGGTAAGTTCAAATAAAGCAATTTCCACAGCAAGGATGGTGTTCAAAGGCATCACTCCATTTTGGAGAGTGGCCCTACCCTCCTGACTGTGATCCTAGACACCCGCATTGTCTCTCAGAATGCCTTAGAATGGCTTTCCTTGCTTCCCCAGGAATCCAGTGACTAGGCCCTTCTACTCTCCAGCTCTCTGACTCCTAAGATGTTGAATTATATTTAAAGTTGCTACCGTTGTACAGGGGAGGCCTGAAAACTGCACACTCTCAATATTGCAGTCATAAACTTCCTTTTTCAGAGTTAGATCCTGAGAAAAATAACAGCAGCTCTCTTCTGCTTTTCTATCCTTCCCCTCTTGACAAAATAGAAACCTAGATCTTTCAAAGTGATAATATTCTTTCTCATAAATTGATTCTACCTCTTCTCGCAACAGCACTTGATCAATGTCTTGTGTGTACATTGCATTCTGCTTCCCTCAGCAATGAATTCCTGGGAGTTTTAGATTCACTGCAATTGCACCTTATGCGTTGACCAAGGAATCAGTTAAGAAATTTTGTTCTCCTTATTTTCCCTGATGGGAAGCAATTTAAAACATTTCTTGAAGTGTTTTAATATAATATTAAGATAACTTTTGAAGCTTTAAAGAAATTTTTAATGGACATCTTGGGATACTTTCTTCCTCACCTTTATTTTCTCCCCTTAGTTTTACTCTCTAAGTTTCATTTCTTAGGATAACTTAATGGGTCCAGAGTGCATTCATCCATTAGGCATAATAGACATAATGTATAGGACCCATGATACTTTTAGTGGCCCACAAAAATATTTACTTTTGAATTCAGAGGAAAATGTGAATATAGTAATAATATTTAATAATCCAGTTTATGGGCACCTGGCTGGCTCAGATGGTAGATCATGCTACTCCTGATCTTAGGGCTGTGAGTTCAAGCCCCATGTTGGTCGTGGAGCCTACTATAAAAAATAATTAATTCGTCCAGTTTGGAATATATTTGTATGTATACAAATGCCTAAAGCCCACAAGTCATAACTCACACTGAAAATAGATGGCTTCTTTATAGCAAATAAACATTTCTTACATGACAACCATTTTCAACATTCTTCAGTTTTTATGTTTGTGGCTTTCATGATCTGTTTTATTTCTGGCTAGGTTATGCAATTTATTGGTCTTAAGTTAAAACTAGAGTGTGAAAATCAGAGTAATGTAAGTCTTGGACAAGAAATAAGCCTTCAGATATTTATCCAGTTTCCTGATTTGGGTTTGTTCTTTCTTTAACACAAATTTTTATTTTTTAAAAACAAGATATTGAATTTACGATCATTGGTGTTAACCTTATTCTTTACCAAAGCCCTGGCACCATCTACTGGTAGTTTTAAGAACAGTTCTATATATTTATATGAAGGGAAAGGAAGCTGAGTCCTTACAGGCCTATGTAATTTACAAAACTAAGAGATGCAGCACAGATTACCCTCTTACCTCTTGATGATTCAGTGCCTCTTTACTCTGTTGCTTAAAAGTCACATTTCTATTGAATCATATCTCCAAACTTCAATACATATTTTTTTCATTAGATCTGTCTTTTCAACTTCCGATTGTCTGTATCTGTTCATCATTGGCTAGATTAAGGATGCTATTAAACCATCTCTGTGGACAGAGATGCACTGTGGACAGTGCATACAGTTCAGGAAGTCCACCCCTGCTAAATCTCTCACCGGACACTTCTCTGTGTCACATTGTCTTTATTTCTAGAAACTGCCTTCTGGTGTCCACATCTTCTCCTTTTTTTGGCCCAATTTATTTACCAAATTCTCATCTTTGTAATCTATCCCTTACTCTATGGAAATTTTCTGACTGCCTTATTTCTGGCTTTGGAACTTCTTATATTTTGCTCTCCTGGGTGGATATTTCCTGAAATTAACTCTCAAATGCTGTATTCTCTCAAGGACCTAAAGTGTCAGTTTGGATAAGCCCTTGGTTTACCAGTAGTTCCCATACTGGCTGCTAATCAGAGTGCCTGGGGGACCTTCTTGTAAGTCCAGATATCCAGATATTTCCCCAAAGGATTTCACTCAGTGGGTCTGCTGGAGGCCCTGGGAATCTACCTACATTTTGATAAATACATTAGGAGATTTCCTGTGCAACTGTTGTGTTTGGGAACCATAAGCCCAAAGGGTAAATTGCTCCTCTGAGGGCACAAGGCTTTGCATAAGGTAGCCCAAGTTATATTTGTAGTCTTATATTTTGTCACATCTACCTGTCATTCTTCTGCATACACTTTTTTTCTTCACTGTTATTTCTCTTCTTGCCCCTTCCAAATTGTAAAATTTCTTCTCATCTTTTAAATCTTAAATCAAATACACCTACTTTTGGAGTTTCTCTCTTATCCTCTTCCTGCCTTCCCTTTTCATTGAACAAAATTAGTCTGTTTCTTATCTGTGCCACTATATTTTAATTAGGTCCCATATTACATACTCAGATTCATACCTGAATCCAGATATTCATGACATAGGAAACCTAGATATAGACAGTATGTGATTTTCAAACATGGTCCATGGAGCTCTTGCTTCAACATCATCTAGGGTTTGTGGTCACTGAAAGATTCCTACACCATCTATTGAATTAGAATCTCTGGGAGTACAGTCTGCAACCAGTAAAACAAAAAGAACCATTGCTTTATCAATTGCAGACATTCATGACATTACCTGAAATTGTAATCCCTCCATGAGCTGCATTAATCAACAAAACACATGCCAGAAGATGTGAACACTCATAGCTTTATTGGTAGCAAAGCAAAAGTGTTGGCTTCAGTTATCAGGGTTGTAGTTAATGGTAGTGGTACCAGTGCTTACTTTTTTTTAAACTGATTTTCTTTTAATCAGGCTTCCTAATTTAAAAAAAAGCTATGTAGAAGAAAATAATCTTGAGAGCATCAATTTGTTTATTTATTAAACTATAGGTCCCCTCCTAAAACCTTAAAATTCCCTGGGCTTATGTTATGTCTGAATCCTAAGAAAATGATCGACGTTAATAGTTATTGCTATCTTCATTTTTCCCCTTGTGCAGTTTTTGAGAGCAGGGACTGTTCCTTATTCCTCCTCAGTCTTTTTAATATAACGTCTCCATGTATTTTGTAAAAGAGAGTTCTCATTTTTTTATCTTAGGGGAATTTCATAGGTAAATAGGATTAAATCTCTTCTTATGGTTCTTTAGTAAACAATAGTGGGATCACTGTGTATTCTCTCTCCTGGACCAGTGCCCTACTGAACTCATTTTCCTATTGACTCTTATAACAATGCAAACAATATAACCTTGTCAGTTAAACATAGACACATATTTGAAGAAAGTTTTAAAAAATAATAAAACCAGCAAAACCTGGGTGCCTGGGTGGCTCAGGCAGTTAAGCATCTGACTCTTAGTTTCATCTCCAGTCCTAATCTCATGGGATTGAGCCCCAGATCGGGCTGTTTGCTAGAAGCATGGAACCTGCTTAAGATTCTCTCTTTCCCTCTCCCTTTGCCCCTGCCCAGTGCTCTCTCTCTCAAAACAAAACAAAACAAAAACAAAAACAACAGTGAAACCCAATTTGAGAATTTAATTAAAGCCTATAATATTTTTTAAATACCTGCTATATACCTAGAGAATCACAAAGAACCAACTGTAGTCCCTGCCTTTGAGAATTTGCGACCTATGTAGAGAAAAACATTCACCCATAACCACCATACAAGCAGAGATGAAAAATTTCTTCATGATACCTATTTTAAGCCAGTTGCTATAGGATTGGAACAAACACTGATAGGTAGCTTTCCTTCTTTCATCCATTCCCACTTCATTTCCACTACCATAGTTCAGGTCCTTGCCTTCTCTCAGTGTGACCAATATAATAGTCTCCTAACTGGTATTGTAACATCCAATCCATGCTATAGTCTGTTGCCAGATTAGTTTTTAAAAACAGTGCTTTTATCATGCAATTCTCTGTTAAAAGCTTGCTTCAGTTTTATCTCATCACTTATTATAAGGGCTATGTTTCCTTGCCCCTCTTGTTATTTCAGGTCCTTTAAAGTCTGCTGCAACCTATTTTTCCAGGGTGTCTCCAACTCTTCCCCTGTATAAATCATATGCTCCACATATGTGATCATATGTTTCCATCTTCCTCCTCATCCTTCAAGGTCCAACAAGCTTAGGTCAGCACTTCCCCTCCCCCAACATCATATTATTTTATACTTCTCTGCCTAAGCAACTCCATTTCCCTTTGTCTGGAAAGCCCTATGCTGCCATCTTCTTTCAGCCAACTCCTATGCTTAGTCCCTTCAAGAAGCAGTTCAGGTGTCAGCTTCTGACAGTCTCCACCCCAGTCCCCATGGGGGAGGCACTCTTATGTGCCCTCATAGCACACTGGGAAAATGGTTCTGCTATTGAACCTGTCATCTCATATGGAAATAATCTTTTACACCTCCATCTTCCCCCAGTAAATGAGAGTAAATAACTTGGGATTAGAGGCTTTGTTTTATTCATCATTGTGTTTAGCATATAATAGTGATCATTCATTGATGGTGTCTTTAACTGATCCAAACTAAGAGCCTCTCTAGGAAGCTCATCCCAGCCTGAACTTCCTTCTCCAAACTCCAAAAGCAATTATCTTATATCTTCTTACTTAATATCCTTTTGCTAATTCCTGTGTATGGACTCTTTCTATTTGAAGTGACTGAAATCCAACTAATATCAGCTTAAGTAATAAAAAAAAATGTGATGGATTATGAATCTAGAAGTCTAAATTAGAGAGTTGTCTTCAGGAATAACCGGTTTTAGGAATTTACCTGATGTCAGCAGAACCTGGCTTTTATCCTTGATTTGGGCTGCCTTCTTCCTGTAGACATACAGGCTCACATCTTTCCCCATTCAAGTCCAGAGGGAAAAAGCAAGCCTCACACCCCTCCTCCCCATTACCCTTCGAAAAACTTTGCGATTAGCTCTGATTGGACCACATATCTATTTGGCCCAATAAAGAAGAGGAATAAAAACCATTATTACAGGGAAAAGATAATTTATAGGATTGTCTTAGTGTGAGAGCAAAATAGGTTTGATGACTGAACCTGAGAACATCACAGATTAGCTCCAGGTCATGACAGTGATACATTGGCCCAAGCCTTTTCTGCAGCTATTTCTTCCAGTGTTAAGGGCTCACATAGCCTATCCCTGTGGGAGCAAAGAAGACTCTATGTTCTCACATACCTAGCTCTTCAGAGAACACCTGAAGTTGTTGAGGTGAACATGCCCAGTGTTCTTTTCTCAAATGTAACAATCAGATAAATCTCTCCACCTCTCCTTGGGTGGAATGAGGAAAGGGGGAAAAGAGATGCATAGGGCAAGATATGTGGAAAGGGGTATGGAGATTCCATGCTCTCTGCGTATGCAACTCTACCAGAATCTCCACATGTTCACCAACCCAGATGCTCTCCGAACCCAGTTCTTTTGGGTTTTTATGGAAGTTTTATTACACAGGCATGATTGATTAAAATGCCAGCCATTGGCAAGTGATTCAACCTCCAGCCCTTCTCCCCTCCCCAGAGAGTTGGAAGTAGGACTAAAAATTCCAATGCTCTCATTACATGGTTGGTTGCCCTGGCAACCAGCCTTCATCCTTATGTGCTTTCCAAAAGTCACCTCATATGACTTAATATAAATTCAGGTGTGGTTAAAAGGGGTTTGTTATGAATATCAAGGGTTTTAGGAGCTCTACTCCAGAAACAGGGATAAGGATCAAATATATATTTATTATAAATCGTAATGTTACACATTCCATATGCTCAGTTGCATTCATGCAAGAATGTGAAAATAGTCCAAAGATGCAAACTGACAGGAAGAGTACTCTGTGATTGACATTCAGGAAGTGCCATGCTATTATATAAACATTGCTTTCCCTGAAGTATGACTATGATGAAAGGGGAAGGTAATGTAGGAGTTTGACTTCACCAGAGGTAATGTTGAATAAATGCCAATTATTAATCACAGCTGCTGAGAATACATAATGTTGGCTATAGTCTCATACTGCAATCAGAAGCATAACTTGGTTTAAGTATTCTGGAGGGCAATTTTATAATATATATCAAAAGCTGTAGGTATCATACCTTTGAGACAGGAACTCCACTTCTAGGGATTTATTATAAGGATGTGTAGATACATACTTTGTGGTATCTGTCCATACCATACCCTCTTTCTCTAGACCCTGGGTGGAACATCCCCATTCAGAATGTTTGAGGTGGAGAGAAAGTCAATAGTTACAAAGAAGAGAAGGGTTAAGTACAGAGGACTTCCAGGCTATGATACATCTTACCTGTGTCAAAGAGTAATGATATATAATCTTTATTTTTTCAATGTTTTATTTATTTTTGAGAGAGAGAGGGGCACAGTGCAAGCAGGGGAGGGGCAGAGAGAGAGAGGGAGACACAGAATCTGAAGCAGCCTCCAGGCTCTAAACTGTCAGCACACAGTCTGACACAGGGCTGGAACTCATGAACCATGAGATCATGACCTGAGCCGAAGTTGGACGCTTTACCAACTGAGCCACTCAGGCACCCCGAAAGGTAACCTTTATAAGGAGATATCTGAAAGAACCAACTCAAGAACAAGACAAACACCTCCATGGACCACAAAAAGAATAGAGAAACCAAAGTAGTGAACAAGGATGGAGTCGAATGCCTGCCAGACATGAGATCCCAATATGGCCTCAAGGGCAAGAGAAGGTGAAGGATAATGGAGAAGATGTAGATCTCTATCACCATGTTATCCCTTGTACTGAAGAATCCCTTATACTGTCTCCCTTTTGCAGATAGAATATAGTAGACATTCTCTAATAACAGAGCATTTAAGTAGGAGAGATGGAGTGGAAGATTTAAGTAACTGTTTCTGGAGTTGGTAAGCAGTGAATGAAAAGGATTGAATGTGCCCCCCCCCAAGTAAGTTTCCTATTGCAAACACATGGAATAAGAATACATGTGAGAACAAGAGAGGAGTTAAAATGATGGAGTAATAAGAGGACCCAGGGCTTGTCTCATGCCTCAAACATAGCTAGATCAACATCAAAACATTTTGAATACCTAGGAAATTGATCTAAGGATTAACAGAATAATCTGCATAATTCGAGGGAGAGAACACAGCAGACAAAGGAATTAACCTCAAAAGAATGAAAGGCAAAGAATGATGGCCAGGGATTTAATCAATACAGATATAAGTAAGATGTCTGAACTAGAAATTAAAACAATAATTATAAAGATACTAGCTGGGGTTGAATAAAGCATAGAAGACACCAGAGAATCCCTTTGTGTGGAGATAAAAGAACTAAAATCTAGTCAGGCTGAAATTAAAATGCTATAACCAAGATGTAAACCCAAATGAAGGCCATAAAAATGAGGGTGGATGAGGCAGATGAGCGAATTAGTGACACAGAAGATAAAATTATGGAAAATAACAAAGCTGAAAAGAAGAGGGAAACATAGGTAATGAATCACTAAGATAAACTTGGGGAACTCAGTGATTTATTAAAATGTAATAACATTCATATCATAGGAGTCCCAGAAGATGGAGAGAAAAAGTGGCAAAAAGTATAGGTGAGCAAATTATAGCTGAAAACTTCCCTAATCTGGGGAAGAACACAGACATCAAAATCCAAGAAGCACAGAAAACTCCCATTAAATTCAATAAAAGTCAGCCATTACCAAGACATATCATATAGTCAAATTCACAAAATACATAGACAAGGAGAGAATCCTGAGAGCAGCCAGGGAGAAAAGTTCTTAACCTACAAGGGAATACAGATCAGGTTCACAGTTTATCTGTCCACAGAAGCTTGGCAGGACAGGAGGGAGTAGCATGATATATTCAACATGCTGAATGGGGAAAGTATGCAGCCAAGAATACTCTATCCAGCAAGGTTGGCATTCAGAATAGAAGGAGAGATAAAAAGTTTCCCAGATATGGGGCGCCTGGGTGGCGCAGTCGGTTAAGCGTCCGACTTCAGCCAGGTCACGATCTCGCAGTCCGTGAGTTCGAGCCCTGCGTCAGGCTCTGGGCTGATGGCTCAGAGCCTGGAGCCTGTTTCCGATTCTGTGTCTCCCTCTCTCTCTGCCCCTCCCCCGTTCATGCTCTGTCTCTCTCTGTCCCAAAAATAAATAAACGTTGAAAAAAAAAAGTAAAAAAAAAAAAGTTTCCCAGATAAACAAAAACTAAACATGTTTGGTTTGTGACCACTAAACCAGCCCTGCAAGAAATTTAAAGGGGAATTCTTTGAGTTGGGGAGGGGGGAACAAACAAAGCAAAAACAAAAACACCAAAAGCAACAGAGACTAGAAAGGAACAGAGACCATCACCAGAAACATTAATTTGACAGGTAACATAATGGCACTAAACTCATATCTTTCAGTAATCACCCTGAATGTAAATGGACTAAATCCTCCTCCACTCAAAACACATAAGGTATCAGAATGGATAAAAAAAAATAAAAAAAAATAAGACCCATCTATATGCTGCTACAGTAGACTCATTTTAGACTTAAAGACATGGGCAGATTGAAAGTGAGAGGATGGAGAACCATCTATCATGCTAAAAGACGCCAAAAGAAAGCCAGAGTAGCCATACTTACATCAGACAAACTAGATTTTAAACCAAAGACTGTAACAAGAGGTGATGAAGGGCATTATATCATAATTAAGGGTCTATCCATCAAGAAGATCTTAGAATTATAAATATTTATGCCCCCAACTTGAAAGAACTCAAATATATAAATCAATTAATTACAAACATAAAGAAACTCATTGACACTAATACAATAATAGTAGAGGACTTTAACACCCCACTTACAGCAAGGGACAGATCATCTAAGCAGAAGCTCAGCAAGGAAACAATGGCTTTGAATGACACACTGGACCAGATGGACTTAAGAGATATATTTGGAACATTCCATCCAAAACAGTCGAATACACATTCTTTTCGAGTGCACACGGAACATTCTCCAGAATAGATCATGTACTGGGTCACAAATCAGCCCTCAATATTACAATAAGATCGAGACCATACCATGCATATTTTCAGACTACAATGCTATGAAACTTGAAGTCAACCACAAGAAAAAGTTTGGAAAGACCATAAATTCTTGGAGGTTAAATAGCATGCTACTAAAGAATGAATGGGTTAACTAGGAAATTAAAGAGGAAATTTAAAATACATGGAAGCAAATGAAAATGAAAACATGACAGCCCAAACCCTTTGGGATGAAGCAAAAGCAATCCTAAAAGGGAAGTATATTGCAATATAGGCCTACCTCAAGAAGCAAGAAATGTCTCAAATACACAACCTAAGCTTACACTTAAAGGAGCTAGAAAAGGAACAGCAAATAAAGCCTAAAGCCAGCAGAAAAAGGAAATAATAAAGACTAAAGCAGAAACAAATGACATAGAAACAAATAAAAAACCCCCAGTAGAACAGATAAATGAAACTAAGAGCTGAGTTTTCAAAAGAATTAATAAAATTGATAACACCCTAACCAGACTTACGAAAAAGAAAAGAGAAAGGACCCAAATAAATAAACTCATGAATGAAGGGGGACTGATCACAAACAATACCACAGAAGTACAAACAATTATAAGAGAGTATCATGAAAAATTATATGCCAGTAAACTGGGCAAACTGGAAGAAATAGATAAATTCCTAGAAACATACACACTACCAAAACTGAAACAGGAAGAAATAGAAAATTTGAACAGACCCATAACCAGTAAAGAAATCGAATTAGTAATCAAAAATCTGTGGAAAAACAAGAGTCCATGGCCAGATGGCTTTCGAGGGGAATTCTACCAGACCTTTAAAGACTTAATAGCTGTTCTTCTCAAACTGTTACAAAAAATAGAAATGGAAGGAAAACTTCCAAACTCATTCTATTGAGGCCAGCATTACCTTGATTCCAAAACCAAAGACCCCACTAAAAAAGGATAATTTTAGGCCAATATGCATGATGAATATGGATGCAAAAATTCTCAACAAGATACTAGCAGATTGAATTTGACAGTACATTAAAAGAATTATTTACCATGATCAGGTAGGATTTATCTTCAGGCTGCAGGGCTAGTTCAATATTCTCAAATCAATCAGCGTGTCACACCACATTAATAAAAGAAAGGATAAGAACCATATGATCCTCTGAATAGATGAGGGAAAAGCATTTGACAAAAACACATCCATTCTGGATAAAAATCCTCCACAAAATAGGAATAGATGGTACATAGCCCAACATCATAAAGGCAATATATGAAAGGCCCACAGCTAATATTCATAATCAATAGGGAAAAAGTTAGAGCCTTTCCCCTAGGGTCAGGAACAAGAAAAGGATGTCTACCATTGTTATTTAACATAGTAATGGAAATCTTAGCCTCAGCAATCAGACAACAAAAAGAAAAACAAGGCATCTAAATTGGCAAGGAAGAAGTCAAACTTTTATTTGTAGACAACATGATACTCTATTTAGAAAACCTGAAAGACTTCACCAAAAACCTGCTAGAGCTAATACATGAATTTAGCAAAGTTGCAGGATATAAAATCAATGAACAGAAATCAGTTGCATTTCTATACACCAATAACGAAGCGCCAGAAAAAGGCATCAAGGAATTGATACTATTTGCAACTGCACCGAAAACAATAAGATACCTAGGAATAAACCTACTCAAAGAGGTAAAAGATCTGTATGCTGAAAGCTGTAGAACACTTACAAAAGATATTGAAGAGGACACAAAGAAATGGAAAAGCATTCCATGCTCATAGATTGGAAGAACAAACATTGTTAAAATGTTTATACTACCTAAAGCAATCTACTCATTTAAAGCAATCCCTATAAATACCACCAATATTTTTCACAAAGCTAGAACAAACAATCCTAAAATTTGTATGGAACCACAAAAATCCTGAATAGCCAAAACCATTCTGAAAAAGAGAAACAAAACTGGAGGCATCATGATTCCAATTTCAAGTTGTATTATAAAGCTGCAGTCATCAAGACACTATGGGACTGGCACAAAAAGAGACACACAGATCAATGGAACAGAATAGAAAACTAAACTATATGGTCAACTAATCTTCAACAAAGCAGGAAAGACTACCCAAAGGAAAAAAAAAAGTCTCTTTAACAAGTGGTGTTGGGAAAACGGGACAGCAACATGCAGAAGAATGAAACTGGATCACTTTCTTACACCATTTACAAAAGTAAAATCAAAATGGATGAAACACCTAAATGTGAGACAAGAAACCATAAAAATCCTAGAGGGAATACAGGTAGCAACCTCTTTGACCTTGGCCATAGCAACTTCTTGCTAGACATATCACGAGAGGCAAGGGAAACAAAAGCAAACATGAACTATTGGAACTTCATCAAAATAAAAATCTTCTGCACAGAGAAGGAAACAATCAACAAAACTAAAAGTCAGCGTATGCAATGCGAGAAGACATTTGCAAAAGACGTATCTAATAAAAGGATAGTATCCGAAATCTATAAATAACTTCTCAAACTTAACATCCAAAAAATATCCAAAATCTATAAAGAATTTATCAAACTTAACACCCCAAACCACAAATAATCCAGTGAATAGGAAAAAGATATGAATAGACACTTACCCAAAGACATCCACATGGCCAACCGACACATGAATAAATGCTCAACATCACTCATCATGAGGGAAATACAAATCAAAACCACAATGAGATACCACCTCACACCTGTCAGAATGGCTAACATTAACAACTAAGGCAACAACAGATGTTGGTGAGGATGCAGAGGAAGAGGATCTCTTTTGTACTGATGGTGGGAATGAAAACTGGTGCAGTCACTCTGGAAAACAGTATGGAGGTTCTTCAAAAAACTAAAAATAGAACTATCCTACAAACCAGCAATTGTACTACTAGGCATTTATCCAAGGGATACAGGTATGCTGTTTTGAAGGGGCACATGCACCCCCATGTTTATAGCATCACTGTCAACAATAGCCAAAGTATGGAAAGAGCCCAAATGTCCATCGATGGATGAATGAATAAAGAAGATGTGGTGTATATATATATATATATATATATATATATATATATACACATACATACACACACACACACACACAATGGAGTATTACTTGGCAATCAAGAGGAATGAAATCTTGCCGTTCGCAAACATGGATGGAACTAGAGGGTATTATGCTAAGCAAAATTAATCAGAGAAAGACAAATATCATATGACTTCACTCATATGAGGACTTTAAGATACAAAACAAATGAACATAAGGGAAGGGAAGCAAAAATAATATAAAAACAGGGAGGGGGACAAAAACGTAAGAGACTCTTAGATATGGAAAACAAACAGGGTTACTGGAGGGGTTGTGGGTGGGGGGATGGGCTAAATGGACAACGGGCATTTAGGAATCTACTCTTGAAATCATTGTTGCACTATATGCTAACTAACTTGGATGTAAATTAAAAAAAATGGTCAGAAGACATGAATAGAGACTTTTCCAAAGAAGGCATCCAGATGGCTAACAGATGCATGAGAAGATGCTCAACATCACTCATCATCAGGGAAATGCAAATCAAAACCAGGATGAGATATCACCTCACATCTGTTTAGAATGACTAAAATTAACAACACAGGAAACAACAGGTGTTGGTGAGGATGCAGAGAAAGGGAACCCTCTTGCACTAAAGGCAAACTGGTGCAACCACTCTGGTAACTGCCACTCAGCAAAATGCTGACTAAAAGCTTCAAAAATTGTAGGAGCTTAAAGCCATATGAAATTATTTCTTGTTCTCAAAATAATTCTACTTGGGTATTCCTGTTTTTTTTCACATGGTGACTTGGGACCCATCTGGTGGCTCTGTTATTTTCTAGGATCTTGGATTCCTTCGCTGAATCTACTGAATCTATCCAGCAGACAAGAAAAGCAATGAGTGGTAGCAAATTGACAGGAAGTTACTTTTAGGGACTAGGCCCTAGAATGGCATATTTCATTTCTTCTTACATAGGGCTGGGAAATGAAGTCTAACCATATGGTCAGGAGGCAGGAAAAAAAATGAGGTTTAGTGAACAGATAAAAAGATAGCATGTTGAAGGGGAAATATCTTGGGCTTTAGAAACAGACCTACGTTTGAGTCTCAGCTCCTATAGTAAGGTAGTAGACTACTTTTTAGAATTTAGAATTAAATAATCAACATCAAAGAAAAAACTAATTGGGTAGTAATGTATTTGAAACTGACTGTTTTAGGTGCAGTTAATACAAAGATGAAAAAAAATTCTCTCTGAAAAGAGAGCAATAGTATAGTAAGTAGGAGAGGACATATTTCTTTTCTCTATGAATTGAGAGCATTGTAATATAATGGAGTAAATGGACAAGAGATGTCTGTGTCAAGATACCCTCGTAGCACAGGGGTGTATATGTGATCAGCCCAATATGAGATGGGAGTGAGGAGCCTGAAAAGCTTCTCAGAGGTTTCTTATTAACTTGGACTTGAAGGACAAATAGGTGCTTACCAGAAATGTGGTATTTGAGGAAGAGCACTTCTTCCTAAGGAAAAGCATGTACAAGTCACAGGAGGTGAAAAAGATCATGATCAGGAACCTCTGAATAAAACAGAAATCAAAGAAAAACAATAAAAAATTCCATTGTATGTGTGAGTCAGCCAAATATTAAATAACAAATACCCTGAAAAGTTCATCTTGGAGGAGATGAATCATTTCTTCGCTGGGGTCATGGGGATAATAAGCATTCAGGGAAGGAGGAAACACAGTCACAAATGAGGTCAAGGATCACTGAGCCCTTTCCAGATAAGTTACTATGGACTTCTCTCATACCTCAACAATGTTGGAGCCTTACCAAGAAATGTTTTCTGTTTTCTGGGGGTTTTTGTTTTGTTTTGTTTTAAAGTAACAAATTACTTAGCTTTTCTCTGAGATATGAAGTGTGAATGGGACTACCCACACAGACCAGAAACAGGTTGGGTGTTTGTGAGGTAAGTAATGCAGGTATGTGTACTCAAAAAAACCACAAAGTCTTCTTTTTTGAGCATGTGTGTAATAGAAACATACTCTTGATAAGCCTCAACTTTGGTGCACACATGAAGTGTGTACATATGTTTATTTAAAATTCAAGCCAAGCTAAATTTCTAGGGCTATGTTCCAGATCAAGTGGATTTTTCCCTCTTATTGTAGTGAGCCCACATAAAGTATTGCGTAAGAGCCATGGCCTATGCTCAATGTGTTAATCAGTTTCCTTTTGCACACCAAAGATTAACTTTTACACTTTTGAGAAACAATGTGATAATGAGTAATCTAGATGTAAGGGAAAAAAGAGATGAAAACACAAAGCAGTAACGATCATTTTGGACGCAAATGTATATCATTTCTGGTACTGAAATACCTAATAGAAGCTCTGATGGCATCTAAATCATCCTCTCCACAGCCTTTCTATCTGCTAATTATTAAAGTACTATAACCTTGTGTTATCTTTATCTATTCAACAAGATTTTAAATGTGAAACACTCTGGCTACTATAGATAGATTTAATTTGTGTAAGACTCAATTAGTTTTTTTGTAGGTAGGATAAAATATGTATGCAATAGATATTTTGTGTTTATGAACACTAGCTAAGAGTCAAGATGTATTTTAAATTCTGTGAAGTTGGAGGAAGTACGTTAGCTGTTCTGGGACTCTGTTTTTGTTTTTCATATGTAAAGATGTATTTAAAGATCCTTTCAACTTGGTTTTGCTTAAACTGTGCTACATTTTCCTTGAGAGAAGTGAATAGTCATGTCACATTCATCATAATCATTAGTATTTGTTTCCCTTCCTCCACAATGTTAACAGTAGTTATATGAAATTGTAATATTATGAGAATTTTTTGCCTGTCTGAATTTTCTAAGTTTTATATGGCTAACCTCTATTTTGTAAGATTTTTAAAAGTGATAAAATATACATACCATAAAATTTACCATTTAATCATTTTAAGTGATTCAGTGACATTATGTGTACTCATATTGTTGTGCAACCATCACCACCATCTATCTCCAGAACTTTTCATCTTCCCACATTGAAACTTTGTATGCATTAAACAACAGCTCCCCATTCCCCTTCCCTATCCCTGGCATCTACCATTCAATTTTCTGTCTCTATGAATTTGCCTACTCTATGTATCTCATATATATGAAATCATATGATCTTTGTCCTTTTGTAACCAGCTTATTTCACTTAGCATAATTTCTTTAGAGTTCACTCATGTTGTCTCATGTGTCAGAATTTCATTCCTATCTAAGACTGAATAATTTTCCATTGAATGTATGTACACATTTTTGTTTATCCAGTCATTTGCTGATGGATATTTGGGTTCTTTCTATCTTTTGGCTATTGTGAATTCTGTCATGTGAACAATGCTGTATATTGGTGTATAAATATCTCTTCGTGTTTTTGTTTTCAACTCTCTTCTATATATCCAATTTTAGAAGTGGAATTAATGAACTATATGGTAATTCTAAACCTATTTTTTTAAGAACCCCCATACAGTATTAGTTTTGAGCATCAACATATACTACCAGATTTTACTCTTCAGAGAAGACTCTTGTTTGGCATAGGCTAAAAATTTCAAGGCAAGTTGAGGTGGTACCTTTTTTAGTAAGTTAGTGATGTATACTTATTACTAGAAAGGGTTTGCTCCAATGCTTTGAGCTTATTTTGATGTTGGCTTTACCACTATGTGTCTTTCTTTCTTTCTTTCTTTCTTTCTTTCTTTCTTTCTTTCTTTCATCTTTCTTTCAGTTTATTTATTTATTTTGAGAGAAAGGGGGAGAGAGAGAGCACCCATGAGCATGCATGAGTGGGGAGGGGCAGAGAGAGAGGGAGAGAGAATCCCAAGCAAGTTCCATGCTGTCAGCACAGTGTCTGATGTGGGGCTCCACCTCACGAACTGTGAGATCATGACCTGAGCTGAGATCAAGAGTTGGATGCTTAATCACCTGAGCTACCCAGGTGCCCCACCACAATGTGTCTTTAATGACACATCTATGCATACACCATAATTACAAACCTCATTTGTGACTTATATGCTGACTATAAAAAACATTAACAGTTCTTACCTCATTTTCCATTTCCTTAGCTATGCATTTTTTTGTGCTAATAACCACTTACAAACTCTTTAATTCTCTAAACGTTTACAATCTAAATATTTTGCTGAAGTATGTCTCCTTTTTTAGAGTTAGCATTGTTGCTAAATGTCATTAGGAAACCTTAGTAAATATCAGTCCTCTGGACATGAGACTTAACTCAGTGAGAACTTAACACAATGAAAACTTACTTATGAGGACTTAAAAAGAGGGTTCTGTCTTTTTTGCTTAGTAGCATTACTTTCAATACAAAAAAACAGAATTGAATGCTTCCAGCTACATATGTTACCTAATTTTTTCCCCTTCAGGTTTACATTATTATCAGTTTAGAGCATCTTTCTACATGATGATGTCTCTAAGAAATAGAAATATCAGCTGAAACCTGAAACCTAAATTCTCAGGAATTTAACTTAAATTTTTCTATGAAAGGACTATTGGAGGACCAGCCACACCTACTACTTAGTATTCATAAAAGAAAAAAATAAATAGAGGAAGAGAGATACATTTCCTTTGATGGGAATTTCATTTTGGCAAACTTATATACAAAATTTTTAAAGTGTTGTTTTTTTTCCTTTATTTTAGAAAAATCCAAGGCAGACAATTTGATGGACAATGTATTCTAGGAGTAGAAGAGTATTAAAAAAGATAACTTTTTAAGTCTCTGTGGGAAAGAACCAAAATCATATCTTCTGGGAAAAGGAAACATGTAAAATCAATGCAAAATTAATAGATTATTAAAATTCCTCACTAAAAATGGACATTTATTATCATATTTTTATACCACATTCATCATCTTTTCATCAGAAGACTTTAGTGGTATCAAAGTCCCAGTTTCAATGTGAGAGTGAAGTTGGGTTAGCTAAGTTTCTTCTGGTAAAGAAAACTTTTTCTGTGGCATATTAAAATAGTTATATTCAGTATTGAAGATCACTGTGGATATATGATCTATTACATAGTATATTGCTTTAAAACAAGTCAATAGGCTGAATTGACATTTGTTACATAGGTGCTCAAAAAATGGGAGAGATTTCAAAATATTTGTAGATATATAAAACAAAATTTTCAAAATTTCCTTCAAGGGATAGCCTATTACTTGCTTTAGTGGCCAATAATCTGAAAATGAGATGTTTCAGAAGAAGAAAGAAACTTCAAGAAATTCAGGTCTATTTCCCACAGTGGACAGGGTCTCCACAGTGGCAGAGAATTGGCTTTCTATTTTCCATGGAACTGCCTTTTTTTTTCTCTCTACACATACTCTTTCTCTTTTAGCATTGCCAATATGAAGAAAAAACTAGGTGTTTTGTTTTAAACTGAAAGACTCATATTAGTTTTTCTGGATTAAAGAGCTACAATATGCCTTTCAAAGAGGGATCTATGAGAAGTAGTCAATGAACATATACATTCATTTATAAACATTTATTGAACACCAAATACATTTTAGGATCTCTGTAGTATATTGGAGGGACAGTGTTTATCAAGATCAGACATGTGCCTCTTCTCTGAAAGTTTTAAGAGTGGTGAGGAGGAAAAATTTATAAATCAATCATACTAAATTATATATAATTGGCAATTGGGATAATTCTCTGAAGGAAGAGAACAGTTTATTGAAAATGTTTGACAAAGGAAGTGATCAGGCTTGGGCTGCAAGAATGATTTCTCCTAAGAAAATGATACATACTTTGATTTGTATTTCCCTGATGATGAGTGATGTTGAGCATTTTTTCATGTGTCAGTTGGTCATCTGGATGTCTTCCTTGGAGAAGTGTCTATTCATGTCTTTCGCCCATTTCTTCACTGGATTATTTGTTTCTTGGGTGTTGAGTTTGATAAGTTCTTTATAGATTTTGGATACTAACCCTTTATCTGATATGTCGTTTGCAAATATCTTCTCCCATTCTGTCAGTTGCCTTTTAGTTTTGCTGATTGTTTCCTTCGCTGTGCAGAAGCTTTTTATTTTGATGAGGTCCCAGGAGTTCATTTTTGCTTTTGTTTCCCTTGCCTCTGGAGACATGTTGAGTAAGAAGTTGCTGCGGCCAAGATCAAAGAGGTTTTTGGCTGCTTTCTCCTCAAGGATTTTGATGGCTTCCTGTCTTACATTGAGGTCTTTCATCCATTTTGACTTTATTTTTGTGTCTGGTGTAACAAAGTGGTCCAGGTTCATTTTTCTGCATGTCGCTGTCCAGTTTTCCCAGCACCACTTGCTGAAGAGACTGTCTTTATTCCATTGGATATTCTTTCCTGCTTTGTCAAAGATTAGTTGGCCATACGTGTGTGGGTCCATTTCTGAGTTCTCTATTCTGTTCCATTGATCTGAGTGTCTGTTCTTGTGCCAGTACCATACTGTCTTGATGATTACAGCTTTGTAGTATAGCTTGAAGTCTGGAATTGTGATGCATCCTGCTTTGGTTTTCTTTTTCAAGATCGCTTTGGCTACTCAGGGTGTTTTCTGGTTCCATACAAATTTTAGGATTATTTGTTCTAGCTCTCATGCACTATAATTTAAAGATGAGTTGGATTTAACTCTTGAAGGTAAATAGGATGAGGGTAAGTGGGGAAAATAAGATGTGAAATATAAACCCATGCATTAAGTAAGATAAAGGGTTAGTGACTATGGCATCAGAAGAAGGTATTTTTTGTTGTGTTGTTTTAGAAAATAGATGAAAGTTGGGCATGCTGTATTCTGAAAAGAGAGACCTAGTAGAGAGAGAGAAAGAGAGATTGAACATACAGAAGAGATAGGTAGAAGTTGTTGGAGCAAGGTGTACAAAGAAGTGAAAGATTGGGAAGGCATGAGGTGATGATAAAAGTATAGAATTAACCATGAAGGAATGGAGGTATACCTCTTTCTCTGAGCACGAACAAAAGGAAGAAGATGGTTGAGACTTAACCAAGTATGCAGTGGCATTTAAGGCAAGATCATCTGCTAAGAATGAGGAGGTTAGGGTTAGATGGAGAGCTCACATGAATGCTAAGTAAATACATGGGAGAGATGACAAAAGATCAGTAAAAAAATTGATAAATTGTGTTGAAGTTCCTATGAAATTAGACCCAAAATCTGGGGAGTTAAACTTGTTGATGAGAAATGGCCCATCATGAGGTAATCATAGTGTTCCATTTAGATGTGGAAGGATTTTAGGCCAGCAGGGTCAATGGACAAATCAGGGGCACATAGTTTAAGTCTAAAAGTGGAGTAGGAATGAGAGAGCTGGTATGATAGAAAGCTATAGTCAGGGAGAGGTATTTTTGGGTTAAGTATTAGAGTTGGTTGAAGAGAAATTTCAAAGTGGGGCCATGGGAGAGATTTATTTAAGTGTATTGAAGCCACTGGAATTGAAGAGGTCAGATAGAGTTACTAAAGTATACTGAAGCCCTGGAATTGAAGACATCAAAGTTCATTGAAGCTAGGATTTTAAAAGGAATTGTTTCCCCCTAAAAGATAAAAAAGTAACATAGAGACAGAGAATCAGATAATCATGTACTAATTAGATTAGGCATATTGATAGGATAATATTCCTCCAAAGTAGTAGATAGCAAAATTTTTCCTTTTATATTCATTTAATTTCAGTTTTCTTGTTATTGAACAGTCACACAAAACCATTTGTATATTGCATACATTCATATATTAAAATTAAACCCACTGACATTATGGAACAGAATTATGAAATAATAATTAGACCATTAAAAATTTGAATGTTTTCACAGTGATTTATCCCTTATAAAACTAATATACTTTTTTGTTCCTCCTGTTTCCTTATTGCTATAGCCTAAGACAATGCCCAACACATGCTATATCATGATATATGCATAATGAAACCATAATAATGTCAATGTTGACATTACAACATTAGCAGAGCATTAAATTCAAATAATATAATTAGGAATCAAGGTCATAGTCAGATATGCTTCATATCAAACCTGCTAAAATAATGTAGAGAAAAGGGAAAATGTGGTGAAGTTCACAGATATTTGCAATGGGATGTATATAGATGTAAAGAGAATGGAGGTGAGGCAAAGAAAGAAAATGAATTCCCTCTGCTTATTACCAGGCCCTGTTTAATTAAGAAGGAAAGTTGAGACTCCTCATTAAGTGGTAGCCTGTTTGGTTTAATATTTGTTTCTTGGTGATCTTCAGAAGACTTTGGCCAATATGATTTAATAACTTCTCATAATAAAACATACCATGTAATGACTCTGGTCACCAATTGCAGTGTGTGTTGGGGGTTGGGTGGGATGTCCCACACCACCAAGCATCTGGATGTCCTACAATTCAACTGAATCTGACACCACCTATCCGGAGATTGCATCAGATCCCATAGGTTAGTGGCTCAGTTTCATAAGACTTCCCTCCTCTTTAGATGCCAATTGCAAGCCCAGGTTGTTACCTGTACTTCTGACCCATTAGCTATAAATCATAGGTTCCCATGACCCCTTCCTGGAGTTCAATTAACTTTCTAGAGCAGCTCACAGAAACCAGGAAACCAGTTTACTTGCTAGATTACTAGTTTATTACATGGGATATGAAAAGATATGAGTTAAGGTGAAGAGATAAATAGGATGAGGCCCCGAATGAAGGAGCTTTTGTCCTCATAGAGTTTGGGGTCCAACAGGGTGGCATGTGGATGAGTTCTGGTTTGTCAGCCTGGAATCTCTTTGAACCTTGTCATTTTGAGTTTTTATGGAAGCTTCATTACATAGACACGATTGATTAAATCATTGGCCATTAGTATTGAACTCAATTTACAGCCTCTCTCTCCTTCCCAGAGATCTGGGGGTAGGACTGAAAGTTCCAGTCTTCTAATTGCATGGTTGTTTCTCCTTGTGATCAGCCCCCCCATCCTTAGGTACTTTACAAAAGTCACTTCATTAACATATACACAGATGTGGTTAAAAGAGGTTTGTTATGAGGGCACCTGGGTGGCTCTGTCGGTTGGGTGTCTGACTTCGGCTCAGGTCATGATCTCACGGTTCATGGTTCAAGCCATGCATTGGGCTCTGTGCTGACAGCTCAGAGCCTGGAGCCTCCTTCAGATTCTGTGTCTCCCACTCTCTTTGCCCCTCCCCAGCTCACACACATTCTCTCTCTCAGAAATAAACATTAAAAAAAATTAAAAAAGAGTCAGGGGTTTGTTATGAATATCAAGACACCTTCATCATTCTTATCATGGAGGAAATTCCAAGAATTTAAGGAGCTCTGTGCCAGGAATGTGGATGAAGACCAAATATATATTTATTATAAATCACAATATCATACCATGTTTGCCTCTTTCACTTCTGATACTTGAAAAAAATATGCATTTGTATTAGTTCTCTTTTGTACCAAATCTAGTTAAAAGTGAAGAGCAGTACTCATATCTGAATGAACACAAATGTGCTTGTGAAATCCTTTCTTTTATTGAGATACCATTGATGTGGAAGTTGTCTATGTGTTTATCATTATTGTTGTTATTTTAACTTGCTAATGATTTAATGACTTTCCTCAGAAAGTTTGAATTTCTTAGAGCATTTTCTTTTCCTAACTTCAGTGCTTGGTGATATACAATCTCTTATTATGTTTTTGGTAAGAAACTGCCAGACACCTCTATGCCTGGATGGATAGAGGAAATCACCTTCCTTGAAACAGACTTTCCTTGAGATATGAGTCACTTGAGTACACTACTAAGTTAGAAAACATAAAATGAGTAAGCATCCATGGCTTTAGAGGAAAAGTGTAACAGAACTTTTTGTGGCTAGACAAGGATACTTCTCTTCAGATTCAATGGTCTGCTGGCAGGGCTGGCTTCACAGGTATGGGGCCGGTACAATCACACAAGATCTGCTCAGAAGGGCTCCACATTTGGGGCTGGATGTTCTGTAGCTATTATGAAATTCTTAATAATTTTGTTTTAGAATTTGTATTTTGTAAGGGAAGTATGATGGTACATTGGAGCATGTGTTGGGTGATTGGAGCCTCAGCTCACTCCTGATCACTCCTACTATTTACCTAGGATGGGTTCTTGGCTGTCTGCTCCCTAGTGCCTCACACCCTGGCCATGCTTAGCCTTTCCTTCCCTGTCTGCATTCCATGACTGCTGCAGCCCTCTGTTTGAGGTGGCAACCAGGTTAGATTGACACGAGGAGGTTGTGTGGTGCTGCCATCCCTCTTTGGCCCTAGTAGTACCATGTAAACAAACATGGGAGGTTCATGGTCAGCATGTGCCTCATAGAATCTTGGAGTGCATCAAGGTAGTGGCCATCCCTTCCTTGGTTTGGCAACTCCATGGTGATTTGGTAGGTGACTTGGTAGGGGAGAGTCTTTTGCCCACCTCCCTCCCAGGTACCAAATTCATCCTGGTGTTGAAGTTATGGTCCCTTGGTGGTTGCCTATCCACCATGGATTGAGGCAGCAGAACTATGGGAAGGGGAGATGAATTAACTTCCCTGGCCATGGCTGTGCAGGCACCTGACAACCACGGGGAGCTGAATCCCAGCTGCTGGTGGGTCATATGTACAGAATTGCAGCTGGGATCCCTGGGCACCTGTGAAGGTCTGCACTTATCCTACAAGTATTCCCCTGTCTGAGAGAGCATTAAATGGCATTAAATTCATTAAATAGCAAATAAAACCCACCGTGACACAGTGAGAGAGGGACAGTAGAAGAAAGAAAAATGTTTTATAGTGTAATATTTTTATTGACACTTTTTCCTGTCTTTTGAACAAGAGGTTCTTCATTTTCCTTTTGCACTGGACTTTACAAATTATGTAGCTGGCCTTGTCTATAGAGCTTGTTCCTAGATGGTTGGGGGTCAATGAGTCTTGTGGGAGGAAAGGCCTTGGAGACCTCTCTGATGGACAAAAGTGGCATTGACTGACATCTGATGGCTGGTAGGGACCCACAGGTTCACATAGGGAAACTTGTAAGAAAATAGGGTAATCTGGATTGTTGACCTTGAAGAACAATTAGGGCCTAGAACAGGCATCAAAAAAATCAGTGGTAGGTAACAGTCAATATCAAAGAATGAATGTGGTGTGGGCCAGACTGTAATGAAGTATTTGCCTCGTGTAATCTGGCACATAGGAGGCAGAAGGAGGTACCTGCAACTCACCTCCAAAAGGTTGTTGCCGTGTCAGGTAAGAGCTCAGTATTGCAGTATTATTTAAGAGACACTGGAAATTCTTCTCTTTTATGTGAAAAACTTTATGTAAATTTTCAAAGAATGTGGATTAACAAAATATATCAAGGAGACGTATTTGAACTGGAGGCCCCTGATTTGCAGGTCACAAGCCTGCTAGTTGTGGCATCATGTGTAGCTGAGGCTATAAATCCTTCTTCAACTTAGCCACTCTGACTTAATTTTCATACCCAGGGGAAAAATTGAGCATCTGAGTAGGATATTAAAGATATATGAATTCACATTCAAGTGTGGGGCTATGCAAGGACTCAGATTGTAAAGGAGTTTGCTGCAGGTTGGAGGAGACATATAGGCCTCAGAATGTGAAGACCTGGTTTTCAACAGTGTCAGTGAAAGAAACAACAGCTGTGTTGGGCTAAGGGGGCTTTCTTGTTTCTGGGCTTAAAGTGGGAAAGAGTAGGTCTTAAGGGAGAGGGATGATGGGCCTTCAATTAATGAAATCAGGTTGGTGGAGTGATTCAGTGGAAAATACAAGAAGTAACCAAACGTACAATCCCAGTCAGTGATAAGGGCCATACTGGTTTCATTGCTAGAGAAACTTGGTTAAATGCCCCAGATATTAAAACAGAGAGCTTACATTTACATTTTCTTCTTATTTATGGAAATTCAATATTTCAGGAGAGATTAAAGTAGTATCAACTTAGAGTAAATGTTTTATGACTTTATGGCCAGGTATTGACTCATAATGATATTATTCAATATTTATTAAGCAATAAATATTTATGGAGACTGACACTATCCTAGGCTAAGTATGTGTATCAGGTGTTTTATTTGGCAACTACATTCATCATAAAATTTCTTAAGTTTTAACTTAAGGGAATGTGAGGGAATGAAGATATAAAATTCCACTCATTCCTTCATTCATTTATTATGCACCATGTAGCAGGTTATATGTTGGGTACAACAGCAACTCAGATATTTATGCTTGTTGTTTTCATGGTGCTTACAGTCTAGTAGATGCAAGAAATATTAGACAAACACTTGCACAAACTTGAATTCTATTAGGTGCTATGAAGGAGAAGCATAGAGTGCTTTGAGGCAATAATATGAGGATGTAACCTGGTTGCTGAGGAAGAGACACTTAAACTGAGACTTGAAGGATGAGAAAAAGGCATATAATAAAGAGTGGGGGATGGAAAGGAGCAGGGTGAAAAATACTTCTGTTTGAGGGAACAGTCTATTGATGGTTGAGTACAAAGAACTGGAAGGAGGTTTGGGAGCGAAGGATCAGTGATCAAAGGGGACAGAGTGGTCCACTGAGGCCAGAAAGAAAGTTCCTCACTATTGTGTATCTACTAAGAGGCCCATTTGAAATATATGGATATGTAATGATACCAATACATATAGTATGCATAAGAATTCACTGTTTTAAATATATATTCATTTACCTAATTTCCAAAGAAATAAAATTCCGTGTTAATTTTGTTACTTTAATTTCTTTTTTGGAAATAATACCTTATGGATATTAGTTTACTATCTCCTACTTTCTCTTAAAAAATTCTACTGTGAAATATAGTATACATTCAGAATTATTCATGGCTGAATAAACTATTTTAAAGCAAACATCTGTGTAACCACCACTCAAAGCAAGAAAGAAAATGGAGCCAGCTCCTTCAGCCCTGCCTGTGTGCCCCTTTTCAATTACTATTCTCACCAAAGATACTGAGCGGCTTGACTTTTTTAAATAGAATTTGAAAAATTGAAATATATTTCACATAACATAAAATTCACCACTTTCAAGTATGCACTTTAGTTGTTTTTAGTATATTTACTATACTTCGTAGCCATCACCATGATCTAATTCCAGAACTTCTCCATCTGTGTCCCCCAAATCCTGTACTTATTAGCAGTTAGTTCTAATTCCTTCCATTTAACTTTTTCTGGCAACTACTAATCTACTAATTGTCTCTATGGATTTACCTATTCTGTATGTTTCATATAAATGTTATCAAACCATATTTGGTCTTCTATGTTTGGCTTCTTTCACCTAGCGTAATGTTTTCAAGATTCATCCATGTTGTAGCATGTGTCAACACTTTTAACTAATTGTACTAATTCATTGTGTCAAATACAATTTGTTTAGCCATTCAGCACATTTTATTTGGCCATTCATCAGTTGATGGACATTTGAGTTGTTTCCATGTTTTGACTGTTTTTTTTAATGTTTATTTATTTTTGAGAGAGAGAGACACAGGGTATGGGTGGGAGAGGATCAGAGAGAGAGAGGGAGACACAGAATCCAAAGCAGGCTCCACACTCTGAGCTGTCAGCACAGAGCCCGACGTGGGGCTCGAACACATGGGCCATGAGATCATGACCTGAGCTGAAGTCAGATGCTTAACCAACTGAGCTACCCAGGCACCCCATGTTTTGACTGTTTTTGAACAGTAATGCCACGAACAAATTTTTATGTAAGCATATGTTTTTAATTCTCTTAGGCAAATTCATAGGAATGGAATTGCTGGACTTTTTTTTTTCTATCTCTGCTGTATTTAGTAGGGTTTGGGACATAGGAGCTATCAATAAAAAGTGATTTAACGGAATTAAAGTAGATGGCTGTCATGAGCTAGGTGTTGGAAGAGGACATCAAGAGGCTATGACCACCAGTTGACCCATGAGCTAGACCCAGGCGGTCAGAGGCTCCATACCCCATCCCTTGTCCTTGGAATGTATGTTCCATCTACTATGAATCCATACTGGCTCAAAGGATGCGTCCTTGAGACAATAATGTATTGTTGAAGCTCTCTTGACTGTATTTATGACTGCACCACATTTAGGCTTTTAATATAAACTTTTAAGATTCTGGGACACTAGAATGGAGTGGAGATCTGTCTTGTCTTATGGCTAAGACAAACCTTGTATGTAAGTTCCTTGCTTATTAAACTTGCCACCCACCAATCTGGAGTGGCCTGCCTGTTTAGTCTGGCAGGGACAGACTGTATATGGGGGCTAGTCTCAAATTTCACGTAGGGAACTCCCAAGGTTGAGAACCAATGCTATCCCTGCTCATAGAAACACACTAGGAGAGAATAATTGGAAACTTCTTATGTTCTACAACAAAGATGCAGGTATGGAAGCGTTGAAAAACCTAGGGCATGGAAAAGATACAACTACTGGTGCAGAAAAGATTTCAGGGCTCAGGTCTTAGATTCTGTCTTGATATCAAGACATTTGAGTAACAGAATTATTGCCTTATAGGGAAGTGTCTGAACACAGACTTGGCCCTTCTGGCAAGATGAGGGTAAAATCCCAGGAGCACCTTCTTTATGGTCCTTGGATCTGGTGAATCTCATTCTTCTCAGGTTATAGATCATTAAGATCACTTTGGACACATCCCTATGACTAACAGAGGGTGACAACGGTAGAGTGAATGTTAATCTCCCCCCTGCCCCGTGTTCTTCTCATATATTTTTTGATGTTTACTATGACTTTCAAATAGAACTAATTTTTCCCCATTAGTTTTAATTTCACCATCAGTAAGTCCAACTCTTCTCCTACCAGGATCTGGGATAATTAACGGTTGAAGCAATGCAGGCAAAAATAACACATTCAGTAGATCATCTCAATTTCCCAATTATAAAGTTGATCTTAATGTTATTTTTAGAGCAGAGCTTCTTAAACTGTGGACCATAAACATGAATGACAGAGAGTCCAAGAAACCCTTGGAACTATATGCATAATAATATATGCATATTTGGGGAGGAAGAGTTCATTGTTTTTCTCAGGCTCTCAAAAGGTTTTTGTGAACATAAAGAGTAAATGACCATATCCCTAACATATCTTTGGAGGAGTCACATTTCTTCATTAATTCAATAAATATGTATTAAAAACATAATGTGAGACAGGCACTGTTTTGAGGCCAGGATACAGCTGTGACCAGACAGATAGATTCTTTTCCATAGATCTTACATACCAAAGAGAGAAACATTTCACAAGAAATGTCATGGAAATCAGAGAAGATAATGAAGGAAAATGCTCAGATTCTAATCTCAGAAATACACATGTTATTCAAGAATATATAGTGGAAAGTTCAGTCCCAGAGTTCTTATTCATGTAGTCAAATATTTGGACAGCTAACCTAATTTTTCACTTTCCACTGGATTCTTTACACATTGTAGACATAACTGTGGTGTCTTGAATGATTTAGTTTTCTCACTTGAAATGGTCTTGCAGCTTTGAGACTCTTCCAAAACTCTGAAATAATGCATGTTGGTACAAGGCAGCCCTAGTGTGGTTGAGACCGGATCATTTGCGGAAGCTCCATTTCCACTGTGTCTTCTTCCCCTTGCTCTCTTAGTTGGCTAGAATCCTGATAGTCCAGGTTAGCATTAATTGCCACTGGATGGAGCTATAGCATCAGGCAAATAATCTTTCCATAGATTTTTGGAGTAATTTTACCCTGACTTCGAGCTATCAATTTGTTTAGCTATAGTAGGCAAAGATTGTGATCTCCAGCAATATTTGGAGTTGCAGTATTTCATTACTTATTTTGTTATATTCCCCGAGTTCTTTTGCAGAGTCTTAAGACACATTTTTAAAAATAAAAAATGATAACTTGGCTTTGATAATTTTATGACACTCTTTAAGATAAGTAGAGAAATCCTGGAATGTTGCAAAACAAGACCAGTTTTTTAGGTATATTATATGTTGCTGATCTGTGCTTTATACAACCTTAATCAGTAATGGCATGACTTACACTCTCCTCACACTGGGGACCATTCAGTAGTTTCCTGTTGCCTTGAGATAAATTATAGAAATTGTATATTGAAGTACTTCTCAACTTTTACCAATATTTATATACTGGAAATTATATACAGGAATATAAGTGCTATTTTCAACACCATATCAGAAAGCTTTTAATTTATCTGAATATCTATCATCATCTATCTATTTCTATCCATAAACTATTTCTAATTGCTAGTAGTCTGTAATCATTATCAATGGAAGAATTTTTTCATGAAAAATATTATCTCTAAAATCACCTTAATTATTAATTCATTAATAATTCATTAATTACCAATGTTGGACTTAGAATCAGGCTCTTAATCAAGACTTTTATAAAATACCAAAATAAATGTCCTAAAACAGGTTAGACAAGCACACTACTTTACTGTGGTTGGTTTTTCTAGTCATTTGCTTAATTTATAGGAGATGAAAAGAAATGGCTTCTTAATGTTAAAAGTTTCTATGGCACCTTCACAATGAATAAGAGTAAATTCTCATTTGAAAAGCATGTTTAGGAAATTTAAAGATACACTTTGTGATTACAATATCAGTTCCCTGGATTGTAGAGTAAAATAAAAGCACATCTGCCCAACTCATGAATTCTTTTTTAACTGATTCACACATTAAATGTCACAGGTAACACTTGTCAAAAAGACAGGGATATATGGGCAGATTATATATATATTTGTTGTTGTTGTTGTTGGACAGACCTGACATTGAATTCTAATTTTAGATCTTACTTAAATAGCCTGATGGTAGACAAGAAGGGTCTGGAAAATTTGGGATATCGCCCCAAGAAATTTGTACTTAACAGAAAACACCTTAGTATTTTCATCAGTGATGAATTCTTGAGAGAAGAAGTCATGTGATCAAAATCTCTCTCCTCTAAGGTTTGAAGTGGAAGCATTCGATTGGCTGGGTGTAAGTTGTATGCCCACACCCACATCTTGGCTGCCATTGGGCAGAGACAGGTGATTTCTCCTCTTTTGCTCTTGTAATAAAAGACGAGGACTCTGCATCCTGCCAAGAATACATGTCTTGGGGAACTCCTCCCAGAGATGAAAGAGGTTTGGATGCTGGGCACTAAAATGATGAATTAATTTCTGCATCTTTGGGTTCAGTTTCTGTAGCTGATTCATTTTGTATCTGCCATTTTTTTTCAGCATACAGTGACCATTCATGTGCATGTATTCATTCAGTAACTGAGTGCCTGCTCTGTACAAGGCTAGCCCAATGCTCTTAGGGAGCTTAATTCTATTTGGAAGAAATTGATGATAAGCAGATAAACATAAAAACTAAATACAGTATTTTAAGGAGAGATAAGTGCTAAGAGAACGATGGAAGCGGTAGAGACAGAGAGGGATTGGGAGGAAGTCAAAGAATGCCTTTGTGATGTGTGACTTCAACTAAAAAAACAGTTCATGGGCTACAGGACTGACTGTAGAGGACAGCCAGGTCATTGCAATAATCTAGGTGAGGCATTCTGGATCTTTGAGCTTTCTGAGTATAGTGTGCTGTTGTTTCTCTGTTTGCCTCTGGAGGTCCATTCTCTGCCCTTCTGAGTCCTGTGGAGTATGTCACTTTGACTTCTTTGCCTTTGGCTTCCAAATGAGCTTGGCCAACTGGAGATGAGATCAGGAAACTGAAAGGTGAAAGGAGGAAAAGGCCTGAGTATTTATTCCTTACTGCGTATCCCCTATACCTCTGGACCATGGTGTTGGCAATTGCTGTCTTTCTCCTTGCAGCCACATTTCCTGTTAGGTGGCCCCTTTCTCAGAAGTACAGCTCTCTCTGGGTTTTGGTAACATGACTCCTGATCTTGCTCCTTCAGGCTGTGAGGTGATAATGGCTTCCAGCTATTTTAAGTCCCTGATGCTTCACTATCCCTTACATCTCTATAAACAGTCCCCTTCTTCAACTCTTTTCAGTTAATCCTTTGGATGTGTGCATGTAATTTGGGGGAGAACTCTGATACAGATAGTGTGAATGGAAAAGAAGGGATGGATGTGAGAGACACTGTGGTGGTAGCTACAGGGTTTGGCATCTGACTGGGTATGGTGAGGGAGATGGAGAAAGAATAACATAACAAAAGGTAAAACATGCTATCCCTCTGGAAAACTTGACTTGAAAAGTGTAGCTTCAATAGGGTAGAGAGGATAGAAGCTAAATGGCCTCTTTTCCAATTTTTCTTAGACTGTTTCTGCTTCAACAGATTCTCACATTATTGAGAATCTATAATTTAGAGTCAGTGTTAGGTTAACACTCACTGTTCTTTTTGTGTGTGTGTGTGTGTGTGTGTGTGTGTGTGTGTGTGTGTATGATTGTGATGAAAGCACTTTTAGGAATGTTGAAAATGAAATACAGAGACAGATTTTATAGTTGCTGGAGTACAAAATCAGTTGAATTTACATTTTTGCTGGGACTCTGTTTAATGTTCTTCGTATGTTAGTTTTCTTGTCTAAGCTAGAAAGATAGCAATTTTAATACAAGGACATTGTAAAGACCTCATGCTTCTTTGGCATTACCCATTGTATTTAGATGACATTTGACAAATACCTTTAAACAGTTCTTATTTGAGTGTAGTAGACATGCAGTTAAGGTCTTACCTCCGCTGCATCTCAGACCTACTTGTGGCATGATGAGCTGTACAATTGTAATGGCCATTGTAACTATTTATGTAAATGTCTATTTCCCAACTAAGTTGTGAAATCTTTGAGAACATGATGGTATCTTATTCATTTTGAATATACAAGGCCTCAGATTCACAGTACGTGCCACATATAACTGCATTTGAGTGTTCTTGTCTATCTCATGCTCTTCTGAAGCAATGCTCCTGGCAAGTTTGTTCTTCAGCCTTAGATGCTGGGGCATTGGACTCTGGGCTCCTGTTTCCTGCCTGAGTTTATTTGTGCTCAACATATCCTAGGGATTCGATACTGTTTATTGGACAAAGAAATAAAGATGGAGAGGCAATCCATCTTTTTATTTCCTCTTCCCTTTGGCTACAAATATTATTGAACAGCCATCAAACTGAAGATGAACCAGAGAGGGATATGTTTTTGCCCTCCATTGGCTATTAATTTGATAATTAAGAAATGAATTCTGAAAATTTGGCTCAGTAATATATAGTTACAATATGGCAATGCATAATTGATTCTATACTTTAATCTGAAAAAGGCCATTTAGAAGTAGGTATGGAATGCTTTCCATTTAAGGACATGCCTCCATAAAGATTCAAAGGATTAAGATTTAAAGATTTAAAACCCCTAACTAAGTTACACATGACTCATACTCTGAAATGTTCCCCATTAAGGAAAAATTGATCTTCTAGGACTTGAACTTCTCTTCTAGGTTGTTTTTTATGCTTTCAAAAACCATTAGGACTTTATTTTACTTTTTCATGTGTAACTTGGTGCTAATGAACTTAAAAATTTATCCCCACTATTACAAATGGCTAATATTCACTGAAGTGATGCTTTCAAACAAAGAAAAATTAGAAATAATTGCTTCTCAGTTCTTGCTGGTCCCAAATAGTAACAGTAGGATTAGGTCTGAGTCTAGGGAAGGCTTAGGCCAAAAAAATACGGCCTCAACAAAACCAGAAGAAATAGGAAAAGAAAAGTTGATGCCTTCATTTAGAAGGAATTGCAGTCCTGTACCTCCACTGCTCTCTCTTGCCATCAGCCAGTTAGAAGCTGTCCTGAATCAGGGACTTGAGAAAATGCAATTGAATTAGACTGGTTGTTTTAATGCTTATAGGCACCAAGCTTTGTGACTTAGTCTAAAAAGGTGGAAATTGGGGCGCCTGGGTGGCGCAGTCGGTTGAGCGTCCGACTTCGGCCAGGTCACGATCTCGCGGTCCGTGAGTTCGAGCCCCGCGTCAGGCTCTGGGCTGATGGCTCAGAGCCTGGAGCCTGTTTCTGATTCTGTGTCTCCCTCTCTCTCTGCCCCTCCCCCATTCATGCTCTGTCTCTCTCTGTCCCAAAAATAAATAAAACGTTGAAAAAAAAATTTAAAAAGGTGGAAATTGACTAATGAATTTGGTATGGTAATTAGGTTTTAACTGACTTTTCTAAATGTATCTATTTTTAACTGAAGATTTGTTGTCCCAGTCTATAAAACCCAAGAAGGTATAAGTGGAGTTCTTAATTATGTAAAAATTTTATTTTCTCCCTCCATTTCTTAAAAAGATTCTCATGGAGATTCATAAGACTTTGCATTAGGGAAACCTTTGCTGCCTTTTGGAAATGGTTCCCCCCCCCCCCAATGTTTCTATATTTAATCCTTTCATAGCATGCTGTTTATCTTTAACTTTGCTTGTAAGAAGTCACTTATATTTTCCTTAAGATACTGAGACTTACCAGATCATAAAGATTCATAGAAAGCTATTTGTCAGCTTTTGTCCTGGCTTTGATTTTGGAAACTCTGTTTTTTTTCTATTTCTCATTAACAGACTGATAAGGCAGATATTTTGTGATAACAGTGGTGGGAAATTTTCTTTTTTTTAAGATTTGAAATTGCACCAATATTCTTGTAAAAATTTTAATTGCTTTAGCGCCATCTTGTGGATCAATTATCTGTAGGGATCAAGTCTATTGAATGTGATAAACGATGCATGATACCTGTTTTTCTATCTTTTTTGTTATGATAAAGACCTTAAAGTTTTTTTTCAATAAAATGGTAAATTTTATTCTTATGGTCTACTGTATTACTCAAGAAATTCTAAATATTCCATAGTTATTTTTAGGAAGCAATCCAAAGGTTAACCTGATAAATCTGAGATTATTGTAATAAATAATTCAAACCAAGACCAGCCAGTAGAAACAGATGGTGCTTCTGGAAGAACTTGAAAATTTTCCACTCTTAAATGAACATAAACCTTCTGCCTGGAGATGTGCAACTACATGGATTTAGGAGCATGCCTGTAAATCTATGTGGTTACTTTTTTTCTTTCTTTCTTTCTTTCTTTTTTTTTTTTTTTTTTGTGGTCTCCAGTCACATTCTTTTAATTTGATGCTTCTCAAGGTATGGAACGCAGAGGCTAACTCAAAACACAAGAGAACAAGTTCTGGTTATTCTCAGTTTATGGTGCTATCTTTCCTCTTCCTGTGATTGCTTCCTGCTTCTCTGTTTTGCAAGTGAGACTGTGTATTCCAGTAAAAGGACAAAAGACATTTTAGCAAGCTTTTATTATATCTAAGCCTGGGTTTAACTCCCTAAATAACTGAATAGGCATATAATCCCATGGATTTCTTAAGGTAGCAAGTTGAGTCTAGATGGATTATTACATTTTTTTTTTTCTGAGACTTTTCAAATGATTAGCAGCACTTCTGTGGACAATTGTATTTGAGAGTTAACAACTGGTTGAGATGAATAATCTGAAGGGAAAATAAATATCCACTCCAAAAAAAAAAGACAGAGAGAAAAATAAAATAAAGTCAATGCATGTGATACTATTCTGTTGACTGGATTTTGATAAAATCCTTGTGCACACATACACACACACACACACACACACACACACACACACACACACACACACACCTATGAACTTAAAGTGTGTCTGGTAAAGTTGAGCTTGTCCAAATAATTTTTTCCAGGGGAAAAATTGACTCATTGACTCATAAGAATTATATTACAGAACGATGTGAAGTAATACTGGACATGTAATTGTCACCTGATTTATTGGTTTCAATTTTATTCTTAATTTTTTCTAACTGACTATTTTATTTATTTATATTTTAACTAATCATTTTATAAGGAGATGGAATTGCTTACACAAACACATTGTCTGAATATTTGTGTCCTGGCAACATGCTGACATTAAAAAATATAGTAGGGCACCAAATTCTGACCAAGATGTGCAGAAACTAAATCGCTCATACACGGCAGGGGGGGATGTAAAATGATACAGTCATTTAGAAAAGAGTTTGGCAGTTTCCAAAAAACCTAAACATCCAACTATAATACAACTTAGTGATTGCATTCCTGGTGTTTATCCCAGAGAAATAAAAACTTATGTTCACACAAAAACCTGTACATGAATGTTTATAGCAGCTTTATGTGTAATGACCAAGCACTAGCAAAAACCCAGACGTCTGTCAACAGGTGAATGGTTAAACAAACTGTGGTATATCCATATTGTGGAATATTACTCAACAATTAAAAGAACAAACTATTGATACATGCAACACCTAGCTGAGTCTTTAAAGAATTATGCTGCGTAAAAAAAGCCAGTTCCAAAAGGGTATATACAGTGTGATTCCATGTATATGCATTCTTGAAATGACAAAATTTTAGAAACAAACAGATTAGTAGTTTCTGGGGGTTTAGCATGAGGGAAGGACAGAGAAATGGGTGTGGCTATAAAAAAGTAATATGAGGAATCCTTGTGGTAATAGAAATGGCCTGTAACTTTATTATGTTAATGTCACTATCCTGGTTGTGATACTGTACTATAGTTTTGCAAGAAGTTACCAGTGGGAAACAGATGTAAGCAGTATATGGGGTCTCTCTATATTATTTCTTTAAAATAAACTTTTTAAAAAATGTTTATTTATTTTTGAGAGAGATAGAAAGACAGAGTGTGAGCAGGGTGGGGCAGGGGGAGGGCAGAGAGGGAGACACAGAATTTGAAACAAGCTCCAGGCTCTGAGCTGTCAGCACAGAACCTGATGCAGGGCTTAAACTCACAAACTGTGAGATAATGACCTGAGCCAAAGTCTGATGCTTAGCCGTCAGACTGAGCCACCCAGGTGCCCCTGTATATTATTTCTTACAACTGCATGTGATCTAGAATGATCTCCAAACTATTGTTTTATTTAATTAAACTATTGTTTAATTAAAAATATATAGTAGGATTAAAAAAAAATAGCTCAGAGCTGAACTGATGAATGTACACAGGGTTGTATCCTAAACTTTCCTACTTAAATTAAGTCTGTTATTAAAAATTTGAATCATACTATATAGCATCCTTATTGAGAAAGAGATACAATTTAATAACTTACTAGAATTATTTTTTTACTATATCATTTGTAATATGATTAATTCATTGTAATAATGACTTAATTCACTAAGAAAATAAATATTGGTAAAATAATTTTATCTCCTGTGTGTTTTCGACACCACAGTTTAATATTATTTTCAACTTTTCAATATATCCAGATGCAACAGAAATGTCCTCTAATGAAATTTTAGTCAAAGTTAGCAGAACAACTTTTTTCTATGTTGGTGGTATCTACGATCCTAACTTTTCAAGTGATGTTACTATGCAGAAGGGCCACACACTGATCCTTTTTCGATCAAAGTTATAGGAGGGATGGTTTTCTACATCTGCAGTCATTTTATATATTGAGAGAACCACAGAGTTCAAATAAGCAGTTTGTTTATACCAAACGCACACATAGAATTTAAAAAGTGAAATATTCAATCCATTTTCAAGCTAGTTGATCATGCCATTCTGTGTATCTAGGGAATCTGATTTTGTTTTACCAAATAGTAGACTGGATATTTAAGTTGTCACAAACTAAAAACACAATCCTCAGTGAGTTTTTAATCTCAGAATTTAAAATGGATCAAAACATCTTCCTGACAACTCAAAGACTGCAGTGTTTACATATTTAATGGTGCCTTTCTTGGTGGAATGCATCCTTTCAACCATGAAACATTGATGACTGTTTCTTCTTATGACCCTACAAGGTCAGTTTAATTCCATTTGGGATATTAGCTGATTTAAGAAAATGTTATTTCAATATTATATTGGGATCTTAAATACAAAGAAATACATATTACATACAAATATTGAGGTAGATTCTTAAGGTCAGAGATGTCCAAAAGTGGGTGGATTAATTAGATAATCTGTATTTAAAAATATTCTGCTAGATTCACTCATTTATTTACAAAGCTTCCCAATTGGCTCCACCCTTAGCTGATGGACAGATTTGATCTCTTTAAAATTATCTAGTCTCTTCTTGATTTGTTGGCATCAACTCCTTGACAAGGTTTTTGTTTGTTTCTTTTGACCCTTGACTTTCAGAAGGGTACACCCCTGGGAGGAATGGTAGCTATTATATTCAGAGCTGTTTTTCTTGTGCCGTATATTTCTTCACAAATAGTATCCCTATGACTCAGCTTAGAAGAGAGGATATGCATTCAGGTATTTTTGTTTGATATGCTTTGTAGAACTTGTAAGATTAAATGAGTTCATATACATGAAGTGATTGGGATTTTAGTGCCTAACACATAGTAAGTGCTATATGTCTTAGCTATTATTAATATTATATTGTTATCTTTACTATTATTTGCTTGGCTCAATTGCTGGTGAATATCCCCTGCAATGTCAATATTTTTTTACTAATTTTCAAGCACATCAATGCAGTATCAAATAACTATCAAAATAATATTTTGAGTTTTAATTTTAGTCCTAATGCAGAAGGTAATTTTTAAAAATACTTTTTAACACACATACAGAATAGTACACAAAATAAAATTATAGCTTAACGATTTATTGCAAAGTGAGCACCCATGTAATCCATTCAGGTCAAGACACAGTATGTTGTCACCTCCATAGAAACACCCTGCTATACCCGCCCTGGATCCGTGCTCCCTCTACCCCTCCTAAAGTTAATATCCTAACTAATATTATAATCATTTGCTTTTCTTTGTAGATGAACTCAAGTACATGTCCATAATCCCCATAGTTTAGTTTTGTCTATTTGAAAAACTTTAGGTAAATTGAATTGACATAAATTCTTTTGTTTCTGACTCCATCTCAATAGATTCATTTGTAAAAATAGCTCATGTTAATTGTCTGAGTGTAGTTTATTTTCATTGTTGCATAGGATACCATTGAGTGATATACTGTAATTTGTCATTTTCCATTGTGCTGGTTCCAGTTTTTTGATATTGTAAACAATATTGCCATGAATGTTCTTGAAGCACACGTGCACATATTGTTGACTATATATCTAGTAGTGGAAATGGTGGGTCACAGGATCTACATATCTTCAGACTTAAAAGCTAGTTCTAAATTGTCTTCCATGTTTCTTCTACTACTATTACTCCTGCCATCAGTGTTGGAATTCCCAATGTTAAACGTACTTTCAAATACTGATATTTATTGGATGTTCTCATTCTGGTTAGATCATGAGGTATCTCATGGTGTCTTTAATTCCCATTCTTCTCATTACTTATGATGTTGAACACCTTTCATATTCATAGCCTATTTAGATTTCCTCTTTTGTGAAGCATTTGCTTAAGTCTCCTACCCATATTACTATTGTGTTGACTTTTTTCATTGATTTGTGGTGGACCTGCATTTGTTGCTTGTTACATGTATTGTAGCTATCATCCCCAGTTTGTGCCTCACTTTTTCACTCTCTTCATGGTGTCATTTGAAAAACAGAAGTTTTGAACTTTAATGGAGTCCAATTTATGAACCCTTTCTTTCATGATCTTTTATGATTAGATTAGATTTAATGTAGTCTAATTTATCAAATTTCTTTCATGACTTTTCTATTCCATCTCAGAGGTATTTCCCTACCCCAAGGTCATAAATATATTCTCTAATATTATCTTCTGGAAGCTATTATAATTTGCCTTTCATATTTTTGTATATGGTATAAGGTGAAGGTCAATTTAAATTTTTCTTCCATGTGGGCATCCAGTTGTCTCAGCACAAATCGTTGAAAAGATCATCTTTTCCTTGCTGCTTTGCAGTGCCATCTTGTTATAAACCAGCTGTACATAAATGAGTGTTTCTTGGCTCTCTGTTCTGTTTCATAGGCCTATTTATCTATCCTAGTGCCAATACCACTTTGTTTTAGATAGTGTAGTTCTATATAAATCTTGCTATTAGGATCATTTTTGCCTTCATTATTTTTATACACCTTTCGAATCAGCTTGTCAAATGCTATAAAACCAAATAAAACCAAATAAAGCAAAAGCCTGCCAGGATTTTTACTGGGGTTGCATTGAACCTGTAAACAGTTTGTGGCATACTGGTTAAAGTCCAACATAGGGAGTTTTTCTGCACATTTTTAACATATATTTTACACTAGTTAGTCAGAAACCACACTGTAGATTTGAACCCATTAAAATTTGTTGAAATTTGCTAAATTTATGGCTCAGAAGAGGGTTAATTTTTATACATGAGTTATATGTACTTAAAAAGGATGCCTATTTTGCACTTAATTGAATTCAGTGTTCTGCATCTGTGAATGAGGTCAAGTTTGTTAATTGTATTGTTCAAATTTTCTAAGTTCTTACTGATATTTTGTCTGTTTATTCTAATATTTACTAAGAGATATGTCAGAGTCTTCATTTATGATTTTACGTTTGTCTAGGTCTCCTTGTAGTACTGTCAGTTTTGGTTTTATGTATCAGGAGGCTATGCTGTGATGTGTATACAAATTTAGAATTATTATATTTGCCTGGCATATTTCAATTTTGGAAAACACCAGGAGAAAACACAGTTGGATTTAAGTTTCATGATTTATCATTATAAAATGTGCTGTTTAATCTCTAGTAATGCTTCTTGCCTTCAAATATACTGTTTTGATTAATATAGTTACCTTGTGGTTTTGGGTTAGAGTTGCATGGCACAACATTATTTTTTTACTCTCAAATTTCTGTGTCTTCTTGCTTTAAAGATGTCTATTATGGCACATAATTAAAAAAATCAATTTGACAAACTTTATCTCTTAATTGGAATTAAATTTATTTTTCAATTAATGTAAATATTAACCTATTTGCGTTTAAATCCAGATATGATGTACAAGTGTTAACCCAAGGAAAGTTAGCACCTCTGGACGCTAATCCTTTCTTCTAGCTCCATAAAACTGTTGGAAGCACTGTTTAGCTTCTTAGCCACAGAAGTGCTCCTTTTGATTTTGCCAAATCCCCCAGAAAATAAGTAGTTTCAAATGCCAGGCTCATTCCCTTTGTCCTCAATCCTCCCTAGATCTTGGCCTGTATACATATATATGTAACCTATATATATGAAAACCCATATATATATATACATACATATATATGTGTGTGTGTGTGTGTGTGTATACACACACACACACACACACACACACACACACACACAGGTTTTCTAGCTGAGTGCTTGTCTAAATTACCTTATTTGTCATTCCTGGGTTGCTACAACCATGTTTTAAAAAGTCTTGTATAGAATGTATTTAATTTAATCATTAGAAACTCTCTGAATATCAGGGGAAAATGACATAAAATTGAAATTGTTTTTTAGAGTTTCAGTAATAATAAATTGCAATGATAAGTTGTCATGATTCTTTTGCAATCTTAGTACTATAGTAGCCCTACTCAAAGTTCTGAGATAGTCTATACTGGGTCAGCAATATATTTTAAGATTATAGTGTGATGACAAATACAGAAATCAATGTCATAACACAATCTCATCAGCCTAGCAAAAACTGAAGTGCATTGTATTTATTCTCAGGATATAACCAACAAATTCCTTATAAATAAAATGTACACTGTGATGTCATATGTTTCACTGTGTGAATTATCACAAGTGGATCTTTTGAGTTCTTTAATTTGAAGCCCCATCTGACTTTCCTAATTATTCTTGTAAAATGTACATTATGAGATTTCCCAAGCATTTAATTTGTACATGTATAATGTTATTTGAGTAACAGACCAATAATGATTTTGAATTGGATATACCAATTGTATTTTCCCCTGGTGCTTAGCAAAATTTAAATAGATGCATTTCGTCCCCTTCTAGGATATATCTTTTTTTTTTTTTTAATTTTTTTTTTTCAACGTTTATTTATTTTTTTTGGGACAGAGAGAGACAGAGCATGAATGGGGGAGGGGCAGAGAGAGAGGGAGACAGAATCGGAAACAGGCTCCAGGCTCCGAGCCATCAGCCCAGAGCCTGACACGGGGCTCGAACTCACAGACCGCGAGATCGTGACCTGGCTGAAGTCGGACACTTAACCGACTGCGCCACCCAGGCGCCCCGGATATATCTTTATTAATATAGAGCTTTAATGAAATATTAACATTTTATTCTGAAAAATGATACTTATGTTTGGACATCTCCAACATAAAAGAATTGTTCAAAATACTTAAGAGTGACAAAAATGTAGGTTGAATGGTATATATTCAACATTTTCTTAAAATACCCAATAGTTAACTGTTAATTACAGCTGCATTTATCAAAACCCTCCAGAGTGAAAACCCTGTTGCAATAATCCTACTTTACCTCTGACAGGTGCTTATGTTATCAGTGTTATCTTATGGGCTCTAGCAAAGATAACTTTCCTTTGGTGGGATAAGTCCAAGTTCCTTTTTAGCGTGGACTTTGGAGTTAGATCAGTTTGGGTTTCAATCCAGATTCTGCCATTGGCCAGCTTGATTTGGGGTTCCTTAACAAAATTTATTTCCTTATTTGTTAAAATGAAGAAATTTTGGGGGTGCCTGGGTGGCTCAGTCAGTTGGGCGTCTGACTTTGGCTCAGGTCATGATCTTGCGGTGTGTGGGTTCGAGCTCTGCATTGGGCTCTGTGGTGACAGCTCAGAGCCTGGAGCCTGGTTAGGATTCTGTCTCCTTCTCTCTGCCCCTCCTCCAGTTGTGCTCTGTCTCTCTCTGTCTTTCAAAAATAAAAAAAAAAATGTAAGAAAAAATATAAAAAAATAAAATGGAGAAATCTTTGTGTGAAGGGTCCAGAAAAAGAAAACACTGAGTCAGAACAAACTTCACAAATTCCAGAATATCGATTTGAGACAACCTGAGGTTTATGTACTCTCTCTTTTATAAAGTTTAAAATATAGATATGTGTAAAAGAGCTTTGGGGTTACCTTGCATTTTACTTGGATTAAAGATTTACATATGTTACATTATATATAGTATATAGTGTATAATATAGCATATGTATATTACAGAAATACTTTTTTCATAGTTTTCTCACTAACTTAATATTTATTTATTTACTTGTTTGTTTATTTATTTATTTAATTTATTGTCAAGTTAGCTAACATACAGCATATACAGTGTGCTCTTGGTTGTGGGGTAGATTCCTGTGATTCATCACTTACATACAATGCTCAGGGCTCATCCCAACAAGTGCCCTCCTCAAAATGCCCATCACCCATTCCGCGCCCCCCCCCCCGCCCCCATCAACCTTCAGTTTGTTCTCCGCATTCAAGAGTCTCTTATGGTTTGCCCCCTCTCTGTTTGAAACTATTTTTTCCCTTTCCCTTCCCCCATGGTCTTCTGTTAAGTTTCTCAATTTCCAGATATGAATGAAAACATATGATATCTATGTTTCTCTGACTGACTTATTTCACTTAGCATAATACTCTCCAGTTCCATCCACTTTGTTGCAAATGGCAGGGTTCATTCTTTCTCACTGCCAAGTAGTATTCCATTGTATAATCCATGCTCATGGATTGGAAGAACAAATATTGTTAAAATGTCAATACTACCCAAAACAATCTACACATTCAATGCGATCCCAATCAAAATTGCACTGACATTCTTCTCAAAGTTAGAACAAACAATCCTAAAATTTGTATGGAACCACAAAAGACCTCAAATAGCTAAAGTTATGCTGAAAAAGAAGACCAAAGTGGGAGGCATCACAATCCTGGACTTTAGCCTCTACTACAAAGCTGTAATTATCAAGACATTTTGGTACTGGCATAAGAACAGACACATAGACCAATGGAATAGAATAGAGAACCCACAAATGGACCCATAAACGTATGGCCAACTAATTTGACAAAGTAAGAAAGAGTATCCAGTGGAAAAAGACAGTCTCTTTAGCAAATAGTGCTGGGAGAACTGGACAGCAACACACAGAAGAATGAAACTGGACCACTTTCGTACACCATACACAAAAATAAACTCAAAATTCATGAAAGACCTAAATGTGAGACAGGAAACCATCAAAACCGTAGAGGAGAAAACAGGCAACAACCTGTTTGACATCAGCCACAGCAATTTCTTGTTCAACACATCTCTGAAGGCAAGGGAAATAAAAGCAAAAATGAAGTATTGGGACCTCATCAAGATAAAAAGCTTTTGCACTGCAAAAGAAACATTCAACAAAACTAAAAGGCAACCAACGGAATGGGAGAAGATATTTGCAAATTACATATCAGATAAAGGGTTGGTATCCAAAATCTATAAAGAACTTATCAAACTCAACACCCAAAAACCAAATAATCCAGTGAACAAATGGGCAGAAGACATGGATAGACACTTTTCCAAAGAAGACATCCAGATGGCCAACCGACACGTGAAAAAATGCTCAACATCACATATTATCAGGGAAATACAAATCAAAACTACACTGAGATATCACCTAACACCAGTCAGACTGGCTAAAATTAACAACTCAGGAAACAACAGATGCTGGTGAGTATGTAGAGAAACAGGAACCCTCTTGCACTATTGGTGGGAATGCAAACTGGTGTAGCTGCTCAGGAATGTCCTAAGTTGGAAATCCACACAGGTATGTGTTGAGTCATCTGTTGAGTCATATGCTGAGCTTTTCTCAGTATTGTCCTTCAGCTGAAAAAAATATTGAGTGTTGTGTAGAGATGCAGCATGGTGTAGTAGAAAGAACATTGGATTTGATGTCTCAAACCTGGGTTCAAAATCAGATTCTCATCATTTATTAGCTAGCTTTATGACCTTGTGAAAATTACTCAACATCTATGTTTCAGTCAGCATACTGGAAAATAGGGGCAATAATATCTGTATCATATGATTATTTCTGAGGATTAAGTAAGTTGGCAAGTCAAAGTGTGCCCTAGATATTAATTAAACTGTAAATTGCATTTTATTCTGCTTTTAAGATCTTGATAAAGAGAGCACATACATATCAAATGGATTTGTGTTTGTAAATTACAAACTACATAACTCCTCATCTTTCTTGCATTACTTTATTTAAATACATATTTTACTTGGCAGTGTCATGCACACCTGTCAAAAAATGATAGCAATGAGGAAAACACAACCACTTCCAAGATCAGCTTTGCTCAGAGTACTAGTTAGATCTCAGGTTCCGTAATATCCGGATGGAAGCCTGTTACAAATATCTTTTTCTTTGCTTCTCACTGAAAATGAAGAAACCAGTCACTGTCTCGAGACAGTCATGTGTAATGTTGTCTTTACCTCGTATGGAACTTGTATGACACAAATGGAAGCTATTTTAGATACATCACGTATTGGGTAGTTTTTATATCCAAAGAGATAAGGATTCTTTACAGAATTATTAAGTGCTTAATTGTCATCACAACCTCACGATATAATCAGAAAATATAATATTCTGTGTTGCAATTAAGTTGATAAATTTAAATGGTAAATTTATTCATAAGAAAACATTCTGGATGACTATACTACTTGATGTCTGTGTTGTGTGTGTTCATGTGGTTTGGCTTAGTGAATAGCAGGAGATTAAGAATGATTTTATTTTGAACTATGGTTGTGAAAATATGGAAAGAAAATAAATGTCTAATGACCACAGATTTATGGGCTAAAGCCTTGAAATAAAATATTCTGAAGTGATATTCTCAAAATTGCCAACTCTGACATGCACTAATGAAGTGAAGTCATGGAGATCTCTCTCTCCCTCCCTCTCTCTCTCTCTCTCTCTCTCTCTCTCTCTCTCTCTCTCTTTTGTTTTTCTATATAATAACCAAAGAGTAAATTGAGGTTATAGGTACTCTTTCAGAAAGGAGCCTTTCTAGAATCCCTTGGAGCTCTGAAACTTTGCAGAACTTCTGCTGTTGTTAATTCATGAGGTTGCCATGAAAAAAAATAATGTCTGGTTGTTGATGCAGCAGTGCAACTTTACTTAAGAGAATCTTTGTTGTTTGACAGAAACAGGGCATTTGTCGCTAATAGTTTTCATAACGGCTTAACATGCCAGTTGCAAGGTGTTACAAAGCTAAACAGGCCATATGAAGGGAGGGCTATGATTGTGTTTACAGCTAAAATCTCTACAAGAAACAGGTATGTCTCGGAGAGGCTAAAACATTAACCTTATCATCTTCTGTTGAGAGCTATGGTAATTTGTAAAATTTATCTTTTTCAGAAATTTGTTTGCATCCAAAAAATGGGGAGAGGGCTATGTGCTGTTGAACCCCCATCAGTCATTAAATTCCTTATAATCAGGAGATGAAGAAATCTGAAATGCCTCCTCTTAGAATTAGCCAAAATAATGAAAGTCTAATAGATAAAGTTCAGTGCTGTAATCTTTGCTTTAAGGATGGCTCCACATAAAATGAGATCATCTTGGCTCATGGTAGACTTAGTAATTCAATTCCCAGCCTTGTATATTTCAGATATTCTGTGTGTATTCTCTATTTTTATAGTAAAAAGTTTTTATTTATTTTATGATGTATATTGCTTTTGCAGGTATTCCTGCCAGGCTATTCTTTGGCTTTTCGTAAATTTAAAGGGACCATATAATAGTTTAACACATTTAATAAACAGACTGTATATGGAAATAATTTTATGATTTGCAGCAACTTAAAGTTTATCTTAAAAAGTTCTATTTTAGGTTTGCAAAGCAAACGAATCATTAGATGATTTAAGACCCCATGGTAATGGTGATTTAAATAAAAATAACGTGAACCCTCTGTTCCAATATTTGTTCACTTTTCCTTCAAGCTAAGAGAGGGAGATATGGCCTATGTACTGGGGACAGTGCTTAAATTAATAAGACAAAATTACTCTTTTTAAAATTATTTTGCTTACATTTGTAAAAGTGACAACTTAAGAGGATACTCCTCTAACTGACAAAAGAACAGAGGAATGGCAAGTCAAACAGCTTTTAATGGGCTGTGCCATCCTGAGTTTGCATTTGTAACTTACAGGTTAACATTTGTTTGGGTCCAGATTTTTGTATAACTTCTTCTTAAGTTTATTTATAGAATTTGTTCCTCCTAGTGCCCGAGGTCATTTATTACACCTATTAACTTCTCTCTCTGCAAGGAGTCTGCCAGAATTCCTTAACAACTGTCCTCTGGTCTGTTTCTTCTCTCTTTAAATTTAAGATCAAGGATTTGCTGGCACAATGTGTTTTGAGCCTGCTTTGCTGCTGGCCTGATTCTTTTTCTGTGCAAAAGTAGAGGTACATGTAGTTCACCAAGCTGTGTGTGTTGAAACACTTTTCAGAAATATAAAACTCTCAAAAATATTTTTTTGTCTTACGTTCAATGCTAGCTGGAACAGACTCTTAGTATTAAATTGATTGATTTCTCTTCTAAGGATAGTTTTCCATTTTGTATAATTTATATGTTGCTCATGGGTTGAGACGAACATTCTTTTACTATCATACTTTTGCTTTTCTTAAGAAAACATAGACTGGGAAATCTTCACTCTAACTCATCTTTGGCAATGAGGATCTGCAGCTTAATTATCAGAATCCCTGTTTGTTCAAATCTCTCTTTCCTAACACGATTTCAAAATCATTTAATCATGTTGGTTAGAATAATTTCATTAAAATGTAATTAAAAACAAAATAAGACTGTACAGCAGACTCTATTAAATGTTGGAGGCATTTTAAAATTACATCTCTGTGACACCAAATTAACTGGTTGAAAAAAAGAAACACTCTTTAATGTTAAGTTACAATTGAAAATTATTTCACTAAATTTAATTGATGCTGTTTTAAGAAAGTTATGTCAAGGCATTTAAAATAGTCAAGCCAATATGAATTTTTATAGACTCAGCCATGTTTTGAAACTTTTAAGTATTAAAATTTCAATTTGTTGGCCTTCAACACAGTACCCTGAAAAGATCCTGTCTAAAAGGTCTATATATACTTTGTTTTTGAGGGAATTTAATAAAAAGCAACACTCCATTGTTGGAACCTAGTAAAGCAGCTATATGCTAGATAATTGGAGCTTCTTCAGCCAGGTATTCTGTGAAATTTGGGATTATTTGTATTGGATCTCCTTTCTTACAGAAAAAAAAAATGTTCAGTTATCAGTGTAATCTGTGCTTTTAATAAGTGTTTCCCACAAATTTTCATTGATGTTTAAAAAGCTAATGACTAAAGATGAGAAACTTATAAAGATACACTGCAGCAATTTATTTATTTTTCATTTATTTATTTATTTTTTTTAATTTTTTTTTTTCAACGTTTATTTATTTTTGGGACAGAGAGAGACAGAGCATGAACGGGGAGGGGCAGAGAGAGAGGGAGACACAGAATCGGAAACAGGCTCCAGGCTCCGAGCCATCAGCCCAGAGCCTGACGCGGGGCTTGAACTCACGGACCGTGAGATCGTGACCTGGCTGAAGTCGGACGCTTAACCGACTGCGCCACCCAGGCGCCCCATATTTTTCATTTATTTTTAATGTTTGTTTATTTTTGAGAGAGAGGAAGAGACAGAGCATGAGTGGGGGAGGGGCTGAGAGAGAGAAGGAGACACAGAGTAAGAAGCAGGCTCCAGGCGCTGAGCTGTCAGCACAGAGCCTGACATGGGGCTTGAACCCACAAACCATGAGATCATGACCTGAGCTGAAGTTGGACGCTCAGCCAATGAGCCACCCAGGTGCCCCTGCAGCAATTTATTTTGTGTCCAAGTTCAGCTTCTTTTCTGTGAGGGATTCTTTTTTCAAAAATTTTTTTTTAATGTTTATTCATTTCTGAGAGAGGAAGAGAGACAAAGCATGAGTGGAGAAGGGCAGAGAGAGAGAGGGAGTCATAGAATCCGAAGCAGGCTCCAGGCTCTGCGCTGACAGCGGATGCGGGGCTCGAGCTCCATGAACCATAAGATCATAACCTGAGCTGAAGTCAGACACTTAACCGAGTGAGCCACCCAGGTGCCCATGAGGGGTTCTTTTTGATGTTCTGGGCATTGATCCATATGCCTCACCCAGGGAATATACAATGGGTTTCTTCTAACTTAGAATTTCATGAATACAACAAAGCAATTTATTGAGGAAAAACTGAACTTGCAACTGTGGATTATATATACTACATACATAAAGATTGTAAGAATCATGTACATATATTAACTGTACTCTTTTCCAAACTTCTAGCTTTCTGGGATGGGTGGTTATAACAATGGGCATGTGAATAAAAACATAAAACTGAAAATAAAAGACTACTAGTTAATAGAGACTATTGATTGCCCACCAAAATTTGTTCGCTCCTTCTCTAATAATGGAATTGGAGCTAAGGTAAACTAAGGACCATATAACACTAGCTAAATTAAATACTACATATCCTTTTTTCTCTAAGCTACACATGTTCATGTGTCTAAATTCTTATCCCAGGTATATGAGAGGTTAGGTGTGACACTTCTGGGCTTGGGTCTTAAGGCATTTCTAATAAGCTGAAAAACAGATGTGTCTGCAGCTCAGCTTCACCGAGGCGAAAGGGAAAAATGCCCTAGAGGATAGTGGAGTAACAGGGTGGGAGATACATGATTCATAGACCATGTGATTTAGAGACATGTGTCAACCTGAAATACTACAATCATAATCCTAGTTGTTACGCCAACAGAAGCCTCGATCTAACTAACCTTTGGCTATGACTACCAGCAGCTTAATTATTAGAATCCCCATGTATTCAAGTCTTTCTCTTTCCTGAGCAGATCTTGGGTTGGCTCACAAACTCTTCTCAGTAGGTGTTGTAATAGCTCCTCTACAGCTGCTTGAGCCAATCTTTTTGCTCTGGCTTTAGTTCTGATGTCCTGCCATGTCTCCCATTTATAGGTCCTTCATATAGCCTTGAAGCCTGTGGCTATTGCAGTGGTATCTCTCTTGCAAGCCAGAGTGGTCCTCATTTCTTTCTAAGCATCATTCTTTCTGCTTTGCTGAGTAGGCTCCTTTCCCAACACGGTTCCAATGATTTTAATAGACATCCCCACACTCATCTCTCCCTGAAAGGGAAGACTTGTTAGAAATCTTGTATTTGACACACACATTCTATTTTATAGTTAGCTTGGGACCTGGGGAAGACTGATGGTCCCACGTCCCTCCTCACCGTTAACTAATGCCCTAATGTGAAGCCTGAACAGAGTAGCTTCTCTGCTATCCTCAGGATTTATGTAGATGAATAAACCCATAGAGGCGTTTTTTTTGTTGTATTTATTTTTGTTTTTTATTACTTTAGTAATTAAACTCACTCAAGGGCATCAACAACTTTCTATGTAATGAATAATATTCCCAACCTACTAATATTATTTCTCTCTTGAAAAAATTATATGTTGTGTTCTTATATATTTTAAAATTAAACAAATAACTGACTCTCAATCACCTTGAATGATAAGCTTCTCTTCATAGTGTCTAGGAGGAATAAAGATGCAGCAAAAGGAAAATCAGACTTCAAAGTCAAGATCTAGATACTAGTCCCTGTCCTTCCATTTACTTACTGTTTGACTCTAAGGAAGTCAATTAATATTTATTAGTCTCTGTTTCTTCACCTGTAAAATTGCTATTATTAATACCTGTTACCCAGAATAGGTGTACATCATGAAATAACAACCTAAATTCTGACCTGGATTTAGAATTGGATCTCTTCAGTCGCACATCTTTCCCTTCCCTTCCCTTCCCTTCCCTTCCCTTCCCTTCCCTTCCCTTCCCTTCCTTTCTTGATTTTGATTTTTTAAAGTACTCTCTACATCCAACGTGGGGCTCAAACCCACAGCCCTGACACCAAAAGTCGGACATTCCACCAATTGAGCCAGCCAGGCGCCCCCACGCATCTATTTCTAGATCACTTGTTTTAAAGACTAAGGGATTTTTTATGTGTAGGATAAAATCATGTTTATTAAATAGTTATTATGTTGCAATTGAAACTTTGTCTAAATTAGAATAAATAACTTTTTAATTAAATTAACATTTCTTTTTTTTTTTTTTTCAGTTTTTTAAAGTTTATTCAGTTTTGAGAGACAGAGAACAGGCAGGGGTGGGGCATAGATAGAGAGAGGGAGACAGAATCCAAGCAGGCTCCAGGCTCCGAGCTGTCAGCACAGAGCCCGACATGGGGCTCGGGCTCACGAACTGTGAGATCATGACCTGAGCCGAAGTCGGACGCTTAACCGACTGAGCCACTCAGGCGCCCCGATAATTAACATTTCTATTCTTACTAATCCCTGTTGAATTATGTAAAGTTTCCTGAAAAGGAGATAGTTTTTAATTTTAGGAATGTTTTACTTTCACATTTATTTGCCATTTTAATTTCTCTCTCTCTCTCTCTCTGTCTCTCTCTCTCTCTGGTGCATATTTTCACAGAAAACATTGATGACATTGGAGAACATTCTATCTGGATTTTTATTGAGTTTATTGTAGCATGTTCTGTTTTTACTTGATATATGATTTCTGATTCCTAATCCTACATCAAGAGCTTTATAGGTTACATTAGGTTCAGTAGAAATGAGGGGATGGTTCAAGGTACAGGATTTCCCATTTTGCAACATAGACTTTTTTTCAGAAGCCATATAGCTGAGCTACTGACCAAGATGAGTTGATTTAGCTCTCTTAATTTGAATCTACCCTGCTGTTCTCTTGGGAGGATATATTCTAAGAATATACTATACTAAGAGGTTTAGCAGGGAGGGAGCTGGCATTAAACACTTCTGTGAAGATCACGTTGGAATCAATGATCTAATCCTGGTAGAAGTGAGTTATTGACTTCTTAATGTATAAGGGAGGCATTGGCTCTTGAAGTTTGGTGCACTTTGCTTCTTCTCCAGGGAACAAGAATCTGCTAAAGCCTTAAGGAATGTAAGGAGTTACCTCTTATGGGAGGAGGAAGTTGGCTCTTTGAAAGTCACAGAGCAGGTCAGCATTTCTTCCTTCTGTGTTTTCACCTTAATATTTACGGTGTCATTGATAAAGGAAGCATTCATTTTACATATATTGGCCCTTATTTGAAGGCCCACAAGTATGGCAGGAATCCAGCAGATGAAAGAAGAGAAATCTGGTCATAAGGCGTCTATAAACTTAGATGGCCTGTGGGGAAACAAAGATTGTTTGTCTTCCTCAGCTTAATAATAATATGTCAAACCTATTAATTCTTTTTCCAGATGAAAAATAACTTTATTTTCTGATTTGATAGCAAATATTTGATTTGATAGAAAATTCAAACAACCCATTCAGGTTTATTTTTTGTCAAACATGCACATACAGAGTGATATAATTATTTATAAAAATATATATGTATTTATATATAATATAAATTATGTTATGTTATAATATAAATATGTTATGTTTATGTTTATGTATATGCTCATACTATACATCAGTGGTTTGTAACTGGGGACTGTACTCCTCTCACCTAATGAACTGAGCATTGTTGACTCAGTGAGCCACTTTTAATTGTGGACTGTGTAAAATCTCTCATGACATATGACAGCAAAAAGTTGGAAAGCATTTTCTCTATCTTGCTTTGTTATTAGAATTTATACTCAATGATCTTCAGAATTCTCCATGTCAGCAAATAGATCACCCTTTTAAGGCTGTTCATTGTATGGCTATACTTTCATCTATTTACTATTCCACTGATAACATTGTGGTTGTTTCCATTTCCTTCTTGTTCCTATTATCAATGATGTTTTGAAGAACATTTTTGTTTAGACATGCATTTGATTCTTTATTTCCTTGGGATATGCTATTACAGGAAGGGCATCAAGGGCACAAAGATGACATTTAAGGTTGATGTATATTGCTAGAGTGTTTTCCAGAAAGATCGTATCATCTGACACTCTCATCAACAATTTGTGAGTGTCTACAGAGTGCTGAAAATCTTTAAGATCATTGTTAATTGACTAGGTATAAAGTAGTAAATCATGGTTTGCTTTTGCATTTTGGATTAGTAATGAAGCTGTACAGTTGGTTAGGATCCCAGGCTCTGGAGTCTGACTATGTGAGTTCAAATCCTCGCTTTATCACTTAACAGCGTTTTGACCTTGTGCCAATTATTTAATCTTTCAATGTCTTGGGTTACTCATCTGCAAAATTGTGATAATAATAATAATACTAAACTTGTAGAATTGTTGTGAGGATTAAATGGTTTAGTACACAATAAGACATTTCAACATTTCCTGGTAAACTAACTCTCAAATGTTAGCTACTGATATGTTTTCATGTCATCTATATTTTACTTTTCTATTCTTTAATTGTATATTCTTGTTATTTGGTATACTCTGTTATGATGTTCATTATTTATTTATTTATTTATTTATTTATTTATTTATTTATTTTTTGTTAGAGCTCTTTTAATATTACAGATATTAACTACGTGTCTGTCATACGTACTATAAGTATTTTGTTTGCCATTTCTTTGTACCATATAATGCTTTACCATTTAAGTAAGGAAATTTACTCATCTTTTAAGATTTCTGTCTGAAAAAGCCTTCCTCATCCTAAAGATTATTTAAAAAATTCACCTATGTTGTCTTCGAGGAATTTATTTATGATTTTATTTATTTTTACATTTAAGTTTTTAATTTATCTTGAGTTGAATTTGGTAACAGTAATGGAGAAAGTATCCAACAAAAGCTTAATTTTTTGAGGATGATAAAGTGATCACTTTGAGCACTACAAGGGCACACAAAATAGTAGAACGACCAATCTTTCTTTGTCAGGCAAAATCTAAATTTATCTTTTGGGAAATCTTTTTTATTATTTGAGCGAGAATTTTAATTTTCTTCTATTTCTCACTCTCACTTTCTTTTAAGCTTCTCTTCTTTTTGGAAAACATCTGCTCTTGGGACTTCTATGAAAGCTTTAACAGAGTTTCTTCCCAGGAGTCAAGATTCCCAGCATATCAGAATTTCATGTTGAGAAAATCGATTTAAATGTTGGCTTTTTATAAGATTAAAATATTTCCACATAACAATTCCTACTAGGAATACTATTTGGACTAACACTGCTAAAATGATTGCCAATGAAGATGAATGGATTTTACTACTAATTCAAGATCTCTTTGTAATTTGACTCCTGCTATGCATTAGCCAGAGTGATGATTACATGAATTCATAAGCATAGTTAGTAATGTCCACAAAATATAAAGGTATTCCATATCAGTGAATCGGAATGGCCTATTTATTATGAATATAACACAGATGTCATATATATATGCATTGGACATCTCTTGTGTACCACTTGAGGTCCACTTAGCCTCATCTTTTATTCCAGTTATGGATGCACAGATCAGTTCTGCACAGACTTTGACCTGCTTTGTATATTTGTGACCAGAAGTGCCTTGCCTCGGCCCATATGAACCTTCTCTATGAACCTGCATCGTGGGATGCTTGAACACACATGAGCAACCTGGAAGTGTGGGGGTTTGTGATATATGAGGCAAACCTTGACCAATGTGGGATGTGTATTGACAGATAAATGCTTCACCCTTTCATCCGTCCACCAGGTGCTTTGGAGATACTGTACATTCCATAAGTCTTTTCAGAAGGTCCCAGAGATCTAGCATCTGGTTGTACCCGCTAGTGGTTGACTCATGTTGCAACTTTGTATTGACTGTCCCTCCTGTTCTATGCACTTTTGTCCCTTCTTGCCCTTCTCATCCCTCACTCCTGCTCCTGTAATCTTTCATAAACCACTCATGCACCAGACTTCTTTCAGACTCTGCTTTTGGCATTCCTTAGGCTGAGAAATTACATTAGAAAGAATATTTAAAAAAATTCTTTCTGATCATTTGTATATGGCGGTTTCTATGAATTATTTTATTTTAGCTTAAGCTACAGAAAACTTAATTACTAGAGAATATAACTTTGAAATTAAAAAAATTGCTGGAAATGGTCACAGAGAGTTCATTTTTAGTTGTTTTCTTTTAAAAACAATATCTAGTCTTCTATTTCTTCACATGGTTGTATTAACTGTATTTTAATTGGACAAATACACCCTTCAATGAATTCAGCAAAAGGCACTGAGAATAGACCTGTATGTTAATCATTTAATTTATTAGAGATAATACAAATTTATTACTTGTTTATGTAGACTCTCAAAATTTAAGTTTGATTTAAAGATTGATATTTAATCTAAAAAATTATTGCTCTTGGGCACCTGGGTGGCTCAGTTGGTTAAGTGTCTGACATCAGTTCAGGTCATGATCTCCGGGTTTGTGAGCTCGAGCCCCACATCAAACTCTGTGCTGAAGACTTGGAGCCTAGAGCCTGCTTTGGATTCTGCATCTCCCTCTCTCTCTAACCTCCCCCTCTCACACTCTGTCTCTCTCTCAAAAATAAATAAACATTAAAAAAAATTCTTTATACAAAATTATTGCTCTTGTAGAAGTGAAAACACAAAGAATCAAATCCTATTATTCATTCCTGTACTCAGAATAAACCATGGCTTTAGTATAATAATTATAGTAAGTTTAAAAAATTTTAAATATAGGAAAGACATTGCATTTAAGTCCTCAAACCAATAATTGGTACAACAGTGAGTTGAAAGTTGTGAAGAACTGTGTTAATTTAAAATTTTACTAGCTATGTAAGGTTGTAAATATGTTTCTAAATTAGAACTCTCACATTCTTTATGGATTAAGAATATCTCCCCTAATCTTTGGCCACTAGATGTCATGGCAGCTCCATATAAGAAGCTAATGGTGGGGGAGGGGTTGGCGGGTGAATTACCCATTTTAAGACCAGCTGCTTTGTTGCTCTGTTGTCATTCTGTAGCTTGTAAAACCAGTCATTTTACAAAATGCAGGATCATCTTCAGCCAATATAAAAATCCAGCTAGTTTTGGATCTTTTTTGAGTGTGTTGATAAAGAAAGTGGTTGAAATTCAACCATTTAGCGCAAATTCTGCTTTTGGATAATGTCATTATTCTGTTCTTACTCTCATTCCATTAAAAAAAGAAACAAAACAACACTGTGAGCATTGAAAATGGAAAGCAAAAAGGAAGTTTCTAAAAACCAGCTGGTTACAGCAAGACATGGGGAAGGTTGGCTATGACATGGGCAAAAACTGGGCATAGCTCTTGGGGAATAAATGCATGAGTGCAGAAGCAAATAGAGCGCGCGATATTAGTTGAAAACATGGATTTTGGAGTCCCCAAAGCCTGGGTTTTGAAATGGATCTTCTCTTAATATTTGTGTGATGTTTTATCTCTTCATCTATAAAAGAGGAGTTGATAACCTCAAAAGGTTGTTTTACGTTTCAAATGGGACTGTGACTATAAAGGTCTTAGCACAGTGTTCTACACATTGTAAACATTTAACAAATGGACACTTTCATTATGAAGATGGAATTTCATACCTAATATTTAAAAATGAAAAGCCCAATACTTCAAATGCAAAGAGAGGATAAACTTTAGTCAGTTTTCTAGGCAAGGGATAGCTCTTAAATGGAGTGCAATATAAACAACTCCTCTTAAAGTAAAGCTATCAAGGATGTGAAATAGAATCTACTTGTGACTATGGCCATGGAAAGGAGTTTCTCACTGGGGTGATCCTCACTAATATCTGCAGTGGCACGTTCCCCCTTTTTATTATTTATTTACTTGTTTCTTTATTAAATGTTTATTTTTTTGAGAGAGAGAACGTGTGCTTCACGCACAAACGGGGGAGGGGCAGAGAGAGAGAGACAGAGGATCTCAAGCCGGCTCTGCACTGACAGCAGAGAGCCCAGGGCTTGAATTTATGAATCATGAGATCAAGATCTGTGCCAAAGTTGGATGCTTAAGCGGGTAGAGCATTTGACTGCAAAGTTGGATGCTAAAGCAACTGAGCCACTCTGGTGCCCCAAGTTACCCCTTTTAAATTATGTTTTCTCATAGTGATGTTTTCCCATCTCTTTACATTCCACCTGGGGGTTGGCAGTCCGAGTCAGATGGTCTTCTTTGTGCTGGTTCCACCTGTTTCCATTCATCCTGATAGTGGAGCATTTAATGTGGAAAGGGCAGCAGGGCATAATCCCAAGACCAAGCGTTACATTCCAGAGGATCTGAACCAGAGATGATCCCATGACACCTTTTTAATATGCATAGAATAATGTGTTATTGGAGGTGCCAGGGTAACAGACATCTGTCTTTAAATGTGGCTCTTCCAAAATGCTGATGTATATGATACCTAGAAAATACCTTGTGCATATTTGGATAATGATCAGACTTAATAACAACAACAACAACAATAATAATAATAATAATAAAGACTTAAGCATTTCAGCACATAATATTAACATGGAAGTATTTTAGAGAGATGGAAGGAAAAAAATAAGAAGGCTGGTATGGTGTGACTCTGGAAGGAAAGGCAAGATCAAGAAAAAGTGGTGGAGAGAGAGGCTTCACTATCCATTTGTATGGCTTTGCTGGCTTCAGTAGGATTTAATGGTTTGTTCTTCTTCTACTTGCTACGGCTTTCAACAAACTTTGGTGTAAAATCTGAACAAAGGGACTGAAGATGAGATTAAAAAAAATAAAAAGGAAAGTCTAGTGAATAAAAGGATTTACTTCAATAACTCCCCAAATCTTACCACAAGTGAAATGATCATTTCAAATACTATAAGGCAGAAAATGAATCAGCCATAGTACTAACGATTACAGTATGAGACAGTGATTCATATGAAAAGCAGCATAATTGCTGTGAATATCAGATTGGATTTCAAGATGAGGAAAGAAGATTTTAGTACTTTCTTGGCTAAGGATAAACATAACTGATTTATGAATAATATCAGGGTCCAGCTTATCTGGCAAATATATTGTATTTCATGTAGAAATGAGCTTAAAGGCATTTTTTGCATTTCTATGGGAAACCCAATATTCACATGCCAAGGAAGTGAGGAGGGATCGTGGCAGGAGCCATTGATAGATGGCAGTTCAGCGGCAGGCATGCCCGAGCGCAGCCCATCTGTGGCAGCGGCAAGATCAATTGGACACCCCGGCTTGAAAAAATGATAGGCAATGGTTTGTTTACTCATTTATCTAGTTATTTAAAATAAAATTTGGATTTATTAGAAAGACTGAGCGCCTCCCTCCCCAGGCTATTCTGAGAACCTTGCTTCAGTCCCGCTTCACAGGGACTGCGAACAGTACATCCTACCTGGTTCAGAGCATGCTGCAAGCGCTCTTTTAAAATCACTGTTGCACTAAGAGCTTCCCGCCAATTTGGAGTTTAAAGGGTTGGAAGAAATCACGTCTAGAAATATTTTATAAGTAAGATTGACAGGTCCTGTTAGGTTCTTTGAGTCATTTGTACTCGAGTAACTAGTCTCTTGGTTAAGTAGAACTTATTTACTGATCTGTTTATTTGAGGCAGGATGGGCTCTTGTTCAGATCAGAGACCTAGTCAGACTTCCTGGATTTGAGTCCATTCTCTGCCAAATATAAGCTGTTATTTAACCTGTCTACACCTCCGTTTTCTTATGTGTAAAATGGGTAGCACCTATCTAATAGGTTTGCTGTGATGATTAAATTAACAGCTGCAAAGTGCCTGGCAGAGTGCTATGTATTTGTTAAATAATGATTATATATTTGATCTTTTCAATAATCCCCGTGATGAATGCAAGACAGATAGGATAAGAGAAGTTTTTGCAGTTGAAAAGGATCTTAAAGTTCTTATAGTTAAAATCCCTCGTTTTAAGGTTTAGAAAAGGGCCTAAAGTTTTATTATTTAATAAAATAATATAACTAGTATCTAAATATGGGTTTCTTCATTTTTTGGCTGATTTTTTCCCACTTCATCACTTTCTCCTACAAAGAAATGTGAGGAAGAAGAGTTCTTAAATAATTTTTTTAGTTTAAGAAAACACTGTGATAAATGGGAGTAGTGACATTAGGAATTGGAGTTATATAAATGATACAAAGGTATTGATTTTTTATTTTTTTATAAATTTTTAAAAAATTGTTTATTTTTGAGAGAGAGAGGGAGAGAGATCATGCGCACAAGTGGGAGAGGGGCAGAGAGAGAGAGGAAGACACAGAATAGAAAACAAGTTTCAGGCCCCAAGCTTTCAGCACAGAGCCCAACGTAAGGACCAAACCCACGAACAGCAAGATCATGACCTGAGCTGAAGTCCGAGGCTTAACTGACTGAGATCCCCAGGCCCCCCAGGTATATTGATTTTTTAAAGTATCTGCTACAATCAGGTCTAACTGTATATAATAGCAAACCCTGTACTTCTTAAATAAGTTAGAAGCTTGTTTGTTCTCCATATAAAAATGAAACACAGAAAAGAGTTTCAGGGCTTTGATGGTGACTGTATGGTCATTAGAGACCTGGGTTCTTTCTGCCATCCTATTCCACCATCCTGTGGATAGCTTTTGGTCTCAAGGTCGCCTCTTGGTTCAAGATGGCTGCTGGAACTCCTGCCCTCGTGGCAGCTTCCCAGAATGCAGGGAGGAGGATGGGCGAAAGGACAAAAGGATGTCTTCTAAATGAGTTAGTGTTCTTTCAGCAGTCTTCTAGGAAGTTCCACATCATCTTCCACTTATATCTCATCATCTAGAACTTGGTCACATGTCATGCCTGGCTACACGGGAGACTGCAAAGGTGCTTTCAACCAATTACTAATTAAAGTGTGTCTTTTATTTTCTTTTTTCTTTTCCTTTCTTTGTTTTCTTTTCCTTTTTTTTTTTGAAGTTTATTTATTTTGAGAGAGAGAAAGTGCGTGTGCACAAGTGGGGGAGGGGCAGAGAGAGAGGGACAGAGAGAGAATCCCAAGCAGACTCCACACTGTCAGTGCAGAGCCTGACAGGGGGCTCTGACTCACAAAGCAAGAAATCATGACCTGAGCTGAAATCAAGGGTCAGAGGCTTAACTGACTGAGCCACCCAGGTGCCCCTGTGTTTTCTTATTGAGGGAAGAAGGGTAATGCATATGGGGTAATAACTAAGCATCTCTGCTATAAGTTAGAGTTAGTTTTTCCTACCCCCTTTCCTCCTCACATTTTCTTTTCCCTTGCCTTGAATCCAAAAGGCACTAAGACAAACCACATATCCACGTAGGAGAAAATAAAATTTCTCTCTCTAAAAGGATATTGTATCTGTGTATTAGGATCTTATTGTTGCAAGGGACATATCAGTTGACTCTGGACTAAGAGGAAAAGGGAAATCTATTACAATGGTGTTTCACAGAACTCAAAGGTAAGAATGAAGGAATTCTGAAGAAAACCAGTAACTGAAAACATGTTGGAAATACAGTCTTTTCTTTCAATTTCCTGCCATTGTTTCTTGCTGTGTATGATTCTCCTTGTTCTTTGAAAATCTGTTTCCTCTGTGACCACAGTCAATTTGCCAGTAAAGGACACACCTAGGATTTGCACCCAGATCTTCTAATTCACACTTTATTATAATAATTATTTTAAAGTTCTGTTTCTCCTAAAACATGAAGTAGCAGAATTTGTTCTTTCTGATTCACTGCCAGCTCCAGATTACACTGACTTTTGATGTATTTGAATACAATAACTACCTGTGTGGACCAGAACCTTGAAATCTGACTTTCAGAAATGCTTTACAGGGTCTCCTACACTACTTGGCATTGCATACCAAGCAACCTTCCATTTCTTCTCAAGCTATATGTTTTCATCGATTGATAACAAATGTGTCAACCACCATATCACACTGATGACTCCCAAATTACACATTTCCAGTTTAGATCCCCCCGTTGAACTCCAAATCCTTACTTTTAAAAATGACTATTGGTCACTTTAATTTAGATATTTCTTAGTATCCATAGTACCTTCAAACTCAACATATCATAACCTTGTTTTGATTCTCTATCTTAAGCTGCATCCACCCAGGCATCCAGTAATCTTCCTGCCTCTTCACTTCTCCTGCCAATTGATTGCCAAGTCCTACAGAATCCATCATCTAAAGGTCCTATTTCTTATAGTTGTTGCCATAAGTTTTACTCTTATAACTTGTTTTTGTACAATTGCAGTTGCCTCTTAGAACTTATTCCTGTTCTACAGGCTCATTTATTCTCTGCATTGTCTTAAGAACAATCTTTTAAATATATAAATATGATTATGTCACTTCCTTACTTAGAATTCATCAGCATTTCCCTTTTACCTGCAGAACAATAGCCAAATTCTTTCTTGGCCACAGAGGACTGTTTATTATCTGATTTCTTCATATCTAGCCAATGTCATCTCTATTGATTTTTTCATATGCTTTGACCTCATAGAACTATTTGCAATTCCCTAAATGTAACTGCAAAGTTCATACTTCTGTGATGTTGCATATGTTCTTATTTTCCTTCACTCTAAATGCTCTCATTCTGCTCAGTCCTCTTAGTGAACTTCTACTCACCTTATGAGATTCAGTTCAAGCACCAGTTCTTCTCTGAAGGCCTCCCTGATAGACATGTTTCCTCTCCCTCTGTACTTTCTCTACTTTTCCTTCAGAAGTTAGTGTCTTTCCCTTGCTGGGTCACATATCATGCATATCTGAGAAGCCAGAGAAGCAGACTAAAGCAAATGGTTTGGTTGTCTCCTGATTCCTGATCTGCCATACGTAGTACAAGGATTTAATTAGGCATATAGATGCTCAATGAGAACTACATTTCCCAGCCTTTGTTTTAGTACGTGTGGCCATGTGACTGAATTCTTTGCCAGTACTTTGTGCACAGAATTGTGTGTGCAACTTCCGAACTGTGCTCTTTAATTTTTTTTTTTTTAACATTTATTTATTATTGAGAGACAGAGAGAGGCAGAGCATGAGCATGGGGCGGGGGGTGGCAGAGAGAGGGGGAGATGCAGAATCCAAAGCAGGCTCCAGGCTCTGAGCTGTCATCACAGAGCCTGGCGCAGGGCTCAAACTCACAAACTGCAAGATCATGACCTGAACTGAGCTGAAGTTGGATGCTAAACCTACTGAGTCACCCAGGTGACCCAAGAGCTATGCTCTTTGAAGTTAAAGCTCTTCCCTTACTCTTTTTTTTCTTCCTTAGTGACTGGAATATGGGTATGGTGAGTCACTTTTGACTATGCAGATATGAGCAACACCCCAGGATGGCAGAGCAACAAGGCAGAAGAGGCCTATGTCCCTGACACTGTGGGGCTACTATATCTATTCAAGGCTGCTTACAGTTAGACTACTGTGTGATCAAGATAAACCTTATTGCTTAAGCCCATATATAGGATATTTGTATTCTAATATAAATATTTGGATACAATGGGTCCAGTAGCCTAGCTAACTTACTCACTCCACCATAAGACTATAACAGGAGTTAAGCACTTAGAGTTACTAATCTTTGTATACTTAACACCTAGCACAGGGCCTAAAATACAATACACCATCAAAAAAAATATTGACGAGAAGAGAAGAAAGTTGTAAACTTACAACTTAAGTGTGCAAAAAAAATGTTCTTTGTTTTCCTATAATTAACATGAGTTTACTCAAGTCCCCAAGTTTTTTGTTAATGAGGGCAACTCATTGCCAATTTAAGGCAAATAGCACTTTCAGTTAAACTTTAAGTCTCTTTTGGGTAACAACTTAGTTAATTATGACTGTGTAATTCTGGCCCTTGGGAGGTGACGATGGTGGTTATCTTGTGTTTCCTTTTGGCATTTGGAGCTGGCCAGCTGGCCTGCTGGACTTTCTATATTTTGGCTTCCATTGAGGTGTCACTCATTTCTCCTGGTCTAGGATGTTGGCTTCTGTCTCTGATACTAAATTCACACCTCATGATGGCCTCCAGTTCTTATTCCCACTGCAAGGCCTTTTTTGGACTTTTGAATCTCAGTCTTGTCTGCACTCTGCTAAGGTTGCTAGGGAACTCTTGGCTGCTGCATCCACACCTTTCTGGAGTGCTGAGAATATTATGAGGAAGCTCTCAAGCCTATTCATCTAGGCACCCCCCTTAACCATTTCTATTTCAAGTGTAGTGTTGGATGGAGGACTTCTCTATCCAGCTTCTGGGTTATACTCTTGATAGCCAGGCAAAGATCCTTTTGTTCTGGGATCTCTTCACACTTATCTCAGATTTCTATTAGTATATCCAGAGATGCCTCCTTCCCTCCTGTCATTCTTCCCAACTAGATTTACCTAAGGAGATGGAGCATATATCTTTTCTCAAGTAGCTCTCAATTTTTAAACTCCACTAAGTCACCTTTAATTCTTCCTTTTCTACCCACTGGTTGACACAACCTCCTTTTGAGTAGAGGTAACTTCTCTTTCTTCATGATTAAGTTTTCTTTACTCTAAGGCTATGGCACAAACTCCATATTAGTCCTCCAGGCTGTGCCCTTTGTATGAAAAACCAAGCTTTTTGTAATTCAAGATACCTTTTCACTCTTAAAACTCCTCCCTTAGTTTTCAAGGCAACTGACTCTGAAACTAATTGCAAAAATTTAAGGGCTCAGAACCTCAGTTGATTTCTTTATTCTGATCTCCTCTTTTTCTTATGATAAGGAATGTCAGTGCCAAAAAAAGTATTGCCAAGGAAAACTTTTGTTATTATCTGAGAATGCCTCCATCCCTATTAAATGGTTGTGACAGATTGATTCATATAAAGAGTTGTGTTTTGTATAGAAAATAGCCTGATATTCTACTTTTCTACTTGTATATTATATATATAGACTTTATACCCAAGACTCCCCATCTCCCACAGTAGCTTGAACAGGGTGGAGAAGGAAAAGAAGACCAGAAACAATATTGTGTGTTTACTGAACTATTTAATTTTTCTTCTGGACACAGAGGAAGACTATATTTCCCAGTAGCCCTTGGAGTCTGAGTGGACTGTGTCATTGAACTCTTTGAAAGGACAATGAGTTGAAGTGATGTATGTCACTTCCAAGCCTGACCATAAAAGTCTCCATGTGATCTTGTTTGCTCTTTCCCCCTGAACCACACAGCAGGAAGGGAAAGACTTTGAGACAGTGGAACACACAATGGAAAGAACCCAAAACCTGAAACCTGATTACCTGGAGATCTCCTGGCCAGGAACTTCAGCTCTGGATTTTATATGAATTAGAATTTTGAATTAAGCCGCTGTGATATTGGGGTTGTTTGTTACAAGTTAATATTGAACAGCACATTTGGAAGAATTAGTAACAGGAATCCAAGGATTAAGATCTACACTTAGAGGAAAGCAATTGAGAAGATCAAGGAAGGGAGATTGGAGCCAAGTAACCTGGTCTTCTACTGAGCCCCACGGAACAGATGGAGAAGTTGGATGGAGGATGGAGAAGTTCCTGGAGGTGTTAATAGCTGTTGGAATTTTAAGAAACAAAGTGGCTAATATTTAGCTAAAATGTTTTTAGGATACATATGAAATAATACATATGAAATATGATACATATGAAATAATCTATAGTGACATTTAATTTTTGAACATAATAAAACAAACATTTGTGAACTTACCACCCACCCTAAGAATGAGAACATTATCATTATTGTTGAAGCTGCCACTGTATGGATAAATTTTAAAAACATGATGAAGAAAGGCAAATTTCAGAAGATTATAATAACTGATAACTTTTTTATAAAGCCAGAAAGAACCCCCCAAATAATAAGATATTTAATGGTGTATCCATGTTAAGTTTTTAAGTTCCTATATAGTGTTCTTTTGCTCTAGACCTTCAGTAAAATTTTGACTTCTGTTGGTACCCTAGGATTAGTACCAGGGTAGTCTCAAAAAAGCAACATAATAGAGAACAGTTACAACATACATTAAAGTCAGAGAATAATGACAGAGCAGTAACTGGGAGCCAGAGGTGTTTAGAATTTACCTAATCTACCCTCTCATCCTGGGGTACAAATACAAAACAAAAACAAAAACAAAACAAAACAAAACAAAACAAAACAGAGAACTGAACTCTGGATTTCCTACAATAAGTGGAAGAAAGATTCAAACAAAGGGTAGGATGACTTAATAGATTAGAAGACTCACAGGCATCCAGGGAGCTGGCCTCTGGATTACATGTGAATGAACTTTAGTTATTTTTGGTTTCATGTTGTTGCCACAATTAAAACACAGTTTTGTTGTGTTTTGTGTTTTTTTTTTTTCGCTTTTGATCTGTATTCCCAAGAACCCCACCTAAATTTGTAAGGGTAAAAGAACAGTGTTAGTAAAAGCAGCTTTTGAAAAACCCGTATTTGGCAAAGTTGACAATTATTTAAATAATTAGCATAATATTCATTGCGTGTCTACTAGATTGCAGTGATTGTGAAAATATTTTACCTCTTTCTTCTCTTCATTGTTGCCTTAGATTTAAGGTTTTGACAAACAACTATAGTCTTTTTTTTCTTTGCTTTTTTCCCTTTTTTAAAAATTTTTTTTTAACGTTTATTTATTTTTGGGACAGAGAGAGACAGAGCATGAACAGGGGAGGGGCAGAGAGAGAGGGAGACACAGAATCCGAAGCAGGCTCCAGGCTCTGAGTCATCAGCCCAGAGCCCGACGCGGGGCTCGAACTCATGGACCGCGAGATCGTGACCTGAGCCCAAGTCGGAGGCTTAACCGACTGAGCCACCCAGGCACCCCTTTCCCTTTTTTTTTTTTAAAGTTTATTCATTTATTTTGAGAGAGACAGAGACAGTGCCATTCCGGGAGGGACAGAGAGAGTGGGAGACAAGAATCCCAAGCAGGCTCTGTACTGCCAACTCAGAGCCTGATGTGGGGCTTGAACCTACAAAGCTGTGAGATCATAACCTCAGCCGAAACCAAGAGTCAAATGCTTAACTGACTGAACCACAAAGAAGCCCCTATAGTCTTTCTTTTTAGATTGAAAATGTGCTGATGAGGTGCTGGGGTAATGTGAACTACCACAGTGAGGTCTTTGTCAGGATCTTTAGAACAGAGGGAAAGCATTCTTCCCATCACAGAGTGGCTTCACACAGGATAGCCGGGGTGCTGAAAGACTTTCCAGAAAATTGGTGGCCTTGGTGTTGCTCAAGGTTGCTTGGCTCACTCTGTCCTTACCTGCAAGGGGTGATTTTATAATCCAAGAGAAGGTTCGGGCTAGCATGAAATAGTATAGGTGGTCTTTATCATATGGGTACCTAAAGAGATGCCAAATATATGAAACTGCAGTTAATGGAACAGAATGATTGGTTATCTTCTGACTGTGTTATCTTGGGCACATCACTTCACTTTTTGGGGTTTGTTTTTTCTTCTGTTAAGTGGAAGGTATTAGTACTTATCATAGAGCATTTTGTCAAGAATAAAATAAAATACAGGTATATAATAATAAACTATCAACTCTAATGTACTCTACAAATATAAGGGACTCAAGATTAGGAAGCTGTGGGAACATTACACTGACTGAAACATGAACTGGATTGTGTGAACTTTGAAATTATTCCAAGTTCTTATTTTTTGTTCATTCACTAAACTAGTATTTGTTGAGCGTCTACTATTTGAAGTATTGCTTTAGGCACTTGAGATACATCTATTAAAAAAAAAAGTAGCTACAGATCCATTTCTATGAGTCTTCTCAATATAATTCTGGAAAAGGTTATGGAGTTCTAAAACTTTGACATAAACCTATTCTTTATAGGAATTTATAGAGAGAAACTATATAGTTTGAGCCACTAGAATTATTCTTTTGGAAAAATAACTGCCTAAATTGGTTGATTTCACATTGATGTTGGCTTTCCAAAGTGTTCTAGTATGAAAAATGTCCAAATCTCTTATCAAGGAAGTTAAATAAAAGGTAACTAGGATCAGGTGCCTCACTGAGATATATATTTCATGTATATGTCTTCCTAAGGATGAATGAAGAGATTACTCTCATGCACAGGCTTGAGATAGGCCAAAAAAAAATCATACTGGGACTTGACTTTATACCTAGTTCTACTTTAGGATGATATTTTAGTCAAAACAATCTCTTTGTCTTTCTGCTTAATTTACTTGACAGATTTCCTGATTGAAAACTTTGAATTATGTGTGCAGCTTGACTGGATAACACTTTAGTGACTGAGTCTTCACTTTGATTTTTCCTCTGAATTACCCCCAAATCTTTTCTTAGCAGATGTTTTTGTCTTTGAGTTTAACCCAGACTTTCATGGAATCCTCTTCTCTACAGTTATGAAGAATCATGGTCCCCTGCTTTTGACCAAATTTTCTGGAAGAGGATATCTGGAATTATGCCTCTGTAAGGCACAGATGGTGACATGCTACACTCTGTCCTAAGTCTTTTTTTTTTTATATAATGACCTTTAATTTTAATATTTTTAAGGCAATTAATTTTTAAAGATAATATTCTTTTGTATATTGAAGAAAATATGTATAATGCATAAAATGGGGAGCAGAAAATGACAATAATTAATAATTCTAGATTGCAAAGATGATCACTGATGTAATTTCCTCTAGTAATTATGTACATGCATACGTATATGTGCGTAATACACTTTTTTATAATCTGTAATTTATTTCATAATGCATCATGACCAAATATGTTGAGAAAATACTTTGTTATATGGTTTCTTTATGATTTTTTTTGTATTTAATGTTTGATTGTATTTTTTAAAATGTATTTATTGTTTAATTTACATCCAAGTTAGTTAGTGTATGGTGCAACAATGATTTCAGGAGTAGATTCCTTAATGCCCCTTACCTATTTAGACCATCCCTCCCCCCGCAACCCCTCCAGCAACCCTCTGTTTGTCCTCCATACTTAAGAGTCTCTTTTGTCCCCCTCCCTGTTTTTATATTATTTTTGCTTTCCTTTCCTTGTGTTCACTTGTGTTCATCTGTTGAATAAGAAGTTGCTGTGGCCAAGATCAAAGAGGTTTTTGCCTGCTTTCTCCTAGAGGATTTTGATGGCTTCCTGTCTTACAATTAAGTCTTTCATCCATTTTGAGTTTATTTTTATGTTTGGTGTAAGAAAGTGGTCCAGGTTCATTTTTCTCCATGTTGCTGTCCAGTTTTCCCAGCACCATTTGCTGAAGAGACTGTCTTTATTCCATTGGATATTCTTTCCTGCTTTATCAAAGATAAGTTGGCCATACATTTGTAGGTCCATTTGTGGGTTCTCTATTCTGTTCCATTGATCTGAGTGTCCGTTTTTTTTTTTTGCCAGTACCATACCATACCATACTATTTTGATGATTACAGCTTTGTAATACAGCTTGAAGTCTGAGATTATGATGCCTCTAGCTTGGTTTTCTTTTTCAGGATTGCTTTGGCTGTTTAGGGTCTTTTCTGGTTCCATACAAATTTTAGGATTGTTTGTTCTAGCTCTGGGAAGAATGCTGGTGTTAGTTTGATAGGTATTGCATTGAATATATAGATTGCTTTGGGTAGTATTGACATTTTAACAGTGTTTTTTCTTCCAATCCATTAGCATGGAATATTTTTCCATTTTTTTGTTTCTTCTTCAATTTCTTTCATAAACTTTCTATAGTTTTCAGTGTATTGATTTTTACTTCTTTAGTTATGTTTATTCCTAGGTATTTAATGGTTTCTGGTGCAAATGTAAATGGGATCGATTCCTTGATTTCTCTTTCTGTTGCTTCATTATTGGTGTATAGGAATGCAGCCGATTTCTGTGCATTGATTTTATATCCTACGACTGTGCTGTTTTCATGGATCCATTCTAGCAATTTTTGGTGGAATCTTTTGGGTTTTCCACACAGAGTATCATGTCATCTGCAAAGAGTGAAAGTTTGACCTCCTCCTGGCCGATTTGGATGCCTTTTATTTCTTTGTGTTGTCTGATTGCAGAGGCTAAGACTTCCAATGCTATGTTGAATAACAGTGGCGAGAGTGGACATCCCTGTCTTGTTCCTGACCATAGGGG